>NC_071089.1:36149634-37349634 GCF_027358695.1 Spea bombifrons
GCCGGAATATACGGTATACTAAATGTTAACAGAATTTTATTGACACGTTAAATTGGAAGTTCAGTTTACAGATAACATGAAAATCCTCTGGTGGAGGTCAGTGTAGGATGATGGTCTTGGACTCCATGGTGTAGCCAGCGAGACAAACAGGCAGATGATGCAATAATAGGCGTGTCTGAATCAAGTGGGCCGGGCCTAAATCATTTCAGTTCCAACCACAAATGAGACAAGTCGTGGGCAAAGCAGGCTCAGGAGGGCCAACCACATATCCATACATGCGTGGTAGAGCAGCTTGTCAGCGTAACTACCAACATGTCAAGATCATGTCACAGGTGCAATCTCACCTCTCAAAGTCCCTCAAATAAATATAAAATATATTGTCTCCATTTGAGTTTTTCCTCATATTACTATGGCATTTAATTCCACCATCTAAGCGTGCCGACCCTGGCATATGTTGTGTACAGTCACCTACATAGACCTCATGTTCAATCTACATGTATGTACAAACACATGTATGGGATACATTTATAAAGGCCTTTTAAGAAAATTTTGTTTCTGTTCCTTTCTTTTTTTTAACTTGATTTGTTAGATATTGGGACATACTGGGGAAAATGTTTTATGTAAATACAAAAAGGAGCACATGGGAGAAGACAATACCTGAGTCTAAGTAGCAATAGGTAATATCTATAATGCTGGAAGTGAAAAGTTATCCTAGGATGAGTGATGTTATTAAGGTGAGGGTATTAAACATGCATGGGATAGACATACGGCTCTTGAATCTAAGACAAGACCAACGACTGATTAAGGTTTGAGTCTTTACAGCAGAAGAAACGGGCGAGTAGACGGGGGCCGAATGGGGCCGATCTGTCGGCAGGTTCCATGATTCTATAATATTAGATTTAAAAGAGCAAAATGCGCTATGCGTTGCTTTGAGACCCTTTGTATCATATTTGTTCAACATTGTGGCTTCACAGAGTCACCTGTTAACCGCTACAATGTAGCAAAATAATGAAAGCATAATTCTGTATATTATGCTGTATGATGTAGCAAAAGGAAAAAAGAATGCATGCAATTTGTGACATGTATATGTTCTGTTACACACACACACACTTTTTACGTAAAAAGTCTATAAGGGGAGGCCAAGGAACGGTTGGAGCCTCTCGAAAAAAACAAGACTCCCCCTGAAAATGTTTGATTGGCTGAAATAGTTTTTAATGGAGTCATCACGGCGTTAACTGCCACGCTTCATAATTTTAAATAGTCTTCAGTTAGCTAAAACATCAATTTCAATTTTAAGTAAGTCACTTAAAGCCCGGCTTAATCTTGCTGAAATGGATTTTTGTTTAAAAAAAAAAACCTCCAAAAGGTAAAAAGTAAGATTTCATAAATGGATATTTCGGTTCTGTTTCATTTCTAGCTTCCAAAGTCGCGCAGAATACACAGAAAACAAAATGATTCCTTTTTGGTGCAAAGTTTCAATGTTGATCTTATCACCGTGGCAACCATTGACTTGGTTCTTCTGCTTAGACCATTCCTATGGTTGCTATGGTGATAGAACTGATAGAACATTCCATTGGTTCCAACGTTCCAAACGTAGCAGTTGCTCTCAGTACGTTGATCAAATTAAACTGACCCGTTATGGTCTGTATCTTGAACATGGTGTGGTTTGTGCGTTCGATTGCGAACATAATCTCTAGGTAGAGGTCGGCTTCATTTGCCTTTCGTCCTCCACTACGTTTTCCTAATCCAACAAGTAATAAAAGCATCATGAAGGTGCAGAGGCACCCCACGATTATCAGAAGAGTATCTAACATCTTCTCACTCGCCTGCTCTGCTGAGCAATGAGAAGTGTCTGAGTTTCACCTGCTTTATATAACCTCCTATGATGACATCACAGAGGCTGATGATGCAATAGTGGGCGTGGCTGCATCAAGTGGGCGGGATATAAATCTTTTCACTTCCAACCACAAATGAGACAAGTCCCTTAAAGCCTGGCTTAATCTTACAGAAATGGATTTTTGTTTAATAAAAAAAAAAAAAAAAAAAGGTTAAAAGTAATATTTCATAAATGGATATTTCGGTTCTGTTTCATTTCTGGCTTGAAAAGTCGCGCAGAATACACGGAAAACAAAATGATTCCTTTTTGGTGCAAAGTTTCAATGTTGATCTTATCACCATGGCAACCATTGACCTGGTTCTTCTGCTTAGACCATTCCTATGGTTGCTATGGTGATAGACCTGATAGAACATTCCATTGGTTCCAACGTTCCAAATGTAGCTGTTGCTCTCAGTACGTTGATCTTGCCCTTGATCAAATTAAACTGACCCGTTATCTTAGAACATTAACTGAGAATTGATAAATATCATACGTTATTTGTGGGAAATAATAATATTTTTAAATAAACAGCATGAACTATACTAAATGTTAACAGAATTTTATTGACACGTTAAATTGGAAGTTCAGTTTACAGATAACATGAAAATCCTCTGGTGGAGGTCAGTGTAGGATGATGGTCTTGGACTCCATGGTGTAGCCAGCGAGACAAACAGGCAGATGATGCAATAATAGGCGTGTCTGAATCAAGTGGGCGGGGCCTAAATCATTTCAGTTCCAACCACAAATGAGACAAGTCGTTGGCAAAGCAGGCTCAGGAGGGCCAACCACATATCCATACATGCGTGGTAGAGCAGCTTGTCAGCGTAACTACCAACATGTCAAGATCATGTCACAGGTACAATCTCACCTCTCAAAGTCCCTCAAATAAATATAAAATATATTGTCTCCTTTTGAGTTTTTCCTTATATTACTATGGCATTTAATTCCACCATCTAAGCGTGCCGACCCTGGCATATGTTGTGTACAGTCACCTACATAGACCTCATGTTCAATCTACATGTATGTACAAACACATGTATGGGATACATTTATAAAGGCCTTTTAAGAAAATTTTGTTTCTGTTCCTTTCTTTTTTTTAACTTGATTTGTTAGATATTGGGACATACTGGGGAAAATGTTTTATGTAAATACAAAAAGGAGCACATGGGAGAAGACAATACCTGAGTCTAAGTAGCAATAGGTAATATCTATAATGCTGGAAGTGAAAAGTTATCCTAGGATGAGTGATGTTATTAAGGTGAGGGTATTAAACATGCATGGGATAGACATACGGCTCCTGAATCTAAGACAAGACCAACGACTGATTAAGGTTTGAGTCTTTACAGCAGAAGAAACGGGCGAGTAGACGGGGGCCGAATGGGGCCGATCTGTCGGCAGGTTCCATGATTCTATAATATTAGATTTAAAAGAGCAAAATGCGCTATGCGTTGCTTTGAGACCCTTTGTATCATATTTGTTCAACATTGTGGCTTCACAGAGTCACCTGTTAACCGCTACAATGTAGCAAAATAATGAAAGCATAATTCTGTATATTATGCTGTATGATGTAGCAAAAGGAAAAAAGAATGCATGCAATTTGTGACATGTATATGTTCTGTTACACACACACACACTTTTTACGTAAAAAGTCTATAAGGGGAGGCCAAGGAACGGTTGGAGCCTCTCGAAAAAAACAAGACTCCCCCTGAAAATGTTTGATTGGCTGAAATAGTTTTTAATGGCGTCATCACGGCGTTAACTGCCACGCTTCATAATTTTAAATAGTCTTCAGTTAGCTAAAACATCAATTTCAATTTTAAGTAAGTCACTTAAAGCCCGGCTTAATCTTGCTGAAATGGATTTTTGTTTAAAAAAAAAAACCTCCAAAAGGTAAAAAGTAAGATTTCATAAATGGATATTTCGGTTCTGTTTCATTTCTAGCTTCCAAAGTCGCGCAGAATACACAGAAAACAAAATGATTCCTTTTTGGTGCAAAGTTTCAATGTTGATCTTATCACCGTGGCAACCATTGACTTGGTTCTTCTGCTTAGACCATTCCTATGGTTGCTATGGTGATAGAACTGATAGAACATTCCATTGGTTCCAACGTTCCAAACGTAGCAGTTGCTCTCAGTACGTTGATCAAATTAAACTGACCCGTTATGGTCTGTATCTTGAACATGGTGTGGTTTGTGCGTTTGATTGCGAACATAATCTCTAGGTAGAGGTCGGCTTCATTTGCCTTTCGTCCTCCACTACGTTTTCCTAATCCAACAAGTAATAAAAGCATCATGAAGGTGCAGAGGCACCCCACGATTATCAGAAGAGTATCTAACATCTTCTCACTCGCCTGCTCTGCTGAGCAATGAGAAGTGTCTGAGTTTCACCTGCTTTATATAACCTCCTATGATGACATCACAGAGGCTGATGATGCAATAGTGGGCGTGGGTGCATCAAGTGGGCGGGGTCTAAATCATTTCACTTCCAACCACAAATGAGACAAGTCCCTTAAAGCCTGGCTTAATCTTACAGAAATGGATTTTTGTTTAATAAAAAAAAACCAAAAGGTTAAAAGTAATATTTCATAAATGGATATTTCGGTTCTGTTTCATTTCTGGCTTGAAAAGTCGCGCAGAATACACGGAAAACAAAATGATTCCTTTTTGGTGCAAAGTTTCAATGTTGATCTTATCACCATGGCAACCATTGACCTGGTTCTTCTGCTTAGACCATTCCTATGGTTGCTATGGTGATAGACCTGATAGAACATTCCATTGGTTCCAACGTTCCAAATGTAGCTGTTGCTCTCAGTACGTTGATATTGCCCTTGATCAAATTAAACTGACCCGTTATCTTAGAACATTAACTGATAATTGCTAAATATCACACGTTATTTGTGGGAAATAATAATATTTTTAAATAAACAGCATGAACTATACTAAATGTTAACAGAATTTTATTGACACGTTAAATTGGAAGATCAGTTTACAGATAACATGAAAATCCTCTGGTGGAGGTCAGTGTAGGATGATGGTCTTGGACTCCATGGTGTAGCCAGCGAGACAAACAGGCAGATGATGCAATAATAGGCGTGGCTGAATCAAGTGGGCGGGGCCTAAATCATTTCAGTTCCAACCACAAATGAGACAAGTCGTGGGCAAAGCAGGCTCAGGAGGGCCAACCACATATCCATACATGCGTGGTAGAGCAGCTTGTCAGCGTAACTACCAACATGTCAAGATCATGTCACAGGTGCAATCTCACCTCTCAAAGTCCCTCAAATAAATATAAAATATATTGTCTCCATTTGAGTTTTTCCTCATATTACTATGGCATTTAATTCCACCATCTAAGCGTGCCGACCCTGGCATATGTTGTGTACAGTCACCTACATAGACCTCATGTTCAATCTACATGTATGTACAAACACATGTATGGGATACATTTATAAAGGCCTTTTAAGAACATTTTGTTTCTGTTCCTTTCTTTTTTTTAACTTAATTTGTTAGATATTGGGACATACTGGGGAAAATGTTTTATGTAAATACAAAAAGGAGCACATGGGAGAAGACAATACCTGAGTCTAAGTAGCAATAGGTAATATCTATAATGCTGGAAGTGAAAAGTTATCCTAGGATGAGTGATGTTATTAAGGTGAGGGTATTAAACATGCATGGGATAGACATACGGCTCCTGAATCTAAGACGAGACCAACGACTGATTAAGGTTTGAGTCTTTACAGCAGGAGAAACGTGCGAGTAGACGGGGGCCGAATGGGGCCGATCTGTCGGCAGGTTCCATGATTCTATAATATTAGATTTAAAAGAGCAAAATGCGCTATGCGTTGCTTTGAGACCCTTTGTATCATATTTGTTCAACATTGTGGCTTCACAGAGTCACCTGTTAACCGCTACAATGTAGCAAAATAATGAAAGCATAATTCTGTATATTATGCTGTATGATGTAGCAAAAGGAAAAAAGAATGCATGCAATTTGTGACATGTATATGTTCTGTTACACACACACACACTTTTTACGTAAAAAGTCTATAAGGGGAGGCCAAGGAACGGTTGGAGCCTCTCGAAAAAAACAAGACTCCCCCTGAAAATGTTTGATTGGCTGAAATAGTTTTTAATGGAGTCATCACTGCGTTAACTGCCACGCTTCATAATTTTAAATAGTCTTCAGTTAGCTAAAACATCAATTTCAATTTTAAGTAAGTCACTTAAAGCCCGGCTTAATCTTGCTGAAATGGATTTTTGTTTAAAAAAACCTCCAAAAGGTAAAAAGTAAGATTTCGTAAATGGATATTTCGGTTCTGTTTCATTTCTAGCTTCCAAAGTCGCGCAGAATACACAGAAAACAAAATGATTCCTTTTTGGTGCAAAGTTTCAATGTTGATCTTATCACCGTGGCAACCATTGACTTGGTTCTTCTGCTTAGACCATTCCTATGGTTGCTATGGTGATAAAACTGATAGAACATTCCATTGGTTCCAACGTTCCAAACGTAGCAGTTGCTCTCAGTACGTTGATCAAATTAAACTGACCCGTTATGGTCTGTATCTTGAACATGGTGTGGTTTGTGCGTTTGATTGCGAACATAATCTCTAGGTAGAGGTCGGCTTCATTTGCCTTTTGTCCTCCACTACGTTTTCCTAATCCAACAAGTAATAAAAGCATCATGAAGGTGCAGAGGCACCCCACGATTATCAGAAGAGTATCTAACATCTTCTCACTCGCCTGCTCTGCTGAGCAATGAGAAGTGTCTGAGTTTCACCTGCTTTATATAACCTCCTATGATGACATCACAGAGGCTGATGATGCAATAGTGGGCGTGGGTGCATCAAGTGGGCGGGGTCTAAATCATTTCACTTCCAACCACAAATGAGACAAGTCCCTTAAAGCCTGGCTTAATCTTACAGAAATGGATTTTTGTTTAATAAAAAAAACCCAAAAGGTTAAAAGTAATATTTCATAAATGGATATTTCGGTTCTGTTTCATTTCTGGCTTGAAAAGTCGCGCAGAATACACGGAAAACAAAATGATTCCTTTTTGGTGCAAAGTTTCAATGTTGATCTTATCACCATGGCAACCATTGACCTGGTTCTTCTGCTTAGACCATTCCTATGGTTGCTATGGTGATAGACCTGATAGAACATTCCATTGGTTCCAACGTTCCAAATGTAGCTGTTGCTCTCAGTACGTTGATATTGCCCTTGATCAAATTAAACTGACCCGTTATCTTAGAACATTAACTGATAATTGCTAAATATCACACGTTATTTGTGGGAAATAATAATATTTTTAAATAAACAGCATGAACTATACTAAATGTTAACAGAATTTTATTGACACGTTAAATTGGAAGTTCAGTTTACAGATAACATGAAAATCCTCTGGTGGAGGTCAGTGTAGGATGATGGTCTTGGACTCCATGGTGTAGCCAGCGAGACAAACAGGCAGATGATGCAATAATAGGCGTGGCTGAATCAAGTGGGCGGGGCCTAAATCATTTCAGTTCCAACCACAAATGAGACAAGTCGTGGGCAAAGCAGGCTCAGGAGGGCCAACCACATATCCATACATGCGTGGTAGAGCAGCTTGTCAGCGTAACTACCAACATGTCAAGATCATGTCACAGGTGCAATCTCACCTCTCAAAGTCCCTCAAATAAATATAAAATATATTGTCTCCATTTGAGTTTTTCCTCATATTACTATGGCATTTAATTCCACCATCTAAGCGTGCCGACCCTGGCATATGTTGTGTACAGTCACCTACATAGACCTCATGTTCAATCTACATGTATGTACAAACACATGTATGGGATACATTTATAAAGGCCTTTTAAGAACATTTTGTTTCTGTTCCTTTCTTTTTTTTAACTTAATTTGTTAGATATTGGGACATACTGGGGAAAATGTTTTATGTAAATACAAAAAGGAGCACATGGGAGAAGACAATACCTGAGTCTAAGTAGCAATAGGTAATATCTATAATGCTGGAAGTGAAAAGTTATCCTAGGATGAGTGATGTTATTAAGGTGAGGGTATTAAACATGCATGGGATAGACATACGGCTCCTGAATCTAAGACGAGACCAACGACTGATTAAGGTTTGAGTCTTTACAGCAGGAGAAACGTGCGAGTAGACGGGGGCCGAATGGGGCCGATCTGTCGGCAGGTTCCATGATTCTATAATATTAGATTTAAAAGAGCAAAATGCGCTATGCGTTGCTTTGAGACCCTTTGTATCATATTTGTTCAACATTGTGGCTTCACAGAGTCACCTGTTAACCGCTACAATGTAGCAAAATAATGAAAGCATAATTCTGTATATTATGCTGTATGATGTAGCAAAAGGAAAAAAGAATGCATGCAATTTGTGACATGTATATGTTCTGTTACACACACACACACTTTTTACGTAAAAAGTCTATAAGGGGAGGCCAAGGAACGGTTGGAGCCTCTCGAAAAAAACAAGACTCCCCCTGAAAATGTTTGATTGGCTGAAATAGTTTTTAATGGAGTCATCACGGCGTTAACTGCCACGCTTCATAATTTTAAATAGTCTTCAGTTAGCTAAAACATCAATTTCAATTTTAAGTAAGTCACTTAAAGCCCGGCTTAATCTTGCTGAAATGGATTTTTGTTTAAAAAAACCTCCAAAAGGTAAAAAGTAAGATTTCGTAAATGGATATTTCGGTTCTGTTTCATTTCTAGCTTCCAAAGTCGCGCAGAATACACAGAAAACAAAATGATTCCTTTTTGGTACAAAGTTTCAATGTTGATCTTATCACCGTGGCAACCATTGACTTGGTTCTTCTGCTTAGACCATTCCTATGGTTGCTATGGTGATAAAACTGATAGAACATTCCATTGGTTCCAACGTTCCAAACGTAGCAGTTGCTCTCAGTACGTTGATCAAATTAAACTGACCCGTTATGGTCTGTATCTTGAACATGGTGTGGTTTGTGCGTTTGATTGCGAACATAATCTCTAGGTAGAGGTCGGCTTCATTTGCCTTTCGTCCTCCACTACGTTTTCCTAATCCAACAAGTAATAAAAGCATCATGAAGGTGCAGAGGCACAACACGATTATCAGAAGAGTATCTAACATCTTCTCACTCGCCTGCTCTGCTGAGCAATGAGAAGTGTCTGAGTTTCACCTGCTTTATATAACCTCCTATGATGACATCACAGAGGCTGATGATGCAATAGTGGGCGTGGGTGCATCAACTGGGCGGGGTCTAAATCATTTCACTTCCAACCACAAATGAGACAAGTCCCTTAAAGCCTGGCTTAATCTTACAGAAATGGATTTTTGTTTAATAAAAAAAACCCAAAAGGTTAAAAGTAAGATTTCATAAATGGATATTTCGGTTCTGTTTCATTTCTGGCTTGAAAAGTCGCGCAGAATACACGGAAAACAAAATGATTCCTTTTTGGTGCAAAGTTTCAATGTTGATCTTATCACCATGGCAACCATTGACCTGGTTCTTCTGCTTAGACCATTTCTATGGTTGCTATGGTGATAGACCTGATAGAACATTCCATTGGTTCCAACGTTCCAAATGTAGCTGTTGCTCTCAGTACGTTGATATTGCCCTTGATCAAATTAAACTGACCCGTTATCTTAGAACATTAACTGATAATTGCTAAATATCACACGTTATTTGTGGGAAATAATAATATTTTTAAATAAACAGCATGAACTATACTAAATGTTAACAGAATTTTATTGACACGTTAAATTGGAAGTTCAGTTTACAGATAACATGAAAATCCTCTGGTGGAGGTCAGTGTAGGATGATGGTCTTGGACTCCATGGTGTAGCCAGCGAGACAAACAGGCAGATGATGCAATAATAGGCGTGGCTGAATCAAGTGGGCGGGGCCTAAATCATTTCAGTTCCAACCACAAATGAGACAAGTCGTGGGCAAAGCAGGCTCAGGAGGGCCAACCACATATCCATACATGCGTGGTAGAGCAGCTTGTCAGCGTAACTACCAACATGTCAAGATCATGTCACAGGTGCAATCTCACCTCTCAAAGTCCCTCAAATAAATATAAAATATATTTTCTCCATTTGAGTTTTTCCTCATATTACTATGGCATTTAATTCCACCATCTAAGCGTGCCGACCCTGGCATATGTTGTGTACAGTCACCTACATAGACCTCATGTTCAATCTACATGTATGTACAAACACATGTATGGGATACATTTATAAAGGCCTTTTAAGAACATTTTGTTTCTGTTCCTTTCTTTTTTTAACTTAATTTGTTAGATATTGGGACATACTGGGGAAAATGTTTTATGTAAATACAAAAAGGAGCACATGGGAGAAGACAATACCTGAGTCTAAGTAGCAATAGGTAATATCTATAATGCTGGAAGTGAAAAGTTATCCTAGGATGAGTGATGTTATTAAGGTGAGGGTATTAAACATGCATGGGATAGACATACGGCTCCTGAATCTAAGACGAGACCAACGACTGATTAAGGTTTGAGTCTTTACAGCAGGAGAAACGTGCGAGTAGACGGGGGCCGAATGGGGCCGATCTGTCGGCAGGTTCCATGATTCTATAATATTAGATTTAAAAGAGCAAAATGCGCTATGCGTTGCTTTGAGACCCTTTGTATCATATTTGTTCAACATTGTGGCTTCACAGAGTCACCTGTTAACCGCTACAATGTAGCAAAATAATGAAAGCATAATTCTGTATATTATGCTGTATGATGTAGCAAAAGGAAAAAAGAATGCATGCAATTTGTGACATGTATATGTTCTGTTACACACACACACACTTTTTACGTAAAAAGTCTATAAGGGGAGGCCAAGGAACGGTTGGAGCCTCTCGAAAAAAACAAGACTCCCCCTGAAAATGTTTGATTGGCTGAAATAGTTTTTAATGGAGTCATCACGGCGTTAACTGCCACGCTTCATAATTTTAAATAGTCTTCAGTTAGCTAAAACATCAATTTCAATTTTAAGTAAGTCACTTAAAGCCCGGCTTAATCTTGCTGAAATGGATTTTTGTTTAAAAAAACCTCCAAAAGGTAAAAAGTAAGATTTCGTAAATGGATATTTCGGTTCTATTTCATTTCTAGCTTCCAAAGTCGCGCAGAATACACAGAAAACAAAATGATTCCTTTTTGGTGCAAAGTTTCAATGTTGATCTTATCACCGTGGCAACCATTGACTTGGTTCTTCTGCTTAGACCATTCCTATGGTTGCTATGGTGATAAAACTGATAGAACATTCCATTGGTTCCAACGTTCCAAACGTAGCAGTTGCTCTCAGTACGTTGATCAAATTAAACTGACCCGTTATGGTCTGTATCTTGAACATGGTGTGGTTTGTGCGTTTGATTGCGAACATAATCTCTAGGTAGAGGTCGGCTTCATTTGCCTTTCGTCCTCCACTACGTTTTCCTAATCCAACAAGTAATAAAAGCATCATGAAGGTGCAGAGGCACCCCACGATTATCAGAAGAGTATCTAACATCTTCTCACTCGCCTGCTCTGCTGAGCAATGAGAAGTGTCTGAGTTTCACCTGCTTTATATAACCTCCTATGATGACATCACAGAGGCTGATGATGCAATAATGGGCGTGGCTGCATCAAGTGGGCGGGGTCTAAATCATTTCACTTCCAACCACAAATGAGACAAGTCCCTTAAAGCCTGGCTTCATCTTACAGAAATGGATTTTTGTTTAATAAAAAAAAAAACAAAAGGTTAAAAGTAATATTTCATAAATGGATATTTCGGTTCTGTTTCATTTCTGGCTTGAAAAGTCGCGCAGAATACACGGAAAACAAAATGATTCCTTTTTGGTGCAAAGTTTCAATGTTGATCTTATCACCATGGCAACCATTGACCTGGTTCTTCTGCTTAGACCATTCCTATGGTTGCTATGGTGATAGACCTGATAGAACATTCCATTGGTTCCAACGTTCCAAATGTAGCTGTTGCTCTCAGTACGTTGATATTGCCCTTGATCAAATTAAACTGACCCGTTATCTTAGAACATTAACTGATAATTGCTAAATATCACACGTTATTTGTGGGAAATAATAATATTTTTAAATAAACAGCATGAACTATACTAAATGTTAACAGAATTTTATTGACACGTTAAATTGGAAGTTCAGTTTACAGATAACATGAAAATCCTCTGGTGGAGGTCAGTGTAGGATGATGGTCTTGGACTCCATGGTGTAGCCAGCGAGACAAACAGGCAGATGATGCAATAATAGGCGTGGCTGAATCAAGTGGGCGGGGCCTAAATCATTTCAGTTCCAACCACAAATGAGACAAGTCGTGGGCAAAGCAGGCTCAGGAGGGCCAACCACATATCCATACATGCGTGGTAGAGCAGCTTGTCAGCGTAACTACCAACATGTCAAGATCATGTCACAGGTGCAATCTCACCTCTCAAAGTCCCTCAAATAAATATAAAATATATTGTCTCCATTTGAGTTTTTCCTCATATTACTATGGCATTTAATTCCACCATCTAAGCGTGCCGACCCTGGCATATGTTGTGTACAGTCACCTACATAGACCTCATGTTCAATCTACATGTATGTACAAACACATGTATGGGATACATTTATAAAGGCCTTTTAAGAACATTTTGTTTCTGTTCCTTTCTTTTTTTTAACTTAATTTGTTAGATATTGGGACATACTGGGGAAAATGTTTTATGTAAATACAAAAAGGAGCACATGGGAGAAGACAATACCTGAGTCTAAGTAGCAATAGGTAATATCTATAATGCTGGAAGTGAAAAGTTATCCTAGGATGAGTGATGTTATTAAGGTGAGGGTATTAAACATGCATGGGATAGACATACGGCTCCTGAATCTAAGACGAGACCAACGACTGATTAAGGTTTGAGTCTTTACAGCAGGAGAAACGTGCGAGTAGACGGGGGCCGAATGGGGCCGATCTGTCGGCAGGTTCCATGATTCTATAATATTAGATTTAAAAGAGCAAAATGCGCTATGCGTTGCTTTGAGACCCTTTGTATCATATTTGTTCAACATTGTGGCTTCACAGAGTCACCTGTTAACCGCTACAATGTAGCAAAATAATGAAAGCATAATTCTGTATATTATGCTGTATGATGTAGCAAAAGGAAAAAAGAATGCATGCAATTTGTGACATGTATATGTTCTGTTACACACACACACACTTTTTACGTAAAAAGTCTATAAGGGGAGGCCAAGGAACGGTTGGAGCCTCTCGAAAAAAACAAGACTCCCCCTGAAAATGTTTGATTGGCTGAAATAGTTTTTAATGGAGTCATCACGGCGTTAACTGCCACGCTTCATAATGTTAAATAGTCTTCAGTTAGCTAAAACATCAATTTCAATTTTAAGTAAGTCACTTAAAGCCCGGCTTAATCTTGCTGAAATGGATTTTTGTTTAAAAAAAAACCTCCAAAAGGTAAAAAGTAAGATTTCGTAAATGGATATTTCGGTTCTGTTTCATTTCTAGCTTCCAAAGTCGCGCAGAATACACAGAAAACAAAATGATTCCTTTTTGGTGCAAAGTTTCAATGTTGATCTTATCACCGTGGCAACCATTGACTTGGTTCTTCTGCTTAGACCATTCCTATGGTTGCTATGGTGATAAAACTGATAGAACATTCCATTGGTTCCAACGTTCCAAACGTAGCAGTTGCTCTCAGTACGTTGATCAAATTAAACTGACCCGTTATGGTCTGTATCTTGAACATGGTGTGGTTTGTGCGTTTGATTGCGAACATAATCTCTAGGTAGAGGTCGGCTTCATTTGCCTTTCGTCCTCCACTACGTTTTCCTAATCCAACAAGTAATAAAAGCATCATGAAGGTGCAGAGGCACCCCACGATTATCAGAAGAGTATCTAACATCTTCTCACTCGCCTGCTCTGCTGAGCAATGAGAAGTGTCTGAGTTTCACCTGCTTTATATAACCTCCTATGATGACATCACAGAGGCTGATGATGCAATAGTGGGTGTGGGTGCATCAAGTGGGCGGGGTCTAAATCATTTCACTTCCAACCACAAATGAGACAAGTCCCTTAAAGCCTGGCTTAATCTTACAGAAATGGATTTTTGTTTAATAAAAAAAACCCAAAAGGTTAAAAGTAATATTTCATAAATGGATATTTCGGTTCTGTTTCATTTCTGGCTTGAAAAGTCGCGCAGAATACACGGAAAACAAAATGATTCCTTTTTGGTGCAAAGTTTCAATGTTGATCTTATCACCATGGCAACCATTGACCTGGTTCTTCTGCTTAGACCATTCCTATGGTTGCTATGGTGATAGACCTGATAGAACATTCCATTGGTTCCAACGTTCCAAATGTAGCTGTTGCTCTCAGTACGTTGATATTGCCCTTGATCAAATTAAACTGACCCGTTATCTTAGAACATTAACTGATAATTGCTAAATATCACACGTTATTTGTGGGAAATAATAATATTTTTAAATAAACAGCATGAACTATACTAAATGTTAACAGAATTTTATTGACACGTTAAATTGGAAGTTCAGTTTACAGATAACATGAAAATCCTCTGGTGGAGGTCAGTGTAGGATGATGGTCTTGGACTCCATGGTGTAGCCAGCGAGACAAACAGGCAGATGATGCAATAATAGGCGTGGCTGAATCAAGTGGGCGGGGCCTAAATCATTTCAGTTCCAACCACAAATGAGACAAGTCGTGGGCAAAGCAGGCTCAGGAGGGCCAACCACATATCCATACATGCGTGGTAGAGCAGCTTGTCAGCGTAACTACCAACATGTCAAGATCATGTCACAGGTGCAATCTCACCTCTCAAAGTCCCTCAAATAAATATAAAATATATTGTCTCCATTTGAGTTTTTCCTCATATTACTATGGCATTTAATTCCACCATCTAAGCGTGCCGACCCTGGCATATGTTGTGTACAGTCACCTACATAGACCTCATGTTCAATCTACATGTATGTACAAACACATGTATGGGATACATTTATAAAGGCCTTTTAAGAACATTTTGTTTCTGTTCCTTTCTTTTTTTTAACTTAATTTGTTAGATATTGGGACATACTGGGGAAAATGTTTTATGTAAATACAAAAAGGAGCACATGGGAGAAGACAATACCTGAGTCTAAGTAGCAATAGGTAATATCTATAATGCTGGAAGTGAAAAGTTATCCTAGGATGAGTGATGTTATTAAGGTGAGGGTATTAAACATGCATGGGATAGACATACGGCTCCTGAATCTAAGACGAGACCAACGACTGATTAGGGTTTGAGTCTTTACAGCAGGAGAAACGTGCGAGTAGACGGGGGCCGAATGGGGCCGATCTGTCGGCAGGTTCCATGATTCTATAATATTAGATTTAAAAGAGCAAAATGCGCTATGCGTTGCTTTGAGACCCTTTGTATCATATTTGTTCAACATTGTGGCTTCACAGAGTCACCTGTTAACCGCTACAATGTAGCAAAATAATGAAAGCATAATTCTGTATATTATGCTGTATGATGTAGCAAAAGGAAAAAAGAATGCATGCAATTTGTGACATGTATATGTTCTGTTACACACACACACACACACTTTTTACGTAAAAAGTCTATAAGGGGAGGCCAAGGAACGGTTGGAGCCTCTCGAAAAAACAAGACTCCCCCTGAAAATGTTTGATTGGCTGAAATAGTTTTTAATGGAGTCATCACGGCGTTAACTGCCACGCTTCATAATTTTAAATAGTCTTCAGTTAGCTAAAACATCAATTTCAATTTTAAGTAAGTCACTTAAAGCCCGGCTTAATCTTGCTGAAATGGATTTTTGTTTAAAAAAAACCTCCAAAAGGTAAAAAGTAAGATTTCGTAAATGGATATTTCGGTTCTGTTTCATTTCTAGCTTCCAAAGTCGCGCAGAATACACAGAAAACAAAATGATTCCTTTTTGGTGCAAAGTTTCAATGTTGATCTTATCACCGTGGCAACCATTGACTTGGTTCTTCTGCTTAGACCATTCCTATGGTTGCTATGGTGATAAAACTGATAGAACATTCCATTGGTTCCAACGTTCCAAACGTAGCAGTTGCTCTCAGTACGTTGATCAAATTAAACTGACCCGTTATGGTCTGTATCTTGAACATGGTGTGGTTTGTGCGTTTGATTGCGAACATAATCTCTAGGTAGAGGTCGGCTTCATTTGCCTTTCGTCCTCCACTACGTTTTCCTAATCCAACAAGTAATAAAAGCATCATGAAGGTGCAGAGGCACCCCACGATTATCAGAAGAGTATCTAACATCTTCTCACTCGCCTGCTCTGCTGAGCAATGAGAAGTGTCTGAGTTTCACCTGCTTTATATAACCTCCTATGATGACATCACAGAGGCTGATGATGCAATAGTGGGTGTGGGTGCATCAAGTGGGCGGGGTCTAAATCATTTCACTTCCAACCACAAATGAGACAAGTCCCTTAAAGCCTGGCTTAATCTTACAGAAATGGATTTTTGTTTAATAAAAAAAACCCAAAAGGTTAAAAGTAATATTTCATAAATGGATATTTCTGTTCTGTTTCATTTCTGGCTTGAAAAGTCGCGCAGAATACACGGAAAACAAAATGATTCCTTTTTGGTGCAAAGTTTCAATGTTGATCTTATCACCATGGCAACCATTGACCTGGTTCTTCTGCTTAGACCATTCCTATGGTTGCTATGGTGATAGACCTGATAGAACATTCCATTGGTTCCAACGTTCCAAATGTAGCTGTTGCTCTCAGTACGTTGATATTGCCCTTGATCAAATTAAACTGACCCGTTATCTTAGAACATTAACTGATAATTGCTAAATATCACACGTTATTTGTGGGAAATAATAATATTTTTAAATAAACAGCATGAACTATACTAAATGTTAACAGAATTTTATTGACACGTTAAATTGGAAGTTCAGTTTACAGATAACATGAAAATCCTCTGGTGGAGGTCAGTGTAGGATGATGGTCTTGGACTCCATGGTGTAGCCAGCGAGACAAACAGGCAGATGATGCAATAATAGGCGTGGCTGAATCAAGTGGGCGGGGCCTAAATCATTTCAGTTCCAACCACAAATGAGACAAGTCGTGGGCAAAGCAGGCTCAGGAGGGCCAACCACATATCCATACATGCGTGGTAGAGCAGCTTGTCAGCGTAACTACCAACATGTCAAGATCATGTCACAGGTGCAATCTCACCTCTCAAAGTCCCTCAAATAAATATAAAATATATTGTCTCCATTTGAGTTTTTCCTCATATTACTATGGCATTTAATTCCACCATCTAAGCGTGCCGACCCTGGCATATGTTGTGTACAGTCACCTACATAGACCTCATGTTCAATCTACATGTATGTACAAACACATGTATGGGATACATTTATAAAGGCCTTTTAAGAACATTTTGTTTCTGTTCCTTTCTTTTTTTTAACTTAATTTGTTAGATATTGGGACATACTGGGGAAAATGTTTTATGTAAATACAAAAAGGAGCACATGGGAGAAGACAATACCTGAGTCTAAGTAGCAATAGGTAATATCTATAATGCTGGAAGTGAAAAGTTATCCTAGGATGAGTGATGTTATTAAGGTGAGGGTATTAAACATGCATGGGATAGACATACGGCTCCTGAATCTAAGACGAGACCAACGACTGATTAGGGTTTGAGTCTTTACAGCAGGAGAAACGTGCGAGTAGACGGGGGCCGAATGGGGCCGATCTGTCGGCAGGTTCCATGATTCTATAATATTAGATTTAAAAGAGCAAAATGCGCTATGCGTTGCTTTGAGACCCTTTGTATCATATTTGTTCAACATTGTGGCTTCACAGAGTCACCTGTTAACCGCTACAATGTAGCAAAATAATGAAAGCATAATTCTGTATATTATGCTGTATGATGTAGCAAAAGGAAAAAAGAATGCATGCAATTTGTGACATGTATATGTTCTGTTACACACACACACACTTTTTACGTAAAAAGTCTATAAGGGGAGGCCAAGGAACGGTTGGAGCCTCTCGAAAAAACAAGACTCCCCCTGAAAATGTTTGATTGGCTGAAATAGTTTTTAATGGAGTCATCACGACGTTAACTGCCACGCTTCATAATTTTAAATAGTCTTCAGTTAGCTAAAACATCAATTTCAATTTTAAGTAAGTCACTTAAAGCCCGGCTTAATCTTGCTGAAATGGATTTTTGTTTAAAAAAAACCTCCAAAAGGTAAAAAGTAAGATTTCGTAAATGGATATTTCGGTTCTGTTTCATTTCTAGCTTCCAAAGTCGCGCAGAATACACAGAAAACAAAATGATTCCTTTTTGGTGCAAAGTTTCAATGTTGATCTTATCACCGTGGCAACCATTGACTTGGTTCTTCTGCTTAGACCATTCCTATGGTTGCTATGGTGATAAAACTGATAGAACATTCCATTGGTTCCAACGTTCCAAACGTAGCAGTTGCTCTCAGTACGTTGATCAAATTAAACTGACCCGTTATGGTCTGTATCTTGAACATGGTGTGGTTTGTGCGTTCGATTGCGAACATAATCTCTAGGTAGATGTCGGCTTCATTTGCCTTTCGTTCTCCCAGGGCCGGCCCTATAATGGGGCAGACTGGGGCAATTGCCCCAGGCGGCACATTAGAAGGGGCGGCACTTTGCCGCCCCAAGCGCTTTTTTTTGTTTTTGAAGCGGAGGAGAGAGAGGGGCACCGAGTGGTTTTCGCTTTCCCGCTCGGCGCTTCTCTCTCTCCTCTGCGTCGGTCTCGGTGCCGGTTTGTAATGCCGAGCACCGGAAGTGACGTCAATTTCCGGCGCTCAGCATTACAAGCCGGCACCGTGGCAGAGCAGGGAGACTTGCCGCATGACTGTTTAAAGTTAAGTACCTTTAAATAGGGGGGGTTAGGGTAGATAATGGCGTCGGCGAAGTTTAAAATGGTGCCCCCCCGGCGTCGGCATTAAGTCTTGGGCCAGCCCTGAACATACCCACCAATAAAAATACATATGCACATTCACATAGATACATACATATGCACGTAAACATATACACATAACCACATGTATACATACATATGCACATAAACATATAGACATACCCACATGTATACATACATATGCACATACCCACCTGTATACATACATATGCACATATACACAAACCCACCTGTATACATACATATGCACATAAACACACACACACACATGTATACATACATATGCACATAAACACACACCACCTGTATACATACATATGCACGTAAACATATACACATATCCACATGTATACATACATATGCACGTAAACATATAGACATACCCACCTGTATACATACATATGCACATAAACATATGCACATACCCACATGTATACACACATATGCACCTACCCACCCGTATACATACATATGCACCTACCCACCTGTATACATACATATGCACATATACACAAACCCACCTGTATACATACATATGCACATAAACATACACACATGTATACATACATATGCACGTAAACATATACATACCCACATGTATACATGCATATGCACGTAAACATATACACATACCCACCTGTATACATACATATATGCACGTAAACATACACATACCCACATGTATACATACATATGCACATACCCACCTGTATACATACATATCCACATATACACAAACCCACCTGTATACATACATATGCACATAAACATACACATACCCACATGTATACATGCATATGCACGTAAACATATACACATACCCACATGTATACATACATATGCACATAAACATACACACATGTATACATAAACATACCCACATGTATACATACATATGCACATAAACACACACCACCTGTATACATACATATGCACGTGAACATACACATAACCACATGTATACATGCATATGCAAGTAAAGATATACACATACCCACCTGTATACATACATATATGCACGTAAACATACACATACCCACATGTATACATACATATGCACATACCCATCTGTATACATACATATGCACATATACATAGACATACCCACCTGTATACATACATATGCACATATACACAAACCCACCTGTATACATACATATGCACATAAACGTACCCACATGTATACATAAACATACCCACATGTATACATACATATGCACAAACATAACCAGGGCATACCCAGGGCCCTACAATGGAGCCGACTGGGGCAATTGCTCTAGGCGGCACTTTTGAAGGGGCGGCACTTTAGAGGTTTTTTTTTAAGCGGAGGGGAGAGAGGGGCTCCGAGTGGTTTTCGCTTACCCGCTCGGCGCTTCTCTCTCTCCTCTGTGGCGAGTCTCCCTGTTCGGTCTCGGTGCCGGTTTGTAATGCCGAGCACCGGAAGTGACGTCAACATTCACATAGATACATACATATGCACGTAAACATATACACATAACCACATGTATACATACATATGCACATAAACATATACACATAACCACATGTATACATACATATGCACATAAACATATACACATACCCACCTGTATACATACATATGCACATAAACACACACCACCAGTATACATACATATGCAAATAAACATAGACATACCCACCTGTATACATACATATGCACATATACACAAACCCACCTGTATACATACATATGCACATAAACACACACCACCAGTATACATACATACATATGCACATAAACATAGACATACCCACCTGTATACATACATATGCACATATACACAAACCCACCTGTATACATACATATGCACATAAACATACACACATGTATACATACACATACCCACATGTATACATGCATATGCACGTAAACATATACACATACCCACCTGTATACATACATATATGCACGTAAACATGCACATACCCACATGTATACATACATATGCACATACCCACCTGTATACATACATATCCACATATACACAAACCCACCTGTATACATACATATACACATAAACATACACATACCCACATGTATACATGCATATGCACGTAAACATATACACATAACCACATGTATACATACATATGCACATACCCACCTGTATACATACAGATGCATATACACACACCACCTGTATACATACATATGCACGTAAACATACACATACCCACCTGTATACATACATATGCACATATACACAAACCCACCTGTATACATACATATGCACGTAAACATATAGACATACCCACCTGTATACATACATATGCACATAAACATATGCACATACCCACCTATATACATACATAAGCACGTAAACATATACACATACCCACATGTATACATACATATGCACCTACCCACCTGTATATACATATGCACATATACACAAACCCACCTGTATACATACATATGCACATAAACATACACACATGTATACATACATATGCACAGAAACACACACACATGTATACATAAACATACCCACATGTATACATACATATGCACATAAACACACACCACCTGTATACATACATATATGCACATAAACATACACATACCCACATGTATACATACATATGCACATACCCACCTGTATACATACATATCCACATATACACAAACCCACCTGTATACATACATATACACATAAACATACACATACCCACATGTATACATGCATATGCACGTAAACATATACACATACCCACCTGTATGCATACATATGCACATAAACATAGACATACCCACCTGTATACATACATATGCACAAAAACACATGTATACATACATATGCACATAAACACACACCACCTGTATACATACATATGCACGTAAACATACACACCCACATGTATACATGCATATGCACGTAAACATACACATAAACACATGTATACATACATATGCTCATACCCACCTGTATACATACATATGCACATATACACAAACCCACCTGT
Source organism: Spea bombifrons (assembly GCF_027358695.1). Classification (NCBI taxonomy): domain Eukaryota; kingdom Metazoa; phylum Chordata; class Amphibia; order Anura; family Pelobatidae; genus Spea; species Spea bombifrons. Next base: position 36,171,452 of record NC_071089.1, read on the forward strand.
ATACATACATATGCACATAAACACACACACACATGTATAGATACATATGCACATAAACACACACCACCCCTATGCACGTAAACATACACATACCCACATGTATACATGCATATGCACGCATACATGCATATGCACGTAAACATATACACATACCCACCTGTATACATACATATGCACATAAACATACACACATGTATACATAAACATACCCACATGAATACATACATATGCACAAACATACCCACCAATAAACATACATATGCACAATCACATATATACATACATACACATTACCTAAAACTGGGAAAGACTCCTCACTGCATTAGGCTTTAAACTTGACCTCTTTTTTAGCATCTCTGGACATCTTACAAATACTTACTGCGCCCTCGCTGCCAGGAAGCTCCCATGGAAGCCGCCTCCCCGGTGTGTTTCTGTTGGTTATAAGAGGATAAGATGGGCTCCTCCTGGACCCGTTTCTACTTGAAAAAGGCTCCACGTGGCATCCTGTGCTTACTGGTTTTTCCTGGCATCACCACTCAGCCCTGGTAGCATCTGCTGTACCGGATTATGAAGCCCATGTAAGTGCAACATGCGTTCTCTTCACTTCTGACAGGAATCTAGAACAGCGTCCATGTCCTGCTGCGCAGCAACTAAATCAGGGGCTGTGTAAGTCCTCAGTAGCCATTCAAATCTTCAGACCCGAGAACTACTCTCTGCCGGATCCTGGTTGTAGAGGAAGCTACTAGAAACTTCCACCTCTGCTTATATACCTTCTACATGGCTGTAAACATGACCAATGAAGGAGAAGGAATAAAAGAATCCCTGCATAGGCCAACCATCCTATCCCCCTTTTCTCATTGGTCCAAGAAGGCCCAATCCTGGGAAGTAGAAATACACAGACATACATCAGTCACTCAGGCTTTATAACTGAAATAAACTTTAAAACATCATTAAATTCAAAGTGCTATAAAGTTAACCATGCTTAAAAAAATGACATATTACCATATTTGCTCGATTATAAGATGACCCCCCCAAAATCTGAATATTAGTTTAGGAAAAAAGAAAAAGGCTGAATGTAAGATGACCCTGTAGGAAAAAAGTGTTCCTAGTAAATGTTAATTCATGTAAACTATTTTTTTTAATAAAATCTATGATTGAGAAAAAAAATTTGTTTTTATTTCCTTTTATTTTTCAACCCGCCCCGTTATGCACATCTGCACCCAGGCTTCCCACTCCTATATGTCACTGTGCCCCATGATATGCCTTTTAGCCCTCTATATGCAACATAACATACACACATACCCACCTGTATACATACGCACATAAACAGACATACCCACCTGTATACATACATATGCAGATAAACATATGCACATACCCACCTGTATACATACGCACATAAACAGACATACCCACCTGTATACATACATATGCAGATAAACATATGCACATACCCACCTGTATACATACATATGCACATAAACATATAGACATACCCACCTGTATACATACGCACATAAACAGACAAACCCACCTGTATACATACATATGCAGATAAACATATGCACATACCCACCTGTATATATATATATATACATATGCACATACCCACCTGTATACATACATATGCACATAAACATAAAGACATACCCACCTGTATACATATGTACATAAAACATATACCCACTTGTATACATACGTAAGCATATAAACATACCCACCTGTATACATACATCTGCACATACACATATATACATACATACACATGACCTAAAACTGGGAAAGACCCCTTACTGCATTATTCTTCAAACTTTACCCCTTTTTTAGGACATCTTACAAATACTTACTGCGCCCTCGCTGCCAGGAAGCTCCCATGGAAGCCGGCCTCCCCGGTGTGTTTCTGTTGGTTATAAGAGGATAAGATGGGCTCCTTCTGGACCCGTTTCCACTTGAAGAAGGCTCCGCGTGGCATCCTGTGCTTACTGGTTTTTGCTCAGCCCTGGTAGCATCTGCTGTACCGGATCATGAAGCCCATGTAAGTGCGACATGCGTTCTCTTCACTTCTGACAGGAATCCAGAACAGTGTCCATGTCCTGCTGCGCAGCAACTAAATCAGGGGCTGTGTAAGTCCTCAGTAGCCATTCAAATCTTCAGACCCGAGAACTACTCTCTGCCGGATCCTGGTTGTAGAGGAAGCTACTAGAAGCTTCCAACTCTGCTTATATACCTTCTACATGGCTGTAAACATGACCAATGAATGAGAAGGAATCAAAGCATCCCTGCATAGGCCAACCATCATATCCCCCTTTTCTCATTGGTCCAAGAAGGCCCAATCCTGGGAAGCAGTCTATTATCTGATGTGTAGAAATACATCAGTCACTCAGGCTTTATAACTGAAATAAACTTTAAAACATCATTAAATTCAAAGTGCTATAAAGTTAACCATGCTTAAAAAAATGACATATTGCCGTATTTGCTCGATTATAAGATGACCCCCCAAAATCTGAATATTAGTTTAGGAAAAAAAGAAAAAGCCTGAATGTAAGACGACCCTGCAGGAAAAAAGTTTTCCTAGTAAATGTTAATTCATGTAAACTATGTAAACCTTTTTTTTTCAATAAAATCTATGTTTCAGAAAAATATTTTTTTGTTTTTATTTCCTTTTATTTTCCAACCTGCCCTCCAGTTATGAACATCTGCCCCCAGGCTTGCCACTCCTATATGGCACTGTGGCCCATGATATGCCTTTTAAGCCTCCAAATGCCACTGTGCCCCATGATATGCCTTTTAACCCTCTATATGCTACTGTGCCCCATGAAATGCCTTTTGACCCCTTATGTGCCACTCTTCCTCCAGAAATGCCTTATACCCCTATATGCCACTCTGGCATTTAGGGGGTTGAAAGGCATATTATGGGGCAGAGTGGCATATAGGGAGGTATAAGGTATTTCAGGAGGCAGAGTGGTGTATAGAGGGTTAAAAGGCATCTCTGGAGGCAGAGAGGCATTAAGGGGGTTAAAGGCATCATAGAGCACTCTGCCTACAGAAATGCTTTATGCCCCCCATTTAACCCCCCCACACACACACACACACACACTTAACGGTGCTTCCGATTCCCTGCTGTGTAGTCGCGGCAGCGGGTAGACGTCTACGCAATTCGCAACTTCCACTGCAGCCGGAAGGAGATGCGGTTAGCAGCGGGGGTTGTCTGTGTCCATAGCGCAGACCTCCCCCGACTATTAGAGACAATTCCCTGCCCCAGAACTCTCCTCACTGACAGCCGGGGAAGGTCTGCACGATGGACGTAGACAACCCCGGCTGCCAACTGCACCTCCTTCCGGCTGCAGCGGAAGTTGAGAATTGCGTAGAAGTCTACTCGCTGCCCCGACTACACAGCAGGGAGTCGGAAGCAGCGGTAAGTTTGGGGGGGGGTTAAATGGGGGGCTAAGACAGGAGCATCCAGGACTCCTGAGGTCTGATTATAAGACAACCCCAATTATAAGGGGTATTTTTCAGAGCATGTAAATGTAAACTATTTTTTTAAAAAATATATGATTGAGAAAATTATTTTGTTTTTATTTCCTTTTATTTTCCAACCTGCCCCCCAGTTATGCACATCTGCCCCAGAAATGCCTTATACCCCCTATATGCCACTGTGCCCCATGATATGATATGTTTGTGTATCATAGATGTATAATTGTGGAAGGGCAAAGATGGCACTAGCCGTAGGTTTGAGCCTTGGGGACCAAGATGGCACAGGCTGGACTGTTTGGGGACAAAGATTGCAAATCTTATGTGTGTTATCTGGGTGCTGGTCAGGTTCTATGTGGGCAGTGTGGACGCCAGGTTTTAAATATACCTTTAATGGCGTGTTTTTATGTGAATTCCAATTGATCTTTACCTGCAAAGCAGGGTTTTTGTGTTATTCTGTAGATCCATATGTGCTATGCTATGTTTCCATACATTATTTATGTGTACCTGCAAATACAGGGTTAATATGTCTTATTCAGTTGATTAATACCTGCAATGCTGTTTCCATGTATGTATTTGATCTATACCTGCGATGCTACGTTTCATATATTATTGTATACCTGCAAATACAGGATTTTTATGTCTGATTCTGTTTATTTTATATATACCTTCAGTGCTGAGATCACAAGTGAATTTCAATTGATCTGGGTTTGTGTGTTGATCTATACCTGCTATCGGCAGCAGGGTCTAATATATATATAGGCAACAGGGGCTAGTAAATGGGTTTTAGATATTTGGACAGGGGCGCAATTTCAGTGCTTGCCATAGGTGCTATTTTCAGTAGATATGCCTCTGTATACACATCACACCTCCCGCCCACCCTGCTTACCTCTCCAGCAGCTTTCTCTCAAGCTGTTCACACACCATGCAAGCAGCCTCAGGATCACGTGACCCCGATAAAAGTAGGTAAGAGTTCCATATTAACACCAGTGCACACCCTTTCCTTCCTCCCCAATGATACAGTGAGGGGATGTGTATATACGGCTCCTGAATATAAGACAAGCCCAACGACTGAGTGTTTGCAGATGGCCGGACGGCTCTCAGAGACAGGGAAGAAAATTTCATATACACTCCCCTGTCATATGTATAAAATAAAACTAGAGGCTCAGAAATAATGCAATAAGTTTTTTTTTCTTTTGGTTACAGAGAAAGTGGTAGAAAAATGGAACTGCCTCCCAGCAGGAGTGGTAGTGGCAAATACAGTGAGAGAATATAATACGCTTCTGCTGGCAGGCTGTTCCACTTATCTACCACCCGATTTCTCATTAGAGGTTATACCTGCGAGGGGATGTAAACATGCAGGGGACGGGGATACGGGGCCCCGAATCTGACTGATTAATGTCACATGTTACAGCAGGAATAATGGGCGACTAGCCGGGGGCCGAATGGCTCCGATGTGCCATTAAATTCTGTTTGTACGACGAGTCGCTCCGTGAGTCCTGCTGGGTTCCAGCTTCTTATTGAAACCGAGAATTTCCCGGCAGATCAGCCCCGTTCCCATGTCTACTCACCCGTTATTGCTGCTGTAACCACTCCAACATTAACCAATCAGATTCGGGGCCCCGTATCCCCGTCCCCTGCATGTTTACATCCCTTCACTGTATAACCTCTACAACTTCTGCTGGGAGGCTGTTCCACTTATCACCCTCTCAATAAAGTAAAACTTCTTGCATAACTTTGGAGTCTCTTCTTTTAGAAGGCTATTATTTATACATATGACAGGGCAGTGTGTATGCATTATGCTGGGGGTGGAAGATTTTCAACTTGCTGATATTACTCTGGATTATGAACGGCCGTCTCAAGCGAGCTTCTCCTGCAAAGAGAACCCCGCAGGCCCTGCATAATGCGTAGTTTAATCGGTGTGACTGAGTAAGAAATCTTCCCGTTATCTGTGGATTGTTCGGCGACACCGGAGGTTCCGGGAAAGGAGAGCCTTTCACTTCCCTGACTCCGCTATGCATCGTACGGGCCGGCGCTGGCAGGAAGAGCTCACCGGGGCCGGCCCTTCATAATGCTTGGAGTGATGGGATTGGGGGCTCAACTCTCCTGTAAACCTCTGCGGACAGATTGCTTGAGCGTTGCTCCTGATTTTACTATACATTGTGCAGGGCCCGCTCAGTTCCCTTTTCAGGGGAAGCTCACAGGGGCGAGCGCTTAATAATACATCGTAACGTAAAGAAATGTCCAAAACCTTCCTTGTGGGGTGTATTCACTAAAGCTGTTTGTTAACCCCTGATGTCACTCTCTATTCTGAAGGGCAGGCATCAGGGGATTGAAGTGTAAGCTTCTGTGCTCGCAAATACACGTGAGATGAGGACGTTATCCCGCAGGAAGCTCCTAAACCTGTATAAATCATATCTGTGCATTAAGCCTGGGCTATTAGCGCGAGAGGCTGAGAGGCTCCGATGTGTTTCTGCGTCACGATATTTCTTTGTATTCTGTGCCGGTGATCGGGAAATATGGAATAACCATAAACCATACCGGGCCCTCCCTGTGCCGGGGGGCTGTGATCCGCCGGGCGTCTGGCCCTCCCTGTGCCGGGGGCTGTGACCCGCAGGGAGTTTGGGTGATGCAGGATTGCAGGTCCCGGCGATGTCACAAATCTGCTTATCCAGTGAAGTCTGTCCCTTTATGGACTTTCACTTGTCTGTGTGTCCAGCGGGGTTATTAAGACCGAGCTGTTCTATTGTTTAGCGCAGGCTGTGTAAGGAGTCGGATAGAACGACTCAGGATCCGAGTCGTGGCGCTGTTGGGAATCTCGTTTCATGCGATTTAATGAAATGTGAGAATTTACTCCGTTCTGCAGAAAACGGAAAGAATGGTTTCTCGTCTCTGCGTTCTTTCTGGGGATTTCCTCCTTAATACAGAATATTTTCGGGAGAAGCAGCGTATTTCTAGAATCACTCGGCACGTTAGTGTCTCGGCGGATGGACACACAGAAGGCTGCTTCTTCACCGCGTTTAGAAGGTAAATGCCGTTTAAAACCCTTTCATGCAGAGCCGTTTCCCCTCGGCGTCCGTACAGGGCGATACGCAGTAAGTATTCGAGACTTTACGGACATTTGGAGGGAAGTCGGCAGGTACACACACTCCTTGGTGTCGCCTTATTCTAGTCCTGGCCCTTCCCGTCGGTGCGCCGGCGGCCACACGGGAAGCTTGAGCACGGTTTAGGCAGAGGCTTCCTTTGGTTTAATGATCTTCAGAAAGCTGCGGCTGACAAACATCGCTTTTGTTCTGTCTGCAGAAGAACCTTATCTGCTGCCCCAGTTTATTAAACCCCCGTGGGGGGGGGGGCGCCGTCTTATTTAACCCCTCGAAGAACGGCAGAACCTGAACTCCTAAACCCAACTTCCTCACCTTGGATCGTCGGGTCCGTTGGAAAGAAATGAAGAGCCCTGCCGCCTAAATAGCGCGGGGCGGCATGTAGTTGTGGGGATAGGAGGTTGGGTTCATCTAGAGGTCAGCTATTGATTTAATAGGCAGGGTCAAAAGTTCAGGTCAGAAGTTAGAAAAAAAAATAAAAAAAAATAGCCTGGGTGATGTAACTTGGAAATTGCTGGATGTGCGCGTGCCGCTTAGTGATTCGCCGCCTTTGCCTCGCGGGCACCTTTGGTGCCCCGCGAGACGCCTCGCGCTGCGCAAAAAGGCGCAAATTCGCGCTATAAATAGGAGCTGTGGGAGCGCTAGCGGTCATGCCACAAGGCGAACTGCTAAGCTGTGAATACTTACCTGTAAAGGCTGGTATTTCGGTGGTGCAGGAGAGCCGCAGGCGAAGATGGAACTTCTTCTTGAAAAGCTCCCACCCCCCCCTCCCTGTTATGAATATTATGATGCTTTATTTTATATATTTGTCGTGTGCTTTTATCAGGGTAAAAGTTGTCCCTTCTTAGGGATGGACTGGTGTAATGGTGTATGCCGTCTGGCTTTTAGGGCGGATGGCTTGGTTATATATGTGTATATATATATTTATGGTTTAAGTTATTGGAGGTGAGACTCTGGGTTTGGGCCAAGAGTTTCTTTAAAGTTTGTGATGTTTGTTATAAGCTAAATAAAAGTACACGGCCTGTTTATTCCAATTCGAGTATGGTGTTTTTATTTCAAGTTTACAGTACAAGGATACATTGTTGGTTACAATATCCCTTACAACTACATGTTTCCAAAAACTCGAATAGAATAGAATAGAATATTCGACTCAAGCCGGAAGATAACTGCAGCCTGCGTCCATCCCGTAATCTGCTCAGCAAACAACCGCTTACAGGGCGGACGCCGGCTGCAGTTATCTTCCGGCTCGAGTCGAATATTCTATTCTATTCGAGTTTTTGGAAACATTTCTTTCCAACGGACCCGACGATCCAATCCGAGGAAGTTGGGTTTAGGTGTACAGGTATCTTCCACACGTTATATCTGATGCATATCGTTTATATCCAGGTTTGTCTAATTCCAGGCCCCGTGGGCCATTACTAGACCAGGATACTGAACGCACACGTGATGTAATATGTTAAGAGCTGCCAGTGCCCGTCCTGGATATCCAGAAAGCCTGGCCTGTTTGTGGCCCCCGGGGCCTGGAGTTTGAGCCCCCCCATCTCTAGTAAATGCCAGTCTGATCTCCGCTGTCTCCTGTCTGTAGATCCCAGCTCTTCTCTTCTTCATCTCTTCTCCCCTGCGAGGGACTCTATTTCTTGGAGCTCGTGATGTTCGGCCTCCGCCTGCGTGCCAAGGTGCCGCGCGTCAACTGGGACCCAGCGGTGAGTTTCATAAATCTCTCTGCACTCTGCTTTTACTGTAACGTGCTGTTTGGTGCGTTTCGGGTTAATGTAATCACTGATGTCTCCTATTCTGTGCAGCTCTGTAAACCAACATTTATCACGAGCCGTAATGTATGAACTCCGGCAGAAAATGCACCAAGAAGGGAGTCGTTGCCTGATTCGGGGGCTTGTTGCTCACTTTGCCGACTGCGTGTGAACCTGGCCTGCGCAAAACATTATCCTGCAGCCTCCTGAGTAGAGAGGAAATGGAACTTTTCGAGGCTTCCCTGTACAATGACGTGGCGTTGGCTTGAGTCTGACTGCCGACTGCTTCCTGCTTAACTCCGGCGACTGCTTGGGGGCCCTCGACAGAAGAGACCTGACAGGTAAGAGACGCGTTCCTTTTAACAGTCTCTATTTTACATCTAATAAAAATGAATACAAGCAATAACGAGATCTGAGGATGTGGCATTTATTATGACTAAAGACGAGTTCCCCGCACCGCATTTGCTCTGAAAAAAACATTGTCTTATAATCGAGCAAATACGGTATATTCATGCCCCTCGTGAAAATGCATATTCCTGCATCTGTACACAAAAGAAAATTTCCCAATTCCTACTCTGCAGACCCCGTGTTGTTGAACCCTCTGGAGCTTCCCAGACAAAATATCTTCCTAGCAGAAATGTGTCACGTGACCCAAACGCCGGTGCCGACAGCTTCTTACCAAACCAGACAAACATTAGGTGGTTGCTTGCATTTTGTGCCGCTCTTGGGTCGCGGCGTGTGTGTGCGGGTTTGTGGTGCCCTTGGGTCGCAGGGTTTGTGGCGGTTTGTTGCATTTTCAGTGAAAGCAACATTCGCTTCACACTCTAGAGAATAATGTTGTTTCTTCACATTTTCGCCTCCCGCGGGCGCTTCGATTATCCAAACCGTCTTGCTCCTATTTACAAAATGTAATTTAAAACCAGAAACTGCAGCTGTCGGCAGCTTAATAACACTTTACAGACTTCTGGGCTGGATATTCAGTCCATAAAACATTGTTCAGATTGTAAAAGTCGTCACTTCTGTTTTGAAATGGGAAGGAATACAGTAAATAGAGCCGGAGAGACTCGATGTCTGATACCTTTTAGTGGCCAACATGTCTATTAATTACATCGTTAGGGTTAATTTAGGGGCAGTTATGGTTGATGGGGTCTTTAGGGCTAATTTAGGGGCAGTTATGACTGATGGGGTATTATGGGTTAATTTAGGGGCAGTTATGGTTAATGGGGCATTGGGTTAATTTAGGGGCGGTTATGGTTTATGGGGTATTTAGGGTTAATGTAGGGGCAGTTGTGGTTGATTGAGTCTTTAGGGTTCATTTAGGAACATTTATGGTTAATGGGGTGTTTAGGGTTAATCTGGAGGCAGTTGTGGTTGATGGGGTCTTTAGCGCTAATTTAGGGGCTGTTATGGTTAGTAGGGTATTTAGGGTTAATTTAGGGGCAGTTGTGGTTGATGGGGTCTTTAGGGTTAATATAGGGGCAGTTATGGTTAATGAGGTCTTTATTAAATAAAATTAACCCTCAGTCCTCAGCATTAAATTAACCCTAAAGACCCCATTAACCATAACTGCCCCTAAATTAACCTGTAATACCCCATCAGCCATAACTGCCCCTAAATTAGCCCTAAACACCCCTATCAACCATAACTGCCCCTAAATTAACCCTAAACACCCCATTTACCATAACTGCCTTTAAATTAACCCAAGTGAGGTCTCAACAGTGCTCTGTACAACGGCATGAGCACCTACTGCTGACACCTGGCTATACAACCAAGCTTCACGAAAAAAAAGCGTTCTTTAAAAAAAAAAGAAAAATAGACAGGTTGGGGCTTTAAATTTAAATTTTTGCAATTTATCTAAATTAAGAGTTGTGTCAAAGAACCAATATACTTCATTTTTTACACTCACCTTGAATAAACATTATGTTTCTTGTTTTCTGCAAAATTATTATATAGTGAGAACTGTTTTTCACAATTTTTAAATTTATCCACTTAAATTATCTAGGTGTTAAAATATATTTCTTTTCTGTAATGTTATAATTTATTACAATAAGCCCATGTTCGCTTGGTATACAAATTGCTTTAATTCCACTTCTTCTGTATTGATATTAACTTAATGTTCATTCTATGTTTGCATTCCATATCAACAACTTTGTCAATGATGAAGCGTTCATCAAACATCTTTCTATACGTTACCATGAAGTTATTAATATCAGTTTTAACATATAAGTACCATATGCATGGCTTTCAGTACACTTCACAAAACAAAAGACTGGTATTTATTTGCTCAAACCTCAGTAATTTAGTCAGTTTCAATCATTTTGATTAATATGAATGTAAAACAGAGATCCAAAAATGCTGGCCCGTTTGGGATCTTTGGTGCCGGTAGATCCGGGGCCCTGTTCTATCAGCATATTGCTCATGAAAACACTATATTTTACTATCAAAAACATTAAGGGAACTTCGATATTTCAAAAACCCATTTGAAATGTAAAAAAAAAACAAAGATGGCCGCCCTAATCCCGCATGCCAAGTCGCACGGCCGTGGGCATGAGGTCATCGTATTCTGACAGCCTATATATATGGGGCAAATGGCAGTTATTAGCTATCAGTTCTTGATTCCCAGTGGTGTATACTATTGGTACGAGAACAGCGTTTTATTTGGAGAAATGCCATTCCTAGCGGCTTGGAAACGTAGACGACAGGATGAAGACCCGAAGAACCCTGAACCACCGGGAAAAGAGGAGGGAGAGAGGACCGAAGATCCACCCCGGGACGACCAGCAAAAACGGAAGAAACACAGCTCCCAAGGAAGCGAGACGGACCGCGGAAGAAAGAAGAGGAAGAAGAGCCCTGCAGGAGAGCCCAGCGGATCAGATGATGGACCCAGGAAGCCCCTCAGCCTCACAGACTTCACCTTCTATTCTGAGTTGGGAAGAGGTGGATTTGGCAAAGTAAGTAACGTGTTTATTTTATCTAGGGGTACAGAAAGAGTTTTTAGGGGAAATATGGAACAAGAAACCACATAAAACATGCCTTTGTCTTACTTACTGGGATCATTCTAGGTAGGGAAAACAGTGACACTTTAATCCAATAAATCAGTTTGAACACAGCCCATATTATAGACGGTACGGCCTCCAAAAGCTGTTTATTTTCACTCATTCCAAACACACAAGCTTTACACTTAAGGCTGGGAGACGATATCCTTGGGTTTGGATTGGAGAGCAGCAAACGTAGAGCTTGATACATTGTATCCGGTGTCTATCATACAGGAGAAGCACACTGAGCAGTTACTGGACACTCCACGCGGTGGCGGCGGCAGTTAGGCAGGTTGGAGATACTGATTGGCTCATGCAGCTGTCACTCACGTCATACATCATTCATTCATTAATATGAAACGATCTTAACTTTATCTTTGTAACTAAATGGAACGGTAATGAGTGAAATGTTCAGTATATACCAGAGACTGCCAGGCCTACTGAGTGTCCATATTGCCAGATTAAGGAAAAGTGGATGTGCAAGCGCATTGGTGTCATTTATACATCAGGATGTGCTGGGTATTAAGATAAAATGATGTTTATTTCCGCTATAATAAAAGACGCAGAAAATGTGCATGTGTTGTTTTTTTTAAAAGCTAAAGGGGTATCCTGAAGTTATAATGTGAAGGGTGAGGGGATTCCATGTAAAGTCAGGAAATTTTACTTTACCAAGAGGGTGGTAGATAAATGGCCTCTCAGCAGAAGTGGTAATACATGGTATAGGCAGATGGTTCCTGAATCTAAGGCAAGACCAAGGACTGATTAAGCTGTGAATCTGTACACTAGATGGGCCGGATGGGTCTGCTGGTAGATTCTATGTTTCTATGAATCAGGTAATGTTATCATAGTAACAGATTTAAATGAAAATGCTTAAAGGACTAAAATCAATGCTCTGGGGTCGGCTTTCTACACAAAACTGCAAATGGAATAATTAGGTAAACTACGTCTGAGATAAAATGAGATGTCGATGTTAAAAAGGCATCTGGAGCCTATATTATTCTGTTCATTAAAAGCTGGTCTCAGGTTGTCTTTGCAGATTAAGACATTGAACCTTTTGGGCTGGGTTAAGTATTCTACGACTAGTTTTAAAATTAGATGTACGCATCTATATTGTAGTGGATGGAGTGAGTGGTAGATAGGTGGAATAGCCTCCCAGAACAAGTGGTAGAGGACAAAACAGTGACATAATTTAAACATACATGGAATAGGCATATGGCTCCTGAATATAAAGTAAGACCAAGGACTGATTACGGTTTGAGTCTTTACATTAGGACGTTGGATGGGCTGAATGGATCTGATCTCCCATCAAACTGCACCTTTCTATGTTGATAATGAGCTTCACATTTCACACATCAATTACAACTGTGTCACCCCTTCCTGGTTATCTCAGGTCATGCTCGCGTCATGGAGGAGCAGTAAACATCCGGTGGCTGTTAAGATCATCAAACGCAGCTCATCGTGGAAAGAAGGCATCATGCGGGAAAGACGAGTCTTGGAGATGGCAGCAGAAAGCCCATTCCTCTGCCACGGCTTTGGTGCTTTTCACACCCAGGTACGGAATTGTCTGTTGCTCTGCAGCCTATTCCCGTCCTTTCACCTTCTACCATGCGCCATTTCTACAGAAGATCTGCATGTGTCACTGTACTATTAGTCTCTGCATGACTATAACTGTTTTTGCTCTATGTTCAAAATAAGCACCGCGTTTTTCTCGTCATGGAGAACGTGAGCGGAGGCAGCCTGTCAAACCACCTGAGGAGGAACGGCCGGATGGGAACCAGTGCTGCAGTGTGAGCAACAGAGTAGACATAAAGCCAATGATCATTTCCATGCTGTCTAAATGGCTCCTCTAGCTTTAATCCCAATGCAGTGAAATCAGAGGCTCTCCATCTCTGTAAATAACCCTTTGCTAATATTTAGAAACTACTCACTAAACTGTTTGTGTCCTTCTGGCAGGTTCTACGCTGCAGAGATCACCTGCGGTCTTCAGTTTCTACACAGCCATGGAATAGTTCATCGGTTAAAAAAAAATATTTCTGCTCTCAACTGTCCTGTTGTTGAGTCTTATGTCTTCCATCACCCCAAGTTCCCTTCATCTCACCATTTATTCCATTTCAAAATCTTTCAGAATTCTTAAGAGGAAAATGAACATCTTCTTTCTCTGAATCATTTAGGGACCTGAAGCCAGCGAACGTGTTGATGACCAGCGAGGGACACCTGAAGATCTGCGATTTCGGCCTCGTTGTGGAGAAGATCATCGGCGCAGCCAAAACCAAAGGCGTAGTTGGGACCAGAAAATATATGGCCCCGGAGGTGAGAATTTATTAATTAGATTAATGCTATAGTTAATCTAAACCTTAATTACTTTACAATGCATTACCTATCTACATTTTACACATATTGAACTTATTTTGCAGGTTTTTCAGAAGAAGAAATATGGCGCCTCCGCAGACTGGTGGTCGTTTGGAGTCACTCTGTACCAGATGCTGGTGGGAAGGGTCCCAGTTCCATCATCACAGCCCAAGAGGGAGTACCGGGACTGCACCGTTCACAATGACTTCCCGTACCCAAGCTGGCTGCTAGCAGATCAGAAAGACATCCTCATGAAGGTGAGTGGATCACAAATGTCCTGATAAGGTGTGTGGCTATACAGGAACTTTTATAGACAATAAGGGACTGTAGTGCAGCAGATTCTGGAATGGGCAAAATATGGTTACTAAACTCAACAAAAACTTGGCTAAATACGTCAGGAAATTGGAATACAAAAAACATTTTTTATTTTTCTTTTGCTTTCTCAGCTTCTGCTTAAAGATCCAGAATGCCGGCTTGGGACGAATGGTGATATAAGAGTGCATCCTTTCTTCGGCATCTTGAACTGGGACCATTTGGAACAACGCAAACTCTGGCCCCCATACCTGCCTCTGGTGGTACGTGTAGCCATTACAAAATGCTTTAGATCCACTAAGTTCTAATATCACAACTTATTGCTCTTCAACATTAAAAAGTACTTAATAATGGTATAAGAACACATCCCGTCCACAAACAGAACCCCCACACACATGTAAATTTACTGTATATGATTTCTTCTTCCGAACCTTTGCTACATTTCCTTCCACCAATTAATCATTGCTAAGGAGCCCATCTAATGACAACTGACGAGCGCTTTGTTATTACGTACCTGCCGCCATAGTATACATTATGATGTGTTTTTGAAATCAAGGAACTTTTCGCTTTTTTCTTGCAGGACCCAACTGGAGATCTTCACCTCAGTTCCCAGGATATATCCTTTTCATTTGTAGAGGGGGCTAATTGTAACAAAAACAAAAAAAGTTGGGATTTGCCAGACCTGTCTTTTGTTAGCCCCAAATGGAGGGAATAAACATCCCTCCTTGTATCCAACATCTCAGATGGGAACAAATTCTCTTTTATTCAGGATTCAGCTTGAAGATCTTGCCTGAAAAGTCTCCTGTTGGATGACGACCAATAGTCCAGGATGTCACCTCCCTGCTTCATCTACCACCGCAGCAGAGCTGTCCACCACCACAGCAGAGCGCCTACCTCAACATCACAGCAACTCCACCTGCTGTCCACATCAGAGAAAACCACCTTCTACAGCTGTCCAACATCACTGCGCGGCAATTCCACCTGCTCTGTCCAACATCACTGCGCGGCAATTCCACCTGCTCTGTCCAACATCACTGCGCGGCAATTCCACCTGCTCTGTCCAACATCACTGCGCGGCAATTCCACCTGCTCTGTCCAACATCACTGCGCGGCAATTCCGCCTGCTGTCCAACATCATTGCCAAGCCTCTACTACAGCTGTCCAACACCACAGCACAGCCATTCCACACGCTGTCCAACATCACAGAAAAGCATTTAATGCAACACAACACCACAGAGAACTTCATTGCTGACAAACATCATTGTGCTGCACCTTGTCCTGCTGTTCAACAACTTAGCAGCGAGACGCCATCTGGCCTCTAACACATACCTCCCAACGTTTTACCCCCAGTGAATCGGGATGCAGGGGGGGTGGTGGGTGGGCGCATGCATAGTAGAGCTTACCTTTAAGCTCCGTCCCCCGGGGTCCCGATTCACAGAGGATAGAATGTTACTGCACATGCATTCTCCAGTGTTCCAAACACCAGAGAATATAATTAGAAGAAATGTGGTTCTGAATCCTGCTGTCCCATAGAGATCTTCCTCTGTCTTCTGTTTTTGGGAGAGAGCTAGAGTTCGGCAGGGAGATCGAGTGGCCGCACCCAAAGCAGGACAGCTGGGAGCCATGCAGTCTGCTGCCACCTGTCATACTGTGTCACAGACAGGCTTCCATGCTACGTAACATCAAAGTAGAGCATCCCTTGCTGTCCAACATCACACAAAAGTACCTACAACACAGCAGATCATCTCCCAGTCTACCAAATTACAAATAGTATTCCTACCCTACACAATGAAGTAGAGGGAAAAGGTCTATCCGCTTCTTAAAATGTGTTTCTTCTTTGTTCTAGATCCAGCGTGGACCACGGACAGAACTAAAGGGCACTGATTTATTTAAGAAGGTCTTTTGAGTTACTCTGTAAGTTATTAAACCTTCAAGAGGTTCGCTTTGTCTGGCAGCTGAAACTGTCCCTCTTCCTTCTATGTAGGTCTATGTGAGATTTTGTCAGAGTCGCCTGGTGCTTGAGGAATGAGCCCTTCAAACCGGAAAAATTTTGAATGAATTCTGTCTTTTATCTGTAAGTCTCTTGTCCCTCACTAAAGGTTATGGGTAGTTTAAAATAGTCTACATGTACTAACTTTCTCTTCTTTTCTTCGTTTCTCTTCTTTTCATATTTAGAATTCTGCATGGATTTACTCATTCTCCTATTCCATTATTGGTTCTTCAGAAACTTCTTCTGGGACCTACAAGTACAGTTGGTACAAGTAAGTAAATCTTCAGACTGTATTTGCTGTAAATACTTACTATTGAGATTAGAGATAGGAAATATTTAAATGTATACCTTATTTTAATTAATGTTTGGGCTACGGTTACTTGTCTATCTGGTATTTGGCATCTATTTCTTCTTTCTCTTAGATCAAGCACTGACCAAGTTAACCACATATACTCCTGGACTTAGTGCTACATGCAGGATGATCCGATGTACCATGGAACAAAACGAGCCAGTTGAATCATTTCAGAAGTTTTTCACTTTCATTGTAAGTTATGAAACCTATAACAAGGTTATTACATATTCTGCGGTTGCTCAGTCTGGCTGCTGAAACCATTCCTCTTCCTTTTGCACAGATCTTCAAACCTGCTTGGAAGATCTTGCGTCTGTGTCATATTCTCCTGGTGCCTGAGGAATGAACCCTTCACACTGGAAGTCTTTTGTCTGTGAGTCTCTTCTTTTTATTTGTCATAAACATGAAATTACCCAATAACTAGTTTTATTTAAAACCAACAAGCTAATTTTCCTTTACTAATTCCTCCCTCCTATTCTCCCATTGGTTCTTGTCTAGCGATGACTGTATCTTCAGGCCGTATATATGCTGTAAATTCAACTTATTTTGATTTGTGCATAGGATGAGATTTCATTTTAATGATCTTTTTTGTTATCTATGCCAGGTGTGATGCTCAGATGTGAATTTGTGTCAACTATCCTTCAAAGCCTGTTCCAAGTAGATCTGTAACAGGTCGGTATCTCCTGTCTCTAACATTTCTTACATGTAACAATTGTGTCTTGTTCCCCATTTCATCTTCTATGCATTCTGTGATCACTTGCCCTACATTGTTTGATCTTGTATTTGTCAGTTTGTCCACACTGTTCCTTAAACATCTCCTCTATTCATTCTTCCCATAAGAACGTGTAATTTTCTTACCATGATTTTCCTGGCTTTCATAATCACAGGTTTCTTATTCTTGTTTTCTCCAGCTACCAGAATGGCTTGAGATGTCTGGAAGATCTTTCATCCTTCAAGCTTCCTCTCCTGAAGATCTCTAGAACTTCAACTTCACGGCCAAAGCAAATTTATCTCCACTCATCAGACGCTGATCCTCTTCTTCTTGTCATTGACGATTAAACCTACAGCATGACACACATGTTACCATGTTGCAGTTCTTTAAACTATACAGCCCTATATAAGTAAACTCATTTAAACCCCTTAAGTTACCTGTACAGCATCCAATGTGTCATTTGCATACTTTATATATTATCTTGGTTTCACCCAGTTTAATAAAATCCTTTAACTTTATTTATATTTCAGTGATTACTAATGGATTCATTTAAACATTTCATTAATTGACTTTTATTTCTCCACATACTGTACACAATACATTCAAGCCTCTGTAAACAGTTACAGCAATGTTCTCTGTCAACTCACAAAGTGTTCCAAAATAACACACACAATGTAACGTTACTATTGTGTGTTATTTGCTTGTACAACATCTGCTTTCAAACTACCGTATTTGCTCGATTATAGGACGAGGTTTTTTTCAGAGCAAATGCTCTGAAAAATACCCCTCGTGTTATAATCGAGGTCGTCTTCTAATTAGACCTCAAAAAAATGTCTGCTGGGGCCAGGCTGCTTACCGGTGCTTTGGTCCCGAGCAGCGTCTCTTCTATTAGCAGCAGGAAGCTAGCAGAGTGTCACATAATTCTGCCTCCCCCTCCTTCCTCTGGGGGCCAGAGAAGTTGCTCGCACAGCCGGGCCCCTGCAGAAGTCTTCAAGTGAGAGAGCTGCAGTTCAGGTAAGGGGGTGGGGGAGGGTTTTTGTGATTAATGTGTGAAGTATGTGTGATTAATGGAATGAATGAGTATTTAAATGTTTGTGAATGAGTGTGTGTGTGATAGCATGGATGTGTAAGGGGGAGGGTGGTAGCATGGCATAGGGAGGCTGTACTCAAACTCCTATCATCCCCAGGTTCCAGCATGTACTGGCTGCCTTGGCTTGATAGGAGTTTGATTGCTGTTAGCAGTTATATATATATATATATATATATATACCTCCAGAAATGCCTTTTAACCCCCTATATGCCACTCTGGCATATAGGGGGTTAAAAGGCATATCATGGGGCAGAGTGGCATATATGAGGGCATAAGACATTTCTGGAGGCAGACTGGCATATAGAGGGTTAAAAGGCACATCATGGGGCAGAGTGGCAAATAAAGGGGGATTAAGGCATTTCTGAGGGCAGAGTGGCAACCTTGGGGGCAGATGTGCATAACTGGGGAGAGGCAGGTTGGCAAATAAAAAGAAATAAAAAAATATATATTTTTCTCAATCATAGCTTTTATTAAATATGAAAAAATTGTTTACATGAATTAATATTTACTAGTAAAACTTTTTTTCCTATAGGGTAGTCTTATATTCAGGCTTTTTGTTTTTTTCCTAAATTAATATTTAGATTTTGGGGGGTCGTCTTATAATCAGGGTCGTCTTATAATCGGGCAAATACGGTTGTTATTTTTTAACTTTGACGTATTTGTTTTCCTGCAATAATAAGATATTGAGTGTGGGGCATGTGTTTCTACTCAAAGAAATCAAACCATGTATAACACAACTTAATACGACTTATATAAACGATAAATAGTACAAAAGTGAATGTACACAGCGCCTGATTAGCTGCATTTCCCTCTGTCTCAACCAGAAAAAAATTCAAAATCAAATTTACACCGATGGGCATAAAAGATTAAAATTTGGCACCTTCATTCTCATAACGTAGAATCTATATCCATATAGGAAAAAACAGAAACAAATATATAGTGCAATATGTTTAAATCATATCAACATATAGCACTTTATCTGATTAAAACTTATTGCACTATATATTTGTTTCGGTTTTTTTCCATCATGGTTCCATCAATAGTATAGATTTTTTTTTTGGCAAATGGGAGACGAGCCTTTGTTTTGTTTTTGGTCAGGAGTGCATTAAAACATTAAAACGTGTCTCTGGACTGTGAGCCTCTGCCAGAATACGCCACGGGCTGTATATACAATAAGGATGTTTAGCCTTGAAGAAAAGTGGGTTATTTATGGCAGTGGCACTAAAGTCTTAATAACTAAAAATCCAATTCCTCATTTACCTAAATGTCCCTCTAAGACATTGGTTCCCCACGTGCGGTATGAAAAGGAGCCAGGGTGCTTCTCAAGTACATTGGCTGCTTGGCTTCTACGGCTTGTCATTAACTTAAAATGTGGGAAAGAAAATTAAACTAAACAAGTTAATAAAAAAGTTTAATTTCATCTAATTCCTCCAAATGAAAAGATAGCTCTGCAGGCAGGAATAGTTGCCGCAGTTCCACTGATAGCCAGCAGGTGGTGCTCCTAAACCTATAAGTATTCAGCATAGAGACACACTTTATAATATAGTACCTGAAGAAGAGACCGAGAGTCTCTATAACATGCTTTTTATTTCTACGGCTACAACTCCACACCTTATACTTCATAATGAGCATAAGCTGTTTGTTTATATGCCTTTGGCACGAGAGTTAATGTAAGGAAGTTCTACTTCACTGAGAGGAACAGCCTTCCAGCAGAAGTGGTAGAGGCTGATACACCGAGGGAAGTTAAATATGCATGGGCTAGGCATATAACTCCTGAATGTAAGACCAACGACTGATTAAGGTTTGATTCTTTACAGCAGGAGAAACGGGCAGACTAGACGGGGGCCAATCTGCCGGCAAATTCTAGTTTTCTCAGTTAATAGAGCACCCATGTATTTGAATATACAATCCACCTGTCTGTGTAGGGATAGGGTAAGCATATACGGATTTATGCCAAGACGTATGCCAAGTATTTTTACATACATTATACGATATGTAAGATTATATCATAGTATCTAGAAGAAATTTGTAAAATACCCAATAGCACTAATATGCTTTTTTAATGACATTTGAAGATTAATAAAACCCATTTGGGCATTGTTATACACATTATAAAGTGTGAAGCACACAAAACCAGACAGACTTCTATTAAGTATTTCTGTATCAATACGTAGAACCCAAGCCCTGTGAATTCCCTGTGTCCAGAAATATGTTTCATTTCTGCAGTTAAGTGTCTTTTCCAGCAGGTGGCGCGTCTTTGCTAACAGAACTATTTTCCGAAAAATAAGATTTTTTCCAGTGTTTTCCCTAAAGTTCAATAATGACAAACAATTTCAATAGGGAAAGATGGTTGTTTTATAAAGAGATATAATATGTGACCCAGGCAGCATCTCGACTCTCCCCCCACAACCTACTCCTTGTCCTAATCCAGCACCTCGTCTCAGATGTATTCTGCCCGGTAGAGGAGATAGTGGGGGCTTTGCTGACTTGGCACAGACCACCAAAACGTAACTGGACTGGTTACCCAGGAGAGATCTCTGAGCTCACCAACTGGATCTAATGTTTTTATGTTCACACAGTGAGCACCTGATCTGTTGCTCCAACTGAGTATGGAGCTATACCGGCCAACAGCCTACCGGGCATTTGCCTGGCATGCCAGAGGGCCACTCCAGGCCTCACAGTTGGTAGGTATGAGTAGGCTCCATGCTAACTGTGGCTTAAAAAGATACACATCACTGATGAGCCAAGCATCTATTATACCTGCGTGTTACTTACAGGAGATAATCCATTCCATCTCTATGGTTTCATTTTGACGGTTTTTACATTTTTTGGCACCGGTACGAGGGTTCCTATATCATAACCCCATTGAAAGACAGCTTCGGCGGAGGCTTCCTAGTGTTTCTTAATAGCTCGGGTGGTAGCAGGTGAAGAACTAATTGAATTTGACAGTAAAATGAAACAAAGCATCTGCCAAAAGCGGGCTTGCTGGAAAGAAAATGAAGTCTCCAGTAGAGTGTTCCGTTACAGAAAGTCTCCGGAGAGTGTATTTAGTGACATATTTTGCCCACAATGATTATGTTTTCTTCTCGGCTTCAATTAAGACCTTCTTATTGATGGAGCTACAAGCAGCTGAAGCCACGGTTTGTGCATTTGATGCAAAATACCGCAACATTGTAGCAGCCAGACAGTCTAGGCGCACGCAGGGCTGAGGTTGAGCTTTTACGACGTTCAAGAAGAGAAATTTCTTTCTACTAAATCGAGAGAGAGAACAAAATGAGTGACGGAGAAGTCTGACGCGGCCTCATCCTTCTACGTGGTTCCACCAGACAATTCTTAGCACGTTGCCCAAAGATATAAAGTATCAATGACTTGGTAACATGTGACTTAGAACAATCCACAAATAGTGTACGGAACCTCTAGAACTTAATGACCGTCCTTCACTAGAAGCCACCGGGATAGAGTTATGAAGAGCGTTCTATATGTGGAGCAGTTACCATGGAAATAGACAGAATGTTCCTCTGATTGCAACACATTTTCAGGGTTGGATCAGAAGAGTGTGTCATAGAGATGGACCAACTTACCCCTCTAGTGTTCATAAAAGTAACATTACACACGATCCATACTACTATTTGAATGCTGAAACCCCGCCAAGAAATAATTCATGTAAAAATTGTCCTTATTAATATATTTTTAGCTGGGAAAGCTTAACTGTCATGTGATACAAAAGGCTTACCACGATTGGACAATAAACCTAGCAGACTCGCACCTGAAGGAGGAGAACGTCCCGGGATTCATCCCATCGCAAAAAACAGGCAATGTTTCAACCTTCGTCAAAGCTTTAGAACCTTGATGATCTTGTGCTATGGGCCGACATTGTAGACAACATGCGCAGGCATACAATGTATCAGTTCATCAACTGCGCTTTATCAACGCTCTATTTACAGGGTCCTGGGAGGACCAAAAGACTCAAGGAGCAGGTTAGAGAGATGGGCAATTGATTTTTTTGCTAATTTCCATCTTGTAATCTCCAAGTAACGGATCAATACGAGACTGATAGAAGAAATTAGAATGCGCGTCCTAGCACCATGGCCGCGCTATTTATCACAGAGCAGATGGCTCGTGCCAGATCTATCTTTATTCCAAATAAATTAAATTGCATTTCCTCCGAGTAATTTTTCACCGGCGTGGCCTGCTTTTCTTAGTTTGCTTGAAAGACGGGCCTCCGCATCTACTAGTGACAGGCTATCCGTGGGTGGAAATTGGCAAACATTCATTCCTTAGAAGTATAGCGGTTTCCCGTTAGACAATCTGCAGTCTCTATATACGCTCTAATGGAGTCTGTATTGTATAGTTTTTGCCCAAAAAAAGTATTTTCGAGCGGGGGTTTGATTAGAAAGAATGAAACATTATGGTTAAAAAACAGGAACTATTTCTCGTGATTAAGCCGAGGAGAGTCAGAGGGCGAGGGGCTGATGAAGGCGAGCCCTAAGGGCAGCAGAATTTGCTAAAGAGTGCGGCTGTATGAAGAGCGACATGATGAAGAGTGCGATGAAGGCCACTTGACTCGGGTAATCCAACGACCCCTCACCCCGATGAGAAACCTCAATGGACTCCATCGACAGCAACGCCCAGCACCTGCACAGCGTTACGGAGGCCGAGAACCTCCCTGCAGCCTCCAAAGTCTTATCTACGTCCACTCACCATCCTTGTGACCTTCTTACCCCAGAGGAGAAGACGACTAAGATCCCACAGCAGGCGAGACCCCCTGCAGCTACATTTCTAACCACCAAGACTAATAAGCAATTAACTTAGAATTAGCCTTAAAAATGTTTTTTCCCCGGTTATTTTTATCATTAAGGGCAGGTGTCTAAACATGTCACCTTTCCTGAATTACAGATCGCTAATAAAACAAGCTACAAAGGCAAAAACATACGTAAAAACGGCGGATCGGGAAGAAGCTGATGCATACTGGGAAGATTAGGGGTACCATGGAAGCAGGATCTGCACGATTATTCCTCCTCATTAGGTTATCTCTCCCATATTGTTAAGCTGCTGATTGCTGTGGATTGGGTCAGACGGCCATTGTGAGAAATTGTGGGAGGAAATTGATTAAAAGATGCTCTTTTTTGCCACAACCAAACAAATCTAATCAAATCTAATTTTTTTATAGTAAATTCTAGAGGTAATGTGTGTGTATATATATATATATAAATACACATGCACATATACACACACATAATATGTAATTATATCTCGTGAAATGTAATATTATAGTATATTATAGTATATTTATATATATATATATATTTTACAATGTGAATACACTTATTTATATATATATATATATATATGTATATATAACATTTGAATATATATATAATGTGTATATATATATATATATATACATATAAATATATGTTATTAAGTCAGTCTTTTTTGTTTTTTTATATAATAATAATAGGGAAATCGGCAATTGCCCCCCCCCCCCAGCCATTAGAATCCAATTTTCTTTATTTCGGTCTCAAACAAAATGAATAATTTTGAAAGGCTGGAGGACGCTGCCAGAGCGGTCATAATGAAAGAGAGGTCGGGTGTTTTCAAAGAAGAATATATATTTGTAAGGGCCAGGGCTGAATTGTTAAATGCCATTTAATAGGCAAGCGACAGCAGGAAACGGACTAATCTTTATAGAGCGCTGATTAGTAAGTAAGGCTTCCCGGGTGATAATTAGTATTGCTCTGGCCAAGTTCCAGCATCTGACGGCGGCATCCACGGCGTAACGGTTAATTGCCAGACACTTTTAACTGTCATTAAATGTCACCATTTTATTTCCACGGCCAGAGCATGTGGTGCAATTTTTTGGGGGGAACAAAATGACCCCAAGGGTGAGTTTAACTCTTTAGCAATGCGTTGCATTCAAGCAGGGCCCTCAAAGGGTTAATCAAGATAATATCTTTCTCTTGTTCTACATAGAATGACTCAAAATTGTCTCGATTTCTCTGGAAATGACCTGGCTTCAATTCTTATCATGCTTGCCAACATGTCAAAAGGTCACTTTACTGACAGAGGGACTGGCCAAACAAAACATGGGACAATTGGTAGGTACATAAAAGAAAATAACAGGACTAGACGATCTATGTTTCTATGCATTTTTGGGGACAAAACTGTTCAATTAAGAACCTAAACATGTTTGATTTAATGTAACGGAGATGCAGCTCATCACACCTTGACAGCCATCACTACTAAAGAATAAAAACCTACAAGTCAAAACAGCCCAATCCGTCTCAATGTAAAACAATAAAAAAACCTTATAAGCGCCGTAGACCTTTTTTTTTTATCCGTAAACATCTGCCCCAGGGGTCTGTTCCTCAGAAAAGCAAGGAATTACGTTACGGTGTTTTCATCCGCACTCCGAACGAAGCGGTTGCTTTTGCGAGGTACGAGCGACCATTGTTGGGTTAGCCGACGACTCTGTGCCTCCAGTTGGCGTTAAATCAACCCCCCGCCGTGCCTAATCCTGTGCAAAGAACGTCGCTGAAGTCTGGAACGCCGAGGTATAATTCCGACTTTTTTTTTCTTATCAATTCTAAGAAATTGCTCGGAGCAATCAGACTTCTCTCAGCCAAAAAGTACATTAGTCAGTGACAAAGACCGGCGCGCCACTTAATCAGAAGGCGCTGTGATTGATAGCGCGTCGATGCGGCCTTTAATCAGGGATGCGCTATTCAGATTTCCAGCCATTAAACCGGCCAATCTATATGATCGCGCCGGCTCGACGGTTCATTTGTCACGTTCGTCAAACACGGGGCTTTTAAACCGCTTGCCGACAGCGGTACCGGCCAGCATCTTATTTCGCGTCACATTGTCAGATTTTTTTCTATTTTTTCTACTAAATAGGATGGAACTTTAAAAAAAAATAGATCGATTGTGAAATAATGTAGATTAGTAAAAAGTAATTTTAAGACAGAGAATCGCGCACATTGTCACTTAACTGTGAAAAGCACCAATTGTTCCTTTAAAGGAAATAGCTTGCATTCTATCCCCTATTAACTCATAAATAAGGATTTTGACCCAAAATGAATTTTTACTCCCAAAATTGGGGAAACAAATTAGAGTGCAGATAGAGGGGCGGAGAGCTGCGCAAGCAGCAGTGATGATGGGAGAGAGTGAGCGTGTGTGTATGGTGTTTGAGTGTACGTGTGTAAGTGTATGGTGTTAGCATGAATGTGTGAATGTCAGCATATGGTGTCGGGGTGAGCTTAAGGTTTGTGGTGCGAGAGAGAGGGGAGAGATATGTTAGTTTGTATGTGTAAGTGTACGCTGTTAGAATGAGTGGGTGCTAGAGTGAGTTTGCGTGTTAGTATGTGTGTGCGTGTTTTGGTTACAGAGTGTGGGAGGCTGCTGTCACTAGGTGTCAATAAACCTAGGCTCACCCCTGGCGCGGTCCAAGCTTGCTTCTATATCTGTCAATATAGTAATCTGGGTCTAAACTGCTAGCTTTAACAACTATTTGGCAAATCGGTGGCCAAAGATATGAGGTGTGAGCGTCTTTGGACTACAGGGGTCACTTTAATACCCTCAACACAACCTTCTCCAGAAGCTCTCTGGGGTGAAGGTACTGATCAATGCGCTGAGGCCACGTTACAAGAAGGTCGCATGTCCATCCGGCTTCTAAATAAATTCTCTTTGCTTCAGTCGATCGCACAACCTGAACAATGAGGGATTTCATAATTACTTCACGCTACTCAATTAAAAATACATTAAGGTGCGAGATCTCTTCCACAAATCCCCCGAGGAGGGCAATTTGTGATTATAGCATGCATCTACATATGGAAAGGTCACTTTGCCGACTGTGCCGTACATCAGTAATATAATGACGGAGAGGGGGGGGGTGCACACGCTGGGTTCAGGGAAGATGAAGGCGTAATATATTATGATTTTTAATAAGAATAAGGGCATTTTGATCATAATGAAAATAATCAGCAGAATTCTGGAAGTCTGGCACTTGAGGTTATTAGCGTTGGGAAAATTCACTTTGTATCTATTACTAAAACATGAGATAAAGGAGATTTATTACCTGAACCTGTTCTAGATACCCTACTTTCACACCCCCTAACATTACAGGCGTGCAAAGTGGGACATCTGTGTTGGGGGGCTTCGCAAGAGGTGGAGAGGGGCAAGAAGAAGTGGGTAGTTCCAGAGAAGCAGCCACCTTATCCTCACCTCACTCGGTTTCAGAACGGCATGAGGAGACCAGCAGCAATGGAGGTCTGTTCTACAACCTCAATTAATTGTAAAGGCTCCCTGATCTGGTCCGTGGCGATCACAACATCTCCCTGACAGGTCCATGACAAAAGCAGGACAGTGCCCAGAAATCAGGACTTTCCTGTGAAGTCTGGGACTGTTGGGAGGTATGTACATTGTATATTATTTAAATATATTTTCAGTATGTTTAATGCTAAAACACCTACATTTCCATAAAACATTCCATCTCTGGAACTCCCAATGTTTACTTAGAGCTCCATTTGGGGTTTGCGCATGCAGAACTGCAAGCGGCCTCTATATTTAGGACATCTGCCATGACACGGCACAATCGGAGTAGTTACGACTGTTGGTAGCTATACTTTCTGGCTGCTGGTCTTACTACTGAGCCTTGCCCTAAAACTGGACATTAGACCCCGGAGAGACATCTCCACCATGTGACACCTTTCCGTGACAGATCCCATTCCGAGACTCCTCCACAGACGCGGGCAGTGATCGCTGTACGCAGAGTGCAGATGATTTATTGGACGGTCTCACAATGTATAATGAAAAATTAAAGTAGTTCATCATATTACAGATGACTCTGATATTAATTCCAACTCATCCCGATAAACAAATAGATCATTAATCTACCATTCATGGTGAAGCCATTAACAAAGTCACACAAGCCCAAAATATATCGTCCTGCGTCATTTGCATTTAATAATTACTTATATCCTTAGAATTTTATAATTTTGTCCACTAAAACAACCAGTCTAAAAAAGTCAATAAAGAAATGAAGTGCCAATAATGAAGGCATAATTCTGTATATTACCCTGTATGATGTAGCACAAGAAAAAAAGAAATTTGTGACATGTATATGTTCTGTTATACACTGGTCAGTGATGGTCTCATTTTCAATGGACCCCTAATTCCTTTGCGTCTTGTTGTGCCCTTCAGCCTCTCCGTTCCCCTCCTCTTTTTAACATTCCCGACTCCCTACCATAAACCCTTAAAATCCTCAACATGAAATACAAATGATCAGCCTCCCAGAATTTTGGAACCCTAGGGCCTCCATGGTTCTCATACAACAGACAAATTTTATGTAAATGTAAATGTTTTATGTAAATACAAAAAGGAGCACATGGGAGAAGACAATACCTGAGTCTAAGTAGCAATAGGTAATATCTATAATGCTGGAAGTGAAAAGTTATCCTAGGATGAGTGATGTTATTAAGGTGAGGGTATTAAACATGCATGGGATAGACATACGGCTCCTGAATCTAAGACGAGACCAACGACTGATTAGGGTTTGAGTCTTTACAGCAGGAGAAACGTGCGAGTAGACGGGGGCCGAATGGGGCCGATCTGTCGGCAGGTTCCATGATTCTATAATATTAGATTTAAAAGAGCAAAATGCGCTATGCGTTGCTTTGAGACCCTTTGTATCATATTTGTTCAACATTGTGGCTTCACAGAGTCACCTGTTAACCGCTACAATGTAGCAAAATAATGAAAGCATAATTCTGTATATTATGCTGTATGATGTAGCAAAAGGAAAAAAGAATGCATGCAATTTGTGACATGTATATGTTCTGTTACACACACACACACTTTTTACGTAAAAAGTCTATAAGGGGAGGCCAAGGAACGGTTGGAGCCTCTCGAAAAAAACAAGACTCCCCCTGAAAATGTTTGATTGGCTGAAATAGTTTTTAATGGAGTCATCACGGCGTTAACTGCCACGCTTCATAATTTTAAATAGTCTTCAGTTAGCTAAAACATCAATTTCAATTTTAAGTAAGTCACTTAAAGCCCGGCTTAATCTTGCTGAAATGGATTTTTGTTTAAAAAAAACCTCCAAAAGGTAAAAAGTAAGATTTCGTAAATGGATATTTCGGTTCTGTTTCATTTCTAGCTTCCAAAGTCGCGCAGAATACACAGAAAACAAAATGATTCCTTTTTGGTGCAAAGTTTCAATGTTGATCTTATCACCGTGGCAACCATTGACTTGGTTCTTCTGCTTAGACCATTCCTATGGTTGCTATGGTGATAAAACTGATAGAACATTCCATTGGTTCCAACGTTCCAAACGTAGCAGTTGCTCTCAGTACGTTGATCAAATTAAACTGACCCGTTATGGTCTGTATCTTGAACATGGTGTGGTTTGTGCGTTTGATTGCGAACATAATCTCTAGGTAGAGGTCGGCTTCATTTGCCTTTCGTCCTCCACTACGTTTTCCTAATCCAACAAGTAATAAAAGCATCATGAAGGTGCAGAGGCACCCCACGATTATCAGAAGAGTATCTAACATCTTCTCACTCGCCTGCTCTGCTGAGCAATGAGAAGTGTCTGAGTTTCACCTGCTTTATATAACCTCCTATGATGACATCACAGAGGCTGATGATGCAATAGTGGGCGTGGCTGCATCAAGTGGGCGGGGTCTAAATCATTTCACTTCCAACCACAAATGAGACAAGTCCCTTAAAGCCTGGCTTAATCTTACAGAAATGGAT
Source organism: Spea bombifrons (assembly GCF_027358695.1). Lineage (NCBI taxonomy): Eukaryota > Metazoa > Chordata > Amphibia > Anura > Pelobatidae > Spea > Spea bombifrons. The sequence continues at coordinate 36,200,367 of NC_071089.1, forward strand.
TTTTGTTTAATAAAAAAAAAACAAAAGGTTAAAAGTAATATTTCATAAATGGATATTTCGGTTCTGTTTCATTTCTGGCTTGAAAAGTCGCGCAGAATACACGGAAAACAAAATGATTCCTTTTTGGTGCAAAGTTTCAATGTTGATCTTATCACCATGGCAACCATTGACCTGGTTCTTCTGCTTAGACCATTCCTATGGTTGCTATGGTGATAGACCTGATAGAACATTCCATTGGTTCCAACGTTCCAAATGTAGCTGTTGCTCTCAGTACGTTGATATTGCCCTTGATCAAATTAAACTGACCCGTTATCTTAGAACATTAACTGATAATTGCTAAATATCACACGTTATTTGTGGGAAATAATAATATTTTTAAATAAACAGCATGAACTATACTAAATGTTAACAGAATTTTATTGACACGTTAAATTGGAAGTTCAGTTTACAGATAACATGAAAATCCTCTGGTGGAGGTCAGTGTAGGATGATGGTCTTGGACTCCATGGTGTAGCCAGCGAGACAAACAGGCAGATGATGCAATAATAGGCGTGGCTGAATCAAGTGGGCGGGGCCTAAATCATTTCAGTTCCAACCACAAATGAGACAAGTCGTGGGCAAAGCAGGCTCAGGAGGGCCAACCACATATCCATACATGCGTGGTAGAGCAGCTTGTCAGCGTAACTACCAACATGTCAAGATCATGTCACAGGTGCAATCTCACCTCTCAAAGTCCCTCAAATAAATATAAAATATATTGTCTCCATTTGAGTTTTTCCTCATATTACTATGGCATTTAATTCCACCATCTAAGCGTGCCGACCCTGGCATATGTTGTGTACAGTCACCTACATAGACCTCATGTTCAATCTACATGTATGTACAAACACATGTATGGGATACATTTATAAAGGCCTTTTAAGAACATTTTGTTTGTGTTCCTTTCTTTTTTTTAACTTAATTTGTTAGATATTGGGACATACTGGGGAAAATGTTTTATGTAAATACAAAAAGGAGCACATGGGAGAAGACAATACCTGAGTCTAAGTAGCAATAGGTAATATCTATAATGCTGGAAGTGAAAAGTTATCCTAGGATGAGTGATGTTATTAAGGTGAGGGTATTAAACATGCATGGGATAGACATACGGCTCCTGAATCTAAGACGAGACCAACGACTGATTAAGGTTTGAGTCTTTACAGCAGGAGAAACGTGCGAGTAGACGGGGGCCGAATGGGGCCGATCTGTCGGCAGGTTCCATGATTCTATAATATTAGATTTAAAAGAGCAAAATGCGCTATGCGTTGCTTTGAGACCCTTTGTATCATATTTGTTCAACATTGTGGCTTCACAGAGTCACCTGTTAACCGCTACAATGTAGCAAAATAATGAAAGCATAATTCTGTATATTATGCTGTATGATGTAGCAAAAGGAAAAAAGAATGCATGCAATTTGTGACATGTATATGTTCTGTTACACACACACACACTTTTTACGTAAAAAGTCTATAAGGGGAGGCCAAGGAACGGTTGGAGCCTCTCGAAAAAAACAAGACTCCCCCTGAAAATGTTTGATTGGCTGAAATAGTTTTTAATGGAGTCATCACGGCGTTAACTGCCACGCTTCATAATTTTAAATAGTCTTCAGTTAGCTAAAACATCAATTTCAATTTTAAGTAAGTCACTTAAAGCCCGGCTTAATCTTGCTGAAATGGATTTTTGTTTAAAAAAAACCTCCAAAAGGTAAAAAGTAAGATTTCGTAAATGGATATTTCGGTTCTGTTTCATTTCTAGCTTCCAAAGTCGCGCAGAATACACAGAAAACAAAATGATTCCTTTTTGGTGCAAAGTTTCAATGTTGATCTTATCACCGTGGCAACCATTGACTTGGTTCTTCTGCTTAGACCATTCCTATGGTTGCTATGGTGATAAAACTGATAGAACATTCCATTGGTTCCAACGTTCCAAACGTAGCAGTTGCTCTCAGTACGTTGATCAAATTAAACTGACCCGTTATGGTCTGTATCTTGAACATGGTGTGGTTTGTGCGTTTGATTGCGAACATAATCTCTAGGTAGAGGTCGGCTTCATTTGCCTTTCGTCCTCCACTACGTTTTCCTAATCCAACAAGTAATAAAAGCATCATGAAGGTGCAGAGGCACCCCACGATTATCAGAAGAGTATCTAACATCTTCTCACTCGCCTGCTCTGCTGAGCAATGAGAAGTGTCTGAGTTTCACCTGCTTTATATAACCTCCTATGATGACATCACAGAGGCTGATGATGCAATAGTGGGTGTGGCTGCATCAAGTGGGCGGGGTCTAAATCATTTCACTTCCAACCACAAATGAGACAAGTCCCTTAAAGCCTGGCTTAATCTTACAGAAATGGATTTTTGTTTAATAAAAAAAAACCAAAAGGTTAAAAGTAATATTTCATAAATGGATATTTCGGTTCTGTTTCATTTCTGGCTTGAAAAGTCGCGCAGAATACACGGAAAACAAAATGATTCCTTTTTGGTGCAAAGTTTCAATGTTGATCTTATCACCATGGCAACCATTGACCTGGTTCTTCTGCTTAGACCATTCCTATGGTTGCTATGGTGATAGACCTGATAGAACATTCCATTGGTTCCAACGTTCCAAATGTAGCTGTTGCTCTCAGTACGTTGATATTGCCCTTGATCAAATTAAACTGACCCGTTATCTTAGAACATTAACTGATAATTGCTAAATATCACACGTTATTTGTGGGAAATAATAATATTTTTAAATAAACAGCATGAACTATACTAAATGTTAACAGAATTTTATTGACACGTTAAATTGGAAGTTCAGTTTACAGATAACATGAAAATCCTCTGGTGGAGGTCAGTGTAGGATGATGGTCTTGGACTCCATGGTGTAGCCAGCGAGACAAACAGGCAGATGATGCAATAATAGGCGTGGCTGAATCAAGTGGGCGGGGCCTAAATCATTTCAGTTCCAACCACAAATGAGACAAGTCGTGGGCAAAGCAGGCTCAGGAGGGCCAACCACATATCCATACATGCGTGGTAGAGCAGCTTGTCAGCGTAACTACCAACATGTCAAGATCATGTCACAGGTGCAATCTCACCTCTCAAAGTCCCTCAAATAAATATAAAATATATTGTCTCCATTTGAGTTTTTCCTCATATTACTATGGCATTTAATTCCACCATCTAAGCGTGCCGACCCTGGCATATGTTGTGTACAGTCACCTACATAGACCTCATGTTCAATCTACATGTATGTACAAACACATGTATGGGATACATTTATAAAGGCCTTTTAAGAACATTTTGTTTCTGTTCCTTTCTTTTTTTTAACTTAATTTGTTAGATATTGGGACATACTGGGGAAAATGTTTTATGTAAATACAAAAAGGAGCACATGGGAGAAGACAATACCTGAGTCTAAGTAGCAATAGGTAATATCTATAATGCTGGAAGTGAAAAGTTATCCTAGGATGAGTGATGTTATTAAGGTGAGGGTATTAAACATGCATGGGATAGACATACGGCTCCTGAATCTAAGACGAGACCAACGACTGATTAGGGTTTGAGTCTTTACAGCAGGAGAAACGTGCGAGTAGACGGGGGCCGAATGGGGCCGATCTGTCGGCAGGTTCCATGATTCTATAATATTAGATTTAAAAGAGCAAAATGCGCTATGCGTTGCTTTGAGACCCTTTGTATCATATTTGTTCAACATTGTGGCTTCACAGAGTCACCTGTTAACCGCTACAATGTAGCAAAATAATGAAAGCATAATTCTGTATATTATGCTGTATGATGTAGCAAAAGGAAAAAAGAATGCATGCAATTTGTGACATGTATATGTTCTGTTACACACACACACACTTTTTACGTAAAAAGTCTATAAGGGGAGGCCAAGGAACGGTTGGAGCCTCTCGAAAAAAACAAGACTCCCCCTGAAAATGTTTGATTGGCTGAAATAGTTTTTAATGGAGTCATCACGGCGTTAACTGCCACGCTTCATAATTTTAAATAGTCTTCAGTTAGCTAAAACATCAATTTCAATTTTAAGTAAGTCACTTAAAGCCCGGCTTAATCTTGCTGAAATGGATTTTTGTTTAAAAAAAACCTCCAAAAGGTAAAAAGTAAGATTTCGTAAATGGATATTTCGGTTCTGTTTCATTTCTAGCTTCCAAAGTCGCGCAGAATACACAGAAAACAAAATGATTCCTTTTTGGTGCAAAGTTTCAATGTTGATCTTATCACCGTGGCAACCATTGACTTGGTTCTTCTGCTTAGACCATTCCTATGGTTGCTATGGTGATAAAACTGATAGAACATTCCATTGGTTCCAACGTTCCAAACGTAGCAGTTGCTCTCAGTACGTTGATCAAATTAAACTGACCCGTTATGGTCTGTATCTTGAACATGGTGTGGTTTGTGCGTTCGATTGCGAACATAATCTCTAGGTAGAGGTCGGCTTCATTTGCCTTTCGTTCTCCCAGGGCCGGCCCTATAATGGGGCAGACTGGGGCAATAGCCCCAGGCGGCACATTAGAAGGGGCGGCACTTTGCCGCCCCAAGCGCTTTTTTTTGTTTTTGAAGCGGAGGAGAGAGAGGGGCACCGAGTGGTTTTCGCTTACCCGCTCGGCGCTTCTCTCTCTCCTCTGCGTCGGTCTCGGTTTGTAATGCCGAGCACCGGAAGTGACGTCAATTTCCGGCGCTCAGCATTACAAGCCGGCACCGTGGCAGAGCAGGGAGACTTGCCGCATGACTGTTTAAAGTTAAGTACCATTAAATAGGGGGGGTTAGGGTAGATAATGGCGTCGGCGAAGTTTAAAATGGTGCCCCCCCGGCGTCGGCATTAAGTCTTGGGCCAGCCCTGAACATACCCACCAATAAAAATACATATGCACATTCACATAGATACATACATATGCACGTAAACATATACACATAACCACATGTATACATACATATGCACATAAACATATAGACATACCCACATGTATACATACATATGCACATACCCACCTGTATACATACATATGCACATATACACAAACCCACCTGTATACATACATATGCACATAAACACACACACACATGTATACATACATATGCACATAAACACACACCACCTGTATACATACATATGCACGTAAACATATACACATATCCACATGTATACATACATATGCACGTAAACATATAGACATACCCACCTGTATACATACATATGCACATAAACATATGCACATACCCACATGTATACATACATATGCACCTACCCACCTGTATACATACATATGCACCTACCCACCTGTATACATACATATGCACATATACACAAACCCACCTGTATACATACATATGCACATAAACATACACACATGTATACATACATATGCACGTAAACATATACATACCCACATGTATACATGCATATGCACGTAAACATATACACATACCCACCTGTATACATACATATGCACATAAACATACACACATGTATACATACATATGCACGTAAACATACACATACCCACATGTATACATACATATGCACATACCCACCTGTATACATACATATCCACATATACACAAACCCACCTGTATACATACATATGCACATAAACATACACATACCCACATGTATACATGCATATGCACGTAAACATATACACATACCCACATGTATACATACATATGCACATAAACATACACACATGTATACATAAACATACCCACATGTATACATACATATGCACATAAACACACACCACCTGTATACATACATATGCACGTGAACATACACATAACCACATGTATACATGCATATGCACGTAAAGATATACACATACCCACCTGTATACATACATATATACACGTAAACATACACATACCCACATGTATACATACATATGCACATACCCATCTGTATACATACATATGCACATATACATAGACATACCCACCTGTATACATACATATGCACATATACACAAACCCACCTGTATACATACATATGCACATAAACGTACCCACATGTATACATAAACATACCCACATGTATACATACATATGCACAAACATAACCAGGGCATACCCAGGGCCCTACAATGGAGCCGACTGGGGCAATTGCTCTAGGCGGCACTTTTGAAGGGGCGGCACTTTAGAGGTTTTTTTTTAAGCGGAGGGGAGAGAGGGGCTCCGAGTGGTTTTCGCTTACCCGCTCGGCGCTTCTCTCTCTCCTCTGTGGCGAGTCTCCCTGTTCGGTCTCGGTGCCGGTTTGTAATGCCGAGCACCGGAAGTGACGTCAACATTCACATAGATACATACATATGCACGTAAACATATACACATAACCACATGTATACATACATATGCACATAAACATATACACATAACCACATGTATACATACATATGCACATAAACATATACACATACCCACCTGTATACATACATATGCACATAAACACACACCACCAGTATACATACATATGCAAATAAACATAGACATACCCACCTGTATACATACATATGCACATATACACAAACCCACCTGTATACATACATATGCACATAAACACACACCACCAGTATACATACATACATATGCACATAAACATAGACATACCCACCTGTATACATACATATGCACATATACACAAACCCACCTGTATACATACATATGCACATAAACATACACACATGTATACATACACATACCCACATGTATACATGCATATGCACGTAAACATATACACATACCCACCTGTATACATACATATATGCACGTAAACATGCACATACCCACATGTATACATACATATGCACATACCCACCTGTATACATACATATCCACATATACACAAACCCACCTGTATACATACATATACACATAAACATACACATACCCACATGTATACATGCATATGCACGTAAACATATACACATAACCACATGTATACATACATATGCACATACCCACCTGTATACATACAGATGCATATACACACACCACCTGTATACATACATATGCACGTAAACATACACATACCCACCTGTATACATACATATGCACCTACCCACCTGTATATACATATGCACATATACACAAACCGACCTGTATACATACATATGCACGTAAACATATAGACATACCCACCTGTATACATACATATGCACCTACCCACCTGTATATACATATGCACATATACACAAACCCACCTGTATACATACATATGCACAGAAACACACACACATGTATACATAAACATACCCACCTGTATACATACATATGCACATAAACACACACCACCTGTATACATACATATGCACGTAAACATACACATACCCACATGTATACATGCATATGCACGTAAACATATACACATACCCACCTGTATACATACATATATGCACATAAACATACACATACCCACATGTATACATACATATGCACATACCCACCTGTATACATACATATCCACATATACACAAACCCACCTGTATACATACATATACACATAAACATACACATACCCACCTGTATGCATACATATGCACATAAACATAGACATACCCACCTGTATACATACATATGCACATAAACACATGTATACATACATATGCACATAAACACACACCACCTGTATACATACATATGCACGTAAACATACACACCCACATGTATACATGCATATGCACGTAAACATACACATAAACACATGTATACATACATATGCTCATACCCACCTGTATACATACATATGCACATATACACAAACCCACCTGTATACATACATATGCACATAAACACACACACACATGTATAGATACATATGCACATAAACACACACCACCCCTATGCACGTAAACATACACATACCCACATGTATACATGCATATGCACGCATACATGCATATGCACGTAAACATATACACATACCCACCTGTATGCATACATATGCACATAAACATAGACAAACCCACCTGTATACATACATATGCACATAAACATACACACATGTATACATAAACATACCCACATGAATACATACATATGCACAAACATACCCACCAATAAACATACATATGCACAATCACATATATACATACATACACATTACCTAAAACTGGGAAAGACTCCTCACTGCATTAGGCTTTAAACTTGACCTCTTTTTTAGCATCTCTGGACATCTTACAAATACTTACTGCGCCCTCGCTGCCAGGAAGCTCCCATGGAAGTCGGCCTCCCCGGTGTGTTTCTGTTGGTTATAAGAGGATAAGATGGGCTCCTCCTGGACCCGTTTCTACTTGAAAAAGGCTCCACGTGGCATCCTGTGCTTACTGGTTTTTCCTGGCATCACCACTCAGCCCTGGTAGCATCTGCTGTACCGGATTATGAAGCCCATGTAAGTGCAACATGCGTTCTCTTCACTTCTGACAGGAATCTAGAACAGCGTCCATGTCCTGCTGCGCAGCAACTAAATCAGGGGCTGTGTAAGTCCTCAGTAGCCATTCAAATCTTCAGACCCGAGAACTACTCTCTGCCGGATCCTGGTTGTAGAGGAAGCTACTAGAAACTTCCACCTCTGCTTATATACCTTCTACATGGCTGTAAACATGACCAATGAAGGAGAAGGAATAAAAGAATCCCTGCATAGGCCAACCATCCTATCCCCCTTTTCTCATTGGTCCAAGAAGGCCCAATCCTGGGAAGTAGAAATACACAGAAATACATCAGTCACTCAGGCTTTATAACTGAAATAAACTTTAAAACATCATTAAATTCAAAGTGCTATAAAGTTAACCATGCTTAAAAAAATGACATATTGCCGTATTTGCTCGATTATAAGATGACCCCCCCAAAATCTGAATATTAGTTTAGGAAAAAAGAAAAAGGCTGAATGTAAGATGACCCTGTAGGAAAAAAGTGTTCCTAGTAAATGTTAATTCATGTAAACTATTTTTTTTAATAAAATCTATGATTGAGAAAAAAAATTTGTTTTTATTTCCTTTTATTTTTCAACCCGCCCCGTTATGCACATCTGCACCCAGGCTTCCCACTCCTATATGTCACTGTGCCCCATGATATGCCTTTTAGCCCTCTATATGCAACATAACATACACACATACCCACCTGTATACATACGCACATAAACAGACATACCCACCTGTATACATACATATGCAGATAAACATATGCACATACCCACCTGTATACATACGCACATAAACAGACATACCCACCTGTATACATACATATGCAGATAAACATATGCACATACCCACCTGTATACATACATATGCACATAAACATATAGACATACCCACCTGTATACATACGCACATAAACAGACATACCCACCTGTATACATACATATGCAGATAAACATATGCACATACCCACCTGTATACATACATATGCACATAAACATAAAGACATACCCACCTGTATACATATGTACATAAAACATATACCCACTTGTATACATACGTAAGCATATAAACATACCCACCTGTATACATACATCTGCACATACACATATATACATACATACACATGACCTAAAACTGGGAAAGACCCCTTACTGCATTATTCTTCAAACTTTACCCCTTTTTTAGGACATCTTACAAATACTTACTGCGCCCTCGCTGCCAGGAAGCTCCCATGGAAGCCGGCCTCTGTTGGTTATAAGAGGATAAGATGGGCTCCTTCTGGACCCGTTTCCACTTGAAGAAGGCTCCGCGTGGCATCCTGTGCTTACTGGTTTTTGCTCAGCCCTGGTAGCATCTGCTGTACCGGATCATGAAGCCCATGTAAGTGCGACATGCGTTCTCTTCACTTCTGACAGGAATCCAGAACAGTGTCCATGTCCTGCTGCGCAGCAACTAAATCAGGGGCTGTGTAAGTCCTCAGTAGCCATTCAAACCTTCAGACCCGAGAACTACTCTCTGTCGGATCCTGGTTGTAGAGGAAGCTACTAGAAACTTCCAACTCTGCTTATATACCTTCTACATGGCTGTAAACATGACCAATGAATGAGAAGGAATCAAAGCATCCCTGCATAGGCCAACCATCATATCCCCCTTTTCTCATTGGTCCAAGAAGGCCCAATCCTGGGAAGCAGTCTATTATCTGATGTGTAGAAATACATCAGTCACTCAGGCTTTATAACTGAAATAAACTTTAAAATATCATTAAATTCAAAGTGCTATAAAGTTAACCATGCTTAAAAAAATGACATATTGCCATATTTGCTCGATTATAAGATGACCCCCCAAAATCTGAATATTAGTTTAGGAAAAAAAGAAAAAGCCTGAATGTAAGACGACCCTGCAGGAAAAAAGTTTTCCTAGTAAATGTTAATTCATGTAAACTATGTAAACCTTTTTTTTTCAATAAAATCTATGTTTCAGAAAAATATTTTTTTTGTTTTTATTTCCTTTTATTTTCCAACCTGCCCTCCAGTTATGAACATCTGCCCCCAGGCTTGCCACTCCTATATGGCACTGTGGCCCATGATATGCCTTTTAAGCCTCCAAATGCCACTGTGCCCCATGATATGCCTTTTAACCCTCTATATGCTACTGTGCCCCATGAAATGCCTTTTGACCCCTTATGTGCCACTCTTCCTCCAGAAATGCCTTATACCCCTATATGCCACTCTGGCATTTAGGGGGTTGAAAGGCATATTATGGGGCAGAGTGGCATATAGGGAGGTATAAGGTATTTCAGGAGGCAGAGTGGTGTATAGAGGGTTAAAAGGCATCTCTGGAGGCAGAGAGGCATTAAGGGGGTTAAAGGCATCATAGAGCACTCTGCCTACAGAAATGCTTTATGCCCCCCATTTAACCCCCCCACACACACACACACACTTAACGGTGCTTCCGATTCCCTGCTGTGTAGTCGCGGCAGCGGGTAGACGTCTACGCAATTCGCAACTTCCACTGCAGCCGGAAGGAGATGCGGTTAGCAGCGGGGGTTGTCTGCGTCCATAGCGCAGACCTCCCCCGACTATTAGAGACAATTCCCTGCCCCAGAACTCTCCTCACTGACAGCCGGGGAAGGTCTGCACGATGGACGTAGACAACCCCGGCTGCCAACTGCACCTCCTTCCGGCTGCAGCGGAAGTTGCGAATTGCGTAGAAGTCTACTCGCTGCCCCGACTACACAGCAGGGAGTCGGAAGCAGCGGTAAGTTTGGGGGGGGGTTAAATGGGGGGCTAAGACAGGAGCATCCAGGACTCCTGAGGTCTGATTATAAGACAACCCCAATTATAAGGGGTATTTTTCAGAGCATGTAAATGTAAACTATTTTTTTAAAAAATATATGATTGAGAAAATTATTTTGTTTTTATTTCCTTTTATTTTCCAACCTGCCCCCCAGTTATGCACATCTGCCCCAGAAATGCCTTATACCCCCTATATGCCACTGTGCCCCATGATATGATATGTTTGTGTATCATAGATGTATAATTGTGGAAGGGCAAAGATGGCACTAGCCGTAGGTTTGAGCCTTGGGGACCAAGATGGCACAGGCTGGACTGTTTGGGGACAAAGATTGCAAATCGTATGTGTGTTATCTGGGTGCTGGTCAGGTTCTATGTGGGCAGTGTGGACGCCAGGTTTTAAATATACCTTTAATGCCGTGTTTTTATGTGAATTCCAATTGATCTTTACCTGCAAAGCAGGGTTTTTGTGTTATTCTGTAGATCCATATGTGCTATGCTATGTTTCCATACATTATTTATGTGTACCTGCAAATACAGGGTTAATATGTCTTATTCAGTTGATTAATACCTGCAATGCTGTTTCCATGTATGTATTTGATTTATACCTGCGATGCTACGTTTCATATATTATTGTATACCTGCAAATACAGGATTTGTATGTCTGATTCTGTTTATTTTATATATACCTTCAGTGCTGAGATCACAAGTGAATTTCAATTGATCTGGGTTTGTGTGTTGATCTATACCTGCTATCGGCAGCAGGGTCTAATATATATATAGGCAACAGGGGCTAGTAAATGGGTTTTAGATATTTGGACAGGGGCGCAATTTCAGTGCTTGCCATAGGTGCTATTTTCAGTAGATACGCCTCTGTATACACATCACACCTCCCGCCCACCCTGCTTACCTCTCCAGCAGCTTTCTCTCAAGCTGTTCACACACCATGCAAGCAGCCTCAGGATCACGTGACCCCGATAAAAGTAGGTAAGAGTTCCATATTAACACCAGTGCACACCCTTTCCTTCCTCCCCAATGATACAGTGAGGGGATGTGTATATACGGCTCCTGAATATAAGACAAGCCCAACGACTGAGTGTTTGCAGATGGCCGGACGGCTCTCAGAGACAGGGAAGAAAATTTCATATACACTCCCCTGTCATATGTATAAAATAAAACTAGAGGCTCAGAAATAATGCAATAAGTTTTTTTTTCTTTTGGTTACAGAGAAAGTGGTAGAAAAATGGAACTGCCTCCCAGCAGGAGTGGTAGTGGCAAATACAGTGAGAGAATGTAATACGCTTCTGCTGGCAGGCTGTTCCACTTATCTACCACCCGATTTCTCATTAGAGGTTATACCTGCGAGGGGATGTAAACATGCAGGGGACGGGGATACGGGGCCCCGAATCTGACCGATTAATGTCACATGTTACAGCAGGAATAATGGGCAACTAGCCGGGGGCCGAATGGCTCCGATGTGCCATTAAATTCTGTTTGTACGACGAGTCGCTCCGTGAGTCCTGCTGGGTTCCAGCTTCTTATTGAAACCGAGAATTTCCCGGCAGATCAGCCCCGTTCCCATGTCTACTCACCCGTTATTGCTGCTGTAACCACTCCAACATTAACCAATCAGATTCGGGTCCCCTGCATGTTTACATCCCTTCACTGTATAACCTCTACAACTTCTGCTGGGAGGCTGTTCCACTTATCACCCTCTCAATAAAGTAAAACTTCTTGCATAACTTTGGAGTCTCTTCTTTTAGAAGGCTATTATTTATACATATGACAGGGCAGTGTGTATGCATTATGCTGGGGGTGGAAGATTTTCAACTTGCTGATATTACTCTGGATTATGAACGGCCGTCTCAAGCGAGCTTCTCCTGCAAAGAGAACCCCGCAGGCCCTGCATAATGCGTAGTTTAATCGGTGTGACTGAGTAAGAAATCTTCCCGTTATCTGTGGATTGTTCGGCGACACCGGAGGTTCCGGGAAAGGAGAGCCTTTCACTTCCCTGACTCCGCTATGCATCGTACGGGCCGGCGCTGGCAGGAAGAGCTCACCGGGGCCGGCCCTTCATAATGCTTGGAGTGATGGGATTGGGGGCTCAACTCTCCTGTAAACCTCTGCGGACAGATTGCTTGAGCGTTGCTCCTGATTTTACTATACATTGTGCAGGGCCCGCTCAGTTCCCTTTTCAGGGGAAGCTCACAGGGGCGAGCGCTTAATAATACATCGTAACGTAAAGAAATGTCCAAAACCTTCCTTGTGGGGTGTATTCACTAAAGCTGTTTGTTAACCCCTGATGTCACTCTCTATTCTGAAGGGCAGGCATCAGGGGATTGAAGTGTAAGCTTCTGTGCTCGCAAATACACGTGAGATGAGGACGTTATCCCGCAGGAAGCTCCTAAACCTGTATAAATCATATCTGTGCATTAAGCCTGGGCTATTAGCGCGAGAGGCTGAGAGGCTCCGATGTGTTTCTGCGTCACGATATTTCTTTGTATTCTGTGCCGGTGATCGGGAAATATGGAATAACCATAAACCGTACCGGGCCCTCCCTGTGCCGGGGGGGCTGTGATCCGCCGGGCGTCTGGCCCTCCCTGTGCCGGGGGCTGTGACCCGCCGGGCGTTTGGGTGATGCAGGATTGCAGGTCCCGGCGATGTCACAAATCTGCTTATCCAGTGAAGTCTGTCCCTCTATGGACTTTCACTTGTCTGTGTGTCCAGCGGGGTTATTAAGACCGAGCTGTTCTATTGTTTAGCGCAGGCTGTGTAAGGAGTCGGATAGAACGGCTCAGGATCCGAGTCGTGGCGCTGTTGGGAATCTCGTTTCATGCGATTTAATGAAATGTGAGAATTTACTCCGTTCTGCAGAAAACGGAAAGAATGGTTTCTCGTCTCTGCGTTCTTTCTGGGGATTTCCTCCTTAATACAGAATATTTTCGGGAGAAGCAGCGTATTTCTAGAATCACTCGGCACGTTAGTGTCTCGGCGGATGGACACACAGAAGGCTGCTTCTTCACCGCGTTTAGAAGGTAAATGCCGTTTAAAACCCTTTCATGCAGAGCCGTTTCCCCTCGGCGTCCGTACAGGGCGATACGCAGTAAGTATTCGAGACTTTACGGACATTTGGAGGGAAGTCGGCAGGTACACACACTCCTTGGTGTCGCCTTATTCTAGTCCTGGCCCTTCCCGTCGGTGCGCCGGCGGCCACACGGGAAGCTTGAGCACGGTTTAGGCAGAGGCTTCCTTTGGTTTAATGATCTTCAGAAAGCTGCGGCTGACAAACATCGCTTTTGTTCTGTCTGCAGAAGAACCTTATCTGCTGCCCCAGTTTATTAAACCCCCGTGGGGGGGGGCGCCGTCTTATTTAACCCCTCGAAGAACGGCAGAACCTGAACTCCTAAACCCAACTTCCTCACCTTGGATCGTCGGGTCCGTTGGAAAGAAATGAAGAGCCCTGCGGCCTAAATAGCGCGGGGCGGCATGTAGTTGTGGGGATAGGAGGTTGGGTTCATCTAGAGGTCAGCTATTGATTTAATAGGCAGGGTCAAAAGTTCAGGTCAGAAGTTAGAAAAAAAAATAAAAAAAAATGGGTGATGTAACTTGGAAATTGCTGGATGTGCGCGTGCCGCTTAGTGATTCGCCGCCTTTGCCTCGCGGGCACCTTTGGTGCCCCGCGAGACGCCTCGCGCTGCGCAAAAAGGCGCGAATTCGCGCTATAAATAGGAGCTGTGGGAGCGCTAGCAGTCATGCCACAAGGCGAACTGCTAAGCTGTGAATACTTACCTGTAAAGGCTGGTATTTCGGTGGTGCAGGAGAGCCGCAGGCGAAGATGGAACTTCTTCTTGAAAAGCTCCCATCCCCCCCTCCCTGTTATGAATATTATGATGCTTTATTTTATATATTTGTCGTGTGCTTTTATCAGGGTAAAAGTTGTCCCTTCTTAGGGATGGACTGGTGTAATGGTGTATGCCGTCTGGCTTTTAGGGCGGATGGCTTGGTTATATATGTGTATATATATATTTATGGTTTAAGTTATTGGAGGTGAGACTCTGGGTTTGGGCCAAGAGTTTCTTTAAAGTTTGTGATGTTTGTTATAAGCTAAATAAAAGTACACGGCCTGTTTATTCCAATTCGAGTATGGTGTTTTTATTTCAAGTTTACAGTACAAGGATACATTGTTGGTTACAATATCCCTTACAACTACATGTTTCCAAAAACTCGAATAGAATAGAATAGAATATTCGACTCGAGCCGGAAGATAACTGCAGCCTGCGTCCATCCCGTAATCTGCTCAGCAAACAACCGCTTACAGGGCGGACGCCGGCTGCAGTTATCTTCCGGCTCGAGTCGAATATTCTATTCTATTCGAGTTTTTGGAAACATTTCTTTCCAACGGACCCGACGATCCAATCCGAGGAAGTTGGGTTTAGGTGTACAGGTATCTTCCACACGTTATATCTGATGCATATCGTTTATATCCAGGTTTGTCTAATTCCAGGCCCCGAGGGCCATTACTAGACCAGGATACTGAACGCACACGTGATGTAATATGTTAAGAGCTGCCAGTGCCCGTCCTGGATATCCAGAAAGCCTGGCCTGTTTGTGGCCCCCGGGGCCTGGAGTTTGAGCCCCCCCATCTCTAGTAAATGCCAGTCTGATCTCCGCTGTCTCCTGTCTGTAGATCCCAGCTCTTCTCTTCTTCATCTCTTCTCCCCTGCGAGGGACTCTATTTCTTGGAGCTCGTGATGTTCGGCCTCCGCCTGCGTGCCAAGGTGCCGCGCGTCAACTGGGACCCAGCGGTGAGTTTCATAAATCTCTCTGCACTCTGCTTTTACTGTAACGTGCTGTTTGGTGCGTTTCGGGTTAATGTAATCACTGATGTCTCCTATTCTGTGCAGCTCTGTAAACCAACATTTATCACGAGCCGTAATGTATGAACTCCGGCAGAAAATGCACCAAGAAGGGAGTCGTTGCCTGATTCGGGGGCTTGTTGCTCACTTTGCCGACTGCGTGTGAACCTGGCCTGCGCAAAACATTATCCTGCAGCCTCCTGAGTAGAGAGGAAATGGAACTTTTCGAGGCTTCCCTGTACAATGACGTGGCGTTGGCTTGAGTCTGACTGCCGACTGCTTCCTGCTTAACTCCGGCGACTGCTTGGGGGCCCTCGACAGAAGAGACCTGACAGGTAAGAGACGCGTTCCTTTTAACAGTCTCTATTTTACATCTAATAAAAATGAATACAAGCAATAACGCGATCTGAGGATGTGGCATTTATTATGACTAAAGACGAGTTCCCCGCACCGCATTTGCTCTGAAAAAAACATTGTCTTATAATCGAGCAAATACAGTATATTCATGCCCCTCGTGAAAATGCATATTCCTGCATCTGTACACAAAAGAAAATTTCCCAATTCCTACTCTGCAGACCCCGTGTTGTTGAACCCTCTGGAGCTTCCCAGACAAAATATCTTCCTAGCAGAAATGTGTCACGTGACCCAAACGCCGGTGCCGACAGCTTCTTACCAAACCAGACAAACATTAGGTGGTTGCTTGCATTTTGTGCCGCTCTTGGGTCGCGGCGTGTGTGTGCGGGTTTGTGGTGCCCTTGGGTCGCGGGGTTTGTGGCGGTTTGTTGCATTTTCAGTGAAAGCAACATTCGCTTCACACTCTAGAGAATAATGTTGTTTCTTCACATTTTCGCCTCCCGCGGGCGCTTCGATTATCCAAACCGTCTTGCTCCTATTTACAAAATGTAATTTAAAACCAGAAACTGCAGCTGTCGGCAGCTTAATAACACTTTACAGACTTCTGGGCTGGATATTCAGTCCATAAAACATTGTTCAGATTGTAAAAGTCGTCACTTCTGTTTTGAAATGGGAAGGAATACAGTAAATAGAGCCGGAGAGACTCGATGTCTGATACCTTTTAGTGGCCAACATGTCTATTAATTACATCGTTAGGGTTAATTTAGGGGCAGTTATGGTTGATGGGGTCTTTAGGGCTAATTTAGGGGCAGTTATGACTGATGGGGTATTATGGGTTAATTTAGGGGCAGTTATGGTTAATGGGGCATTGGGTTAATTTAGGGGCAGTTATGGTTTATGGGGTATTTAGGGTTAATGTAGGGGCAGTTGTGGTTGATTGAGTCTTTAGGGTTCATTTAGGAACATTTATGGTTAATGGGGTGTTTAGGGTTAATCTGGAGGCAGTTGTGGTTGATGTGGTCTTTAGCGCTATTTTAGGGGCTGTTATGGTTAGTAGGGTATTTAGGGTTAATTTAGGGGCAGTTGTGGTTGATGGGGTCTTTAGGGTTAATATAGGGGCAGTTATGGTTAATGAGGTCTTTATTAAATAAAATTAACCCTCAGTCCTCAGCATTAAATTAACCCTAAAGACCCCATTAACCATAACTGCCCCTAAATTAACCTGTAATACCCCATCAGCCATAACTGCCCCTAAATTAGCCCTAAACACCCCTATCAACCATAACTGCCCCTAAATTAACCCTAAACACCCCATTAACCATAACTGCCTTTAAATTAACCCAAGTGAGGTCTCAACAGTGCTCTGTACAACGGCATGAGCACCTACTGCTGACACCTGGCTATACAACCAAGCTTCACGAAAAAAAAGCGTTCTTTAAAAAAAAAAGAAAAATAGACAGGTTGGGGCTTTAAATTTAAATTTTTGCAATTTATCTAAATTAAGAGTTGTGTCAAAGAACCAATATACTTCATTTTTTACACTCACCTTGAATAAACATTATGTTTCTTGTTTTCTGCAAAATGATTATATAGTGAGAACTGTTTTTCACAATTTTTAAATTTATCCACTTAAATTATCTAGGTATTAAAATATATTTCTTTTCTGTAATGTTATAATTAATTACAATAAGCCCATGTTCGCTTGGTATACAAATTGCTTTAATTCCACTTCTTCTGTATTGATATTAACTTAATGTTCATTCTATGTTTGCATTCCATATCAACAACTTTGTCAATGATGAAGCGTTCATCAAACATCTTTCTATACGTTACCATGAAGTTATTAATATCAGTTTTAACATATAAGTACCATATGCATGGCTTTCAGTACACTTCACAAAACAAAAGACTGGTATTTATTTGCTCAAACCTCAGTAATTTAGTCAGTTTCAATCATTTTGATTAATATGAATGTAAAACAGAGATCCAAAAATGCTGGCCCGTTTGGGATCTTTGGTGCCGGTAGATCCGGGGCCCTGTTCTATCAGCATATTGCTCATGAAAACACTATATTTTACTATCAAAAACATTAAGGGAACTTCGATATTTCAAAAACCCATTTGAAATGTAAAAAAAAAACAAAGATGGCCGCCCTAATCCCGCATGCCAAGTCGCACGGCCGTGGGCATGAGGTCATCGTATTCTGACAGCCTATATATATGGGGCAAATGGCAGTTATTAGCTATCAGTTCTTGATTCCCAGTGGTGTATACTATTGGTACGAGAACAGCGTTTTATTTGGAGAAATGCCATTCCTAGCGGCTTGGAAACGTAGACGACAGGATGAAGACCCGAAGAACCCTGAACCACCGGGAAAAGAGGAGGGAGAGAGGACCGAAGATCCACCCCGGGACGACCAGCAAAAACGGAAGAAACACAGCTCCCAAGGAAGCGAGACGGACCGCGGAAGAAAGAAGAGGAAGAAGAGCCCTGCAGGAGAGCCCAGCGGATCAGATGATGGACCCAGGAAGCCCCTCAGCCTCACAGACTTCACCTTCTATTCTGAGTTGGGAAGAGGTGGATTTGGCAAAGTAAGTAACGTGTTTATTTTATCTAGGGGTACAGAAAGAGTTTTTAGGGGAAATATGGAACAAGAAACCACATAAAACATGCCTTTGTCTTACTTACTGGGATCATTCTAGGTAGGGAAAACAGTGACACTTTAATCCAATAAATCAGTTTGAACACAGCCCATATTATAGACGGTACGGCCTCCAAAAGCTGTTTATTTTCACTCATTCCAAACACACAAGCTTTACACTTAAGGCTGGGAGACGATATCCTTGGGTTTGGATTGGAGAGCAGCAAACGTAGAGCTTGATACATTGTATCCGGTGTCTATCATACAGGAGAAGCACACTGAGCAGTTACTGGACACTCCACGCGGTGGCGGCGGCAGTTAGGCAGGTTGGAGATACTGATTGGCTCATGCAGCTGTCACTCACGTCATACATCATTCATTCATTAATATGAAACGATCTTAACTTTATCTTTGTAACTAAATGGAACGGTAATGAGTGAAATGTTCAGTATATACCAGAGACTGCCAGGCCTACTGAGTGTCCATATTGCCAGATTAAGGAAAAGTGGATGTGCAAGCGCATTGGTGTCATTTATACATCAGGATGTGCTGGGTATTAAGATAAAATGATGTTTATTTCCGCTATAATAAAAGACGCAGAAAATGTGCATGTGTTGTTTTTTTTAACGGCTTTGGTGCTTTTCACACCCAGGTACGGAATTGTCTGTTGCTCTGCAGCCTATTCCCGTCCTTTCACCTTCTACCATGCGCCATTTCTACAGAAGATCTACATGTGTCACTGTACTATTAGTCTCTGCATGACTATAACTGTTTTTGCTCTATGTTCAAAATAAGCACCGCGTTTTTCTCGTCATGGAGAACGTGAGCGGAGGCAGCCTGTCAAACCACCTGAGGAGGAACGGCCGGATGGGAACCAGTGCTGCAGTGTGAGCAACAGAGTAGACATAAAGCCAATGATCATTTCCATGCTGTCTAAATGGCTCCTCTAGCTTTAATCCCAATGCAGTGAAATCAGAGGCTCTCCATCTCTGTAAATAACCCTTTGCTAATATTTAGAAACTACTCACTAAACTGTTTGTGTCCTTCTGGCAGGTTCTACGCTGCAGAGATCACCTGCGGTCTTCAGTTTCTACACAGCCATGGAATAGTTCATCGGTTAAAAAAAAATATTTCTGCTCTCAACTGTCCTGTTGTTGAGTCTTATGTCTTCCATCACCCCAAGTTCCCTTCATCTCACCATTTATTCCATTTCAAAATCTTTCAGAATTCTTAAGAGGAAAATGAACATCTTCTTTCTCTGAATCATTTAGGGACCTGAAGCCAGCGAACGTGTTGATGACCAGCGAGGGACACCTGAAGATCTGCGATTTCGGCCTCGTTGTGGAGAAGATCATCGGCGCAGCCAAAACCAAAGGCGTAGTTGGGACCAGAAAATATATGGCCCCGGAGGTGAGAATTTATTAATTAGATTAATGCTATAGTTAATCTAAACCTTAATTACTTTACAATGCATTACCTATCTACATTTTACACATATTGAACTTATTTTGCAGGTTTTTCAGAAGAAGAAATATGGCGCCTCCGCAGACTGGTGGTCGTTTGGAGTCACTCTGTACCAGATGCTGGTGGGAAGGGTCCCAGTTCCATCATCACAGCCCAAGAGGGAGTACCGGGACTGCACCGTTCACAATGACTTCCCGTACCCAAGCTGGCTGCTAGCAGATCAGAAAGACATCCTCATGAAGGTGAGTGGATCACAAATGTCCTGATAAGGTGTGTGGCTATACAGGAACTTTTATAGACAATAAGGGACTGTAGTGCAGCAGATTCTGGAATGGGCAAAATATGGTTACTAAACTCAACAAAAACTTGGCTAAATACGTCAGGAAATTGGAATACAAAAACCATTTTTTATTTTTCTTTTGCTTTCTCAGCTTCTGCTTAAAGATCCAGAATGCCGGCTTGGGACGAATGGTGATATAAGAGTGCATCCTTTCTTCGGCATCTTGAACTGGGACCATTTGGAACAACGCAAACTCTGGCCCCCAAACCTGCCTCTGGTGGTACGTGTAGCCATTACAAAATGCTTTAGATCCACTAAGTTCTAATATCACAACTTATTGCTCTTCAACATTAAAAAGTACTTAATAATGGTATAAGAACACATCCCGTCCACAAACAGAACCCCCACACACATGTAAATTTACTGTATATGATTTTTTCTTCCGAACCTTTGCTACATTTCCTTCCACCAATTAATCATTGCTAAGGAGCCCATCTAATGACAACTGACGAGCGCTTTGTTATTACGTACCTGCCGCCATAGTATACATTATGATGTGTTTTTGAAATCAAGGAACTTTTCGCTTTTTTCTTGCAGGACCCAACTGGAGATCTTCACCTCAGTTCCCAGGATATATCCTTTTCATTTGTAGAGGGGGCTAATTGTAACAAAAACAAAAAAAGTTGGGATTTGCCAGACCTGTCTTTTGTTAGCCCCAAATGGAGGGAATAAACATCCCTCCTTGTATCCAACATCTCAGATGGGAACAAATTCTCTTTTATTCAGGATTCAGCTTGAAGATCTTGCCTGAAAAGTCTCCTGTTGGATGACGACCAATAGTCCAGGATGTCACCTCCCTGCTTCATCTACCACCGCAGCAGAGCTGTCCACCACCACAGCAGAGCACCTACCTCAACATCACAGCAACTCCACCTGCTGTCCACATCAGAGAAAACCACCTTCTACAGCTGTCCAACATCACTGCGCGGCAATTCCACCTGCTCTGTCCAACATCACTGCGCGGCAATTCCACCTGCTCTGTCCAACATCACTGCGCGGCAATTCCACCTGCTCTGTCCAACATCACTGCGCGGCAATTCCACCTGCTCTGTCCAACATCACTGCGCGGCAATTCCGCCTGCTGTCCAACATCATTGCCAAGCCTCTACTACAGCTGTCCAACACCACAGCACAGCCATTCCACACGCTGTCCAACATCACAGAAAAGCATTTAATGCAACACAACACCACAGAGAACTTCATTGCTGACAAACATCATTGTGCTGCACCTTGTCCTGATGCCCGTGTAGTCAGAATGGAACGGAAGGGGCCTTGACAGGGATGCAGAGCAGGGCTAGGTCAGGGGGTCATAGAAAGTTCAGTGGGGAGGGGGAGGAAGTGAAGGGGGTATATAAGGATGGGGCTTAAGGTGGTTCGGGGCTTTTTGTTGTGCCAGCATACCCGGTGTGTTTGTCCCACCCTCCCTCCCTTTATTTGTGGTGTTTCATGTGGATGTGTGTCCTTGTTACTAATTTTCTTTGTTTTGTTTCAGGATTTTGTCACAGCCGAGGGGGCGGTAGCTTGCCAGGTTGCCGGGGGGTGTTATGTGGTTATTGCCACTGGTGTTCAAGTCTCGGTGGGAGGTTCCTGGCTGGGCGGTTGCTGGAACCTCAGGTGGGGGAGGGGCATCATGGTATGCCCTCCCATACGGTTATGCTTACGGTTCGGCCCCGGTTGGCCCTGGCAAGCTTACGGGTGTTTTATGGTATTTGGGTCATTGCCGTGTTAATGCACCTTTTTATGTTTACAGGTTGCGTGGCAATGACGTTAATAAATTGGCTGTGGCCTTTATTCATCCCACATTTCGTGTCTGTGTTTTTATTGGGGGGTGGTTATCTGGATGACATAGCCCGAGAGTCGAGGCTACCCCTGTCATGCTGTTCAACAACTTAGCAGCGAGACTCCATCTGGCCTCTAACACATACCTCCCAACGTTTTACCCCCAGTGAATCGGGATGCAGGGGGGGTGGTGGGTGGGCGCATGCATAGTAGAGCTTACCTTTAAGCTCCGTCCCCCGGGGTCCCGATTCACAGAGGATAGAATGTTACTGCACATGCATTCTCCAGTGTTCCAAACACCAGAGAATATAATTAGAAGAAATGTGGTTCTGAATCCTGCTGTCCCATAGAGATCTTCCTCTGTCTTCTGTTTTTGGGAGAGAGCTAGAGTTCGGCAGGGAGATCGAGTGGCCGCACCCAAAGCAGGACAGCTGGGAGCCATGCAGTCTGCTGCCACCTGTCATACTGTGTCACAGACAGGCTTCCATGCTACGTAACATCAAAGTAGAGCATCCCTTGCTGTCCAACATCACACAAAAGTACCTACAACACAGCAGATCATCTCCCAGTCTACCAAATTACAAATAGTATTCCTACCCTACACAATGAAGTAGAGGGAAAAGGTCTATCCGCTTCTTAAAATGTGTTTCTTCTTTGTTCTAGATCCAGCGTGGACCACGGACAGAACTAAAGGGCACTGATTTATTTAAGAAGGTCTTTTGAGTTACTCTGTAAGTTATTAAACCTTCAAGAGGTTCGCTTTGTCTGGCAGCTGAAACTGTCCCTCTTCCTTCTATGTAGGTCTATGTGAGATTTTGTCAGAGTCGCCTGGTGCTTGAGGAATGAGCCCTTCAAACCGGAAAAATTTTGAATGAATTCTGTCTTTTATCTGTAAGTCTCTTGTCCCTCACTAAAGGTTATGGGTAGTTTAAAATAGTCTACATGTACTAACTTTCTCTTCTTTTCTTCGTTTCTCTTCTTTTCATATTTAGAATTCTGCATGGATTTACTCATTCTCCTATTCCATTATTGGTTCTTCAGAAACTTCTTCTGGGACCTACAAGTACAGTTGGTACAAGTAAGTAAATCTTCAGACTGTATTTGCTGTAAATACTTACTATTGAGATTAGAGATAGGAAATATTTAAATGTATACCTTATTTTAATTAATGTTTGGGCTACGGTTACTTGTCTATCTGGTATTTGGCATCTATTTCTTCTTTCTCTTAGATCAAGCACTGACCAAGTTAACCACATATACTCCTGGACTTAGTGCTACATGCAGGATGATCCGATGTACCATGGAACAAAACGAGCCAGTTGAATCATTTCAGAAGTTTTTCACTTTCATTGTAAGTTATGAAACCTATAAGAAGGTTATTACATATTCTGCGGTTGCTCAGTCTGGCTGCTGAAACCATTCCTCTTCCTTTTGCACAGATCTTCAAACCTGCTTGGAAGATCTTGCGTCTGTGTCATATTCTCCTGGTGCCTGAGGAATGAACCCTTCACACTGGAAGTCTTTTGTCTGTGAGTCTCTTCTTTTTATTTGTCATAAACATGAAATTACCCAATAACTAGTTTTATTTAAAACCAACAAGCTAATTTTCCTTTACTAATTCCTCCCTCCTATTCTCCCATTGGTTCTTGTCTAGCGATGACTGTATCTTCAGGCCGTATATATATGCTGTAAATTCAACTTATTTTGATTTGTGCATAGGATGAGATTTCATTTTAATGATCTTTTTTGTTATCTATGCCAGGTGTGATGCTCAGATGTGAATTTGTGTCAACTATCCTTCAAAGCCTGTTCCAAGTAGATCTGTAACAGGTCGGTATCTCCTGTCCCTAACATTTCTTACATGTAACAATTGTGTCTTGTTCCCCATTTCATCTTCTATGCATTCTGTGATCACTTGCCCTACATTGTTTGATCTTGTATTTGTCAGTTTGTCCACACTGTTCCTTAAACATCTCCTCTATTCATTCTTCCCATAAGAACGTGTAATTTTCTTACCATGATTTTCCTGATTTTCATAATCACAGGTTTCTTATTCTTGTTTTCTCCAGCTACCAGAATGGCTTGAGATGTCTGGAAGATCTTTCATCCTTCAAGCTTCCTCTCCTGAAGATCTCTAGAACTTCAACTTCACGGCCAAAGCAAATTTATCTCCACTCATCAGACGCTGATCCTCTTCTTCTTGTCATTGACGATTAAACCTACAGCATGACACACATGTTACCATGTTGCAGTTCTTTAAACTATACAGCCCTATATAAGTAAACTCATTTAAACCCCTTAAGTTACCTGTACAGCATCCAATGTGTCATTTGCATACTTTATATATTATCTTGGTTTCACCCAGTTTAATAAAATCCTTTAACTTTATTTATATTTCATTGATTACTAATGGATTCATTTAAACATTTCATTAATTGACTTTTATTTCTCCACATACTGTACACAATACATTCAAGCCTCTGTAAACAGTTACAGCAATGTTCTCTGTCAACTCACAAAGTGTTCCAAAATAACACACACAATGTAACGTTACTATTGTGTGTTATTTGCTTGTACAACATCTGCTTTCAAACTACCGTATTTGCTCGATTATAGGACGAGGTTTTTTTCAGAGCAAATGCTCTGAAAAATACCCCTCGTGTTATAATCGAGGTCGTCTTCTAATTAGACCTCAAAAAAATGTCTGCTGGGGCCAGGCTGCTTACCGGTGCTTTGGTCCCGAGCAGCGTCTCTTCTATTAGCAGCAGGAAGCTAGCAGAGTGTCACATAATTCTGCCTCCCCCTCCTTCCTCTGGGGGCCAGAGAAGTTGCTCGCACAGCCGGGCCCCTGCAGAAGTCTTCAAGTGAGAGAGCTGCAGTTCAGGTAAGGGGGTGGGGGAGGGTTTTTGTGATTAATGTGTGAAGTATGTGTGATTAATGGAATGAATGAGTATTTAAATGTTTGTGAATGAGTGTGTGTGTGATAGCATGGATGTGTAAGGGGGAGGGTGGTAGCATGGCATAGGGAGGCTGTACTCAAACTCCTATCATCCCCAGGTTCCAGCATGTACTGGCTGCCTTGGCTTGATAGGAGTTTGATTGCTGTTAGCAGTTATATATATATATATATATATATATATACCTCCAGAAATGCCTTTTAACCCCCTATATGCCACTCTGGCATATAGGGGGTTAAAAGGCATATCATGGGGCAGAGTGGCATATATGAGGGCATAAGACATTTCTGGAGGCAGACTGGCATATAGAGGGTTAAAAGGCACATCATGGGGCAGAGTGGCAAATAAAGGGGGATTAAGGCATTTCTGAGGGCAGAGTGGCAACCTTGGGGGCAGATGTGCATAACTGGGGAGAGGCAGGTTGGCAAATAAAAAGAAATAAAAAAATATATATTTTTCTCAATCATAGCTTTTATTAAATATGAAAAAATTGTTTACATGAATTAATATTTACTAGTAAACCTTTTTTTCCTATAGGGTAGTCTTATATTCAGGCTTTTTGTTTTTTTCCTAAATTAATATTTAGATTTTGGGGGGTCGTCTTATAATCAGGGTCGTCTTATAATCGGGCAAATACGGTTGTTATTTTTTAACTTTGACGTATTTGTTTTCCTGCAATAATAAGATATTGAGTGTGGGGCATGTGTTTCTACTCAAAGAAATCAAACCATGTATAACACAACTTAATACGACTTATATAAACGATAAATAGTACAAAAGTGAATGTACACAGCGCCTGATTAGCTGCATTTCCCTCTGTCTCAACCAGAAAAAAATTCAAAATCAAATTTACACCGATGGGCATAAAAGATTAAAATTTGGCACCTTCATTCTCATAACGTAGAATCTATATCCATATAGGAAAAAACAGAAACAAATATATAGTGCAATATGTTTAAATCATATCAACATATAGCACTTTATCTGATTAAAACTTATTGCACTATATATTTGTTTCGGTTTTTTTCCATCATGGTTCCATCAATAGTATAGATTTTTTTTTTGGCAAATGGGAGACGAGCCTTTGTTTTGTTTTTGGTCAGGAGTGCATTAAAACATTAAAACGTGTCTCTGGACTGTGAGCCTCTGCCAGAATACGCCACGGGCTGTATATACAATAAGGATGTTTAGCCTTGAAGAAAAGTGGGTTATTTATGGCAGTGGCACTAAAGTCTTAATAACTAAAAATCCAATTCCTCATTTACCTAAATGTCCCTCTAAGACATTGGTTCCCCACGTGCGGTATGAAAAGGAGCCAGGGTGCTTCTCAAGTACATTGGCTGCTTGGCTTCTACGACTTGTCATTAACTTAAAATGTGGGAAAGAAAATTAAACTAAACAAGTTAATAAAAAAGTTTAATTTCATCTAATTCCTCCAAATGAAAAGATAGCTCTGCAGGCAGGAATAGTTGCCGCAGTTCCACTGATAGCCAGCAGGTGGTGCTCCTAAACCTATAAGTATTCAGCATAGAGACACACTTTATAATATAGTACCTGAAGAAGAGACCGAGAGTCTCTATAACATGCTTTTTATTTCTACGGCTACAACTCCACAACTTATACTTCATAATGAGCATAAGCTGTTTGTTTATATGCCTTTGGCACGAGAGTTAATGTAAGGAAGTTCTACTTCACTGAGAGGAACAGCCTTCCAGCAGAAGTGGTAGAGGCTGATACACCGAGGGAAGTTAAATATGCATGGGCTAGGCATATAACTCCTGAATGTAAGACCAACGACTGATTAAGGTTTGATTCTTTACAGCAGGAGAAACGGGCAGACTAGACGGGGGCCAATCTGCCGGCAAATTCTAGTTTTCTCAGTTAATAGAGCACCCATGTATTTGAATATACAATCCACCTGTCTGTGTAGGGATAGGGTAAGAATATATACGGATTTATGCCAAGACGTATGCCAAGTATTTTTACATACATTATACGATATGTAAGATTATATCATAGTATCTAGAAGAAATTTGTAAAATACCCAATAGCACTAATATGCTTTTTTAATGACATTTGAAGATTAATAAAACCCATTTGGGCATTGTTATACACATTATAAAGTGTGAAGCACACAAAACCAGACAGACTTCTATTAAGTATTTCTGTATCAATACGTAGAACCCAAGCCCTGTGAATTCCCTGTGTCCAGAAATATGTTTCATTTCTGCAGTTAAGTGTCTTTTCCAGCAGGTGGCGCGTCTTTGCTAACAGAACTATTTTCCGAAAAATAAGATTTTTTCCAGTGTTTTCCCTAAAGTTCAATAATGACAAACAATTTCAATAGGGAAAGATGGTTGTTTTATAAAGAGATATAATATGTGACCCAGGCAGCATCTCGACTCTCCCCCCACAACCTACTCCTTGTCCTAATCCAGCACCTCGTCTCAGAAGGATGTATTCTGCCCGGTAGAGGAGATAGTGGGGGCTTTGCTGACTTGGCACAGACCACCAAAACGTAACTGGACTGGTTACCCAGGAGAGATCTCTGAGCTCACCAACTGGATCTAATGTTTTTATGTTCACACAGTGAGCACCTGATCTGTTGCTCCAACTGAGTATGGAGCTATACCGGCCAACAGCCTACCGGGCATTTGCCTGGCATGCCAGAGGGCCACTCCAGGCCTCACAGTTGGTAGGTATGAGTAGGCTCCATGCTAACTGTGGCTTAAAAAGATACACATCACTGATGAGCCAAGCATCTATTATACCTGCGTGTTACTTACAGGAGATAATCCATTCCATCTCTATGGTTTCATTTTGACGGTTTTTACATTTTTTGGCACCGGTACGAGGGTTCCTATATCATAACCCCATTGAAAGACAGCTTCGGCGGAGGCTTCCTAGTGTTTCTTAATAGCTCGGGTGGTAGCAGGTGAAGAACTAATTGAATTTGACAGTAAAATGAAACAAAGCATCTGCCAAAAGCGGGCTTGCTGGAAAGAAAATGAAGTCTCCAGTAGAGTGTTCCGTTACAGAAAGTCTCCGGAGAGTGTATTTAGTGACATATTTTGCCCACAATGATTATATTTTTTTCTCGGCTTCAATTAAGACCTTGTTATTGATGGAGCTACAAGCAGCTGAAGCCACGGTTTGTGCATTTGATGCAAAATACCGCAACATTGTAGCAGCCAGACAGTCTAGGCGCACGCAGGGCTGAGGTTGAGCTTTTACGACGTTCAAGAAGAGAAATTTCTTTCTACTAAATCGAGAGAGAGAACAAAATGAGTGACGGAGAAGTCTGACGCGGCCTCATCCTTCTACGTGGTTCCACCAGACAATTCTTAGCACGTTGTCCAAAGATATAAAGTATCAATGACTTGGTAACATGTGACTTAGAACAATCCACAAATAGTGTACGGAACCTCTAGAACTTAATGACCGTCCTTCACTAGAAGCCACCGGGATAGAGTTATGAAGAGCGTTCTATATGTGGAGCAGTTACCATGGAAATAGACAGAATGTTCCTCTGATTGCAACACATTTTCAGGGTTGGATCAGAAGAGTGTGTCATAGAGATGGACCAACTTACCCCTCTAGTGTTCATAAAAGTAACATTACACACGATCCATACTACTATTTGAATGCTGAAACCCCGCCAAGAAATAATTCATGTAAAAATTGTCCTTATTAATATATTTTTAGCTGGGAAAGCTTAACTGTCATGTGATACAAAAGGCTTACCACGATTGGACAATAAACCTAGCAGACTCGCACCTGAAGGAGGAGAACGTCCCGGGATTCATCCCATCGCAAAAAACAGGCAATGTTTCAACCTTCGTCAAAGCTTTAGAACCTTGATGATCTTGTGCTATGGGCCGACATTGTAGACAACATGCGCAGGCATACAATGTATCAGTTCATCAACTGCGCTTTATCAACGCTCTATTTACAGGGTCCTGGGAGGACCAAAAGACTCAAGGAGCAGGTTAGAGAGATGGGCAATTGATTTTTTTGCTAATTTCCATCTTGTAATCTCCAAGTAACGGATCAATACGAGACTGATAGAAGAAATTAGAATGCGCGTCCTAGCACCATGGCCGCGCTATTTATCACAGAGCAGATGGCCCGTGCCAGATCTATCTTTATTCCAAATAAATTAAATTGCATTTCCTCCGAGTAATTTTTCACCGGCGTGGCCTGCTTTTCTTAGTTTGCTTGAAAGACGGGCCTCCGCATCTACTAGTGACAGGCTATCCGTGGGTGGAAATTGGCAAACATTCATTCCTTAGAAGTATAGCGGTTTCCCGTTAGACAATCTGCAGTCTCTATATACGCTCTAATGGAGTCTGTATTGTATAGTTTTTGCCCAAAAAAAGTATTTTCGAGCGGGGGTTTGATTAGAAAGAATGAAACATTATGGTTAAAAAACAGGAACTATTTCTCGTGATTAAGCCGAGGAGAGTCAGAGGGCGAGGGGCTGATGAAGGCGAGCCCTAAGGGCAGCAGAATTTGCTAAAGAGTGCGGCTGTATGAAGAGCGACATGATGAAGAGTGCGATGAAGGCCACTTGACTCGGGTAATCCAACGACCCCTCACCCCGATGAGAAACCTCAATGGACTCCATCGAAAGCAACGCCCAGCACCTGCACAGCGTTACGGAGGCCGAGAACCTCCCTGCAGCCTCCAAAGTCTTATCTACGTCCACTCACCATCCTTGTGACCTTCTTACCCCAGAGGAGAAGACGACTAAGATCCCACAGCAGGCGAGACCCCCTGCAGCTGCATTTCTAACCACCAAGACTAATAAGCAATTAACTTAGAATTAGCCTTAAAAATGTTTTTTCCCCGGTTATTTTTATCATTAAGGGCAGGTGTCTAAACATGTCACCTTTCCTGAATTACAGATCGCTAATAAAACAAGCTACAAAGGCAAAAACATACGTAAAAACGGCGGATCGGGAAGAGGTCTGATGCATACTGGGAAGATTAGGGGTACCATGGAAGCAGGATCTGCACGATTATTCCTCCTCATTAGGTTATCTCTCCCATATTGTTAAGCTGCTGATTGCTGTGGATTGGGTCAGACGGCCATTGTGAGAAATTGTGGGAGGAAATTGATTAAAAGATGCTCTTTTTTGCCACAACCAAACAAATCTAATCAAATCTAATTTTTTTATAGTAAATTCTAGAGGTAATGTGTGTGTATATATATATATATATAAATACACATGCACATATACACACACATAATATGTAATTATATCTCGTGAAATGTAATATTATAGTATATTATAGTATATTTATATATATATATATATATATTTTACAATGTGAATACACTTATTTATATATATATATATATATATATATAACATTTGAATATATATATAATGTGTATATATATATATATACATATAAATATATGTTATTAAGTCAGTCTTTTTTTGTTTTTTTATATAATAATAATAGGGAAATCGGCAATTGCCCCCCCCCCCCAGCCATTAGAATCCAATTTTCTTTATTTCGGTCTCAAACAAAATGAATAATTTTGAAAGGCTGGAGGACGCTGCCAGAGCGGCCATAATGAAAGAGAGGTCGGGTGTTTTCAAAGAAGAATATATATTTGTAAGGGCCAGGGCTGAATTGTTAAATGCCATTTAATAGGCAAGCGACAGCAGGAAACGGACTAATCTTTATAGAGCGCTGATTAGTAAGTAAGGCTTCCCGGGTGATAATTAGTATTGCTCTGGCCAAGTTCCAGCATCTGACGGCGGCATCCACGGCGTAACGGTTAATTGCCAGACACTTTTAACTGTCATTAAATGTCACCATTTTATTTCCACGGCCAGAGCATGTGGTGCAATTTTTTGGGGGGAACAAAATGACCCCAAGGGTGAGTTTAACTCTTTAGCAATGCGTTGCATTCAAGCAGGGCCCTCAAAGGGTTAATCAAGATAATATCTTTCTCTTGTTCTACATAGAATGACTCAAAATTGTCTCGATTTCTCTGGAAATGACCTGGCTTCAATTCTTATCATGCTTGCCAACATGTCAAAAGGTCACTTTACTGACAGAGGGACTGGCCAAACAAAACATGGGACAATTGGTAGGTACATAAAAGAAAATAACAGGACTAGACGATCTATGTTTCTATGCATTTTTGGGGACAAAACTGTTCAATTAAGAACCTAAACATGTTTGATTTAATGTAACGGAGATGCAGCTCATCACACCTTGACAGCCATCACTACTAAAGAATAAAAACCTACAAGTCAAAACAGCCCAATCCGTCTCAATGTAAAACAATAAAAAAACCTTATAAGCGCCGTAGACCTTTTTTTTTTATCCGTAAACATCTGCCCCAGGGGTCTGTTCCTCAGAAAAGCAAGGAATTACGTTACGGTGTTTTCATCCGCACTCCGAACGAAGCGGTTGCTTTTGCGAGGTACGAGCGACCATTGTTGGGTTAGCCGACGACTCTGTGCCTCCAGTTGGCGTTAAATCAACCCCCCGCCGTGCCTAATCCTGTGCAAAGAACGTCGCTGAAGTCTGGAACGCCGAGGTATAATTCCGACTTTTTTTTTCTTATCAATTCTAAGAAATTGCTCGGAGCAATCAGACTTCTCTCAGCCAAAAAGTACATTAGTCAGTGACAAAGACCGGCGCGCCACTTAATCAGAAGGCGCTGTGATTGATAGCGCGTCGATGCGGCCTTTAATCAGGGATGCGCTATTCAGATTTCCAGCCATTAAACCGGCCAATCTATATGATCGCGCCGGCTCGACGGTTCATTTGTCACGTTCGTCAAACACGGGGCTTTTAAACCGCTTGCCGACAGCGGTACCGGCCAGCATCTTATTTCGCGTCACATTGTCAGATTTGTTTCTATTTTTTCTACTAAATAGGATGGAACTTTAAAAAAAAATAGATCGATTGTGAAATAATGTAGATTAGTAAAAAGTAATTTTAAGACAGAGAATCGCGCACATTGTCACTTAACTGTGAAAAGCACCAATTGTTCCTTTAAAGGAAATAGCTTGCATTCTATCCCCTATTAGCTCATAAATAAGGATTTTGACCCAAAATGAATTTTTACTCCCAAAATTGGGGAAACAAATTAGAGTGCAGATAGAGGGGCGGAGAGCTGCGCAAGCAGCAGTGATGATGGGAGAGAGTGAGCGTGTGTGTATGGTGTTTGAGTGTACGTGTGTAAGTGTATGGTGTTAGCATGAATGTGTGAATGTCAGCATATGGTGTCGGGGTGAGCTTAAGGTTTGTGGTGCGAGAGAGAGGGGAGAGATATGTTAGTTTGTATGTGTAAGTGTACGCTGTTAGAATGAGTGGGTGCTAGAGTGAGTTTGCGTGTTAGTATGTGTGTGCGTGTTTTGGTTACAGAGTGTGGGAGGCTGCTGTCACTAGGGGTCAATAAACCTAGGCTCACCCCTGGCGCGGTCCAAGCTTGCTTCTATATCTGTCAATATAGTAATCTGGGTCTAAACTGCTAGCTTTAACAACTATTTGGCAAATCGGTGGCCAAAGATATGAGGTGTGAGCGTCTTTGGACTACAGGGGTCACTTTAATACCCTCAACACAACCTTCTCCAGAAGCTCTCTGGGGTGAAGGTACTGATCAATGCGCTGAGGCCACGTTACAAGAAGGTCGCATGTCCATCCGGCTTCTAAATAAATTCTCTTTGCTTCAGTCGATCGCACAACCTGAACAATGAGGGATTTCATAATTACTTCACGCTACTCAATTAAAAATACATTAAGGTGCGAGATCTCTTCCACAAATCCCCCGAGGAGGGCAATTTGTGATTAAAGCATGCATCTACATATGGAAAGGTCACTTTGCCGACTGTGCCGTACATCAGTAATATAATGACGGAGAGGGGGGGGTGCACACGCTGGGTTCAGGGAAGATGAAGGCATAATATATTATGATTTTTAATAAGAATAAGGGCATTTTGATCATAATGAAAATAATCAGCAGAATTCTGGAAGTCTGGCACTTGAGGTTATTAGCATTGGGAAAATTCACTTTGTATCTATTACTAAAACATGAGATAAAGGAGATTTATTACCTGAACCTGTTCTAGATACCCTACTTTCACACCCCCTAACATTACAGGCGTGCAAAGTGGGACATCTGTGTTGGGGGGCTTCGCAAGAGGTGGAGAGGGGCAAGAAGAAGTGGGTAGTTCCAGAGAAGCAGCCACCTTATCCTCACCTCACTCGGTTTCAGAACGGCATGAGGAGACCAGCAGCAATGGAGGTCTGTTCTACAACCTCAATTAATTGTAAAGGCTCCCTGATCTGGTCCGTGGCGATCACAACATCTCCCTGACAGGTCCATGACAAAAGCAGGACAGTGCCCAGAAATCAGGACTTTCCTGTGAAGTCTGGGACTGTTGGGAGGTATGTACATTGTATATTATTTAAATATATTTTCAGTATGTTTAATGCTAAAACACCTACATTTCCATAAAACATTCCATCTCTGGAACTCCCAATGTTTACTTAGAGCTCCATTTGGGGTTTGCGCATGCAGAACTGCAAGCGGCCTCTATAGTTAGGACATCTGCCATGACACGGCACAATCGGAGTAGTTACGACTGTTGGTAGCTATACTTTCTGGCTGCTGGTCTTACTACTGAGCCTTGCCCTAAAACTGGACATTAGACCCCGGAGAGACATCTCCACCATGTGACACCTTTCCGTGACAGATCCCATTCCGAGACTCCTCCACAGACGCGGGCAGTGATCGCTGTACGCAGAGTGCAGATGATTTATTGGACGGTCTCACAATGTATAATGAAAAATTAAAGTAGTTCATCATATTACAGATGACTCTGATATTAATTCCAACTCATCCCGATAAACAAATAGATCATTAATCTACCATTCATGGTGAAGCCATTAACAAAGTCACACAAGCCCAAAATATATCGTCCTGCGTCATTTGCATTTAATAATTACTTATATCCTTAGAATTTTATAATTTTGTCCACTAAAACAACCAGTCTAAAAAAGTCAATAAAGAAATGAAGTGCCAATAATGAAGGCATAATTCTGTATATTACCCTGTATGATGTAGCACAAGAAAAAAAGAAATTTGTGACATGTATATGTTCTGTTATACACTGGTCAGTGATGGTCTCATTTTCAATGGACCCCTAATTCCTTTGCGTCTTGTTGTGCCCTTCAGCCTCTCCGTTCCCCTCCTCTTTTTAACATTCCCGACTCCCTACCATAAACCCTTAAAATCCTCAACATGAAATACAAATGATCAGCCTCCCAGAATTTTGGAACCCTAGGGCCTCCATGGTTCTCATACAACAGACAAATTTTATGTAAATGTAAATGTTTTATGTAAATACAAAAAGGAGCACATGGGAGAAGACAATACCTGAGTCTAAGTAGCAATAGGTAATATCTATAATGCTGGAAGTGAAAAGTTATCCTAGGATGAGTGATGTTATTAAGGTGAGGGTATTAAACATGCATGGGATAGACATACGGCTCCTGAATCTAAGACGAGACCAACGACTGATTAAGGTTTGAGTCTTTACAGCAGGAGAAACGTGCGAGTAGACGGGGGCCGAATGGGGCCGATCTGTCGGCAGGTTCCATGATTCTATAATATTAGATTTAAAAGAGCAAAATGCGCTATGCGTTGCTTTGAGACCCTTTGTATCATATTTGTTCAACATTGTGGCTTCACAGAGTCACCTGTTAACCGCTACAATGTAGCAAAATAATGAAAGCATAATTCTGTATATTATGCTGTATGATGTAGCAAAAGGAAAAAAGAATGCATGCAATTTGTGACATGTATATGTTCTGTTACACACACACACACACTTTTTACGTAAAAAGTCTATAAGGGGAGGCCAAGGAACGGTTGGAGCCTCTCAAAAAAAACAAGACTCCCCCTGAAAATGTTTGATTGGCTGAAATAGTTTTTAATGGAGTCATCACGGCGTTAACTGCCACGCTTCATAATTTTAAATAGTCTTCAGTTAGCTAAAACATCAATTTCAATTTTAAGTAAGTCACTTAAAGCCCGGCTTAATCTTGCTGAAATGGATTTTTGTTTAAAAAAACCTCCAAAAGGTAAAAAGTAAGATTTCGTAAATGGATATTTCGGTTCTGTTTCATTTCTAGCTTCCAAAGTCGCGCAGAATACACAGAAAACAAAATGATTCCTTTTTGGTGCAAAGTTTCAATGTTGATCTTATCACCGTGGCAACCATTGACTTGGTTCTTCTGCTTAGACCATTCCTATGGTTGCTATGGTGATAAAACTGATAGAACATTCCATTGGTTCCAACGTTCCAAACGTAGCAGTTGCTCTCAGTACGTTGATCAAATTAAACTGACCCGTTATGGTCTGTATCTTGAACATGGTGTGGTTTGTGCGTTTGATTGCGAACATAATCTCTAGGTAGAGGTCGGCTTCATTTGCCTTTCGTCCTCCACTACGTTTTCCTAATCCAACAAGTAATAAAAGCATCATGAAGGTGCAGAGGCACCCCACGATTATCAGAAGAGTATCTAACATCTTCTCACTCGCCTGCTCTGCTGAGCAATGAGAAGTGTCTGAGTTTCACCTGCTTTATATAACCTCCTATGATGACATCACAGAGGCTGATGATGCAATAGTGGGCGTGGGTGCATCAAGTGGGCGGGGTCTAAATCATTTCACTTCCAACCACAAATGAGACAAGTCCCTTAAAGCCTGGCTTAATCTTACAGAAATGGATTTTTGTTTAATAAAAAAAAACCAAAAGGTTAAAAGTAATATTTCATAAATGGATATTTCGGTTCTGTTTCATTTCTGGCTTGAAAAGTCGCGCAGAATACACGGAAAACAAAATGATTCCTTTTTGGTGCAAAGTTTCAATGTTGATCTTATCACCATGGCAACCATTGACCTGGTTCTTCTGCTTAGACCATTCCTATGGTTGCTATGGTGATAGACCTGATAGAACATTCCATTGGTTCCAACGTTCCAAATGTAGCTGTTGCTCTCAGTACGTTGATCTTGCCCTTGATCAAATTAAACTGACCCGTTATCTTAGAACATTAACTGAGAATTGATAAATATCATACGTTATTTGTGGGAAATAATAATATTTTTAAATAAACAGCATGAACTATACTAAATGTTAACAGAATTTTATTGACACGTTAAATTGGAAGTTCAGTTTACAGATAACATGAAAATCCTCTGGTGGAGGTCAGTGTAGGATGATGGTCTTGGACTCCATGGTGTAGCCAGCGAGACAAACAGGCAGATGATGCAATAATAGGCGTGGCTGAATCAAGTGGGCGGGGCCTAAATCATTTCAGTTCCAACCACAAATGAGACAAGTCGTTGGCAAAGCAGGCTCAGGAGGGCCAACCACATATCCATACATGCGTGGTAGAGCAGCTTGTCAGCGTAACTACCAACATGTCAAGATCATGTCACAGGTGCAATCTTACCTCTCAAAGTCCCTCAAATAAATATAAAATATATTTTCTCCATTTGAGTTTTTCCTCATATTACTATGGCATTTAATTCCACCATCTAAGCGTGCCGACCCTGGCATATGTTGTGTACAGTCACCTACATAGACCTCATGTTCAATCTACATGTATGTACAAACACATGTATGGGATACATTTATAAAGGCCTTTTAAGAACATTTTGTTTCTGTTCCTTTCTTTTTTTAACTTGATTTGTTAGATATTGGGACATACTGGGGAAAATGTTTTATGTAAATACAAAAAGGAGCACATGGGAGAAGACAATACCTGAGTCTAAGTAGCAATAGGTAATATCTATAATGCTGGAAGTGAAAAGTTATCCTAGGATGAGTGATGTTATTAAGGTGAGGGTATTAAACATGCATGGGATAGACATACGGCTCCTGAATCTAAGACGAGACCAACGACTGATTAAGGTTTGAGTCTTTACAGCAGGAGAAACGTGCGAGTAGGCGGGGGCCGAATGGGGCCGATCTGTCGGCAGGTTCCATGATTCTATAATATTAGATTTAAAAGAGCAAAATGCGCTATGCGTTGCTTTGAGACCCTTTGTATCATATTTGTTCAACATTGTGGCTTCACAGAGTCACCTGTTAACCGCTACAATGTAGCAAAATAATGAAAGCATAATTCTGTATATTATGCTGTATGATGTAGCAAAAGGAAAAGAGAATGCATGCAATTTGTGACATGTATATGTTCTGTTACACACACACACACTTTTTACGTAAAAAGTCTATAAGGGGAGGCCAAGGAACGGTTGGAGCCTCTCGAAAAAAACAAGACTCCCCCTGAAAATGTTTGATTGGCCGAAATAGTTTTTAATGGAGTCATCACGGCGTTAACTGCCACGCTTCATAATTTTAAATAGTCTTCAGTTAGCTAAAACATCAATTTCAATTTTAAGTAAGTCACTTAAAGCCCGGCTTAATCTTGCTGAAATGGATTTTTGTTTAAAAAAAACCTCCAAAAGGTAAAAAGTAAGATTTCGTAAATGGATATTTCGGTTCTGTTTCATTTCTAGCTTCCAAAGTCGCGCAGAATACACAGAAAACAAAATGATTCCTTTTTGGTGCAAAGTTTCAATGTTCATCTTATCACCGTGGCAACCATTGACTTGGTTCTTCTGCTTAGACCATTCCTATGGTTGCTATGGTGATAAAACTGATAGAACATTCCATTGGTTCCAACGTTCCAAACGTAGCAGTTGCTCTCAGTACGTTGATCAAATTAAACTGACCCGTTATGGTCTGTATCTTGAACATGGTGTGGTTTGTGCGTTCGATTGCGAACATAATCTCTAGGTAGAGGTCGGCTTCATTTGCCTTTCGTCCTCCACTACGTTTTCCTAATCCAACAAGTAATAAAAGCATCATGAAGGTGCAGAGGCACCCCACGATTATCAGAAGAGTATCTAACATCTTCTCACTCGCCTGCTCTGCTGAGCAATGAGAAGTGTCTGAGTTTCACCTGCTTTATATAACCTCCTATGATGACATCACAGAGGCTGATGATGCAATAGTGGGCGTGGCTGCATCAAGTGGGCGGGGTCTAAATCATTTCACTTCCAACCACAAATGAGACAAGTCCCTTAAAGCCTGGCTTAATCTTACAGAAATGGATTTTTGTTTAATAAAAAAAAAAAACAAAAGGTTAAAAGTAATATTTCATAAATGGATATTTCGGTTCTGTTTCATTTCTGGCTTGAAAAGTCGCGCAGAATACACGGAAAACAAAATGATTCCTTTTTGGTGCAAAGTTTCAATGTTGATCTTATCACCATGGCAACCATTGACCTGGTTCTTCTGCTTAGACCATTCCTATGGTTGCTATGGTGATAGACCTGATAGAACATTCCATTGGTTCCAACGTTACAAATGTAGCTGTTGCTCTCAGTACGTTGATCTTGCCCTTGATCAAATTAAACTGACCCGTTATCTTAGAACATTAACTGAGAATTGATAAATATCATACGTTATTTGTGGGAAATAATAATATTTTTAAATAAACAGCATGAACTATACTAAATGTTAACAGAATTTTATTGACACGTTAAATTGGAAGTTCAGTTTACAGATAACATGAAAATCCTCTGGTGGAGGTCAGTGTAGGATGATGGTCTTGGACTCCATGGTGTAGCCAGCGAGACAAACAGGCAGATGATGCAATAATAGGCGTGGCTGAATCAAGTGGGCGGGGCCTAAATCATTTCAGTTCCAACCACAAATGAGACAAGTCGTTGGCAAAGCAGGCTCAGGAGGGCCAACCACATATCCATACATGCGTGGTAGAGCAGCTTGTCAGCGTAACTACCAACATGTCAAGATCATGTCACAGGTGCAATCTTACCTCTCAAAGTCCCTCAAATAAATATAAAATATATTTTCTCCATTTGAGTTGTTCCTCATATTACTATGGCATTTAATTCCACCATCTAAGCGTGCCGACCCTGGCATATGTTGTGTACAGTCACCTACATAGACCTCATGTTCAATCTACATGTATGTACAAACACATGTATGGGATACATTTATAAAGGCCTTTTAAGAACATTTTGTTTCTGTTCCTTTCTTTTTTTAACTTGATTTGTTAGATATTGGGACATACTGGGGAAAATGTTTTATGTAAATACAAAAAGGAGCACATGGGAGAAGACAATACCTGAGTCTAAGTAGCAATAGGTAATATCTATAATGCTGGAAGTGAAAAGTTATCCTAGGATGAGTGATGTTATTAAGGTGAGGGTATTAAACATGCATGGGATAGACATACGGCTCCTGAATCTAAGACGAGACCAACGACTGATTAAGGTTTGAGTCTTTACAGCAGGAGAAACGTGCGAGTAGACGGGGGCCGAATGGGGCCGATCTGTCGGCAGGTTCCATGATTCTATAATATTAGATTTAAAAGAGCAAAATGCGCTATGCGTTGCTTTGAGACCCTTTGTATCATATTTGTTCAACATTGTGGCTTCACAGAGTCACCTGTTAACCGCTACAATGTAGCAAAATAATGAAAGCATAATTCTGTATATTATGCTGTATGATGTAGCAAAAGGAAAAAAGAATGCATGCAATTTGTGACATGTATATGTTCTGTTACACACACACACACTTTTTACGTAAAAAGTCTATAAGGGGAGGCCAAGGAACGGTTGGAGCCTCTCGAAAAAAAAAAAGACTCCCCCTGAAAATGTTTGATTGGCTGAAATAGTTTTTAATGGAGTCATCACGGCGTTAACTGCCACGCTTCATAATTTTAAATAGTCTTCAGTTAGCTAAAACATCAATTTCAATTTTAAGTAAGTCACTTAAAGCCCGGCTTAATCTTGCTGAAATGGATTTTTGTTTAAAAAAAACCTCCAAAAGGTAAAAAGTAAGATTTCGTAAATGGATATTTCGGTTCTGTTTCATTTCTAGCTTCCAAAGTCGCGCAGAATACACAGAAAACAAAATGATTCCTTTTTGGTGCAAAGTTTCAATGTTGATCTTATCACCGTGGCAACCATTGACTTGGTTCTTCTGCTTAGACCATTCCTATGGTTGCTATGGTGATAAAACTGATAGAACATTCCATTGGTTCCAACGTTCCAAACGTAGCAGTTGCTCTCAGTACGTTGATCAAATTAAACTGACCCGTTATGGTCTGTATCTTGAACATGATGTGGTTTGTGCGTTTGATTGCGAACATAATCTCTAGGTAGAGGTCGGCTTCATTTGCCTTTCGTCCTCCACTACGTTTTCCTAATCCAACAAGTAATAAAAGCATCATGAAGGTGCAGAGGCACCCCACGATTATCAGAAGAGTATCTAACATCTTCTCACTCGCCTGCTCTGCTGAGCAATGAGAAGTGTCTGAGTTTCACCTGCTTTATATAACCTCCTATGATGACATCACAGAGGCTGATGATGCAATAGTGGGCGTGGCTGCATCAAGTGGGCGGGGTCGAAATCATTTCACTTCCAACCACAAATGAGACAAGTCCCTTAAAGCCTGGCTTAATCTTACAGAAATGGATTTTTGTTTAATAAAAAAAAAACAAAAGGTTAAAAGTAATATTTCATAAATGGATATTTCGGTTCTGTTTCATTTCTGGCTTGAAAAGTCGCGCAGAATACACGGAAAACAAAATGATTCCTTTTTGGTGCAAAGTTTCAATGTTGATCTTATCACCATGGCAACCATTGACCTGGTTCTTCTGCTTAGACCATTCCTATGGTTGCTATGGTGATAGACCTGATAGAACATTCCATTGGTTCCAACGTTACAAATGTAGCTGTTGCTCTCAGTACGTTGATATTGCCCTTGATCAAATTAAACTGACCCGTTATCTTAGAACATTAACTGATAATTGCTAAATATCACACGTTATTTGTGGGAAATAATAATATTTTTAAATAAACAGCATGAACTATACTAAATGTTAACAGAATTTTATTGACACGTTAAATTGGAAGTTCAGTTTACAGATAACATGAAAATCCTCTGGTGGAGGTCAGTGTAGGATGATGGTCTTGGACTCCATGGTGTAGCCAGCGAGACAAACAGGCAGATGATGCAATAATAGGCGTGGCTGAATCAAGTGGGCGGGGCCTAAATCATTTCAGTTCCAACCACAAATGAGACAAGTCGTTGGCAAAGCAGGCTCAGGA
Organism: Spea bombifrons; assembly: GCF_027358695.1. NCBI lineage: Eukaryota > Metazoa > Chordata > Amphibia > Anura > Pelobatidae > Spea > Spea bombifrons. The sequence goes on from NC_071089.1 coordinate 36,242,188, forward strand.
GGGCCAACCACATATCCATACATGCGTGGTAGAGCAGTTTGTCAGCGTAGCTACCAACATGTCAAGATCATGTCACAGGTGCAATCTCACCTCTCAAAGTCCCTCAAATAAATATAAAATATATTTTCTCCATTTGAGTTTTTCCTCATATTACTATGGCATTTAATTCCACCATCTAAGCGTGCCGACCCTGGCATATGTTGTGTACAGTCACCTACATAGACCTCATGTTCAATCTACATGTATGTACAAACACATGTATGGGATACATTTATAAAGGCCTTTTAAGAACATTTTGTTTCTGTTCCTTTCCTTTTTTAACTTAATTTGTTAGATATTGGGACATACTGGGGAAAATGTTTTATGTAAATACAAAAAGGAGCACATGGGAGAAGACAATACCTGAGTCTAAGTAGCAATAGGTAATATCTATAATGCTGGAAGTGAAAAGTTATCCTAGGATGAGTGATGTTATTAAGGTGAGGGTATTAAACATGCATGGGATAGACATACGGCTCCTGAATCTAAGACGAGACCAACGACTGATTAAGGTTTGAGTCTTTACAGCAGGAGAAACGTGCGAGTAGACGGGGGCCGATCTGTCGGCAGGTTCCATGATTCTATAATATTAGATTTAAAAGAGCAAAATGCGCTATGCGTTGCTTTGAGACCCTTTGTATCATATTTGTTCAACATTGTGGCTTCACAGAGTCACCTGTTAACCGCTACAATGTAGCAAAATAATGAAAGCATAATTCTGTATATTATGCTGTATGATGTAGCAAATGGAAAAAAGAATGCATGCAATTTGTGACATGTATATGTTCTGTTACACACACACACACTTTTTACGTAAAAAGTCTATAAGGGGAGGCCAAGGAACGGTTGGAGCCTCTCGAAAAAAACAAGACTCCCCCTGAAAATGTTTGATTGGCTGAAATAGTTTTTAATGGAGTCATCACGGCGTTAACTGCCACGCTTCATAATTTTAAATAGTCTTCAATTAGCTAAAACATCAATTTCAATTTTAAGTAAGTCACTTAAAGCCCGGCTTAATCTTGCTGAAATGGATTTTTGTTTAAAAAAAACCTCCAAAAGGTAAAAAGTAAGATTTCGTAAATGGATATTTCGGTTCTGTTTCATTTCTAGCTTCCAAAGTCGCGCAGAATACACAGAAAACAAAATGATTCCTTTTTGGTGCAAAGTTTCAATGTTGATCTTATCACCGTGGCAACCATTGACTTGGTTCTTCTGCTTAGACCATTCCTATGGTTGCTATGGTGATAAAACTGATAGAACATTCCATTGGTTCCAACGTTCCAAACGTAGCAGTTGCTCTCAGTACGTTGATCAAATTAAACTGACCCGTTATGGTCTGTATCTTGAACATGGTGTGGTTTGTGCGTTTGATTGCGAACATAATCTCTAGGTAGAGGTCGGCTTCATTTGCCTTTCGTCCTCCACTACGTTTTCCTAATCCAACAAGTAATAAAAGCATCATGAAGGTGCAGAGGCACCCCACGATTATCAGAAGAGTATCTAACATCTTCTCACTCGCCTGCTCTGCTGAGCAATGAGAAGTGTCTGAGTTTCACCTGCTTTATATAACCTCCTATGATGACATCACAGAGGCTGATGATGCAATAGTGGGTGTGGGTGCATCAAGTGGGCGGGGTCTAAATCATTTCACTTCCAACCACAAATGAGACAAGTCCCTTAAAGCCTGGCTTAATCTTACAGAAATGGATTTTTGTTTAATAAAAAAAAACCAAAAGGTTAAAAGTAATATTTCATAAATGGATATTTCGGTTCTGTTTCATTTCTGGCTTGAAAAGTCGCGCAGAATACACGGAAAACAAAATGATTCCTTTTTGGTGCAAAGTTTCAATGTTGATCTTATCACCATGGCAACCATTGACCTGGTTCTTCTGCTTAGACCATTCCTATGGTTGCTATGGTGATAGACCTGATAGAACATTCCATTGGTTCCAACGTTCCAAATGTAGCTGTTGCTCTCAGTACGTTGATATTGCCCTTGATCAAATTAAACTGACCCGTTATCTTAGAACATTAACTGATAATTGCTAAATATCACACGTTATTTGTGGGAAATAATAATATTTTTAAATAAACAGCATGAACTATACTAAATGTTAACAGAATTTTATTGACACGTTAAATTGGAAGTTCAGTTTACAGATAACATGAAAATCCTCTGGTGGAGGTCAGTGTAGGATGATGGTCTTGGACTCCATGGTGTAGCCAGCGAGACAAACAGGCAGATGATGCAATAATAGGCGTGGCTGAATCAAGTGGGCGGGGCCTAAATCATTTCAGTTCCAACCACAAATGAGACAAGTCGTGGGCAAAGCAGGCTCAGGAGGGCCAACCACATATCCATACATGCGTGGTAGAGCAGCTTGTCAGCGTAACTACCAACATGTCAAGATCATGTCACAGGTGCAATCTCACCTCTCAAAGTCCCTCAAATAAATATAAAATATATTGTCTCCATTTGAGTTTTTCCTCATATTACTATGGCATTTAATTCCACCATCTAAGCGTGCCGACCCTGGCATATGTTGTGTACAGTCACCTACATAGACCTCATGTTCAATCTACATGTATGTACAAACACATGTATGGGATACATTTATAAAGGCCTTTTAAGAACATTTTGTTTCTGTTCCTTTCTTTTTTTTAACTTAATTTGTTAGATATTGGGACATACTGGGGAAAATGTTTTATGTAAATACAAAAAGGAGCACATGGGAGAAGACAATACCTGAGTCTAAGTAGCAATAGGTAATATCTATAATGCTGGAAGTGAAAAGTTATCCTAGGATGAGTGATGTTATTAAGGTGAGGGTATTAAACATGCATGGGATAGACATACGGCTCCTGAATCTAAGACGAGACCAACGACTGATTAGGGTTTGAGTCTTTACAGCAGGAGAAACGTGCGAGTAGACGGGGGCCGAATGGGGCCGATCTGTCGGCAGGTTCCATGATTCTATAATATTAGATTTAAAAGAGCAAAATGCGCTATGCGTTGCTTTGAGACCCTTTGTATCATATTTGTTCAACATTGTGGCTTCACAGAGTCACCTGTTAACCGCTACAATGTAGCAAAATAATGAAAGCATAATTCTGTATATTATGCTGTATGATGTAGCAAAAGGAAAAAAGAATGCATGCAATTTGTGACATGTATATGTTCTGTTACACACACACACTTTTTACGTAAAAAGTCTATAAGGGGAGGCCAAGGAACGGTTGGAGCCTCTCGAAAAAAACAAGACTCCCCCTGAAAATGTTTGATTGGCTGAAATAGTTTTTAATGGAGTCATCACGGCGTTAACTGCCACGCTTCATAATTTTAAATAGTCTTCAGTTAGCTAAAACATCAATTTCAATTTTAAGTAAGTCACTTAAAGCCCGGCTTAATCTTGCTGAAATGGATTTTTGTTTAAAAAAAACCTCCAAAAGGTAAAAAGTAAGATTTCGTAAATGGATATTTCGGTTCTGTTTCATTTCTAGCTTCCAAAGTCGCGCAGAATACACAGAAAACAAAATGATTCCTTTTTGGTGCAAAGTTTCAATGTTGATCTTATCACCGTGGCAACCATTGACTTGGTTCTTCTGCTTAGACCATTCCTATGGTTGCTATGGTGATAAAACTGATAGAACATTCCATTGGTTCCAACGTTCCAAACGTAGCAGTTGCTCTCAGTACGTTGATCAAATTAAACTGACCCGTTATGGTCTGTATCTTGAACATGGTGTGGTTTGTGCGTTTGATTGCGAACATAATCTCTAGGTAGAGGTCGGCTTCATTTGCCTTTCGTCCTCCACTACGTTTTCCTAATCCAACAAGTAATAAAAGCATCATGAAGGTGCAGAGGCACCCCACGATTATCAGAAGAGTATCTAACATCTTCTCACTCGCCTGCTCTGCTGAGCAATGAGAAGTGTCTGAGTTTCACCTGCTTTATATAACCTCCTATGATGACATCACAGAGGCTGATGATGCAATAGTGGGTGTGGGTGCATCAAGTGGGCGGGGTCTAAATCATTTCACTTCCAACCACAAATGAGACAAGTCCCTTAAAGCCTGGCTTAATCTTACAGAAATGGATTTTTGTTTAATAAAAAAAAAACCAAAAGGTTAAAAGTAATATTTCATAAATGGATATTTCGGTTCTGTTTCATTTCTGGCTTGAAAAGTCGCGCAGAATACACGGAAAACAAAATGATTCCTTTTTGGTGCAAAGTTTCAATGTTGATCTTATCACCATGGCAACCATTGACCTGGTTCTTCTGCTTAGACCATTCCTATGGTTGCTATGGTGATAGACCTGATAGAACATTCCATTGGTTCCAACGTTCCAAATGTAGCTGTTGCTCTCAGTACGTTGATATTGCCCTTGATCAAATTAAACTGACCCGTTATCTTAGAACATTAACTGATAATTGCTAAATATCACACGTTATTTGTGGGAAATAATAATATTTTTAAATAAACAGCATGAACTATACTAAATGTTAACAGAATTTTATTGACACGTTAAATTGGAAGTTCAGTTTACAGATAACATGAAAATCCTCTGGTGGAGGTCAGTGTAGGATGATGGTCTTGGACTCCATGGTGTAGCCAGCGAGACAAACAGGCAGATGATGCAATAATAGGCGTGGCTGAATCAAGTGGGCGGGGCCTAAATCATTTCAGTTCCAACCACAAATGAGACAAGTCGTGGGCAAAGCAGGCTCAGGAGGGCCAACCACATATCCATACATGCGTGGTAGAGCAGCTTGTCAGCGTAACTACCAACATGTCAAGATCATGTCACAGGTGCAATCTCACCTCTCAAAGTCCCTCAAATAAATATAAAATATATTGTCTCCATTTGAGTTTTTCCTCATATTACTATGGCATTTAATTCCACCATCTAAGCGTGCCGACCCTGGCATATGTTGTGTACAGTCACCTACATAGGCCTCATGTTCAATCTACATGTATGTACAAACACATGTATGGGATACATTTATAAAGGCCTTTTAAGAACATTTTGTTTCTGTTCCTTTCTTTTTTTTAACTTAATTTGTTAGATATTGGGACATACTGGGGAAAATGTTTTATGTAAATACAAAAAGGAGCACATGGGAGAAGACAATACCTGAGTCTAAGTAGCAATAGGTAATATCTATAATGCTGGAAGTGAAAAGTTATCCTAGGATGAGTGATGTTATTAAGGTGAGGGTATTAAACATGCATGGGATAGACATACGGCTCCTGAATCTAAGACGAGACCAACGACTGATTAAGGTTTGAGTCTTTACAGCAGGAGAAATGTGCGAGTAGACGGGGGCCGAATGGGGCCGATCTGTCGGCAGGTTCCATGATTCTATAATATTAGATTTAAAAGAGCAAAATGCGCTATGCGTTGCTTTGAGACCCTTTGTATCATATTTGTTCAACATTGTGGCTTCACAGAGTCACCTGTTAACCGCTACAATGTAGCAAAATAATGAAAGCATAATTCTGTATATTATGCTGTATGATGTAGCAAAAGGAAAAAAGAATGCATGCAATTTGTGACATGTATATGTTCTGTTACACACACACACACTTTTTACGTAAAAAGTCTATAAGGGGAGGCCAAGGAACGGTTGGAGCCTCTCGAAAAAAACAAGACTCCCCCTGAAAATGTTTGATTGGCCGAAATAGTTTTTAATGGAGTCATCACGGCGTTAACTGCCACGCTTCATAATTTTAAATAGTCTTCAGTTAGCTAAAACATCAATTTCAATTTTAAGTAAGTCACTTAAAGCCCGGCTTAATCTTGCTGAAATGGATTTTTGTTTAAAAAAAACCTCCAAAAGGTAAAAAGTAAGATTTCGTAAATGGATATTTCGGTTCTGTTTCATTTCTAGCTTCCAAAGTCGCGCAGAATACACAGAAAACAAAATGATTCCTTTTTGGTGCAAAGTTTCAATGTTGATCTTATCACCGTGGCAACCATTGACTTGGTTCTTCTGCTTAGACCATTCCTATGGTTGCTATGGTGATAAAACTGATAGAACATTCCATTGGTTCCAACGTTCCAAACGTAGCAGTTGCTCTCAGTACGTTGATCAAATTAAACTGACCCGTTATGGTCTGTATCTTGAACATGGTGTGGTTTGTGCGTTCGATTGCGAACATAATCTCTAGGTAGAGGTCGGCTTCATTTGCCTTTCGTCCTCCACTACGTTTTCCTAATCCAACAAGTAATAAAAGCATCATGAAGGTGCAGAGGCACCCCACGATTATCAGAAGAGTATCTAACATCTTCTCACTCGCCTGCTCTGCTGAGCAATGAGAAGTGTCTGAGTTTCACCTGCTTTATATAACCTCCTATGATGACATCACAGAGGCTGATGATGCAATAGTGGGCGTGGCTGCATCAAGTGGGCGGGGTCTAAATCATTTCACTTCCAACCACAAATGAGACAAGTCCCTTAAAGCCTGGCTTAATCTTACAGAAATGGATTTTTGTTTAATAAAAAAAAAAAACAAAAGGTTAAAAGTAATATTTCATAAATGGATATTTCGGTTCTGTTTCATTTCTGGCTTGAAAAGTCGCGCAGAATACACGGAAAACAAAATGATTCCTTTTTGGTGCAAAGTTTCAATGTTGATCTTATCACCATGGCAACCATTGACCTGGTTCTTCTGCTTAGACCATTCCTATGGTTGCTATGGTGATAGACCTGATAGAACATTCCATTGGTTCCAACGTTACAAATGTAGCTGTTGCTCTCAGTACGTTGATCTTGCCCTTGATCAAATTAAACTGACCCGTTATCTTAGAACATTAACTGAGAATTGATAAATATCATACGTTATTTGTGGGAAATAATAATATTTTTAAATAAACAGCATGAACTATACTAAATGTTAACAGAATTTTATTGACACGTTAAATTGGAAGTTCAGTTTACAGATAACATGAAAATCCTCTGGTGGAGGTCAGTGTAGGATGATGGTCTTGGACTCCATGGTGTAGCCAGCGAGACAAACAGGCAGATGATGCAATAATAGGCGTGGCTGAATCAAGTGGGCGGGGCCTAAATCATTTCAGTTCCAACCACAAATGAGACAAGTCGTTGGCAAAGCAGGCTCAGGAGGGCCAACCACATATCCATACATGCGTGGTAGAGCAGCTTGTCAGCGTAACTACCAACATGTCAAGATCATGTCACAGGTGCAATCTTACCTCTCAAAGTCCCTCAAATAAATATAAAATATATTTTCTCCATTTGAGTTGTTCCTCATATTACTATGGCATTTAATTCCACCATCTAAGCGTGCCGACCCTGGCATATGTTGTGTACAGTCACCTACATAGACCTCATGTTCAATCTACATGTATGTACAAACACATGTATGGGATACATTTATAAAGGCCTTTTAAGAACATTTTGTTTCTGTTCCTTTCTTTTTTTAACTTGATTTGTTAGATATTGGGACATACTGGGGAAAATGTTTTATGTAAATACAAAAAGGAGCACATGGGAGAAGACAATACCTGAGTCTAAGTAGCAATAGGTAATATCTATAATGCTGGAAGTGAAAAGTTATCCTAGGATGAGTGATGTTATTAAGGTGAGGGTATTAAACATGCATGGGATAGACATACGGCTCCTGAATCTAAGACGAGACCAACGACTGATTAAGGTTTGAGTCTTTACAGCAGGAGAAACGTGCGAGTAGACGGGGGCCGAATGGGGCCGATCTGTCGGCAGGTTCCATGATTCTATAATATTAGATTTAAAAGAGCAAAATGCGCTATGCGTTGCTTTGAGACCCTTTGTATCATATTTGTTCAACATTGTGGCTTCACAGAGTCACCTGTTAACCGCTACAATGTAGCAAAATAATGAAAGCATAATTCTGTATATTATGCTGTATGATGTAGCAAAAGGAAAAAAGAATGCATGCAATTTGTGACATGTATATGTTCTGTTACACACACACACACTTTTTACGTAAAAAGTCTATAAGGGGAGGCCAAGGAACGGTTGGAGCCTCTCGAAAAAAAAAAGACTCCCCCTGAAAATGTTTGATTGGCTGAAATAGTTTTTAATGGAGTCATCACGGCGTTAACTGCCACGCTTCATAATTTTAAATAGTCTTCAGTTAGCTAAAACATCAATTTCAATTTTAAGTAAGTCACTTAAAGCCCGGCTTAATCTTGCTGAAATGGATTTTTGTTTAAAAAAAACCTCCAAAAGGTAAAAAGTAAGATTTCGTAAATGGATATTTCGGTTCTGTTTCATTTCTAGCTTCCAAAGTCGCGCAGAATACACAGAAAACAAAATGATTCCTTTTTGGTGCAAAGTTTCAATGTTGATCTTATCACCGTGGCAACCATTGACTTGGTTCTTCTGCTTAGACCATTCCTATGGTTGCTATGGTGATAAAACTGATAGAACATTCCATTGGTTCCAACGTTCCAAACGTAGCAGTTGCTCTCAGTACGTTGATCAAATTAAACTGACCCGTTATGGTCTGTATCTTGAACATGGTGTGGTTTGTGCGTTTGATTGCGAACATAATCTCTAGGTAGAGGTCGGCTTCATTTGCCTTTCGTCCTCCACTACGTTTTCCTAATCCAACAAGTAATAAAAGCATCATGAAGGTGCAGAGGCACCCCACGATTATCAGAAGAGTATCTAACATCTTCTCACTCGCCTGCTCTGCTGAGCAATGAGAAGTGTCTGAGTTTCACCTGCTTTATATAACCTCCTATGATGACATCACAGAGGCTGATGATGCAATAGTGGGCGTGGGTGCATCAAGTGGGCGGGGTCTAAATCATTTCACTTCCAACCACAAATGAGACAAGTCCCTTAAAGCCTGGCTTAATCTTACAGAAATGGATTTTTGTTTAATAAAAAAAAACCAAAAGGTTAAAAGTAATATTTCATAAATGGATATTTCGGTTCTGTTTCATTTCTGGCTTGAAAAGTCGCGCAGAATACACGGAAAACAAAATGATTCCTTTTTGGTGCAAAGTTTCAATGTTGATCTTATCACCATGGCAACCATTGACCTGGTTCTTCTGCTTAGACCATTCCTATGGTTGCTATGGTGATAGACCTGATAGAACATTCCATTGGTTCCAACGTTACAAATGTAGCTGTTGCTCTCAGTACGTTGATATTGCCCTTGATCAAATTAAACTGACCCGTTATCTTAGAACATTAACTGATAATTGCTAAATATCACACGTTATTTGTGGGAAATAATAATATTTTTAAATAAACAGCATGAACTATACTAAATGTTAACAGAATTTTATTGACACGTTAAATTGGAAGTTCAGTTTACAGATAACATGAAAATCCTCTGGTGGAGGTCAGTGTAGGATGATGGTCTTGGACTCCATGGTGTAGCCAGCGAGACAAACAGGCAGATGATGCAATAATAGGCGTGGCTGAATCAAGTGGGCGGGGCCTAAATCATTTCAGTTCCAACCACAAATGAGACAAGTCGTTGGCAAAGCAGGCTCAGGAGGGCCAACCACATATCCATACATGCGTGGTAGAGCAGTTTGTCAGCGTAGCTACCAACATGTCAAGATCATGTCACAGGTGCAATCTCACCTCTCAAAGTCCCTCAAATAAATATAAAATATATTTTCTCCATTTGAGTTTTTCCTCATATTACTATGGCATTTAATTCCACCATCTAAGCGTGCCGACCCTGGCATATGTTGTGTACAGTCACCTACATAGACCTCATGTTCAATCTACATGTATGTACAAACACATGTATGGGATACATTTATAAAGGCCTTTTAAGAACATTTTGTTTCTGTTCCTTTCCTTTTTTAACTTAATTTGTTAGATATTGGGACATACTGGGGAAAATGTTTTATGTAAATACAAAAAGGAGCACATGGGAGAAGACAATACCTGAGTCTAAGTAGCAATAGGTAATATCTATAATGCTGGAAGTGAAAAGTTATCCTAGGATGAGTGATGTTATTAAGGTGAGGGTATTAAACATGCATGGGATAGACATACGGCTCCTGAATCTAAGACGAGACCAACGACTGATTAAGGTTTGAGTCTTTACAGCAGGAGAAACGTGCGAGTAGACGGGGGCCGATCTGTCGGCAGGTTCCATGATTCTATAATATTAGATTTAAAAGAGCAAAATGCGCTATGCGTTGCTTTGAGACCCTTTGTATCATATTTGTTCAACATTGTGGCTTCACAGAGTCACCTGTTAACCGCTACAATGTAGCAAAATAATGAAAGCATAATTCTGTATATTATGCTGTATGATGTAGCAAATGGAAAAAAGAATGCATGCAATTTGTGACATGTATATGTTCTGTTACACACACACACACTTTTTACGTAAAAAGTCTATAAGGGGAGGCCAAGGAACGGTTGGAGCCTCTCGAAAAAAACAAGACTCCCCCTGAAAATGTTTGATTGGCTGAAATAGTTTTTAATGGAGTCATCACGGCGTTAACTGCCACGCTTCATAATTTTAAATAGTCTTCAATTAGCTAAAACATCAATTTCAATTTTAAGTAAGTCACTTAAAGCCCGGCTTAATCTTGCTGAAATGGATTTTTGTTTAAAAAAAACCTCCAAAAGGTAAAAAGTAAGATTTCGTAAATGGATATTTCGGTTCTGTTTCATTTCTAGCTTCCAAAGTCGCGCAGAATACACAGAAAACAAAATGATTCCTTTTTGGTGCAAAGTTTCAATGTTGATCTTATCACCGTGGCAACCATTGACTTGGTTCTTCTGCTTAGACCATTCCTATGGTTGCTATGGTGATAAAACTGATAGAACATTCCATTGGTTCCAACGTTCCAAACGTAGCAGTTGCTCTCAGTACGTTGATCAAATTAAACTGACCCGTTATGGTCTGTATCTTGAACATGGTGTGGTTTGTGCGTTTGATTGCGAACATAATCTCTAGGTAGAGGTCGGCTTCATTTGCCTTTCGTCCTCCACTACGTTTTCCTAATCCAACAAGTAATAAAAGCATCATGAAGGTGCAGAGGCACCCCACGATTATCAGAAGAGTATCTAACATCTTCTCACTCGCCTGCTCTGCTGAGCAATGAGAAGTGTCTGAGTTTCACCTGCTTTATATAACCTCCTATGATGACATCACAGAGGCTGATGATGCAATAGTGGGTGTGGGTGCATCAAGTGGGCGGGGTCTAAATCATTTCACTTCCAACCACAAATGAGACAAGTCCCTTAAAGCCTGGCTTAATCTTACAGAAATGGATTTTTGTTTAATAAAAAAAAACCAAAAGGTTAAAAGTAATATTTCATAAATGGATATTTCGGTTCTGTTTCATTTCTGGCTTGAAAAGTCGCGCAGAATACACGGAAAACAAAATGATTCCTTTTTGGTGCAAAGTTTCAATGTTGATCTTATCACCATGGCAACCATTGACCTGGTTCTTCTGCTTAGACCATTCCTATGGTTGCTATGGTGATAGACCTGATAGAACATTCCATTGGTTCCAACGTTCCAAATGTAGCTGTTGCTCTCAGTACGTTGATATTGCCCTTGATCAAATTAAACTGACCCGTTATCTTAGAACATTAACTGATAATTGCTAAATATCACACGTTATTTGTGGGAAATAATAATATTTTTAAATAAACAGCATGAACTATACTAAATGTTAACAGAATTTTATTGACACGTTAAATTGGAAGTTCAGTTTACAGATAACATGAAAATCCTCTGGTGGAGGTCAGTGTAGGATGATGGTCTTGGACTCCATGGTGTAGCCAGCGAGACAAACAGGCAGATGATGCAATAATAGGCGTGGCTGAATCAAGTGGGCGGGGCCTAAATCATTTCAGTTCCAACCACAAATGAGACAAGTCGTGGGCAAAGCAGGCTCAGGAGGGCCAACCACATATCCATACATGCGTGGTAGAGCAGCTTGTCAGCGTAACTACCAACATGTCAAGATCATGTCACAGGTGCAATCTCACCTCTCAAAGTCCCTCAAATAAATATAAAATATATTGTCTCCATTTGAGTTTTTCCTCATATTACTATGGCATTTAATTCCACCATCTAAGTGTGCCGACCCTGGCATATGTTGTGTACAGTCACCTACATAGACCTCATGTTCAATCTACATGTATGTACAAACACATGTATGGGATACATTTATAAAGGCCTTTTAAGAACATTTTGTTTCTGTTCCTTTCTTTTTTTTAACTTAATTTGTTAGATATTGGGACATACTGGGGAAAATGTTTTATGTAAATACAAAAAGGAGCACATGGGAGAAGACAATACCTGAGTCTAAGTAGCAATAGGTAATATCTATAATGCTGGAAGTGAAAAGTTATCCTAGGATGAGTGATGTTATTAAGGTGAGGGTATTAAACATGCATGGGATAGACATACGGCTCCTGAATCTAAGACGAGACCAACGACTGATTAGGGTTTGAGTCTTTACAGCAGGAGAAACGTGCGAGTAGACGGGGGCCGAATGGGGCCGATCTGTCGGCAGGTTCCATGATTCTATAATATTAGATTTAAAAGAGCAAAATGCGCTATGCGTTGCTTTGAGACCCTTTGTATCATATTTGTTCAACATTGTGGCTTCACAGAGTCACCTGTTAACCGCTACAATGTAGCAAAATAATGAAAGCATAATTCTGTATATTATGCTGTATGATGTAGCAAAAGGAAAAAAGAATGCATGCAATTTGTGACATGTATATGTTCTGTTACACACACACACTTTTTACGTAAAAAGTCTATAAGGGGAGGCCAAGGAACGGTTGGAGCCTCTCGAAAAAAACAAGACTCCCCCTGAAAATGTTTGATTGGCTGAAATAGTTTTTAATGGAGTCATCACGGCGTTAACTGCCACGCTTCATAATTTTAAATAGTCTTCAGTTAGCTAAAACATCAATTTCAATTTTAAGTAAGTCACTTAAAGCCCGGCTTAATCTTGCTGAAATGGATTTTTGTTTAAAAAAAACCTCCAAAAGGTAAAAAGTAAGATTTCGTAAATGGATATTTCGGTTCTGTTTCATTTCTAGCTTCCAAAGTCGCGCAGAATACACAGAAAACAAAATGATTCCTTTTTGGTGCAAAGTTTCAATGTTGATCTTATCACCGTGGCAACCATTGACTTGGTTCTTCTGCTTAGACCATTCCTATGGTTGCTATGGTGATAAAACTGATAGAACATTCCATTGGTTCCAACGTTCCAAACGTAGCAGTTGCTCTCAGTACGTTGATCAAATTAAACTGACCCGTTATGGTCTGTATCTTGAACATGGTGTGGTTTGTGCGTTTGATTGCGAACATAATCTCTAGGTAGAGGTCGGCTTCATTTGCCTTTCGTCCTCCACTACGTTTTCCTAATCCAACAAGTAATAAAAGCATCATGAAGGTGCAGAGGCACCCCACGATTATCAGAAGAGTATCTAACATCTTCTCACTCGCCTGCTCTGCTGAGCAATGAGAAGTGTCTGAGTTTCACCTGCTTTATATAACCTCCTATGATGACATCACAGAGGCTGATGATGCAATAGTGGGTGTGGGTGCATCAAGTGGGCGGGGTCTAAATCATTTCACTTCCAACCACAAATGAGACAAGTCCCTTAAAGCCTGGCTTAATCTTACAGAAATGGATTTTTGTTTAATAAAAAAAAACCAAAAGGTTAAAAGTAATATTTCATAAATGGATATTTCGGTTCTGTTTCATTTCTGGCTTGAAAAGTCGCGCAGAATACACGGAAAACAAAATGATTCCTTTTTGGTGCAAAGTTTCAATGTTGATCTTATCACCATGGCAACCATTGACCTGGTTCTTCTGCTTAGACCATTCCTATGGTTGCTATGGTGATAGACCTGATAGAACATTCCATTGGTTCCAACGTTCCAAATGTAGCTGTTGCTCTCAGTACGTTGATATTGCCCTTGATCAAATTAAACTGACCCGTTATCTTAGAACATTAACTGATAATTGCTAAATATCACACGTTATTTGTGGGAAATAATAATATTTTTAAATAAACAGCATGAACTATACTAAATGTTAACAGAATTTTATTGACACGTTAAATTGGAAGTTCAGTTTACAGATAACATGAAAATCCTCTGGTGGAGGTCAGTGTAGGATGATGGTCTTGGACTCCATGGTGTAGCCAGCGAGACAAACAGGCAGATGATGCAATAATAGGCGTGGCTGAATCAAGTGGGCGGGGCCTAAATCATTTCAGTTCCAACCACAAATGAGACAAGTCGTGGGCAAAGCAGGCTCAGGAGGGCCAACCACATATCCATACATGCGTGGTAGAGCAGCTTGTCAGCGTAACTACCAACATGTCAAGATCATGTCACAGGTGCAATCTCACCTCTCAAAGTCCCTCAAATAAATATAAAATATATTGTCTCCATTTGAGTTTTTCCTCATATTACTATGGCATTTAATTCCACCATCTAAGCGTGCCGACCCTGGCATATGTTGTGTACAGTCACCTACATAGGCCTCATGTTCAATCTACATGTATGTACAAACACATGTATGGGATACATTTATAAAGGCCTTTTAAGAACATTTTGTTTCTGTTCCTTTCTTTTTTTTAACTTAATTTGTTAGATATTGGGACATACTGGGGAAAATGTTTTATGTAAATACAAAAAGGAGCACATGGGAGAAGACAATACCTGAGTCTAAGTAGCAATAGGTAATATCTATAATGCTGGAAGTGAAAAGTTATCCTAGGATGAGTGATGTTATTAAGGTGAGGGTATTAAACATGCATGGGATAGACATACGGCTCCTGAATCTAAGACGAGACCAACGACTGATTAAGGTTTGAGTCTTTACAGCAGGAGAAACGTGCGAGTAGACGGGGGCCGAATGGGGCCGATCTGTCGGCAGGTTCCATGATTCTATAATATTAGATTTAAAAGAGCAAAATGCGCTATGCGTTGCTTTGAGACCCTTTGTATCATATTTGTTCAACATTGTGGCTTCACAGAGTCACCTGTTAACCGCTACAATGTAGCAAAATAATGAAAGCATAATTCTGTATATTATGCTGTATGATGTAGCAAAAGGAAAAAAGAATGCATGCAATTTGTGACATGTATATGTTCTGTTACACACACACACACTTTTTACGTAAAAAGTCTATAAGGGGAGGCCAAGGAACGGTTGGAGCCTCTCGAAAAAAACAAGACTCCCCCTGAAAATGTTTGATTGGCCGAAATAGTTTTTAATGGAGTCATCACGGCGTTAACTGCCACGCTTCATAATTTTAAATAGTCTTCAGTTAGCTAAAACATCAATTTCAATTTTAAGTAAGTCACTTAAAGCCCGGCTTAATCTTGCTGAAATGGATTTTTGTTTAAAAAAAACCTCCAAAAGGTAAAAAGTAAGATTTCGTAAATGGATATTTCGGTTCTGTTTCATTTCTAGCTTCCAAAGTCGCGCAGAATACACAGAAAACAAAATGATTCCTTTTTGGTGCAAAGTTTCAATGTTGATCTTATCACCGTGGCAACCATTGACTTGGTTCTTCTGCTTAGACCATTCCTATGGTTGCTATGGTGATAAAACTGATAGAACATTCCATTGGTTCCAACGTTCCAAACGTAGCAGTTGCTCTCAGTACGTTGATCAAATTAAACTGACCCGTTATGGTCTGTATCTTGAACATGGTGTGGTTTGTGCGTTTGATTGCGAACATAATCTCTAGGTAGAGGTCGGCTTCATTTGCCTTTCGTCCTCCACTACGTTTTCCTAATCCAACAAGTAATAAAAGCATCATGAAGGTGCAGAGGCACCCCACGATTATCAGAAGAGTATCTAACATCTTCTCACTCGCCTGCTCTGCTGAGCAATGAGAAGTGTCTGAGTTTCACCTGCTTTATATAACCTCCTATGATGACATCACAGAGGCTGATGATGCAATAGTGGGCGTGGCTGCATCAAGTGGGCGGGGTCTAAATCATTTCACTTCCAACCACAAATGAGACAAGTCCCTTAAAGCCTGGCTTAATCTTACAGAAATGGATTTTTGTTTAATAAAAAAAAAAACAAAAGGTTAAAAGTAATATTTCATAAATGGATATTTCGGTTCTGTTTCATTTCTGGCTTGAAAAGTCGCGCAGAATACACGGAAAACAAAATGATTCCTTTTTGGTGCAAAGTTTCAATGTTGATCTTATCACCATGGCAACCATTGACCTGGTTCTTCTGCTTAGACCATTCCTATGGTTGCTATGGTGATAGACCTGATAGAACATTCCATTGGTTCCAACGTTCCAAATGTAGCTGTTGCTCTCAGTACGTTGATCTTGCCCTTGATCAAATTAAACTGACCCGTTATCTAAGAACATTAACTGAGAATTGATAAATATCATACGTTATTTGTGGGAAATAATAATATTTTTAAATAAACAGCATGAACTATACTAAATGTTAACAGAATTTTATTGACACGTTAAATTGGAAGTTCAGTTTACAGATAACATGAAAATCCTCTGGTGGAGGTCAGTGTAGGATGATGGTCTTGGACTCCATGGTGTAGCCAGCGAGACAAACAGGCAGATGATGCAATAATAGGCGTGGCTGAATCAAGTGGACGGGGCCTAAATCATTTCAGTTCCAACCACAAATGAGACAAGTCGTTGGCAAAGCAGGCTCAGGAGGGCCAACCACATATCCATACATGCGTGGTAGAGCAGCTTGTCAGCGTAACTACCAACATGTCAAGATCATGTCACAGGTGCAATCTTACCTCTCAAAGTCCCTCAAATAAATATAAAATATATTTTCTCCATTTGAGTTTTTCCTCATATTACTATGGCATTTAATTCCACCATCTAAGCGTGCCGACCCTGGCATATGTTGTGTACAGTCACCTACATAGACCTCATGTTCAATCTACATGTATGTACAAACACATGTATGGGATACATTTATAAAGGCCTTTTAAGAACATTTTGTTTCTGTTCCTTTCTTTTTTTAACTTGATTTGTTAGATATTGGGACATACTGGGGAAAATGTTTTATGTAAATACAAAAAGGAGCACATGGGAGAAGACAATACCTGAGTCTAAGTAGCAATAGGTAATATCTATAATGCTGGAAGTGAAAAGTTATCCTAGGATGAGTGATGTTATTAAGGTGAGGGTATTAAACATGCATGGGATAGACATACGGCTCCTGAATCTAAGACGAGACCAACGACTGATTAAGGTTTGAGTCTTTACAGCAGGAGAAACGTGCGAGTAGACGGGGGCCGAATGGGGCCGATCTGTCGGCAGGTTCCATGATTCTATAATATTAGATTTAAAAGAGCAAAATGCGCTATGCGTTGCTTTGAGACCCTTTGTATCATATTTGTTCAACATTGTGGCTTCACAGAGTCACCTGTTAACCGCTACAATGTAGCAAAATAATGAAAGCATAATTCTGTATATTATGCTGTATGATGTAGCAAATGGAAAAAAGAATGCATGCAATTTGTGACATGTATATGTTCTATTACACACACACACACTTTTTACATAAAAAGTCTATAAGGGGAGGCCAAGGAACGGTTGGAGCCTCTCGAAAAAAACAAGACTCCCCCTGAAAATGTTTGATTGGCTGAAATAGTTTTTAATGGAGTCATCACGGCGTTAACTGCCACGCTTCATAATTTTAAATAGTCTTCAATTAGCTAAAACATCAATTTCAATTTTAAGTAAGTCACTTAAAGCCCGGCTTAATCTTGCTGAAATGGATTTTTGTTTAAAAAAAACCTCCAAAAGGTAAAAAGTAAGATTTCGTAAATGGATATTTCGGTTCTGTTTCATTTCTAGCTTCCAAAGTCGCGCAGAATACACAGAAAACAAAATGATTCCTTTTTGGTGCAAAGTTTCAATGTTGATCTTATCACCGTGGCAACCATTGACTTGGTTCTTCTGCTTAGACCATTCCTATGGTTGCTATGGTGATAAAACTGATAGAACATTCCATTGGTTCCAACGTTCCAAACGTAGCAGTTGCTCTCAGTACGTTGATCAAATTAAACTGACCCGTTATGGTCTGTATCTTGAACATGGTGTGGTTTGTGCGTTCGATTGCGAACATAATCTCTAGGTAGAGGTCGGCTTCATTTGCCTTTCGTCCTCCACTACGTTTTCCTAATCCAACAAGTAATAAAAGCATCATGAAGGTGCAGAGGCACCCCACGATTATCAGAAGAGTATCTAACATCTTCTCACTCGCCTGCTCTGCTGAGCAATGAGAAGTGTCTGAGTTTCACCTGCTTTATATAACCTCCTATGATGACATCACAGAGGCTGATGATGCAATAGTGGGTGTGGGTGCATCAAGTGGGCGGGGTCTAAATCATTTCACTTCCAACCACAAATGAGACAAGTCCCTTAAAGCCTGGCTTAATCTTACAGAAATGGATTTTTGTTTAATAAAAAAAAACCAAAAGGTTAAAAGTAATATTTCATAAATGGATATTTCGGTTCTGTTTCATTTCTGGCTTGAAAAGTCGCGCAGAATACACGGAAAACAAAATGATTCCTTTTTGGTGCAAAGTTTCAATGTTGATCTTATCACCATGGCAACCATTGACCTGGTTCTTCTGCTTAGACCATTCCTATGGTTGCTATGGTGATAGACCTGATAGAACATTCCATTGGTTCCAACGTTCCAAATGTAGCTGTTGCTCTCAGTACGTTGATATTGCCCTTGATCAAATTAAACTGACCCGTTATCTTAGAACATTAACTGATAATTGCTAAATATCACACGTTATTTGTGGGAAATAATAATATTTTTAAATAAACAGCATGAACTATACTAAATGTTAACAGAATTTTATTGACACGTTAAATTGGAAGTTCAGTTTACAGATAACATGAAAATCCTCTGGTGGAGGTCAGTGTAGGATGATGGTCTTGGACTCCATGGTGTAGCCAGCGAGACAAACAGGCAGATGATGCAATAATAGGCGTGGCTGAATCAAGTGGGCGGGGCCTAAATCATTTCAGTTCCAACCACAAATGAGAAAAGTCGTGGGCAAAGCAGGCTCAGGAGGGCCAACCACATATCCATACATGCGTGGTAGAGCAGCTTGTCAGCGTAACTACCAACATGTCAAGATCATGTCACAGGTGCAATCTCACCTCTCAAAGTCCCTCAAATAAATATAAAATATATTGTCTCCATTTGAGTTTTTCCTCATATTACTATGGCATTTAATTCCACCATCTAAGCGTGCCGACCCTGGCATATGTTGTGTACAGTCACCTACATAGACCTCATGTTCAATCTACATGTATGTACAAACACATGTATGGGATACATTTATAAAGGCCTTTTAAGAACATTTTGTTTCTGTTCCTTTCTTTTTTTTAACTTAATTTGTTAGATATTGGGACATACTGGGGAAAATGTTTTATGTAAATACAAAAAGGAGCACATGGGAGAAGACAATACCTGAGTCTAAGTAGCAATAGGTAATATCTATAATGCTGGAAGTGAAAAGTTATCCTAGGATGAGTGATGTTATTAAGGTGAGGGTATTAAACATGCATGGGATAGACATACGGCTCCTGAATCTAAGACGAGACCAACGACTGATTAAGGTTTGAGTCTTTACAGCAGGAGAAACGTGCGAGTAGACGGGGGCCGAATGGGGCCGATCTGTCGGCAGGTTCCATGATTCTATAATATTAGATTTAAAAGAGCAAAATGCGCTATGCGTTGCTTTGAGACCCTTTGTATCATATTTGTTCAACATTGTGGCTTCACAGAGTCACCTGTTAACCGCTACAATGTAGCAAAATAATGAAAGCATAATTCTGTATATTATGCTGTATGATGTAGCAAAAGGAAAAAAGAATGCATGCAATTTGTGACATGTATATGTTCTGTTACACACACACACACTTTTTACGTAAAAAGTCTATAAGGGGAGGCCAAGGAACGGTTGGAGCCTCTCGAAAAAAAAAAGACTCCCCCTGAAAATGTTTGATTGGCTGAAATAGTTTTTAATGGAGTCATCACGGCGTTAACTGCCACGCTTCATAATTTTAAATAGTCTTCAGTTAGCTAAAACATCAATTTCAATTTTAAGTAAGTCACTTAAAGCCCGGCTTAATCTTGCTGAAATGGATTTTTGTTTAAAAAAAACCTCCAAAAGGTAAAAAGTAAGATTTCGTAAATGGATATTTCGGTTCTGTTTCATTTCTAGCTTCCAAAGTCGCGCAGAATACACAGAAAACAAAATGATTCCTTTTTGGTGCAAAGTTTCAATGTTGATCTTATCACCGTGGCAACCATTGACTTGGTTCTTCTGCTTAGACCATTCCTATGGTTGCTATGGTGATAAAACTGATAGAACATTCCATTGGTTCCAACGTTCCAAACGTAGCAGTTGCTCTCAGTACGTTGATCAAATTAAACTGACCCGTTATGGTCTGTATCTTGAACATGGTGTGGTTTGTGCGTTTGATTGCGAACATAATCTCTAGGTAGAGGTCGGCTTCATTTGCCTTTCGTCCTCCACTACGTTTTCCTAATCCAACAAGTAATAAAAGCATCATGAAGGTGCAGAGGCACCCCACGATTATCAGAAGAGTATCTAACATCTTCTCACTCGCCTGCTCTGCTGAGCAATGAGAAGTGTCTGAGTTTCACCTGCTTTATATAACCTCCTATGATGACATCACAGAGGCTGATGATGCAATAGTGGGTGTGGGTGCATCAAGTGGGCGGGGTCTAAATCATTTCACTTCCAACCACAAATGAGACAAGTCCCTTAAAGCCTGGCTTAATCTTACAGAAATGGATTTTTGTTTAATAAAAAAAAAACAAAAGGTTAAAAGTAATATTTCATAAATGGATATTTCGGTTCTGTTTCATTTCTGGCTTGAAAAGTCGCGCAGAATACACGGAAAACAAAATGATTCCTTTTTGGTGCAAAGTTTCAATGTTGATCTTATCACCATGGCAACCATTGACCTGGTTCTTCTGCTTAGACCATTCCTATGGTTGCTATGGTGATAGACCTGATAGAACATTCCATTGGTTCCAACGTTCCAAATGTAGCTGTTGCTCTCAGTACGTTGATATTGCCCTTGATCAAATTAAACTGACCCGTTATCTTAGAACATTAACTGATAATTGCTAAATATCACACGTTATTTGTGGGAAATAATAATATTTTTAAATAAACAGCATGAACTATACTAAATGTTAACAGAATTTTATTGACACGTTAAATTGGAAGTTCAGTTTACAGATAACATGAAAATCCTCTGGTGGAGGTCAGTGTAGGATGATGGTCTTGGACTCCATGGTGTAGCCAGCGAGACAAACAGGCAGATGATGCAATAATAGGCGTGGCTGAATCAAGTGGGCGGGGCCTAAATCATTTCAGTTCCAACCACAAATGAGACAAGTCGTGGGCAAAGCAGGCTCAGGAGGGCCAACCACATATCCATACATGCGTGGTAGAGCAGCTTGTCAGCGTAACTACCAACATGTCAAGATCATGTCACAGGTGCAATCTCACCTCTCAAAGTCCCTCAAATAAATATAAAATATATTGTCTCCATTTGAGTTTTTCCTCATATTACTATGGCATTTAATTCCACCATCTAAGCGTGCCGACCCTGGCATATGTTGTGTACAGTCACCTACATAGACCTCATGTTCAATCTACATGTATGTACAAACACATGTATGGGATACATTTATAAAGGCCTTTTAAGAACATTTTGTTTCTGTTCCTTTCTTTTTTTTAACTTAATTTGTTAGATATTGGGACATACTGGGGAAAATGTTTTATGTAAATACAAAAAGGAGCACATGGGAGAAGACAATACCTGAGTCTAAGTAGCAATAGGTAATATCTATAATGCTGGAAGTGAAAAGTTATCCTAGGATGAGTGATGTTATTAAGGTGAGGGTATTAAACATGCATGGGATAGACATACGGCTCCTGAATCTAAGACGAGACCAACGACTGATTAAGGTTTGAGTCTTTACAGCAGGAGAAACGTGCGAGTAGACGGGGGCCGAATGGGGCCGATCTGTCGGCAGGTTCCATGATTCTATAATATTAGATTTAAAAGAGCAAAATGCGCTATGCGTTGCTTTGAGACCCTTTGTATCATATTTGTTCAACATTGTGGCTTCACAGAGTCACCTGTTAACCGCTACAACGTAGCAAAATAATGAAAGCATAATTCTGTATATTATGCTGTATGATGTAGCAAAAGGAAAAAAGAATGCATGCAATTTGTGACATGTATATGTTCTGTTACACACACACACACTTTTTACGTAAAAAGTCTATAAGGGGAGGCCAAGGAACGGTTGGAGCCTCTCGAAAAAAACAAGACTCCCCCTGAAAATGTTTGATTGGCCGAAATAGTTTTTAATGGAGTCATCACGGCGTTAACTGCCACGCTTCATAATTTTAAATAGTCTTCAGTTAGCTAAAACATCAATTTCAATTTTAAGTAAGTCACTTAAAGCCCGGCTTAATCTTGCTGAAATGGATTTTTGTTTAAAAAAAACCTCCAAAAGGTAAAAAGTAAGATTTCGTAAATGGATATTTCGGTTCTGTTTCATTTCTAGCTTCCAAAGTCGCGCAGAATACACAGAAAACAAAATGATTCCTTTTTGGTGCAAAGTTTCAATGTTCATCTTATCACCGTGGCAACCATTGACTTGGTTCTTCTGCTTAGAACATTCCTATGGTTGCTATGGTGATAAAACTGATAGAACATTCCATTGGTTCCAACGTTCCAAACGTAGCAGTTGCTCTCAGTACGTTGATCAAATTAAACTGACCCGTTATGGTCTGTATCTTGAACATGGTGTGGTTTGTGCGTTCGATTGCGAACATAATCTCTAGGTAGAGGTCGGCTTCATTTGCCTTTCGTCCTCCACTACGTTTTCCTAATCCAACAAGTAATAAAAGCATCATGAAGGTGCAGAGGCACCCCACGATTATCAGAAGAGTATCTAACATCTTCTCACTCGCCTGCTCTGCTGAGCAATGAGAAGTGTCTGAGTTTCACCTGCTTTATATAACCTCCTATGATGACATCACAGAGGCTGATGATGCAATAGTGGGCGTGGCTGCATCAAGTGGGCGGGGTCTAAATCATTTCACTTCCAACCACAAATGAGACAAGTCCCTTAAAGCCTGGCTTAATCTTACAGAAATGGATTTTTGTTTAATAAAAAAAAAAAACAAAAGGTTAAAAGTAATATTTCATAAATGGATATTTCGGTTCTGTTTCATTTCTGGCTTGAAAAGTCGCGCAGAATACACGGAAAACAAAATGATTCCTTTTTGGTGCAAAGTTTCAATGTTGATCTTATCACCATGGCAACCATTGACCTGGTTCTTCTGCTTAGACCATTCCTATGGTTGCTATGGTGATAGACCTGATAGAACATTCCATTGGTTCCAACGTTCCAAATGTAGCTGTTGCTCTCAGTACGTTGATCTTGCCCTTGATCAAATTAAACTGACCCGTTATCTTAGAACATTAACTGAGAATTGATAAATATCATACGTTATTTGTGGGAAATAATAATATTTTTAAATAAACAGCATGAACTATACTAAATGTTAACAGAATTTTATTGACACGTTAAATTGGAAGTTCAGTTTACAGATAACATGAAAATCCTCTGGTGGAGGTCAGTGTAGGATGATGGTCTTGGACTCCATGGTGTAGCCAGCGAGACAAACAGGCAGATGATGCAATAATAGGCGTGGCTGAATCAAGTGGGCGGGGCCTAAATCATTTCAGTTCCAACCACAAATGAGACAAGTCGTTGGCAAAGCAGGCTCAGGAGGGCCAACCACATATCCATACATGCGTGGTAGAGCAGCTTGTCAGCGTAACTACCAACATGTCAAGATCATGTCACAGGTGCAATCTTACCTCTCAAAGTCCCTCAAATAAATATAAAATATATTTTCTCCATTTGAGTTTTTCCTCATATTACTATGGCATTTAATTCCACCATCTAAGCGTGCCGACCCTGGCATATGTTGTGTACAGTCACCTACATAGACCTCATGTTCAATCTACATGTATGTACAAACACATGTATGGGATACATTTATAAAGGCCTTTTAAGAACATTTTGTTTCTGTTCCTTTCTTTTTTTAACTTGATTTGTTAGATATTGGGACATACTGGGGAAAATGTTTTATGTAAATACAAAAAGGAGCACATGGGAGAAGACAATACCTGAGTCTAAGTAGCAATAGGTAATATCTATAATGCTGGAAGTGAAAAGTTATCCTAGGATGAGTGATGTTATTAAGGTGAGGGTATTAAACATGCATGGGATAGACATACGGCTCCTGAATCTAAGACGAGACCAACGACTGATTAAGGTTTGAGTCTTTACAGCAGGAGAAACGTGCGAGTAGACGGGGGCCGAATGGGGCCGATCTGTCGGCAGGTTCCATGATTCTATAATATTAGATTTAAAAGAGCAAAATGCGCTATGCGTTGCTTTGAGACCCTTTGTATCATATTTGTTCAACATTGTGGCTTCACAGTCACCTGTTAACCGCTACAATGTAGCAAAATAATGAAAGCATAATTCTGTATATTATGCTGTATGATGTAGCAAAAGGAAAAAAGAATGCATGCAATTTGTGACATGTATATGTTCTATTACACACACACACACTTTTTACGTAAAAAGTCTATAAGGGGAGGCCAAGGAACGGTTGGAGCCTCTCGAAAAAAACAAGACTCCCCCTGAAAATGTTTGATTGGCCGAAATAGTTTTTAATGGAGTCATCACGGCGTTAACTGCCACGCTTCATAATTTTAAATAGTCTTCAGTTAGCTAAAACATCAATTTCAATTTTAAGTAAGTCACTTAAAGCCCGGCTTAATCTTGCTGAAATGGATTTTTGTTTAAAAAAAACCTCCAAAAGGTAAAAAGTAAGATTTCGTAAATGGATATTTCGGTTCTGTTTCATTTCTAGCTTCCAAAGTCGCGCAGAATACACAGAAAACAAAATGATTCCTTTTTGGTGCAAAGTTTCAATGTTCATCTTATCACCGTGGCAACCATTGACTTGGTTCTTCTGCTTAGACCATTCCTATGGTTGCTATGGTGATAAAACTGATAGAACATTCCATTGGTTCCAACGTTCCAAACGTAGCAGTTGCTCTCAGTACGTTGATCAAATTAAACTGACCCGTTATGGTCTGTATCTTGAACATGGTGTGGTTTGTGCGTTCGATTGCGAACATAATCTCTAGGTAGAGGTCGGCTTCATTTGCCTTTCGTCCTCCACTACGTTTTCCTAATCCAACAAGTAATAAAAGCATCATGAAGGTGCAGAGGCACCCCACGATTATCAGAAGAGTATCTAACATCTTCTCACTCGCCTGCTCTGCTGAGCAATGAGAAGTGTCTGAGTTTCACCTGCTTTATATAACCTCCTATGATGACATCACAGAGGCTGATGATGCAATAGTGGGCGTGGGTGCATCAAGTGGGCGGGGTCTAAATCATTTCACTTCCAACCACAAATGAGACAAGTCCCTTAAAGCCTGGCTTAATCTTACAGAAATGGATTTTTGTTTAATAAAAAAAAAAAAAAAAAGGTTAAAAGTAATATTTCATACATGGATATTTCGGTTCTGTTTCATTTCTGGCTTGAAAAGTCGCGCAGAATACACGGAAAACAAAATGATTCCTTTTTGGTGCAAAGTTTCAATGTTGATCTTATCACCATGGCAACCATTGACCTGGTTCTTCTGCTTAGACCATTCCTATGGTTGCTATGGTGATAGACCTGATAGAACATTCCATTGGTTCCAACGTTACAAATGTAGCTGTTGCTCTCAGTACGTTGATATTGCCCTTGATCAAATTAAACTGACCCGTTATCTTAGAACATTAACTGATAATTGCTAAATATCACACGTTATTTGTGGGAAATAATAATATTTTTAAATAAACAGCATGAACTATACTAAATGTTAACAGAATTTTATTGACACGTTAAATTGGAAGTTCAGTTTACAGATAACATGAAAATCCTCTGGTGGAGGTCAGTGTAGGATGATGGTCTTGGACTCCATGGTGTAGCCAGCGAGACAAACAGGCAGATGATGCAATAATAGGCGTGGCTGAATCAAGTGGGCGGGGCCTAAATCATTTCAGTTCCAACCACAAATGAGACAAGTCGTTGGCAAAGCAGGCTCAGGAGGGCCAAACACATATCCATACATGCGTGGTAGAGCAGTTTGTCAGCGTAGCTACCAACATGTCAAGATCATGTCACAGGTGCAATCTCACCTCTCAAAGTCCCTCAAATAAATATAAAATATATTTTCTCCATTTGAGTTTTTCCTCATATTACTATGGCATTTAATTCCACCATCTAAGCGTGCCGACCCTGGCATATGTTGTGTACAGTCACCTACATAGACCTCATGTTCAATCTACATGTATGTACAAACACATGTATGGGATACATTTATAAAGGCCTTTTAAGAACATTTTGTTTCTGTTCCTTTCTTTTTTTTAACTTAATTTGTTAGATATTGGGACATACTGGGGAAAATGTTTTATGTAAATACAAAAAGGAGCACATGGGAGAAGACAATACCTGAGTCTAAGTAGCAATAGGTAATATCTGTAATGCTGGAAGTGAAAAGTTATCCTAGGATGAGTGATGTTATTAAGGTGAGGGTATTAAACATGCATGGGATAGACATACGGCTCCTGAATCTAAGACGAGACCAACGACTGATTAAGGTTTGAGTCTTTACAGCAGGAGAAACGTGCGAGTAGACGGGGGCCGAATGGGGCCGATCTGTCGGCAGGTTCCATGATTCTATAATATTAGATTTAAAAGAGCAAAATGCGCTATGCGTTGCTTTGAGACCCTTTGTATCATATTTGTTCAACATTGTGGCTTCACAGAGTCACCTGTTAACCGCTACAATGTAGCAAAATAATGAAAGCATAATTCTGTATATTATGCTGTATGATGTAGCAAAAGGAAAAAAGAATGCATGCAATTTGTGACATGTATATGTTCTGTTACACACACACACACTTTTTACGTAAAAAGTCTATAAGGGGAGGCCAAGGAACGGTTGGAGCCTCTCGAAAAAAACAAGACTCCCCCTGAAAATGTTTGATTGGCTGAAATAGTTTTTAATGGAGTCATCACGGCGTTAACTGCCACGCTTCATAATTTTAAATAGTCTTCAGTTAGCTAAAACATCAATTTCAATTTTAAGTAAGTCACTTAAAGCCCGGCTTAATCTTGCTGAAATGGATTTTTGTTTTAAAAAAACCTCCAAAAGGTAAAAAGTAAGATTTCGTAAATGGATATTTCGGTTCTGTTTCATTTCTAGCTTCCAAAGTCGCGCAGAATACACAGAAAACAAAATGATTCCTTTTTGGTGCAAAGTTTCAATGTTCATCTTATCACCGTGGCAACCATTGACTTGGTTCTTCTGCTTAGACCATTCCTATGGTTGCTATGGTGATAAAACTGATAGAACATTCCATTGGTTCCAACGTTCCAAACGTAGCAGTTGCTCTCAGTACGTTGATCAAATTAAACTGACCCGTTATGGTCTGTATCTTGAACATGGTGTGGTTTGTGCGTTTGATTGCGAACATAATCTCTAGGTAGAGGTCGGCTTCATTTGCCTTTCGTCCTCCACTACGTTTTCCTAATCCAACAAGTAATAAAAGCATCATGAAGGTGCAGAGGCACCCTACGATTATCAGAAGAGTATCTAACATCTTCTCACTCGCCTGCTCTGCTGAGCAATGAGAAGTGTCTGAGTTTCACCTGCTTTATATAACCTCCTATGATGACATTACAGAGGCTGATGATGCAATAGTGGGCGTGGCTGCATCAAGTGGGCGGGGTCTAAGTCATTTCACTTCCAACCACAAATGAGACAAGTCCCTTAAAGCCTGGCTTAATCTTACAGAAATGGATTTTTGTTTAATAAAAAAAAAACAAAAGGTTAAAAGTAATATTTCATAAATGGATATTTCGG
This sequence comes from Spea bombifrons, assembly GCF_027358695.1. Lineage (NCBI taxonomy): Eukaryota > Metazoa > Chordata > Amphibia > Anura > Pelobatidae > Spea > Spea bombifrons. The sequence continues at coordinate 36,270,308 of NC_071089.1, forward strand.
TTCTGTTTCATTTCTGGCTTGAAAAGTCGCGCAGAATACACGGAAAACAAAATGATTCCTTTTTGGTGCAAAGTTTCAATGTTGATCTTATCACCATGGCAACCATTGACCTGGTTCTTCTGCTTAGACCATTCCTATGGTTGATATGGTGATAGACCTGATAGAACATTCCATTGGTTCCAACGTTCCAAATGTAGCTGTTGCTCTCAGTACGTTGATCTTGCCCTTGATCAAATTAAACTGACCCGTTATCTTAGAACATTAACTGAGAATTGATAAATATCATACGTTATTTGTGGGAAATAATAATATTTTTAAATAAACAGCATGAACTATACTAAATGTTAACAGAATTTTATTGACACGTTAAATTGGAAGTTCAGTTTACAGATAACATGAAAATCCTCTGGTGGAGGTCAGTGTAGGATGATGGTCTTGGACTCCATGGTGTAGCCAGCGAGACAAACAGGCAGATGATGCAATAATAGGCGTGGCTGAATCAAGTGGGCGGGGCCTAAATCATTTCAGTTCCAACCACAAATGAGACAAGTCGTTGGCAAAGCAGGCTCAGGAGGGCCAACCACATATCCATACATGCGTGGTAGAGCAGCTTGTCAGCGTAACTACCAACATGTCAAGATCATGTCACAGGTGCAATCTTACCTCTCAAAGTCCCTCAAATAAATATAAAATATATTTTCTCCATTTGAGTTTTTCCTCATATTACTATGGCATTTAATTCCACCATCTAAGCGTGCCGACCCTGGCATATGTTGTGTACAGTCACCTACATAGACCTCATGTTCAATCTACATGTATGTACAAACACATGTATGGGATACATTTATAAAGGCCTTTTAAGAACATTTTGTTTCTGTTCCTTTCTTTTTTTAACTTGATTTGTTAGATATTGGGACATACTGGGGAAAATGTTTTATGTAAATACAAAAAGGAGCACATGGGAGAAGACAATACCTGAGTCTAAGTAGCAATAGGTAATATCTATAATGCTGGAAGTGAAAAGTTATCCTAGGATGAGTGATGTTATTAAGGTGAGGGTATTAAACATGCATGGGATAGACATACGGCTCCTGAATCTAAGACGAGACCAACGACTGATTAAGGTTTGAGTCTTTACAGCAGGAGAAACGTGCGAGTAGACGGGGGCCGAATGGGGCCGATCTGTCGGCAGGTTCCATGATTCTATAATATTAGATTTAAAAGAGCAAAATGCGCTATGCGTTGCTTTGAGACCCTTTGTATCATATTTGTTCAACATTGTGGCTTCACAGAGTCACCTGTTAACCGCTACAATGTAGCAAAATAATGAAAGCATAATTCTGTATATTATGCTGTATGATGTAGCAAAAGGAAAAAAGAATGCATGCAATTTGTGACATGTATATGTTCTGTTACACACACACACACTTTTTACGTAAAAAGTCTATAAGGGGAGGCCAAGGAACGGTTGGAGCCTCTCGAAAAAAACAAGACTCCCCCTGAAAATGTTTGATTGGCCGAAATAGTTTTTAATGGAGTCATCACGGCGTTAACTGCCACGCTTCATAATTTTAAATAGTCTTCAGTTAGCTAAAACATCAATTTCAATTTTAAGTAAGTCACTTAAAGCCCGGCTTAATCTTGCTGAAATGGATTTTTGTTTAAAAAAAACCTCCAAAAGGTAAAAAGTAAGATTTCGTAAATGGATATTTCGGTTCTGTTTCATTTCTAGCTTCCAAAGTCGCGCAGAATACACAGAAAACAAAATGATTCCTTTTTGGTGCAAAGTTTCAATGTTCATCTTATCACCGTGGCAACCATTGACTTGGTTCTTCTGCTTAGACCATTCCTATGGTTGCTATGGTGATAAAACTGATAGAACATTCCATTGGTTCCAACGTTCCAAACGTAGCAGTTGCTCTCAGTACGTTGATCAAATTAAACTGACCCGTTATGGTCTGTATCTTGAACATGGTGTGGTTTGTGCGTTCGATTGCGAACATAATCTCTAGGTAGAGGTCGGCTTCATTTGCCTTTCGTCCTCCACTACGTTTTCCTAATCCAACAAGTAATAAAAGCATCATGAAGGTGCAGAGGCACCCCACGATTATCAGAAGAGTATCTAACATCTTCTCACTCGCCTACTCTGCTGAGCAATGAGAAGTGTCTGAGTTTCACCTGCTTTATATAACCTCCTATGATGACATCACAGAGGCTGATGATGCAATAGTGGGCGTGGCTGCATCAAGTGGGCGGGGTCTAAATCATTTCACTTCCAACCACAAATGAGACAAGTCCCTTAAAGCCTGGCTTAATCTTACAGAAATGGATTTTTGTTTAATAAAAAAAAAAAACAAAAGGTTAAAAGTAATATTTCATACATGGATATTTCGGTTCTGTTTCATTTCTGGCTTGAAAAGTCGCGCAGAATACACGGAAAACAAAATGATTCCTTTTTGGTGCAAAGTTTCAATGTTGATCTTATCACCATGGCAACCATTGACCTGGTTCTTCTGCTTAGACCATTCCTATGGTTGCTATGGTGATAGACCTGATAGAACATTCCATTGGTTCCAACGTTCCAAATGTAGCTGTTGCTCTCAGTACGTTGATCTTGCCCTTGATCAAATTAAACTGACCCGTTATCTTAGAACATTAACTGAGAATTGATAAATATCATACGTTATTTGTGGGAAATAATAATATTTTTAAATAAACAGCATGAACTATACTAAATGTTAACAGAATTTTATTGACACGTTAAATTGGAAGTTCAGTTTACAGATAACATGAAAATCCTCTGGTGGAGGTCAGTGTAGGATGATGGTCTTGGACTCCATGGTGTAGCCAGCGAGACAAACAGGCAGATGATGCAATAATAGGCGTGGCTGAATCAAGTGGGCGGGGCCTAAATCATTTCAGTTCCAACCACAAATGAGACAAGTCGTTGGCAAAGCAGGCTCAGGAGGGCCAACCACATATCCATACATGCGTGGTAGAGCAGCTTGTCAGCGTAACTACCAACATGTCAAGATCATGTCACAGGTGCAATCTTACCTCTCAAAGTCCCTCAAATAAATATAAAATATATTTTCTCCATTTGAGTTTTTCCTCATATTACTATGGCATTTAATTCCACCATCTAAGCGTGCCGACCCTGGCATATGTTGTGTACAGTCACCTACATAGACCTCATGTTCAATCTACATGTATGTACAAACACATGTATGGGATACATTTATAAAGGCCTTTTAAGAACATTTTGTTTCTGTTCCTTTCTTTTTTTAACTTGATTTGTTAGATATTGGGACATACTGGGGAAAATGTTTTATGTAAATACAAAAAGGAGCACATGGGAGAAGACAATACCTGAGTCTAAGTAGCAATAGGTAATATCTATAATGCTGGAAGTGAAAAGTTATCCTAGGATGAGTGATGTTATTAAGGTGAGGGTATTAAACATGCATGGGATAGACATACGGCTCCTGAATCTAAGACGAGACCAACGACTGATTAAGGTTTGAGTCTTTACAGCAGGAGAAACGTGCGAGTAGACGGGGGCCGAATGGGGCCGATCTGTCGGCAGGTTCCATGATTCTATAATATTAGATTTAAAAGAGCAAAATGCGCTATGCGTTGCTTTGAGACCCTTTGTATCATATTTGTTCAACATTGTGGCTTCACAGTCACCTGTTAACCGCTACAATGTAGCAAAATAATGAAAGCATAATTCTGTATATTATGCTGTATGATGTAGCAAAAGGAAAAAAGAATGCATGCAATTTGTGACATGTATATGTTCTATTACACACACACACACTTTTTACGTAAAAAGTCTATAAGGGGAGGCCAAGGAACGGTTGGAGCCTCTCGAAAAAAACAAGACTCCCCCTGAAAATGTTTGATTGGCCGAAATAGTTTTTAATGGAGTCATCACGGCGTTAACTGCCACGCTTCATAATTTTAAATAGTCTTCAGTTAGCTAAAACATCAATTTCAATTTTAAGTAAGTCACTTAAAGCCCGGCTTAATCTTGCTGAAATGGATTTTTGTTTAAAAAAAACCTCCAAAAGGTAAAAAGTAAGATTTCGTAAATGGATATTTCGGTTCTGTTTCATTTCTAGCTTCCAAAGTCGCGCAGAATACACAGAAAACAAAATGATTCCTTTTTGGTGCAAAGTTTCAATGTTCATCTTATCACCGTGGCAACCATTGACTTGGTTCTTCTGCTTAGACCATTCCTATGGTTGCTATGGTGATAAAACTGATAGAACATTCCATTGGTTCCAACGTTCCAAACGTAGCAGTTGCTCTCAGTACGTTGATCAAATTAAACTGACCCGTTATGGTCTGTATCTTGAACATGGTGTGGTTTGTGCGTTCGATTGCGAACATAATCTCTAGGTAGAGGTCGGCTTCATTTGCCTTTCGTCCTCCACTACGTTTTCCTAATCCAACAAGTAATAAAAGCATCATGAAGGTGCAGAGGCACCCCACGATTATCAGAAGAGTATCTAACATCTTCTCACTCGCCTGCTCTGCTGAGCAATGAGAAGTGTCTGAGTTTCACCTGCTTTATATAACCTCCTATGATGACATCACAGAGGCTGATGATGCAATAGTGGGCGTGGGTGCATCAAGTGGGCGGGGTCTAAATCATTTCACTTCCAACCACAAATGAGACAAGTCCCTTAAAGCCTGGCTTAATCTTACAGAAATGGATTTTTGTTTAATAAAAAAAAAAAAAAAAAGGTTAAAAGTAATATTTCATACATGGATATTTCGGTTCTGTTTCATTTCTGGCTTGAAAAGTCGCGCAGAATACACGGAAAACAAAATGATTCCTTTTTGGTGCAAAGTTTCAATGTTGATCTTATCACCATGGCAACCATTGACCTGGTTCTTCTGCTTAGACCATTCCTATGGTTGCTATGGTGATAGACCTGATAGAACATTCCATTGGTTCCAACGTTCCAAATGTAGCTGTTGCTCTCAGTACGTTGATCTTGCCCTTGATCAAATTAAACTGACCCGTTATCTTAGAACATTAACTGAGAATTGATAAATATCATACGTTATTTGTGGGAAATAATAATATTTTTAAATAAACAGCATGAACTATACTAAATGTTAACAGAATTTTATTGACACGTTAAATTGGAAGTTCAGTTTACAGATAACATGAAAATCCTCTGGTGGAGGTCAGTGTAGGATGATGGTCTTGGACTCCATGGTGTAGCCAGCGAGACAAACAGGCAGATGATGCAATAATAGGCGTGGCTGAATCAAGTGGGCGGGGCCTAAATCATTTCAGTTCCAACCACAAATGAGACAAGTCGTTGGCAAAGCAGGCTCAGGAGGGCCAACCACATATCCATACATGCGTGGTAGAGCAGCTTGTCAGCGTAACTACCAACATGTCAAGATCATGTCACAGGTGCAATCTTACCTCTCAAAGTCCCTCAAATAAATATAAAATATATTTTCTCCATTTGAGTTTTTCCTCATATTACTATGGCATTTAATTCCACCATCTAAGCGTGCCGACCCTGGCATATGTTGTGTACAGTCACCTACATAGACCTCATGTTCAATCTACATGTATGTACAAACACATGTATGGGATACATTTATAAAGGCCTTTTAAGAACATTTTGTTTCTGTTCCTTTCTTTTTTTAACTTGATTTGTTAGATATTGGGACATACTGGGGAAAATGTTTTATGTAAATACAAAAAGGAGCACATGGGAGAAGACAATACCTGAGTCTAAGTAGCAATAGGTAATATCTATAATGCTGGAAGTGAAAAGTTATCCTAGGATGAGTGATGTTATTAAGGTGAGGGTATTAAACATGCATGGGATAGACATACGGCTCCTGAATCTAAGACGAGACCAACGACTGATTAAGGTTTGAGTCTTTACAGCAGGAGAAACGTGCGAGTAGACGGGGGCCGAATGGGGCCGATCTGTCGGCAGGTTCCATGATTCTATAATATTAGATTTAAAAGAGCAAAATGCGCTATGCGTTGCTTTGAGACCCTTTGTATCATATTTGTTCAACATTGTGGCTTCACAGTCACCTGTTAACCGCTACAATGTAGCAAAATAATGAAAGCATAATTCTGTATATTATGCTGTATGATGTAGCAAAAGGAAAAAAGAATGCATGCAATTTGTGACATGTATATGTTCTATTACACACACACACACTTTTTACGTAAAAAGTCTATAAGGGGAGGCCAAGGAACGGTTGGAGCCTCTCGAAAAAAACAAGACTCCCCCTGAAAATGTTTGATTGGCCGAAATAGTTTTTAATGGAGTCATCACGGCGTTAACTGCCACGCTTCATAATTTTAAATAGTCTTCAGTTAGCTAAAACATCAATTTCAATTTTAAGTAAGTCACTTAAAGCCCGGCTTAATCTTGCTGAAATGGATTTTTGTTTAAAAAAAACCTCCAAAAGGTAAAAAGTAAGATTTCGTAAATGGATATTTCGGTTCTGTTTCATTTCTAGCTTCCAAAGTCGCGCAGAATACACAGAAAACAAAATGATTCCTTTTTGGTGCAAAGTTTCAATGTTCATCTTATCACCGTGGCAACCATTGACTTGGTTCTTCTGCTTAGACCATTCCTATGGTTGCTATGGTGATAAAACTGATAGAACATTCCATTGGTTCCAACGTTCCAAACGTAGCAGTTGCTCTCAGTACGTTGATCAAATTAAACTGACCCGTTATGGTCTGTATCTTGAACATGGTGTGGTTTGTGCGTTCGATTGCGAACATAATCTCTAGGTAGAGGTCGGCTTCATTTGCCTTTCGTCCTCCACTACGTTTTCCTAATCCAACAAGTAATAAAAGCATCATGAAGGTGCAGAGGCACCCCACGATTATCAGAAGAGTATCTAACATCTTCTCACTCGCCTGCTCTGCTGAGCAATGAGAAGTGTCTGAGTTTCACCTGCTTTATATAACCTCCTATGATGACATCACAGAGGCTGATGATGCAATAGTGGGCGTGGGTGCATCAAGTGGGCGGGGTCTAAATCATTTCACTTCCAACCACAAATGAGACAAGTCCCTTAAAGCCTGGCTTAATCTTACAGAAATGGATTTTTGTTTAATAAAAAAAAAAAAAAAAAGGTTAAAAGTAATATTTCATACATGGATATTTCGGTTCTGTTTCATTTCTGGCTTGAAAAGTCGCGCAGAATACACGGAAAACAAAATGATTCCTTTTTGGTGCAAAGTTTCAATGTTGATCTTATCACCATGGCAACCATTGACCTGGTTCTTCTGCTTAGACCATTCCTATGGTTGCTATGGTGATAGACCTGATAGAACATTCCATTGGTTCCAACGTTACAAATGTAGCTGTTGCTCTCAGTACGTTGATATTGCCCTTGATCAAATTAAACTGACCCGTTATCTTAGAACATTAACTGATAATTGCTAAATATCACACGTTATTTGTGGGAAATAATAATATTTTTAAATAAACAGCATGAACTATACTAAATGTTAACAGAATTTTATTGACACGTTAAATTGGAAGTTCAGTTTACAGATAACATGAAAATCCTCTGGTGGAGGTCAGTGTAGGATGATGGTCTTGGACTCCATGGTGTAGCCAGCGAGACAAACAGGCAGATGATGCAATAATAGGCGTGGCTGAATCAAGTGGGCGGGGCCTAAATCATTTCAGTTCCAACCACAAATGAGACAAGTCGTTGGCAAAGCAGGCTCAGGAGGGCCAAACACATATCCATACATGCGTGGTAGAGCAGTTTGTCAGCGTAGCTACCAACATGTCAAGATCATGTCACAGGTGCAATCTCACCTCTCAAAGTCCCTCAAATAAATATAAAATATATTTTCTCCATTTGAGTTTTTCCTCATATTACTATGGCATTTAATTCCACCATCTAAGCGTGCCGACCCTGGCATATGTTGTGTACAGTCACCTACATAGACCTCATGTTCAATCTACATGTATGTACAAACACATGTATGGGATACATTTATAAAGGCCTTTTAAGAACATTTTGTTTCTGTTCCTTTCTTTTTTTTAACTTAATTTGTTAGATATTGGGACATACTGGGGAAAATGTTTTATGTAAATACAAAAAGGAGCACATGGGAGAAGACAATACCTGAGTCTAAGTAGCAATAGGTAATATCTGTAATGCTGGAAGTGAAAAGTTATCCTAGGATGAGTGATGTTATTAAGGTGAGGGTATTAAACATGCATGGGATAGACATACGGCTCCTGAATCTAAGACGAGACCAACGACTGATTAAGGTTTGAGTCTTTACAGCAGGAGAAACGTGCGAGTAGACGGGGGCCGAATGGGGCCGATCTGTCGGCAGGTTCCATGATTCTATAATATTAGATTTAAAAGAGCAAAATGCGCTATGCGTTGCTTTGAGACCCTTTGTATCATATTTGTTCAACATTGTGGCTTCACAGAGTCACCTGTTAACCGCTACAATGTAGCAAAATAATGAAAGCATAATTCTGTATATTATGCTGTATGATGTAGCAAAAGGAAAAAAGAATGCATGCAATTTGTGACATGTATATGTTCTGTTACACACACACACACTTTTTACGTAAAAAGTCTATAAGGGGAGGCCAAGGAACGGTTGGAGCCTCTCGAAAAAAACAAGACTCCCCCTGAAAATGTTTGATTGGCTGAAATAGTTTTTAATGGAGTCATCACGGCGTTAACTGCCACGCTTCATAATTTTAAATAGTCTTCAGTTAGCTAAAACATCAATTTCAATTTTAAGTAAGTCACTTAAAGCCCGGCTTAATCTTGCTGAAATGGATTTTTGTTTTAAAAAAACCTCCAAAAGGTAAAAAGTAAGATTTCGTAAATGGATATTTCGGTTCTGTTTCATTTCTAGCTTCCAAAGTCGCGCAGAATACACAGAAAACAAAATGATTCCTTTTTGGTGCAAAGTTTCAATGTTCATCTTATCACCGTGGCAACCATTGACTTGGTTCTTCTGCTTAGACCATTCCTATGGTTGCTATGGTGATAAAACTGATAGAACATTCCATTGGTTCCAACGTTCCAAACGTAGCAGTTGCTCTCAGTACGTTGATCAAATTAAACTGACCCGTTATGGTCTGTATCTTGAACATGGTGTGGTTTGTGCGTTTGATTGCGAACATAATCTCTAGGTAGAGGTCGGCTTCATTTGCCTTTCGTCCTCCACTACGTTTTCCTAATCCAACAAGTAATAAAAGCATCATGAAGGTGCAGAGGCACCCTACGATTATCAGAAGAGTATCTAACATCTTCTCACTCGCCTGCTCTGCTGAGCAATGAGAAGTGTCTGAGTTTCACCTGCTTTATATAACCTCCTATGATGACATTACAGAGGCTGATGATGCAATAGTGGGCGTGGCTGCATCAAGTGGGCGGGGTCTAAGTCATTTCACTTCCAACCACAAATGAGACAAGTCCCTTAAAGCCTGGCTTAATCTTACAGAAATGGATTTTTGTTTAATAAAAAAAAAACAAAAGGTTAAAAGTAATATTTCATAAATGGATATTTCGGTTCTGTTTCATTTCTGGCTTGAAAAGTCGCGCAGAATACACGGAAAACAAAATGATTCCTTTTTGGTGCAAAGTTTCAATGTTGATCTTATCACCATGGCAACCATTGACCTGGTTCTTCTGCTTAGACCATTCCTATGGTTGATATGGTGATAGACCTGATAGAACATTCCATTGGTTCCAACGTTCCAAATGTAGCTGTTGCTCTCAGTACGTTGATCTTGCCCTTGATCAAATTAAACTGACCCGTTATCTTAGAACATTAACTGAGAATTGATAAATATCATACGTTATTTGTGGGAAATAATAATATTTTTAAATAAACAGCATGAACTATACTAAATGTTAACAGAATTTTATTGACACGTTAAATTGGAAGTTCAGTTTACAGATAACATGAAAATCCTCTGGTGGAGGTCAGTGTAGGATGATGGTCTTGGACTCCATGGTGTAGCCAGCGAGACAAACAGGCAGATGATGCAATAATAGGCGTGGCTGAATCAAGTGGGCGGGGCCTAAATCATTTCAGTTCCAACCACAAATGAGACAAGTCGTTGGCAAAGCAGGCTCAGGAGGGCCAACCACATATCCATACATGCGTGGTAGAGCAGCTTGTCAGCGTAACTACCAACATGTCAAGATCATGTCACAGGTGCAATCTTACCTCTCAAAGTCCCTCAAATAAATATAAAATATATTTTCTCCATTTGAGTTTTTCCTCATATTACTATGGCATTTAATTCCACCATCTAAGCGTGCCGACCCTGGCATATGTTGTGTACAGTCACCTACATAGACCTCATGTTCAATCTACATGTATGTACAAACACATGTATGGGATACATTTATAAAGGCCTTTTAAGAACATTTTGTTTCTGTTCCTTTCTTTTTTTAACTTGATTTGTTAGATATTGGGACATACTGGGGAAAATGTTTTATGTAAATACAAAAAGGAGCACATGGGAGAAGACAATACCTGAGTCTAAGTAGCAATAGGTAATATCTATAATGCTGGAAGTGAAAAGTTATCCTAGGATGAGTGATGTTATTAAGGTGAGGGTATTAAACATGCATGGGATAGACATACGGCTCCTGAATCTAAGACGAGACCAACGACTGATTAAGGTTTGAGTCTTTACAGCAGGAGAAACGTGCGAGTAGACGGGGGCCGAATGGGGCCGATCTGTCGGCAGGTTCCATGATTCTATAATATTAGATTTAAAAGAGCAAAATGCGCTATGCGTTGCTTTGAGACCCTTTGTATCATATTTGTTCAACATTGTGGCTTCACAGAGTCACCTGTTAACCGCTACAATGTAGCAAAATAATGAAAGCATAATTCTGTATATTATGCTGTATGATGTAGCAAAAGGAAAAAAGAATGCATGCAATTTGTGACATGTATATGTTCTGTTACACACACACACACTTTTTACGTAAAAAGTCTATAAGGGGAGGCCAAGGAACGGTTGGAGCCTCTCGAAAAAAACAAGACTCCCCCTGAAAATGTTTGATTGGCCGAAATAGTTTTTAATGGAGTCATCACGGCGTTAACTGCCACGCTTCATAATTTTAAATAGTCTTCAGTTAGCTAAAACATCAATTTCAATTTTAAGTAAGTCACTTAAAGCCCGGCTTAATCTTGCTGAAATGGATTTTTGTTTAAAAAAAACCTCCAAAAGGTAAAAAGTAAGATTTCGTAAATGGATATTTCGGTTCTGTTTCATTTCTAGCTTCCAAAGTCGCGCAGAATACACAGAAAACAAAATGATTCCTTTTTGGTGCAAAGTTTCAATGTTCATCTTATCACCGTGGCAACCATTGACTTGGTTCTTCTGCTTAGACCATTCCTATGGTTGCTATGGTGATAAAACTGATAGAACATTCCATTGGTTCCAACGTTCCAAACGTAGCAGTTGCTCTCAGTACGTTGATCAAATTAAACTGACCCGTTATGGTCTGTATCTTGAACATGGTGTGGTTTGTGCGTTCGATTGCGAACATAATCTCTAGGTAGAGGTCGGCTTCATTTGCCTTTCGTCCTCCACTACGTTTTCCTAATCCAACAAGTAATAAAAGCATCATGAAGGTGCAGAGGCACCCCACGATTATCAGAAGAGTATCTAACATCTTCTCACTCGCCTACTCTGCTGAGCAATGAGAAGTGTCTGAGTTTCACCTGCTTTATATAACCTCCTATGATGACATCACAGAGGCTGATGATGCAATAGTGGGCGTGGCTGCATCAAGTGGGCGGGGTCTAAATCATTTCACTTCCAACCACAAATGAGACAAGTCCCTTAAAGCCTGGCTTAATCTTACAGAAATGGATTTTTGTTTAATAAAAAAAAAAAACAAAAGGTTAAAAGTAATATTTCATACATGGATATTTCGGTTCTGTTTCATTTCTGGCTTGAAAAGTCGCGCAGAATACACGGAAAACAAAATGATTCCTTTTTGGTGCAAAGTTTCAATGTTGATCTTATCACCATGGCAACCATTGACCTGGTTCTTCTGCTTAGACCATTCCTATGGTTGCTATGGTGATAGACCTGATAGAACATTCCATTGGTTCCAACGTTCCAAATGTAGCTGTTGCTCTCAGTACGTTGATCTTGCCCTTGATCAAATTAAACTGACCCGTTATCTTAGAACATTAACTGAGAATTGATAAATATCATACGTTATTTGTGGGAAATAATAATATTTTTAAATAAACAGCATGAACTATACTAAATGTTAACAGAATTTTATTGACACGTTAAATTGGAAGTTCAGTTTACAGATAACATGAAAATCCTCTGGTGGAGGTCAGTGTAGGATGATGGTCTTGGACTCCATGGTGTAGCCAGCGAGACAAACAGGCAGATGATGCAATAATAGGCGTGGCTGAATCAAGTGGGCGGGGCCTAAATCATTTCAGTTCCAACCACAAATGAGACAAGTCGTTGGCAAAGCAGGCTCAGGAGGGCCAACCACATATCCATACATGCGTGGTAGAGCAGCTTGTCAGCGTAACTACCAACATGTCAAGATCATGTCACAGGTGCAATCTTACCTCTCAAAGTCCCTCAAATAAATATAAAATATATTTTCTCCATTTGAGTTTTTCCTCATATTACTATGGCATTTAATTCCACCATCTAAGCGTGCCGACCCTGGCATATGTTGTGTACAGTCACCTACATAGACCTCATGTTCAATCTACATGTATGTACAAACACATGTATGGGATACATTTATAAAGGCCTTTTAAGAACATTTTGTTTCTGTTCCTTTCTTTTTTTAACTTGATTTGTTAGATATTGGGACATACTGGGGAAAATGTTTTATGTAAATACAAAAAGGAGCACATGGGAGAAGACAATACCTGAGTCTAAGTAGCAATAGGTAATATCTATAATGCTGGAAGTGAAAAGTTATCCTAGGATGAGTGATGTTATTAAGGTGAGGGTATTAAACATGCATGGGATAGACATACGGCTCCTGAATCTAAGACGAGACCAACGACTGATTAAGGTTTGAGTCTTTACAGCAGGAGAAACGTGCGAGTAGACGGGGGCCGAATGGGGCCGATCTGTCGGCAGGTTCCATGATTCTATAATATTAGATTTAAAAGAGCAAAATGCGCTATGCGTTGCTTTGAGACCCTTTGTATCATATTTGTTCAACATTGTGGCTTCACAGTCACCTGTTAACCGCTACAATGTAGCAAAATAATGAAAGCATAATTCTGTATATTATGCTGTATGATGTAGCAAAAGGAAAAAAGAATGCATGCAATTTGTGACATGTATATGTTCTATTACACACACACACACTTTTTACGTAAAAAGTCTATAAGGGGAGGCCAAGGAACGGTTGGAGCCTCTCGAAAAAAACAAGACTCCCCCTGAAAATGTTTGATTGGCCGAAATAGTTTTTAATGGAGTCATCACGGCGTTAACTGCCACGCTTCATAATTTTAAATAGTCTTCAGTTAGCTAAAACATCAATTTCAATTTTAAGTAAGTCACTTAAAGCCCGGCTTAATCTTGCTGAAATGGATTTTTGTTTAAAAAAAACCTCCAAAAGGTAAAAAGTAAGATTTCGTAAATGGATATTTCGGTTCTGTTTCATTTCTAGCTTCCAAAGTCGCGCAGAATACACAGAAAACAAAATGATTCCTTTTTGGTGCAAAGTTTCAATGTTCATCTTATCACCGTGGCAACCATTGACTTGGTTCTTCTGCTTAGACCATTCCTATGGTTGCTATGGTGATAAAACTGATAGAACATTCCATTGGTTCCAACGTTCCAAACGTAGCAGTTGCTCTCAGTACGTTGATCAAATTAAACTGACCCGTTATGGTCTGTATCTTGAACATGGTGTGGTTTGTGCGTTCGATTGCGAACATAATCTCTAGGTAGAGGTCGGCTTCATTTGCCTTTCGTCCTCCACTACGTTTTCCTAATCCAACAAGTAATAAAAGCATCATGAAGGTGCAGAGGCACCCCACGATTATCAGAAGAGTATCTAACATCTTCTCACTCGCCTGCTCTGCTGAGCAATGAGAAGTGTCTGAGTTTCACCTGCTTTATATAACCTCCTATGATGACATCACAGAGGCTGATGATGCAATAGTGGGCGTGGGTGCATCAAGTGGGCGGGGTCTAAATCATTTCACTTCCAACCACAAATGAGACAAGTCCCTTAAAGCCTGGCTTAATCTTACAGAAATGGATTTTTGTTTAATAAAAAAAAAAAAAAAAAGGTTAAAAGTAATATTTCATACATGGATATTTCGGTTCTGTTTCATTTCTGGCTTGAAAAGTCGCGCAGAATACACGGAAAACAAAATGATTCCTTTTTGGTGCAAAGTTTCAATGTTGATCTTATCACCATGGCAACCATTGACCTGGTTCTTCTGCTTAGACCATTCCTATGGTTGCTATGGTGATAGACCTGATAGAACATTCCATTGGTTCCAACGTTACAAATGTAGCTGTTGCTCTCAGTACGTTGATATTGCCCTTGATCAAATTAAACTGACCCGTTATCTTAGAACATTAACTGATAATTGCTAAATATCACACGTTATTTGTGGGAAATAATAATATTTTTAAATAAACAGCATGAACTATACTAAATGTTAACAGAATTTTATTGACACGTTAAATTGGAAGTTCAGTTTACAGATAACATGAAAATCCTCTGGTGGAGGTCAGTGTAGGATGATGGTCTTGGACTCCATGGTGTAGCCAGCGAGACAAACAGGCAGATGATGCAATAATAGGCGTGGCTGAATCAAGTGGGCGGGGCCTAAATCATTTCAGTTCCAACCACAAATGAGACAAGTCGTTGGCAAAGCAGGCTCAGGAGGGCCAACCACATATCCATACATGCGTGGTAGAGCAGTTTGTCAGCGTAGCTACCAACATGTCAAGATCATGTCACAGGTGCAATCTCACCTCTCAAAGTCCCTCAAATAAATATAAAATATATTTTCTCCATTTGAGTTTTTCCTCATATTACTATGGCATTTAATTCCACCATCTAAGCGTGCCGACCCTGGCATATGTTGTGTACAGTCACCTACATAGACCTCATGTTCAATCTACATGTATGTACAAACACATGTATGGGATACATTTATAAAGGCCTTTTAAGAACATTTTGTTTCTGTTCCTTTCTTTTTTTTAACTTAATTTGTTAGATATTGGGACATACTGGGGAAAATGTTTTATGTAAATACAAAAAGGAGCACATGGGAGAAGACAATACCTGAGTCTAAGTAGCAATAGGTAATATCTGTAATGCTGGAAGTGAAAAGTTATCCTAGGATGAGTGATGTTATTAAGGTGAGGGTATTAAACATGCATGGGATAGACATACGGCTCCTGAATCTAAGACGAGACCAACGACTGATTAAGGTTTGAGTCTTTACAGCAGGAGAAACGTGCGAGTAGACGGGGGCCGAATGGGGCCGATCTGTCGGCAGGTTCCATGATTCTATAATATTAGATTTAAAAGAGCAAAATGCGCTATGCGTTGCTTTGAGACCCTTTGTATCATATTTGTTCAACATTGTGGCTTCACAGAGTCACCTGTTAACCGCTACAATGTAGCAAAATAATGAAAGCATAATTCTGTATATTATGCTGTATGATGTAGCAAAAGGAAAAAAGAATGCATGCAATTTGTGACATGTATATGTTCTGTTACACACACACACACTTTTTACGTAAAAAGTCTATAAGGGGAGGCCAAGGAACGGTTGGAGCCTCTCGAAAAAAACAAGACTCCCCCTGAAAATGTTTGATTGGCTGAAATAGTTTTTAATGGAGTCATCACGGCGTTAACTGCCACGCTTCATAATTTTAAATAGTCTTCAGTTAGCTAAAACATCAATTTCAATTTTAAGTAAGTCACTTAAAGCCCGGCTTAATCTTGCTGAAATGGATTTTTGTTTTAAAAAAACCTCCAAAAGGTAAAAAGTAAGATTTCGTAAATGGATATTTCGGTTCTGTTTCATTTCTAGCTTCCAAAGTCGCGCAGAATACACAGAAAACAAAATGATTCCTTTTTGGTGCAAAGTTTCAATGTTCATCTTATCACCGTGGCAACCATTGACTTGGTTCTTCTGCTTAGACCATTCCTATGGTTGCTATGGTGATAAAACTGATAGAACATTCCATTGGTTCCAACGTTCCAAACGTAGCAGTTGCTCTCAGTACGTTGATCAAATTAAACTGACCCGTTATGGTCTGTATCTTGAACATGGTGTGGTTTGTGCGTTTGATTGCGAACATAATCTCTAGGTAGAGGTCGGCTTCATTTGCCTTTCGTCCTCCACTACGTTTTCCTAATCCAACAAGTAATAAAAGCATCATGAAGGTGCAGAGGCACCCTACGATTATCAGAAGAGTATCTAACATCTTCTCACTCGCCTGCTCTGCTGAGCAATGAGAAGTGTCTGAGTTTCACCTGCTTTATATAACCTCCTATGATGACATTACAGAGGCTGATGATGCAATAGTGGGCGTGGCTGCATCAAGTGGGCGGGGTCTAAGTCATTTCACTTCCAACCACAAATGAGACAAGTCCCTTAAAGCCTGGCTTAATCTTACAGAAATGGATTTTTGTTTAATAAAAAAAAAACAAAAGGTTAAAAGTAATATTTCATAAATGGATATTTCGGTTCTGTTTCATTTCTGGCTTGAAAAGTCGCGCAGAATACACGGAAAACAAAATGATTCCTTTTTGGTGCAAAGTTTCAATGTTGATCTTATCACCATGGCAACCATTGACCTGGTTCTTCTGCTTAGACCATTCCTATGGTTGATATGGTGATAGACCTGATAGAACATTCCATTGGTTCCAACGTTCCAAATGTAGCTGTTGCTCTCAGTACGTTGATCTTGCCCTTGATCAAATTAAACTGACCCGTTATCTTAGAACATTAACTGAGAATTGATAAATATCATACGTTATTTGTGGGAAATAATAATATTTTTAAATAAACAGCATGAACTATACTAAATGTTAACAGAATTTTATTGACACGTTAAATTGGAAGTTCAGTTTACAGATAACATGAAAATCCTCTGGTGGAGGTCAGTGTAGGATGATGGTCTTGGACTCCATGGTGTAGCCAGCGAGACAAACAGGCAGATGATGCAATAATAGGCGTGGCTGAATCAAGTGGGCGGGGCCTAAATCATTTCAGTTCCAACCACAAATGAGACAAGTCGTTGGCAAAGCAGGCTCAGGAGGGCCAACCACATATCCATACATGCGTGGTAGAGCAGCTTGTCAGCATAACTACCAACATGTCAAGATCATGTCACAGGTGCAATCTTACCTCTCAAAGTCCCTCAAATAAATATAAAATATATTTTCTCCATTTGAGTTTTTCCTCATATTACTATGGCATTTAATTCCACCATCTAAGCGTGCCGACCCTGGCATATGTTGTGTACAGTCACCTACATAGACCTCATGTTCAATCTACATGTATGTACAAACACATGTATGGGATACATTTATAAAGGCCTTTTAAGAACATTTTGTTTCTGTTCCTTTCTTTTTTTAACTTGATTTGTTAGATATTGGGACATACTGGGGAAAATGTTTTATGTAAATACAAAAAGGAGCACATGGGAGAAGACAATACCTGAGTCTAAGTAGCAATAGGTAATATCTATAATGCTGGAAGTGAAAAGTTATCCTAGGATGAGTGATGTTATTAAGGTGAGGGTATTAAACATGCATGGGATAGACATACGGCTCCTGAATCTAAGACGAGACCAACGACTGATTAAGGTTTGAGTCTTTACAGCAGGAGAAACGTGCGAGTAGACGGGGGCCGAATGGGGCCGATCTGTCGGCAGGTTCCATGATTCTATAATATTAGATTTAAAAGAGCAAAATGCGCTATGCGTTGCTTTGAGACCCTTTGTATCATATTTGTTCAACATTGTGGCTTCACAGAGTCACCTGTTAACCGCTACAATGTAGCAAAATAATGAAAGCATAATTCTGTATATTATGCTGTATGATGTAGCAAAAGGAAAAAAGAATGCATGCAATTTGTGACATGTATATGTTCTGTTACACACACACACACTTTTTACGTAAAAAGTCTATAAGGGGAGGCCAAGGAACGGTTGGAGCCTCTCGAAAAAAACAAGACTCCCCCTGAAAATGTTTGATTGGCCGAAATAGTTTTTAATGGAGTCATCACGGCGTTAACTGCCACGCTTCATAATTTTAAATAGTCTTCAGTTAGCTAAAACATCAATTTCAATTTTAAGTAAGTCACTTAAAGCCCGGCTTAATCTTGCTGAAATGGATTTTTGTTTAAAAAAAACCTCCAAAAGGTAAAAAGTAAGATTTCGTAAATGGATATTTCGGTTCTGTTTCATTTCTAGCTTCCAAAGTCGCGCAGAATACACAGAAAACAAAATGATTCCTTTTTGGTGCAAAGTTTCAATGTTCATCTTATCACCGTGGCAACCATTGACTTGGTTCTTCTGCTTAGACCATTCCTATGGTTGCTATGGTGATAAAACTGATAGAACATTCCATTGGTTCCAACGTTCCAAACGTAGCAGTTGCTCTCAGTACGTTGATCAAATTAAACTGACCCGTTATGGTCTGTATCTTGAACATGGTGTGGTTTGTGCGTTCGATTGCGAACATAATCTCTAGGTAGAGGTCGGCTTCATTTGCCTTTCGTCCTCCACTACGTTTTCCTAATCCAACAAGTAATAAAAGCATCATGAAGGTGCAGAGGCACCCCACGATTATCAGAAGAGTATCTAACATCTTCTCACTCGCCTACTCTGCTGAGCAATGAGAAGTGTCTGAGTTTCACCTGCTTTATATAACCTCCTATGATGACATCACAGAGGCTGATGATGCAATAGTGGGCGTGGCTGCATCAAGTGGGCGGGGTCTAAATCATTTCACTTCCAACCACAAATGAGACAAGTCCCTTAAAGCCTGGCTTAATCTTACAGAAATGGATTTTTGTTTAATAAAAAAAAAAAACAAAAGGTTAAAAGTAATATTTCATACATGGATATTTCGGTTCTGTTTCATTTCTGGCTTGAAAAGTCGCGCAGAATACACGGAAAACAAAATGATTCCTTTTTGGTGCAAAGTTTCAATGTTGATCTTATCACCATGGCAACCATTGACCTGGTTCTTCTGCTTAGACCATTCCTATGGTTGCTATGGTGATAGACCTGATAGAACATTCCATTGGTTCCAACGTTCCAAATGTAGCTGTTGCTCTCAGTACGTTGATCTTGCCCTTGATCAAATTAAACTGACCCGTTATCTTAGAACATTAACTGAGAATTGATAAATATCATACGTTATTTGTGGGAAATAATAATATTTTTAAATAAACAGCATGAACTATACTAAATGTTAACAGAATTTTATTGACACGTTAAATTGGAAGTTCAGTTTACAGATAACATGAAAATCCTCTGGTGGAGGTCAGTGTAGGATGATGGTCTTGGACTCCATGGTGTAGCCAGCGAGACAAACAGGCAGATGATGCAATAATAGGCGTGGCTGAATCAAGTGGGCGGGGCCTAAATCATTTCAGTTCCAACCACAAATGAGACAAGTCGTTGGCAAAGCAGGCTCAGGAGGGCCAACCACATATCCATACATGCGTGGTAGAGCAGCTTGTCAGCGTAACTACCAACATGTCAAGATCATGTCACAGGTGCAATCTTACCTCTCAAAGTCCCTCAAATAAATATAAAATATATTGTCTCCATTTGAGTTTTTCCTCATATTACTATGGCATTTAATTCCACCATCTAAGCGTGCCGACCCTGGCATATGTTGTGTACAGTCACCTACATAGACCTCATGTTCAATCTACATGTATGTACAAACACATGTATGGGATACATTTATAAAGGCCTTTTAAGAACATTTTGTTTCTGTTCCTTTCTTTTTTTTAACTTAATTTGTTAGATATTGGGACATACTGGGGAAAATGTTTTATGTAAATACAAAAAGGAGCACATGGGAGAAGACAATACCTGAGTCTAAGTAGCAATAGGTAATATCTATAATGCTGGAAGTGAAAAGTTATCCTAGGATGAGTGATGTTATTAAGGTGAGGGTATTAAACATGCATGGGATAGACATACGGCTCCTGAATCTAAGACGAGACCAACGACTGATTAAGGTTTGAGTCTTTACAGCAGGAGAAACGTGCGAGTAGACGGGGGCCGAATGGGGCCGATCTGTCGGCAGGTTCCATGATTCTATAATATTAGATTTAAAAGAGCAAAATGCGCTATGCGTTGCTTTGAGACCCTTTGTATCATATTTGTTCAACATTGTGGCTTCACAGAGTCACCTGTTAACCACTACAATGTAGCAAAATAATGAAAGCATAATTCTGTATATTATGCTGTATGATGTAGCAAAAGGAAAAAAGAATGCATGCAATTTGTGACATGTATATGTTCTGTTACACACACACACACTTTTTACGTAAAAAGTCTATAAGGGGAGGCCAAGGAACGGTTGGAGCCTCTCGAAAAAAACAAGACTCCCCCTGAAAATGTTTGATTGGCCGAAATAGTTTTTAATGGAGTCATCACGGCGTTAACTGCCACGCTTCATAATTTTAAATAGTCTTCAGTTAGCTAAAACATCAATTTCAATTTTAAGTAAGTCACTTAAAGCCCGGCTTAATCTTGCTGAAATGGATTTTTGTTTAAAAAAAACCTCCAAAAGGTATAAAGTAAGATTTCGTAAATGGATATTTCGGTTCTGTTTCATTTCTAGCTTCCAAAGTCGCGCAGAATACACAGAAAACAAAATGATTCCTTTTTGGTGCAAAGTTTCAATGTTGATCTTATCACCGTGGCAACCATTGACTTGGTTCTTCTGCTTAGACTATTCCTATGGTTGCTATGGTGATAAAACTGATAGAACATTCCATTGGTTCCAACGTTCCAAACGTAGCAGTTGCTCTCAGTACGTTGATCAAATTAAACTGACCCGTTATGGTCTGTATCTGGAACATGGTGTGGTTTGTGCGTTCGATTGCGAACATAATCTCTAGGTAGAGGTCGGCTTCATTTGCCTTTCGTTCTCCCAGGGCCGGCCCTATAATGGGGCAGACTGGGGCAATTGCCCCAGGCGGCACATTAGAAGGGGCGGCACTTTGCCGCCCCAAGCGCTTTTTTTTGTTTTTGAAGCGGAGGAGAGAGAGGGGCACCGAGTGGTTTTCGCTTACCCGCTCGGCGCTTCTCTCTCTCCTCTGCGTCGGTCTCGGTGCCGGTTTGTAATGCCGAGCACCGGAAGTGACGTCAATTTCCGGTGCTCAGCATTACAAGCCGGCACCGTGGCAGAGCAGGGAGACTTGCCGCATGACTGTTTAAAGTTAAGTACCTTTAAATAGGGGGGGTTAGGGTAGATAATGGCGTCGGCGAAGTTTAAAATGGTGCCCCCCCGGCGTTGCATTAAGTCTTGGGCCAGCCCTGAACATACCCACCAATAAAAATACATATGCACATTCACATAGATACATACATATGCACGTAAACATATACACATAACCACATGTATACATACATATGCACATAAACATAGACATACCCACATGTATACATACATATGCACATACCCACCTGTATACATACATATGCACATATACACAAACCCACCTGTATACATACATATGCACATAAACACACACACACACATGTATACATACATATGCACATAAACACACACCACCTGTATACATACATATGCACGTAAACATATACACATATCCACATGTATACATACATATGCACGTAAACATATAGACATACCCACCTGTATACATACATATGCACATAAACATATGCACATACCCACATGTATACATACATATGCACATACCCACCTGTATACATACATATGCACCTACCCACCTGTATACATACATATGCACATATACACAAACCCACCTGTATACATACATATGCACATAAACATACACACATGTATACATACATATGCACGTAAACATATACATACCCACATGTATACATGCATATGCACGTAAACATATACACATACCCACCTGTATACATACATATATGCACGTAAACATACACATACCCACATGTATACATACATATGCACATACCCACCTGTATACATACATATCCACATATACACAAACCCACCTGTATACATACATATGCACATAAACATACACATACCCACATGTATACATGCATATGCACGTAAACATATACACATACCCACATGTATACATACATATGCACATAAACATACACACATGTATACATAAACATACCCACATGTATACATACATATGCACATAAACACACACCACCTGTATACATACATATGCACGTGAACATACACATAACCACATGTATACATGCATATGCACGTAAAGATATACACATACCCACCTGTATACATACATATATGCACGTAAACATACACATACCCACATGTATACATACATATGCACATACCCATCTGTATACATACATATGCACGTATACATAGACATACCCACCTGTATACATACATATGCACATATACACAAACCCACCTGTATACATACATATGCACATAAACGTACCCACATGTATACATAAACATACCCACATGTATACATACATATGCACAAACATAACCAGGGCATACCCAGGGCCCTACAATGGAGCCGACTGGGGCAATTGCTCTAGGCGGCACTTTTGAAGGGGCGGCACTTTAGAGGTTTTTTTTTAAGCGGAGGGGAGAGAGGGGCTCCGAGTGGTTTTCGCTTACCCGCTCGGCGCTTCTCTCTCTCCTCTGTGGCGAGTCTCCCTGTTCGGTCTCGGTGCCGGTTTGTAATGCCGAGCACCGGAAGTGACGTCAACATTCACATAGATACATACATATGCACGTAAACATATACACATAACCACATGTATACATACATATGCACATAAACATATACACATAACCACATGTATACATACATATGCACATAAACATATACACATACCCACCTGTATACATACATATGCACATAAACACACACCACCAGTATACATACATATGCAAATAAACATAGACATACCCACCTGTATACATACATATGCACATATACACAAACCCACCTGTATACATACATATGCACATAAACACACACCACCAGTATACATACATACATATGCACATAAACATAGACATACCCACCTGTATACATACATATGCACATATACACAAACCCACCTGTATACATACATATGCACATAAACATACACACATGTATACATACACATACCCACATGTATACATGCATATGCACGTAAACATATACACATACCCACCTGTATACATACATATATGCACGTAAATATGCACATACCCACATGTATACATACATATGCACATACCCACCTGTATACATACATATCCACATATACACAAACCCACCTGTATACATACATATACACATAAACATACACATACCCACATGTATACATGCATATGCACGTAAACATATACACATAACCACATGTATACATACATATGCACATACCCACCTGTATACATACAGATGCATATACACACACCACCTGTATACATACATATGCACGTAAACATACACATACCCACATGTATACATACATATGCACATATACACAAACCCACCTGTATACATACATATGCACGTAAACATATAGACATACCCACCTGTATACATACATATGCACATAAACATATGCACATACCCACCTATATACATACATATGCACGTAAACATATACACATACCCACATGTATACATACATATGCACCTACCTACCTGTATATACATATGCACATATACACAAACCCACCTGTATACATACATATGCACATAAACATACACACATGTATACATACATATGCACAGAAACACACACACATGTATACATAAACATACCCACATGTATACATACATATGCACATAAACACACACCACCTGTATACATACATATGCACGTAAACATACACATACCCACATGTATACATGCATATGCACGTAAACATATACACATACCCACCTGTATACATACATATATGCACATAAACATACACATACCCACATGTATACATACATATGCACATACCCACCTGTATACATACATATCCACATATACACAAACCCACCTGTATACATACATATACACATAAACATACACATACCCACATGTATACATGCATATGCACGTAAACATATACACATACCCACCTGTATGCATACATATGCACATAAACATAGACATACCCACCTGTATACATACATATGCACATAAACACATGTATACATACATATGCACATAAACACACACCACCTGTATACATACATATGCACGTAAACATACACACCCACATGTATACATGCATATGCACGTAAACATACACATAAACACATGTATACATACATATGCTCATACCCACCTGTATACATACATATGCACATATACACAAACCCACCTGTACACATACATATGCACATAAACACACACACACATGTATAGATACATATGCACATAAACACACACCACCCCTATGCACGTAAACATACACATACCCACATGTATACATGCATATGCACGCATACATGCATATGCACGTAAACATATACACATACCCACCTGTATGCATACATATGCACATAAACATAGACAAACCCACATGAATACATACATATGCACAAACATACCCACCAATAAACATACATATGCACAATCACATATATACATACATACACATTACCTAAAACTGGGAAAGACTCCTCACTGCATTAGGCTTTAAACTTGACCTCTTTTTTAGCATCTCTGGACATCTTACAAATACTTACTGCGCCCTCGCTGCCAGGAAGCTCCCATGGAAGTCGGCCTCCCCGGTGTGTTTCTGTTGGTTATAAGAGGATAAGATGGGCTCCTCCTGGACCCGTTTCTACTTGAAAAAGGCTCCACGTGGCATCCTGTGCTTACTGGTTTTTCCTGGCATCACCACTCAGCCCTGGTAGCATCTGCTGTACCGGATTATGAAGCCCATGTAAGTGCAACATGCGTTCTCTTCACTTCTGACAGGAATCTAGAACAGCGTCCATGTCCTGCTGCGCAGCAACTAAATCAGGGGCTGTGTAAGTCCTCAGTAGCCATTCAAATCTTCAGACCCGAGAACTACTCTCTGCCGGATCCTGGTTGTAGAGGAAGCTACTAGAAACTTCCACCTCTGCTTATATACCTTCTACATGGCTGTAAACATGACCAATGAAGGAGAAGGAATAAAAGAATCCCTGCATAGGCCAACCATCCTATCCCCCTTTTCTCATTGGTCCAAGAAGGCCCAATCCTGGGAAGTAGAAATACACAGAAATACATCAGTCACTCAGGCTTTATAACTGAAATAAACTTTAAAACATCATTAAATTCAAAGTGCTATAAAGTTAACCATGCTTAAAAAAATGACATATTACCATATTTGCTCGATTATAAGATGACCCCCCCAAAATCTGAATATTAGTTTAGGAAAAAAGAAAAAGGCTGAATATAAGATGACCCTGTAGGAAAAAAGTGTTCCTAGTAAATGTTAATTCATGTAAACTATTTTTTTTTAATAAAATCTATGATTGAGAAAAAAAATTTGTTTTTATTTCCTTTTATTTTTCAACCCGCCCCGTTATGCACATCTGCACCCAGGCTTCCCACTCCTATATGTGACTGTGCCCCATGATATGCCTTTTAGCCCTCTATATGCAACATAACATACACACATACCCACCTGTATACATACGCACATAAACAGACATACCCACCTGTATACATACATATGCAGATAAACATATGCACATACCCACCTGTATACATACGCACATAAACAGACATACCCACCTGTATACATACATATGCAGATAAACATATGCACATACCCACCTGTATACATACATATGCACATAAACATATAGACATACCCACCTGTATACATACATATGCAGATAAACATATGCACATACCCACCTGTATATATATATATATATACATATGCACATACCCACCTGTATACATACATATGCACATAAACATAAAGACATACCCACCTGTATACATATGTACATAAAACATATACCCACTTGTATACATACGTAAGCATATAAACATACCCACCTGTATACATACATCTGCACATACACATATATACATACATACACATGACCTAAAACTGGGAAAGACCCCTTACTGCATTATTCTTCAAACTTTACCCCTTTTTTAGGACATCTTACAAATACTTACTGCGCCCTCGCTGCCAGGAAGCTCCCATGGAAGCCGGCCTCTGTTGGTTATAAGAGGATAAGATGGGCTCCTTCTGGACCCGTTTCCACTTGAAGAAGGCTCCGCGTGGCATCCTGTGCTTACTGGTTTTTGCTCAGCCCTGGTAGCATCTGCTGTACCGGATCATGAAGCCCATGTAAGTGCGACATGCGTTCTCTTCACTTCTGACAGGAATCCAGAACAGCGTCCATGTCCTGCTGCGCAGCAACTAAATCAGGGGCTGTGTAAGTCCTCAGTAGCCATTCAAACCTTCAGACCCGAGAACTACTCTCTGTCGGATCCTGGTTGTAGAGGAAGCTACTAGAAACTTCCAACTCTGCTTATATACCTTCTACATGGCTGTAAACATGACCAATGAATGAGAAGGAATCAAAGCATCCCTGCATAGGCCAACCATCATATCCCCCTTTTCTCATTGGTCCAAGAAGGCCCAATCCTGGGAAGCAGTCTATTATCTGATGTGTAGAAATACATCAGTCACTCAGGCTTTATAACTGAAATAAACTTTAAAACATCATTAAATTCAAAGTGCTATAAAGTTAACCATGCTTAAAAAAATGACATATTGCCGTATTTGCTCGATTATAAGATGACCCCCCAAAATCTGAATATTAGTTTAGGAAAAAAAGAAAAAGCCTGAATGTAAGACGACCCTGCAGGAAAAAAGTTTTCCTAGTAAATGTTAATTCATGTAAACTATGTAAACCTTTTTTTTCAATAAAATCTATGTTTCAGAAAAATATTTTTTTTGTTTTTATTTCCTTTTATTTTCCAACCTGCCCTCCAGTTATGAACATCTGCCCCCAGGCTTGCCACTCCTATATGGCACTGTGGCCCATGATATGCCTTTTAAGCCTCCAAATGCCACTGTGCCCCATGATATGCCTTTTAACCCTCTATATGCTACTGTGCCCCATGAAATGCCTTTTGACCCCTTATGTGCCACTCTTCCTCCAGAAATGCCTTATACCCCTATATGCCACTCTGGCATTTAGGGGGTTGAAAGGCATATTATGGGGCAGAGTGGCATATAGGGAGGTATAAGGTATTTCAGGAGGCAGAGTGGTGTATAGAGGGTTAAAAGGCATCTCTGGAGGCAGAGAGGCATTAAGGGGGT
The DNA here is from genome assembly GCF_027358695.1 of Spea bombifrons. Classification (NCBI taxonomy): domain Eukaryota; kingdom Metazoa; phylum Chordata; class Amphibia; order Anura; family Pelobatidae; genus Spea; species Spea bombifrons. The sequence continues at coordinate 36,297,863 of NC_071089.1, forward strand.
TAAAGGCATCATAGAGCACTCTGCCTACAGAAATGCTTTATGCCCCCCATTTAACCCCCCCACACACACACACACACTTAACGGTGCTTCCGATTCCCTGCTGTGTAGTCGCGGCAGCGGGTAGACGTCTACGCAATTCGCAACTTCCACTGCAGCCGGAAGGAGATGCGGTTAGCAGCGGGGGTTGTCTGCGTCCATAGCGCAGACCTCCCCCGACTATTAGAGACAATTCCCTGCCCCAGAACTCTCCTCACTGACAGCCGGGGAAGGTCTGCACGATGGACGTAGACAACCCCGGCTGCCAACTGCACCTCCTTCCGGCTGCAGCGGAAGTTGCGAATTGCGTAGAAGTCTACTCGCTGCCCCGACTACACAGCAGGGAGTCGGAAGCAGCGGTAAGTTTGGGGGGGGGTTAAATGGGGGGCTAAGACAGGAGCATCCAGGACTCCTGAGGTCTGATTATAAGACAACCCCAATTATAAGGGGTATTTTTCAGAGCATGTAAATGTAAACTATTTTTTTAAAAAATATATGATTGAGAAATTATTTTGTTTTTATTTCCTTTTATTTTCCAACCTGCCCCCCAGTTATGCACATCTGCCCCAGAAATGCCTTATACCCCCTATATGCCACTGTGCCCCATGATATGATATGTTTGTGTATCATAGATGTATAATTGTGGAAGGGCAAAGATGGCACTAGCCGTAGGTTTGAGCCTTGGGGACCAAGATGGCACAGGCTGGACTGTTTGGGGACAAAGATTGCAAATCGTATGTGTGTTATCTGGGTGCTGGTCAGGTTCTATGTGGGCAGTGTGGACGCCAGGTTTTAAATATACCTTTAATGCCGTGTTTTTATGTGAATTCCAATTGATCTTTACCTGCAAAGCAGGGTTTTTGTGTTATTCTGTAGATCCATATGTGCTATGCTATGTTTCCATACATTATTTATGTGTACCTGCAAATACAGGGTTAATATGTCTTATTCAGTTGATTAATACCTGCAATGCTGTTTCCATGTATGTATTTGATTTATACCTGCGATGCTACGTTTCATATATTATTGTATACCTGCAAATACAGGATTTGTATGTCTGATTCTGTTTATTTTATATATACCTTCAGTGCTGAGATCACAAGTGAATTTCAATTGATCTGGGTTTGTGTGTTGATCTATACCTGCTATCGGCAGCAGGGTCTAATATATATATAGGCAACAGGGGCTAGTAAATGGGTTTTAGATATTTGGACAGGGGCGCAATTTCAGTGCTTGCCATAGGTGCTATTTTCAGTAGATACGCCTCTGTATACACATCACACCTCCCGCCCACCCTGCTTACCTCTCCAGCAGCTTTCTCTCAAGCTGTTCACACACCATGCAAGCAGCCTCAGGATCACGTGACCCCGATAAAAGTAGGTAAGAGTTCCATATTAACACCAGTGCACACCCTTTCCTTCCTCCCCAATGATACAGTGAGGGGATGTGTATATACGGCTCCTGAATATAAGACAAGCCCAACGACTGAGTGTTTGCAGATGGCCGGACGGCTCTCAGAGACAGGGAAGAAAATTTCATATACACTCCCCTGTCATATGTATAAAATAAAACTAGAGGCTCAGAAATAATGCAATAAGTTTTTTTTTCTTTTGGTTACAGAGAAAGTGGTAGAAAAATGGAACTGCCTCCCAGCAGGAGTGGTAGTGGCAAATACAGTGAGAGAATGTAATACGCTTCTGCTGGCAGGCTGTTCCACTTATCTACCACCCGATTTCTCATTAGAGGTTATACCTGCGAGGGGATGTAAACATGCAGGGGACGGGGATACGGGGCCCCGAATCTGACCGATTAATGTCACATGTTACAGCAGGAATAATGGGCAACTAGCCGGGGGCCGAATGGCTCCGATGTGCCATTAAATTCTGTTTGTACGACGAGTCGCTCCGTGAGTCCTGCTGGGTTCCAGCTTCTTATTGAAACCGAGAATTTCCCGGCAGATCAGCCCCGTTCCCATGTCTACTCACCCGTTATTGCTGCTGTAACCACTCCAACATTAACCAATCAGATTCGGGTCCCCTGCATGTTTACATCCCTTCACTGTATAACCTCTACAACTTCTGCTGGGAGGCTGTTCCACTTATCACCCTCTCAATAAAGTAAAACTTCTTGCATAACTTTGGAGTCTCTTCTTTTAGAAGGCTATTATTTATACATATGACAGGGCAGTGTGTATGCATTATGCTGGGGGTGGAAGATTTTCAACTTGCTGATATTACTCTGGATTATGAACGGCCGTCTCAAGCGAGCTTCTCCTGCAAAGAGAACCCCGCAGGCCCTGCATAATGCGTAGTTTAATCGGTGTGACTGAGTAAGAAATCTTCCCGTTATCTGTGGATTGTTCGGCGACACCGGAGGTTCCGGGAAAGGAGAGCCTTTCACTTCCCTGACTCCGCTATGCATCGTACGGGCCGGCGCTGGCAGGAAGAGCTCACCGGGGCCGGCCCTTCATAATGCTTGGAGTGATGGGATTGGGGGCTCAACTCTCCTGTAAACCTCTGCGGACAGATTGCTTGAGCGTTGCTCCTGATTTTACTATACATTGTGCAGGGCCCGCTCAGTTCCCTTTTCAGGGGAAGCTCACAGGGGCGAGCGCTTAATAATACATCGTAACGTAAAGAAATGTCCAAAACCTTCCTTGTGGGGTGTATTCACTAAAGCTGTTTGTTAACCCCTGATGTCACTCTCTATTCTGAAGGGCAGGCATCAGGGGATTGAAGTGTAAGCTTCTGTGCTCGCAAATACACGTGAGATGAGGACGTTATCCCGCAGGAAGCTCCTAAACCTGTATAAATCATATCTGTGCATTAAGCCTGGGCTATTAGCGCGAGAGGCTGAGAGGCTCCGATGTGTTTCTGCGTCACGATATTTCTTTGTATTCTGTGCCGGTGATCGGGAAATATGGAATAACCATAAACCGTACCGGGCCCTCCCTGTGCCGGGGGGCTGTGATCCGCCGGGCGTCTGGCCCTCCCTGTGCCGGGGGCTGTGACCCGCCGGGCGTTTGGGTGATGCAGGATTGCAGGTCCCGGCGATGTCACAAATCTGCTTATCCAGTGAAGTCTGTCCCTCTATGGACTTTCACTTGTCTGTGTGTCCAGCGGGGTTATTAAGACCGAGCTGTTCTATTGTTTAGCGCAGGCTGTGTAAGGAGTCGGATAGAACGGCTCAGGATCCGAGTCGTGGCGCTGTTGGGAATCTCGTTTCATGCGATTTAATGAAATGTGAGAATTTACTCCGTTCTGCAGAAAACGGAAAGAATGGTTTCTCGTCTCTGCGTTCTTTCTGGGGATTTCCTCCTTAATACAGAATATTTTCGGGAGAAGCAGCGTATTTCTAGAATCACTCGGCACGTTAGTGTCTCGGCGGATGGACACACAGAAGGCTGCTTCTTCACCGCGTTTAGAAGGTAAATGCCGTTTAAAACCCTTTCATGCAGAGCCGTTTCCCCTCGGCGTCCGTACAGGGCGATACGCAGTAAGTATTCGAGACTTTACGGACATTTGGAGGGAAGTCGGCAGGTACACACACTCCTTGGTGTCGCCTTATTCTAGTCCTGGCCCTTCCCGTCGGTGCGCCGGCGGCCACACGGGAAGCTTGAGCACGGTTTAGGCAGAGGCTTCCTTTGGTTTAATGATCTTCAAAAAGCTGCGGCTGACAAACATCGCTTTTGTTCTGTCTGCAGAAGAACCTTATCTGCTGCCCCAGTTTATTAAACCCCCGTGGGGGGGGGCGCCGTCTTATTTAACCCCTCGAAGAACGGCAGAACCTGAACTCCTAAACCCAACTTCCTCACCTTGGATCGTCGGGTCCGTTGGAAAGAAATGAAGAGCCCTGCGGCCTAAATAGCGCGGGGCGGCATGTAGTTGTGGGGATAGGAGGTTGGGTTCATCTAGAGGTCAGCTATTGATTTAATAGGCAGGGTCAAAAGTTCAGGTCAGAAGTTAGAAAAAAAAATAAAAAAAAATGGGTGATGTAACTTGGAAATTGCTGGATGTGCGCGTGCCGCTTAGTGATTCGCCGCCTTTGCCTCGCGGGCACCTTTGGTGCCCCGCGAGACGCCTCGCGCTGCGCAAAAAGGCGCGAATTCGCGCTATAAATAGGAGCTGTGGGAGCGCTAGCAGTCATGCCACAAGGCGAACTGCTAAGCTGTGAATACTTACCTGTAAAGGCTGGTATTTCGGTGGTGCAGGAGAGCCGCAGGCGAAGATGGAACTTCTTCTTGAAAAGCTCCCATCCCCCCCTCCCTGTTATGAATATTATGATGCTTTATTTTATATATTTGTCGTGTGCTTTTATCAGGGTAAAAGTTGTCCCTTCTTAGGGATGGACTGGTGTAATGGTGTATGCTGTCTGGCTTTTAGGGCGGATGGCTTGGTTATATATGTGTATATATATATTTATGGTTTAAGTTATTGGAGGTGAGACTCTGGGTTTGGGCCAAGAGTTTCTTTAAAGTTTGTGATGTTTGTTATAAGCTAAATAAAAGTACACGGCCTGTTTATTCCAATTCGAGTATGGTGTTTTTATTTCAAGTTTACAGTACAAGGATACATTGTTGGTTACAATATCCCTTACAACTACATGTTTCCAAAAACTCGAATAGAATAGAATAGAATATTCGACTCGAGCCGGAAGATAACTGCAGCCTGCGTCCATCCCGTAATCTGCTCAGCAAACAACCGCTTACAGGGCGGACGCCGGCTGCAGTTATCTTCCGGCTCGAGTCGAATATTCTATTCTATTCGAGTTTTTGGAAACATTTCTTTCCAACGGACCCGACGATCCAATCCGAGGAAGTTGGGTTTAGGTGTACAGGTATCTTCCACACGTTATATCTGATGCATATCGTTTATATCCAGGTTTGTCTAATTCCAGGCCCCGAGGGCCATTACTAGACCAGGATACTGAACGCACACGTGATGTAATATGTTAAGAGCTGCCAGTGCCCGTCCTGGATATCCAGAAAGCCTGGCCTGTTTGTGGCCCCCGGGGCCTGGAGTTTGAGCCCCCCCATCTCTAGTAAATGCCAGTCTGATCTCCGCTGTCTCCTGTCTGTAGATCCCAGCTCTTCTCTTCTTCATCTCTTCTCCCCTGCGAGGGACTCTATTTCTTGGAGCTCGTGATGTTCGGCCTCCGCCTGCGTGCCAAGGTGCCGCGCGTCAACTGGGACCCATCGGTGAGTTTCATAAATCTCTCTGCACTCTGCTTTTACTGTAACGTGCTGTTTGGTGCGTTTCGGGTTAATGTAATCACTGATGTCTCCTATTCTGTGCAGCTCTGTAAACCAACATTTATCACGAGCCGTAATGTATGAACTCCGGCAGAAAATGCACCAAGAAGGGAGTCGTTGCCTGATTCGGGGGCTTGTTGCTCACTTTGCCGACTGCGTGTGAACCTGGCCTGCGCAAAACATTATCCTGCAGCCTCCTGAGTAGAGAGGAAATGGAACTTTTCGAGGCTTCCCTGTACAATGACGTGGCGTTGGCTTGAGTCTGACTGCCGACTGCTTCCTGCTTAACTCCGGCGACTGCTTGGGGGCCCTCGACAGAAGAGACCTGACAGGTAAGAGACGCGTTCCTTTTAACAGTCTCTATTTTACATCTAATAAAAATGAATACAAGCAATAACGCGATCTGAGGATGTGGCATTTATTATGACTAAAGACGAGTTCCCCGCACCGCATTTGCTCTGAAAAAAACATTGTCTTATAATCGAGCAAATACAGTATATTCATGCCCCTCGTGAAAATGCATATTCCTGCATCTGTACACAAAAGAAAATTTCCCAATTCCTACTCTGCAGACCCCGTGTTGTTGAACCCTCTGGAGCTTCCCAGACAAAATATCTTCCTAGCAGAAATGTGTCACGTGACCCAAACGCTGGTGCCGACAGCTTCTTACCAAACCAGACAAACATTAGGTGGTCGCTTGCATTTTGTGCCGCTCTTGGGTCGCGGCGTGTGTGTGCGGGTTTGTGGTGCCCTTGGGTCGCGGGGTTTGTGGCGGTTTGTTGCATTTTCAGTGAAAGCAACATTCGCTTCACACTCTAGAGAATAATGTTGTTTCTTCACATTTTCGCCTCCCGCGGGCGCTTCGATTATCCAAACCGTCTTGCTCCTATTTACAAAATGTAATTTAAAACCAGAAACTGCAGCTGTCGGCAGCTTAATAACACTTTACAGACTTCTGGGCTGGATATTCAGTCCATAAAACATTGTTCAGATTGTAAAAGTCGTCACTTCTGTTTTGAAATGGGAAGGAATACAGTAAATAGAGCCGGAGAGACTCGATGTCTGATACCTTTTAGTGGCCAACATGTCTATTAATTACATCGTTAGGGTTAATTTAGGGGCAGTTATGGTTGATGGGGTCTTTAGGGCTAATTTAGGGGCAGTTATGACTGATGGGGTATTGTGGGTTAATTTAGGGGCAGTTATGGTTAATGGGGCATTGGGTTAATTTAGGGGCAGTTATGGTTTATGGGGTATTTAGGGTTAATGTAGGGGCAGTTGTGGTTGATTGAGTCTTTAGGGTTCATTTAGGAACATTTATGGTTAATGGGGTGTTTAGGGTTAATCTGGAGGCAGTTGTGGTTGATGTGGTCTTTAGCGCTATTTTAGGGGCTGTTATGGTTAGTAGGGTATTTAGGGTTAATTTAGGGGCAGTTGTGGTTGATGGGGTCTTTAGGGTTAATATAGGGGCAGTTATGGTTAATGAGGTCTTTATTAAATAAAATTAACCCTCAGTCCTCAGCATTAAATTAACCCTAAAGACCCCATTAACCATAACTGCCCCTAAATTAACCTGTAATACCCCATCAGCCATAACTGCCCCTAAATTAGCCCTAAACACCCCTATCAACCATAACTGCCCCTAAATTAACCCTAAACACCCCATTAACCATAACTGCCTTTAAATTAACCCAAGTGAGGTCTCAACAGTGCTCTGTACAACAGCATGAGCACCTACTGCTGACACCTGGCTATACAACCAAGCTTCACGAAAAAAAAGCGTTCTTTAAAAAAAAAAGAAAAATAGACAGGTTGGGGCTTTAAATTTAAATTTTTGCAATTTATCTAAATTAAGAGTTGTGTCAAAGAACCAATATACTTCATTTTTTACACTCACCTTGAATAAACATTATGTTTCTTGTTTTCTGCAAAATGATTATATAGTGAGAACTGTTTTTCACAATTTTTAAATTTATCCACTTAAATTATCTAGGTGTTAAAATATATTTCTTTTCTGTAATGTTATAATTTATTACAATAAGCCCATGTTCGCTTGGTATACAAATTGCTTTAATTCCACTTCTTCTGTATTGATATTAACTTAATGTTCATTCTATGTTTGCATTCCATATCAACAACTTTGTCAATGATGAAGCGTTCATCAAACATCTTTCTATACGTTACCATGAAGTTATTAATATCAGTTTTAACATATAAGTACCATATGCATGGCTTTCAGTACACTTCACAAAACAAAAGACTGGTATTTATTTGCTCAAACCTCAGTAATTTAGTCAGTTTCAATCATTTTGATTAATATGAATGTAAAACAGAGATCCAAAAATGCTGGCCCGTTTGGGATCTTTGGTGCCGGTAGATCCGGGGCCCTGTTCTATCAGCATATTGCTCATGAAAACACTATATTTTACTATCAAAAACATTAAGGGAACTTCGATATTTCAAAAACCCATTTGAAATGTAAAAAAAAAACAAAGATGGCCGCCCTAATCCCGCATGCCAAGTCGCACGGCCGTGGGCATGAGGTCATCGTATTCTGACAGCCTATATATATGGGGCAAATGGCAGTTATTAGCTATCAGTTCTTGATTCCCAGTGGTGTATACTATTGGTACGAGAACAGCGTTTTATTTGGAGAAATGCCATTCCTAGCGGCTTGGAAACGTAGACGACAGGATGAAGACCCGAAGAACCCTGAACCACCGGGAAAAGAGGAGGGAGAGAGGACCGAAGATCCACCCCGGGACGACCAGCAAAAACGGAAGAAACACAGCTCCCAAGGAAGCGAGACGGACCGCGGAAGAAAGAAGAGGAAGAAGAGCCCTGCAGGAGAGCCCAGCGGATCAGATGATGGACCCAGGAAGCCCCTCAGCCTCACAGACTTCACCTTCTATTCTGAGTTGGGAAGAGGTGGATTTGGCAAAGTAAGTAACGTGTTTATTTTATCTAGGGGTACAGAAAGAGTTTTTAGGGGAAATATGGAACAAGAAACCACATAAAACATGCCTTTGTCTTACTTACTGGGATCATTCTAGGTAGGGAAAACAGTGACACTTTAATCCAATAAATCAGTTTGAACACAGCCCATATTATAGACGGTACGGCCTCCAAAAGCTGTTTATTTTCACTCATTCCAAACACACAAGCTTTACACTTAAGGCTGGGAGACGATATCCTTGGGTTTGGATTGGAGAGCAGCAAACGTAGAGCTTGATACATTGTATCCGGTGTCTATCATACAGGAGAAGCACACTGAGCAGTTACTGGACACTCCACGCGGTGGCGGCGGCAGTTAGGCAGGTTGGAGATACTGATTGGCTCATGCAGCTGTCACTCACGTCATACATCATTCATTCATTAATATGAAACGATCTTAACTTTATCTTTGTAACTAAATGGAACGGTAATGAGTGAAATGTTCAGTATATACCAGAGACTGCCAGGCCTACTGAGTGTCCATATTGCCAGATTAAGGAAAAGTGGATGTGCAAGCGCATTGGTGTCATTTATACATCAGGATGTGCTGGGTATTAAGATAAAATGATGTTTATTTCCGCTATAATAAAAGACGCAGAAAATGTGCATGTGTTGTTTTTTTTAAAAGCTAAAGGGGTATCCTGAAGTTATAATGTGAAGGGTGAGGGGATTCCATGTAAAGTCAGGAAATTTTACTTTACCAAGAGGGTGGTAGATAAATGGCCTCTCAGCAGAAGTGGTAATACATGGTATAGGCAGATGGTTCCTGAATCTAAGGCAAGACCAAGGACTGATTAAGCTGTGAATCTGTACACTAGATGGGCCGGATGGGTCTGCTGGTAGATTCTATGTTTCTATGAATCAGGTAATGTTATCATAGTAACAGATTTAAATGAAAATGCTTAAAGGACTAAAATCAATGCTCTGGGGTCGGCTTTCTACACAAAACTGCAAATGGAATAATTAGGTAAACTACGTCTGAGATAAAATGAGATGTCGATGTTAAAAAGGCATCTGGAGCCTATATTATTCTGTTCATTAAAAGCTGGTCTCAGGTTGTCTTTGCAGATTAAGACATTGAACCTTTTGGGCTGGGTTAAGTATTCTACGACTAGTTTTAAAATTAGATGTACGCATCTATATTGTAGTGGATGGAGTGAGTGGTAGATAGGTGGAATAGCCTCCCAGAACAAGTGGTAGAGGACAAAACAGTGACATAATTTAAACATACATGGAATAGGCATATGGCTCCTGAATATAAAGTAAGACCAAGGACTGATTACGGTTTGAGTCTTTACATTAGGACGTTGGATGGGCTGAATGGATCTGATCTCCCATCAAACTGCACCTTTCTATGTTGATAATGAGCTTCACATTTCACACATCAATTACAACTGTGTCACCCCTTCCTGGTTATCTCAGGTCATGCTCGCGTCATGGAGGAGCAGTAAACATCCGGTGGCTGTTAAGATCATCAAACGCAGCTCATCGTGGAAAGAAGGCATCATGCGGGAAAGACGAGTCTTGGAGATGGCAGCAGAAAGCCCATTCCTCTGCCACGGCTTTGGTGCTTTTCACACCCAGGTACGGAATTGTCTGTTGCTCTGCAGCCTATTCCCGTCCTTTCACCTTCTACCATGCGCCATTTCTACAGAAGATCTGCATGTGTCACTGTACTATTAGTCTCTGCATGACTATAACTGTTTTTGCTCTATGTTCAAAATAAGCACCGCGTTTTTCTCGTCATGGAGAACGTGAGCGGAGGCAGCCTGTCAAACCACCTGAGGAGGAACGGCCGGATGGGAACCAGTGCTGCAGTGTGAGCAACAGAGTAGACATAAAGCCAATGATCATTTCCATGCTGTCTAAATGGCTCCTCTAGCTTTAATCCCAATGCAGTGAAATCAGAGGCTCTCCATCTCTGTAAATAACCCTTTGCTAATATTTAGAAACTACTCACTAAACTGTTTGTGTCCTTCTGGCAGGTTCTACGCTGCAGAGATCACCTGCAGAGATTTCTGCTCTCAACTGTCCTGTTGTTGAGTCTTATGTAGAGCTGAAACAACGAATCGATAAAATCGATAATAATCGATAACGGAAATCATCGATAACGATTTCCGTTATCGATTAATCGAGTGATCAATTCGTTGTTGGAGCACTCGGCTCCTTTTACTTACCTCCGCGAGCGTTCCCCGCTTCTGCTACACGCTCTGCAGTCTCCGCCTTCTTTTAGCTACGTGACGGATGTGACGCGTTCCGGAGGTAAGTATTCTTCATGTCTATGTGCACGGATCGCACAGAGCCACTCGCACAGAGCGAATCGCTCTGTGCGAATGGAGCCACTCGCACAGAGCGGTTCGCTCTGTGCGAGTGGCTCCACTCGCACAGAGCGGTTCGCTCTGTGCGAGTGGCTCCACTCGCACAGAGCGGTTCGCTCTGTGCGAGTGGCTCCACTCGCACAGAGCGGTTCGCTCTGTGCGAGTGGCTCCACTCGCACAGAGCGGTTCGCTCTGTGCGAGTGGCTCCACTCGCACAGAGCGGTTCGCTCTGTGCGAGTGGCTCCATTCGCACAGAGCGGTTCGCTCTGTGCGAGTGGCTCCATTCGCACAGAGCGGTTCGCTCTGTGCGAGTGGCTCCATTCGCACAGAGCGGTTCGCTCTGTGCGAGTGGCTCCATTCGCACAGAGCGGTTCGCTCTGTGCGAGTGGCTCCATTCGCACAGAGCGGTTCGCTCTGTGCGAGTGGCTCCATTCGCACAGAGCGGTTCGCTCTGTGCGAGTGGCTCCATTCGCACAGAGCGGTTCGCTCTGTGCGAGTGGCTCCATTCGCACAGAGCGGTTCGCTCTGTGCGAGTGGCTCCATTCGCACAGAGCGGTTCGCTCTGTGCGAGTGGCTCCATTCGCACAGAGCGGTTCGTGAGTGTGGGTGCAGGGCAGAGTGGGGGTGGGGGTGCAGGGCAGAGTGGGGGTGGGGGTGCAGGGCAGAGTGGGGGTGGGGGTGCAGGGCAGAGTGGGGGTGGGGGGTGCAGGGCAGGAGACTGGGTGCAGGGCAGAGTGGGGGTGGGGATGCAGGGTGTGAGTGTGGGTGCAGAGCAGAGTGGGAGACTGGGTGCAGGGCAGAGTGGGGCTGGGGATGCAGGGCAGGGTGTGAGTGTGGGTGCAGGGCAGAGTGGGTGCAGGGCTGGGTGCAGGGCAGAGTTAGAGACTGGGTGCAGGGGCACAGTGCAAAGTGCTGGGTGCAAAGTGCCAGTGCTGGGTGCAAAGTGCCAGGGCTGGGTGCAAAGTGCTGGGTGCAAAGTGCCAGGGCTGGGTGCAAAGTGCTGGTGCAAAGTGCTGAATGCTGGGTGCAAAGTGCTGGATGCAAAGTGCCAGGGCTGGGGCAAAGTGCTGGGTGCAAAGTGCTGGGTGCAAAGTGCCAGGGCTGGGTGCAAAGTGCTGGGTGCAAAGTGCTGGGTGCAAAGTGCTGGGTGCAAAGTGCTGGGTGCAAAGTGCAAAGTGCTGGGGCAAAGTTTCTTGAACAGTAATAGTCCACCTCTTTTCAGAATGTTTGGGGTTATTTTGTTTCATAAATATTGTGTTTGGGTTCTTGTACTTTGAAAATATTGTTTTTTATTACATCATAACAAAATAAGAATGTTAATGTAAATTTTAAGTTGTTTTTTAACATCCAGTTCATTAAATTCTTTTAAATAAACGAAAAATTTGCATATTGTTTTTTTTATCCGATTAATCGATTAATCGAAAAAATAATCGGCCGATTAATCGATTATTAAAATAATCGTTAGTTGCAGCCCTAGTCTTATGTCTTCCATCACCCCAAGTTCCCTTCATCTCACCATTTATTCCATTTCAAAATCTTTCAGAATTCTTAAGAGGAAAATGAACATCTTCTTTCTCTGAATCATTTAGGGACCTGAAGCCAGCGAACGTGTTGATGACCAGCGAGGGACACCTGAAGATCTGCGATTTCGGCCTCGTTGTGGAGAAGATCATCGGCGCAGCCAAAACCAAAGGCGTAGTTGGGACCAGAAAATATATGGCCCCGGAGGTGAGAATTTATTAATTAGATTAATGCTATAGTTAATCTAAACCTTAATTACTTTACAATGCATTACCTATCTACATTTTACACATATTGAACTTATTTTGCAGGTTTTTCAGAAGAAGAAATATGGCGCCTCCGCAGACTGGTGGTCGTTTGGAGTCACTCTGTACCAGATGCTGGTGGGAAGGGTCCCAGTTCCAACATCACAGCCCAAGAGGGAGTACCGGGACTGCACCGTTCACAATGACTTCCCGTACCCAAGCTGGCTGCTAGCAGATCAGAAAGACATCCTCATGAAGGTGAGTGGATCACAAATGTCCTGATAAGGTGTGTGGCTATACAGGAACTTTTATAGACAATAAGGGACTGTAGTGCAGCAGATTCTGGAATGGGCAAAATATGGTTACTAAACTCAACAAAAACTTGGCTAAATACGTCAGGAAATTGGAATACAAAAACCATTTTTTATTTTTCTTTTGCTTTCTCAGCTTCTGCTTAAAGATCCAGAATGCCGGCTTGGGACGAATGGTGATATAAGAGTGCATCCTTTCTTCGGCATCTTAAACTGGGACCATTTGGAACAACGCAAACTCTGGCCCCCATACCTGCCTCTGGTGGTACGTGTAGCCATTACAAAATGCTTTAGATCCACTAAGTTCTAATATCACAACTTATTGCTCTTCAACATTAAAAAGTACTTAATAATGGTATAAGAACACATCCCGTCCACAAACAGAACCCCCACACACATGTAAATTTACTGTATATGATTTTTTCTTCCGAACCTTTGCTACATTTCCTTCCACCAATTAATCATTGCTAAGGAGCCCATCTAATGACAACTGACGAGCGCTTTGTTATTACGTACCTGCCGCCATAGTATACATTATGATGTGTTTTTGAAATCAAGGAACTTTTCGCTTTTTTCTTGCAGGACCCAACTGGAGATCTTCACCTCAGTTCCCAGGATATATCCTTTTCATTTGTAGAGGGGGCTAATTGTAACAAAAACAAAAAAAGTTGGGATTTGCCAGACCTGTCTTTTGTTAGCCCCAAATGGAGGGAATAAACATCCCTCCTTGTATCCAACATCTCAGATGGGAACAAATTCTCTTTTATTCAGGATTCAGCTTGAAGATCTTGCCTGAAAAGTCTCCTGTTGGATGACGACCAATAGTCCAGGATGTCACCTCCCTGCTTCATCTACCACCGCAGCAGAGCTGTCCACCACCACAGCAGAGCACCTACCTCAACATCACAGCAACTCCACCTGCTGTCCACATCAGAGAAAACCACCTTCTACAGCTGTCCAACATCACTGCGCGGCAATTCCACCTGCTCTGTCCAACATCACTGCGCGGCAATTCCACCTGCTCTGTCCAACATCACTGCGCGGCAATTCCACCTGCTCTGTCCAACATCACTGCGCGGCAATTCCACCTGCTCTGTCCAACATCACTGCACGGCAATTCCGCCTGCTGTCCAACATCATTGCCAAGCCTCTACTACAGCTGTCCAACACCACAGCACAGCCATTCCACACGCTGTCCAACATCACAGAAAAGCATTTAATGCAACACAACACCACAGAGAACTTCATTGCTGACAAACATCATTGTGCTGCACCTTGTCCTGCTGTTCAACAACTTAGCAGCGAGACTCCATCTGGCCTCTAACACATACCTCCCAACGTTTTACCCCCAGTGAATCGGGATGCAGGGGGGGTGGTGGGTGGGCGCATGCATAGTAGAGCTTACCTTTAAGCTCCGTCCCCCGGGGTCCCGATTCACAGAGGATAGAATGTTACTGCACATGCATTCTCCAGTGTTCCAAACACCAGAGAATATAATTAGAAGAAATGTGGTTCTGAATCCTGCTGTCCCATAGAGATCTTCCTCTGTCTTCTGTTTTTGGGAGAGAGCTAGAGTTCGGCAGGGAGATCGAGTGGCCGCACCCAAAGCAGGACAGCTGGGAGCCATGCAGTCTGCTGCCACCTGTCATACTGTGTCACAGACAGGCTTCCATGCTACGTAACATCAAAGTAGAGCATCCCTTGCTGTCCAACATCACACAAAAGTACCTACAACACAGCAGATCATCTCCCAGTCTACCAAATTACAAATAGTATTCCTACCCTACACAATGAAGTAGAGGGAAAAGGTCTATCCGCTTCTTAAAATGTGTTTCTTCTTTGTTCTAGATCCAGCGTGGACCACGGACAGAACTAAAGGGCACTGATTTATTTAAGAAGGTCTTTTGAGTTACTCTGTAAGTTATTAAACCTTCAAGAGGTTCGCTTTGTCTGGCAGCTGAAACTGTCCCTCTTCCTTCTATGTAGGTCTATGTGAGATTTTGTCAGAGTCGCCTGGTGCTTGAGGAATGAGCCCTTCAAACCGGAAAAATTTTGAATGAATTCTGTCTTTTATCTGTAAGTCTCTTGTCCCTCACTAAAGGTTATGGGTAGTTTAAAATAGTCTACATGTACTAACTTTCTCTTCTTTTCTTCGTTTCTCTTCTTTTCATATTTAGAATTCTGCATGGATTTACTCATTCTCCTATTCCATTATTGGTTCTTCAGAAACTTCTTCTGGGACCTACAAGTACAGTTGGTACAAGTAAGTAAATCTTCAGACTGTATTTGCTGTAAATACTTACTATTGAGATTAGAGATAGGAAATATTTAAATGTATACCTTATTTTAATTAATGTTTGGGCTACGGTTACTTGTCTATCTGGTATTTGGCATCTATTTCTTCTTTCTCTTAGATCAAGCACTGACCAAGTTAACCACATATACTCCTGGACTTAGTGCTACATGCAGGATGATCCGATGTACCATGGAACAAAACGAGCCAGTTGAATCATTTCAGAAGTTTTTCACTTTCATTGTAAGTTATGAAACCTATAAGAAGGTTATTACATATTCTGCGGTTGCTCAGTCTGGCTGCTGAAACCATTCCTCTTCCTTTTGCACAGATCTTCAAACCTGCTTGGAAGATCTTGCGTCTGTGTCATATTCTCCTGGTGCCTGAGGAATGAACCCTTCACACTGGAAGTCTTTTGTCTGTGAGTCTCTTCTTTTTATTTGTCATAAACATGAAATTACCCAATAACTAGTTTTATTTAAAACCAACAAGCTAATTTTCCTTTACTAATTCCTCCCTCCTATTCTCCCATTGGTTCTTGTCTAGCGATGACTGTATCTTCAGGCCGTATATATATGCTGTAAATTCAACTTATTTTGATTTGTGCATAGGATGAGATTTCATTTTAATGATCTTTTTTGTTATCTATGCCAGGTGTGATGCTCAGATGTGAATTTGTGTCAACTATCCTTCAAAGCCTGTTCCAAGTAGATCTGTAACAGGTCGGTATCTCCTGTCCCTAACATTTCTTACATGTAACAATTGTGTCTTGTTCCCCATTTCATCTTCTATGCATTCTGTGATCACTTGCCCTACATTGTTTGATCTTGTATTTGTCAGTTTGTCCACACTGTTCCTTAAACATCTCCTCTATTCATTCTTCCCATAAGAACGTGTAATTTTCTTACCATGATTTTCCTGATTTTCATAATCACAGGTTTCTTATTCTTGTTTTCTCCAGCTACCAGAATGGCTTGAGATGTCTGGAAGATCTTTCATCCTTCAAGCTTCCTCTCCTGAAGATCTCTAGAACTTCAACTTCACGGCCAAAGCAAATTTATCTCCACTCATCAGACGCTGATCCTCTTCTTCTTGTCATTGACGATTAAACCTACAGCATGACACACATGTTACCATGTTGCAGTTCTTTAAACTATACAGCCCTATATAAGTAAACTCATTTAAACCCCTTAAGTTACCTGTACAGCATCCAATGTGTCATTTGCATACTTTATATATTATCTTGGTTTCACCCAGTTTAATAAAATCCTTTAACTTTATTTATATTTCAGTGATTACTAATGGATTCATTTAAACATTTCATTAATTGACTTTTATTTCTCCACATACTGTACACAATACATTCAAGCCTCTGTAAACAGTTACAGCAATGTTCTCTGTCAACTCACAAAGTGTTCCAAAATAACACACACAATGTAACGTTACTATTGTGTGTTATTTGCTTGTACAACATCTGCTTTCAAACTACCGTATTTGCTCGATTATAGGACGAGGTTTTTTTCAGAGCAAATGCTCTGAAAAATACCCCTCGTGTTATAATCGAGGTCGTCTTCTAATTAGACCTCAAAAAAATGTCTGCTGGGGCCAGGCTGCTTACCGGTGCTTTGGTCCCGAGCAGCGTCTCTTCTATTAGCAGCAGGAAGCTAGCAGAGTGTCACATAATTCTGCCTCCCCCTCCTTCCTCTGGGGGCCAGAGAAGTTGCTCGCACAGCCGGGCCCCTGCAGAAGTCTTCAAGTGAGAGAGCTGCAGTTCAGGTAAGGGGGTGGGGGAGGGTTTTTGTGATTAATGTGTGAAGTATGTGTGATTAATGGAATGAATGAGTATTTAAATGTTTGTGAATGAGTGTGTGTGTGATAGCATGGATGTGTAAGGGGGAGGGTGGTAGCATGGCATAGGGAGGCTGTACTCAAACTCCTATCATCCCCAGGTTCCAGCATGTACTGGCTGCCTTGGCTTGATAGGAGTTTGATTGCTGTTAGCAGTTATATATATATATATATATATATATATATATACCTCCAGAAATGCCTTTTAACCCCCTATATGCCACTCTGGCATATAGGGGGTTAAAAGGCATATCATGGGGCAGAGTGGCATATATGAGGGCATAAGACATTTCTGGAGGCAGACTGGCATATAGAGGGTTAAAAGGCACATCATGGGGCAGAGTGGCAAATAAAGGGGGATTAAGGCATTTCTGAGGGCAGAGTGGCAACCTTGGGGGCAGATGTGCATAACTGGGGAGAGGCAGGTTGGCAAATAAAAAGAAATAAAAAAATATATATTTTTCTCAATCATAGCTTTTATTAAATATGAAAAAATTGTTTACATGAATTAATATTTACTAGTAAACCTTTTTTTCCTATAGGGTAGTCTTATATTCAGGCTTTTTGTTTTTTTCCTAAATTAATATTTAGATTTTGGGGGGTCGTCTTATAATCAGGGTCGTCTTATAATCGGGCAAATACGGTTGTTATTTTTTAACTTTGACGTATTTGTTTTCCTGCAATAATAAGATATTGAGTGTGGGGCATGTGTTTCTACTCAAAGAAATCAAACCATGTATAACACAACTTAATACGACTTATATAAACGATAAATAGTACAAAAGTGAATGTACACAGCGCCTGATTAGCTGCATTTCCCTCTGTCTCAACCAGAAAAAAATTCAAAATCAAATTTACACCGATGGGCATAAAAGATTAAAATTTGGCACCTTCATTCTCATAACGTAGAATCTATATCCATATAGGAAAAAACAGAAACAAATATATAGTGCAATATGTTTAAATCATATCAACATATAGCACTTTATCTGATTAAAACTTATTGCACTATATATTTGTTTCGGTTTTTTTCCATCATGGTTCCATCAATAGTATAGATTTTTTTTTTGGCAAATGGGAGACGAGCCTTTGTTTTGTTTTTGGTCAGGAGTGCATTAAAACATTAAAACGTGTCTCTGGACTGTGAGCCTCTGCCAGAATACGCCACGGGCTGTATATACAATAAGGATGTTTAGCCTTGAAGAAAAGTGGGTTATTTATGGCAGTGGCACTAAAGTCTTAATAACTAAAAATCCAATTCCTCATTTACCTAAATGTCCCTCTAAGACATTGGTTCCCCACGTGCGGTATGAAAAGGAGCCAGGGTGCTTCTCAAGTACATTGGCTGCTTGGCTTCTACGACTTGTCATTAACTTAAAATGTGGGAAAGAAAATTAAACTAAACAAGTTAATAAAAAAGTTTAATTTCATCTAATTCCTCCAAATGAAAAGATAGCTCTGCAGGCAGGAATAGTTGCCGCAGTTCCACTGATAGCCAGCAGGTGGTGCTCCTAAACCTATAAGTATTCAGCATAGAGACACACTTTATAATATAGTACCTGAAGAAGAGACCGAGAGTCTCTATAACATGCTTTTTATTTCTACGGCTACAACTCCACAACTTATACTTCATAATGAGCATAAGCTGTTTGTTTATATGCCTTTGGCACGAGAGTTAATGTAAGGAAGTTCTACTTCACTGAGAGGAACAGCCTTCCAGCAGAAGTGGTAGAGGCTGATACACCGAGGGAAGTTAAATATGCATGGGCTAGGCATATAACTCCTGAATGTAAGACCAACGACTGATTAAGGTTTGATTCTTTACAGCAGGAGAAACGGGCAGACTAGACGGGGGCCAATCTGCCGGCAAATTCTAGTTTTCTCAGTTAATAGAGCACCCATGTATTTGAATATACAATCCACCTGTCTGTGTAGGGATAGGGTAAGAATATATACGGATTTATGCCAAGACGTATGCCAAGTATTTTTACATACATTATACGATATGTAAGATTATATCATAGTATCTAGAAGAAATTTGTAAAATACCCAATAGCACTAATATGCTTTTTTAATGACATTTGAAGATTAATAAAACCCATTTGGGCATTGTTATACACATTATAAAGTGTGAAGCACACAAAACCAGACAGACTTCTATTAAGTATTTCTGTATCAATACGTAGAACCCAAGCCCTGTGAATTCCCTGTGTCCAGAAATATGTTTCATTTCTGCAGTTAAGTGTCTTTTCCAGCAGGTGGCGCGTCTTTGCTAACAGAACTATTTTCCGAAAAATAAGATTTTTTCCAGTGTTTTCCCTAAAGTTCAATAATGACAAACAATTTCAATAGGGAAAGATGGTTGTTTTATAAAGAGATATAATATGTGACCCAGGCAGCATCTCGACTCTCCCCCCACAACCTACTCCTTGTCCTAATCCAGCACCTCGTCTCAGAAGGATGTATTCTGCCCGGTAGAGGAGATAGTGGGGGCTTTGCTGACTTGGCACAGACCACCAAAACGTAACTGGACTGGTTACCCAGGAGAGATCTCTGAGCTCACCAACTGGATCTAATGTTTTTATGTTCACACAGTGAGCACCTGATCTGTTGCTCCAACTGAGTATGGAGCTATACCGGCCAACAGCCTACCGGGCATTTGCCTGGCATGCCAGAGGGCCACTCCAGGCCTCACAGTTGGTAGGTATGAGTAGGCTCCATGCTAACTGTGGCTTAAAAAGATACACATCACTGATGAGCCAAGCATCTATTATACCTGCGTGTTACTTACAGGAGATAATCCATTCCATCTCTATGGTTTCATTTTGACGGTTTTTACATTTTTTGGCACCGGTACGAGGGTTCCTATATCATAACCCCATTGAAAGACAGCTTCGGCGGAGGCTTCCTAGTGTTTCTTAATAGCTCGGGTGGTAGCAGGTGAAGAACTAATTGAATTTGACAGTAAAATGAAACAAAGCATCTGCCAAAAGCGGGCTTGCTGGAAAGAAAATGAAGTCTCCAGTAGAGTGTTCCGTTACAGAAAGTCTCCGGAGAGTGTATTTAGTGACATATTTTGCCCACAATGATTATATTTTTTTCTCGGCTTCAATTAAGACCTTGTTATTGATGGAGCTACAAGCAGCTGAAGCCACGGTTTGTGCATTTGATGCAAAATACCGCAACATTGTAGCAGCCAGACAGTCTAGGCGCACGCAGGGCTGAGGTTGAGCTTTTACGACGTTCAAGAAGAGAAATTTCTTTCTACTAAATCGAGAGAGAGAACAAAATGAGTGACGGAGAAGTCTGACGCGGCCTCATCCTTCTACGTGGTTCCACCAGACAATTCTTAGCACGTTGTCCAAAGATATAAAGTATCAATGACTTGGTAACATGTGACTTAGAACAATCCACAAATAGTGTACGGAACCTCTAGAACTTAATGACCGTCCTTCACTAGAAGCCACCGGGATAGAGTTATGAAGAGCGTTCTATATGTGGAGCAGTTACCATGGAAATAGACAGAATGTTCCTCTGATTGCAACACATTTTCAGGGTTGGATCAGAAGAGTGTGTCATAGAGATGGACCAACTTACCCCTCTAGTGTTCATAAAAGTAACATTACACACGATCCATACTACTATTTGAATGCTGAAACCCCGCCAAGAAATAATTCATGTAAAAATTGTCCTTATTAATATATTTTTAGCTGGGAAAGCTTAACTGTCATGTGATACAAAAGGCTTACCACGATTGGACAATAAACCTAGCAGACTCGCACCTGAAGGAGGAGAACGTCCCGGGATTCATCCCATCGCAAAAAACAGGCAATGTTTCAACCTTCGTCAAAGCTTTAGAACCTTGATGATCTTGTGCTATGGGCCGACATTGTAGACAACATGCGCAGGCATACAATGTATCAGTTCATCAACTGCGCTTTATCAACGCTCTATTTACAGGGTCCTGGGAGGACCAAAAGACTCAAGGAGCAGGTTAGAGAGATGGGCAATTGATTTTTTTGCTAATTTCCATCTTGTAATCTCCAAGTAACGGATCAATACGAGACTGATAGAAGAAATTAGAATGCGCGTCCTAGCACCATGGCCGCGCTATTTATCACAGAGCAGATGGCCCGTGCCAGATCTATCTTTATTCCAAATAAATTAAATTGCATTTCCTCCGAGTAATTTTTCACCGGCGTGGCCTGCTTTTCTTAGTTTGCTTGAAAGACGGGCCTCCGCATCTACTAGTGACAGGCTATCCGTGGGTGGAAATTGGCAAACATTCATTCCTTAGAAGTATAGCGGTTTCCCGTTAGACAATCTGCAGTCTCTATATACGCTCTAATGGAGTCTGTATTGTATAGTTTTTGCCCAAAAAAAGTATTTTCGAGCGGGGGTTTGATTAGAAAGAATGAAACATTATGGTTAAAAAACAGGAACTATTTCTCGTGATTAAGCCGAGGAGAGTCAGAGGGCGAGGGGCTGATGAAGGCGAGCCCTAAGGGCAGCAGAATTTGCTAAAGAGTGCGGCTGTATGAAGAGCGACATGATGAAGAGTGCGATGAAGGCCACTTGACTCGGGTAATCCAACGACCCCTCACCCCGATGAGAAACCTCAATGGACTCCATCGAAAGCAACGCCCAGCACCTGCACAGCGTTACGGAGGCCGAGAACCTCCCTGCAGCCTCCAAAGTCTTATCTACGTCCACTCACCATCCTTGTGACCTTCTTACCCCAGAGGAGAAGACGACTAAGATCCCACAGCAGGCGAGACCCCCTGCAGCTGCATTTCTAACCACCAAGACTAATAAGCAATTAACTTAGAATTAGCCTTAAAAATGTTTTTTCCCCGGTTATTTTTATCATTAAGGGCAGGTGTCTAAACATGTCACCTTTCCTGAATTACAGATCGCTAATAAAACAAGCTACAAAGGCAAAAACATACGTAAAAACGGCGGATCGGGAAGAGGTCTGATGCATACTGGGAAGATTAGGGGTACCATGGAAGCAGGATCTGCACGATTATTCCTCCTCATTAGGTTATCTCTCCCATATTGTTAAGCTGCTGATTGCTGTGGATTGGGTCAGACGGCCATTGTGAGAAATTGTGGGAGGAAATTGATTAAAAGATGCTCTTTTTTGCCACAACCAAACAAATCTAATCAAATCTAATTTTTTTATAGTAAATTCTAGAGGTAATGTGTGTGTATATATATATATATAAATACACATGCACATATACACACACATAATATGTAATTATATCTCGTGAAATGTAATATTATAGTATATTATAGTATATTTATATATATATATATATATATTTTACAATGTGAATACACTTATTTATATATATATATATATATATATATAACATTTGAATATATATATAATGTGTATATATATATATATACATATAAATATATGTTATTAAGTCAGTCTTTTTTTGTTTTTTTATATAATAATAATAGGGAAATCGGCAATTGCCCCCCCCCCCCAGCCATTAGAATCCAATTTTCTTTATTTCGGTCTCAAACAAAATGAATAATTTTGAAAGGCTGGAGGACGCTGCCAGAGCGGCCATAATGAAAGAGAGGTCGGGTGTTTTCAAAGAAGAATATATATTTGTAAGGGCCAGGGCTGAATTGTTAAATGCCATTTAATAGGCAAGCGACAGCAGGAAACGGACTAATCTTTATAGAGCGCTGATTAGTAAGTAAGGCTTCCCGGGTGATAATTAGTATTGCTCTGGCCAAGTTCCAGCATCTGACGGCGGCATCCACGGCGTAACGGTTAATTGCCAGACACTTTTAACTGTCATTAAATGTCACCATTTTATTTCCACGGCCAGAGCATGTGGTGCAATTTTTTGGGGGGAACAAAATGACCCCAAGGGTGAGTTTAACTCTTTAGCAATGCGTTGCATTCAAGCAGGGCCCTCAAAGGGTTAATCAAGATAATATCTTTCTCTTGTTCTACATAGAATGACTCAAAATTGTCTCGATTTCTCTGGAAATGACCTGGCTTCAATTCTTATCATGCTTGCCAACATGTCAAAAGGTCACTTTACTGACAGAGGGACTGGCCAAACAAAACATGGGACAATTGGTAGGTACATAAAAGAAAATAACAGGACTAGACGATCTATGTTTCTATGCATTTTTGGGGACAAAACTGTTCAATTAAGAACCTAAACATGTTTGATTTAATGTAACGGAGATGCAGCTCATCACACCTTGACAGCCATCACTACTAAAGAATAAAAACCTACAAGTCAAAACAGCCCAATCCGTCTCAATGTAAAACAATAAAAAAACCTTATAAGCGCCGTAGACCTTTTTTTTTTATCCGTAAACATCTGCCCCAGGGGTCTGTTCCTCAGAAAAGCAAGGAATTACGTTACGGTGTTTTCATCCGCACTCCGAACGAAGCGGTTGCTTTTGCGAGGTACGAGCGACCATTGTTGGGTTAGCCGACGACTCTGTGCCTCCAGTTGGCGTTAAATCAACCCCCCGCCGTGCCTAATCCTGTGCAAAGAACGTCGCTGAAGTCTGGAACGCCGAGGTATAATTCCGACTTTTTTTTTCTTATCAATTCTAAGAAATTGCTCGGAGCAATCAGACTTCTCTCAGCCAAAAAGTACATTAGTCAGTGACAAAGACCGGCGCGCCACTTAATCAGAAGGCGCTGTGATTGATAGCGCGTCGATGCGGCCTTTAATCAGGGATGCGCTATTCAGATTTCCAGCCATTAAACCGGCCAATCTATATGATCGCGCCGGCTCGACGGTTCATTTGTCACGTTCGTCAAACACGGGGCTTTTAAACCGCTTGCCGACAGCGGTACCGGCCAGCATCTTATTTCGCGTCACATTGTCAGATTTGTTTCTATTTTTTCTACTAAATAGGATGGAACTTTAAAAAAAAATAGATCGATTGTGAAATAATGTAGATTAGTAAAAAGTAATTTTAAGACAGAGAATCGCGCACATTGTCACTTAACTGTGAAAAGCACCAATTGTTCCTTTAAAGGAAATAGCTTGCATTCTATCCCCTATTAACTCATAAATAAGGATTTTGACCCAAAATGAATTTTTACTCCCAAAATTGGGGAAACAAATTAGAGTGCAGATAGAGGGGCGGAGAGCTGCGCAAGCAGCAGTGATGATGGGAGAGAGTGAGCGTGTGTGTATGGTGTTTGAGTGTACGTGTGTAAGTGTATGGTGTTAGCATGAATGTGTGAATGTCAGCATATGGTGTCGGGGTGAGCTTAAGGTTTGTGGTGCGAGAGAGAGGGGAGAGATATGTTAGTTTGTATGTGTAAGTGTACGCTGTTAGAATGAGTGGGTGCTAGAGTGAGTTTGCGTGTTAGTATGTGTGTGCGTGTTTTGGTTACAGAGTGTGGGAGGCTGCTGTCACTAGGGGTCAATAAACCTAGGCTCACCCCTGGCGCGGTCCAAGCTTGCTTCTATATCTGTCAATATAGTAATCTGGGTCTAAACTGCTAGCTTTAACAACTATTTGGCAAATCGGTGGCCAAAGATATGAGGTGTGAGCGTCTTTGGACTACAGGGGTCACTTTAATACCCTCAACACAACCTTCTCCAGAAGCTCTCTGGGGTGAAGGTACTGATCAATGCGCTGAGGCCACGTTACAAGAAGGTCGCATGTCCATCCGGCTTCTAAATAAATTCTCTTTGCTTCAGTCGATCGCACAACCTGAACAATGAGGGATTTCATAATTACTTCACGCTACTCAATTAAAAATACATTAAGGTGCGAGATCTCTTCCACAAATCCCCCGAGGAGGGCAATTTGTGATTAAAGCATGCATCTACATATGGAAAGGTCACTTTGCCGACTGTGCCGTACATCAGTAATATAATGACGGAGAGGGGGGGGTGCACACGCTGGGTTCAGGGAAGATGAAGGCATAATATATTATGATTTTTAATAAGAATAAGGGCATTTTGATCATAATGAAAATAATCAGCAGAATTCTGGAAGTCTGGCACTTGAGGTTATTAGCATTGGGAAAATTCACTTTGTATCTATTACTAAAACATGAGATAAAGGAGATTTATTACCTGAACCTGTTCTAGATACCCTACTTTCACACCCCCTAACATTACAGGCGTGCAAAGTGGGACATCTGTGTTGGGGGGCTTCGCAAGAGGTGGAGAGGGGCAAGAAGAAGTGGGTAGTTCCAGAGAAGCAGCCACCTTATCCTCACCTCACTCGGTTTCAGAACGGCATGAGGAGACCAGCAGCAATGGAGGTCTGTTCTACAACCTCAATTAATTGTAAAGGCTCCCTGATCTGGTCCGTGGCGATCACAACATCTCCCTGACAGGTCCATGACAAAAGCAGGACAGTGCCCAGAAATCAGGACTTTCCTGTGAAGTCTGGGACTGTTGGGAGGTATGTACATTGTATATTATTTAAATATATTTTCAGTATGTTTAATGCTAAAACACCTACATTTCCATAAAACATTCCATCTCTGGAACTCCCAATGTTTACTTAGAGCTCCATTTGGGGTTTGCGCATGCAGAACTGCAAGCGGCCTCTATAGTTAGGACATCTGCCATGACACGGCACAATCGGAGTAGTTACGACTGTTGGTAGCTATACTTTCTGGCTGCTGGTCTTACTACTGAGCCTTGCCCTAAAACTGGACATTAGACCCCGGAGAGACATCTCCACCATGTGACACCTTTCCGTGACAGATCCCATTCCGAGACTCCTCCACAGACGCGGGCAGTGATCGCTGTACGCAGAGTGCAGATGATTTATTGGACGGTCTCACAATGTATAATGAAAAATTAAAGTAGTTCATCATATTACAGATGACTCTGATATTAATTCCAACTCATCCCGATAAACAAATAGATCATTAATCTACCATTCATGGTGAAGCCATTAACAAAGTCACACAAGCCCAAAATATATCGTCCTGCGTCATTTGCATTTAATAATTACTTATATCCTTAGAATTTTATATTTTTGTCCACTAAAACAACCAGTCTAAAAAAGTCAATAAAGAAATGAAGTGCCAATAATGAAGGCATAATTCTGTATATTACCCTGTATGATGTAGCACAAGAAAAAAAGAAATTTGTGACATGTATATGTTCTGTTATACACTGGTCAGTGATGGTCTCATTTTCAATGGACCCCTAATTCCTTTGCGTCTTGTTGTGCCCTTCAGCCTCTCCGTTCCCCTCCTCTTTTTAACATTCCCGACTCCCTACCATAAACCCTTAAAATCCTCAACATGAAATACAAATGATCAGCCTCCCAGAATTTTGGTCCCCTAGGGCCTCCATGGTTCTCATACAACAGACAAATTTTAGGGCTCTCCTAAGTTGTCAGATGGACAACCACCAACTGCAAAGGTTCTAAACATCTCAAAACTACTCAACTTTGACCAAATATTAGGGAAATATACGGAACTATACAAGAGCTCCAGGACCTATTTCGCTTCTCCATGGTGGCCTCTGAGCTCTTTGTAAAAGCTTTGTTGGAGAAGATGAGATGTTTCCTTCTAAAACTCATACTCTTGGAGCAGGTGGTGTTATTCCAAGGAAGGAGGAAAGGATAATATCTAGAAACATTGTTTCGGGATTTGCTGAAAATTCTGTTACTTTAGAAATATCCCAGCAGAGCAGCTTCTCTATTCCGCTCTCCCCGCGCGTCAGATATTGGAAGGGAGAGATTTATTGGATTAGATGTGAAGTATCAAGCCAGTAAAAATGATTGTCTGTGTCTATTACAGTAACAAAAAGTGCAGTGAAGTATATTACAAGTAGGTAATGAAGTATCTTGCAGAAACGTGGCTCATTCCGATACAAAACCAAAAGAGTAATTATCGTCTCCGAGCCAAACATCTTTCTTTCTCAGTTTAAGCCAGTAACAGCTCCAGATTTTTATCTTATTTTATTTATTTATTTTTTAATTGAAAATGTTTGATTGGCTGAAATAGTTTTTAATGGAGTCATCACGGCGTTAACTGCCACGCTTCATAATTTTAAATAGTCTTCAGTTAGCTAAAACATCAATTTCAATTTTAAGTAAGTCACTTAAAGCCCGGCTTAATCTTGCTGAAATGGATTTTTGTTTAAAAAAAACCTCCAAAAGGTAAAAAGTAAGATTTCGTAAATGGATATTTCGGTTCTGTTTCATTTCTAGCTTCCAAAGTCGCGCAGAATACACAGAAAACAAAATGATTCCTTTTTGGTGCAAAGTTTCAATGTTGATCTTATCACCGTGGCAACCATTGACTTGGTTCTTCTGCTTAGACCATTCCTATGGTTGCTATGGTGATAAAACTGATAGAACATTCCATTGGTTCCAACGTTCCAAACGTAGCAGTTGCTCTCAGTACGTTGATCAAATTAAACTGACCCGTTATGGTCTGTATCTTGAACATGGTGTGGTTTGTGCGTTTGATTGCGAACATAATCTCTAGGTAGAGGTCGGCTTCATTTGCCTTTCGTCCTCCACTACGTTTTCCTAATCCAACAAGTAATAAAAGCATCATGAAGGTGCAGAGGCACCCCACGATTATCAGAAGAGTATCTAACATCTTCTCACTCGCCTGCTCTGCTGAGCAATGAGAAGTGTCTGAGTTTCACCTGCTTTATATAACCTCCTATGATGACATCACAGAGGCTGATGATGCAATAGTGGGTGTGGGTGCATCAAGTGGGCGGGGTCTAAATCATTTCACTTCCAACCACAAATGAGACAAGTCCCTTAAAGCCTGGCTTAATCTTACAGAAATGGATTTTTGTTTAATAAAAAAAAACCAAAAGGTTAAAAGTAATATTTCATAAATGGATATTTCGGTTCTGTTTCATTTCTGGCTTGAAAAGTCGCGCAGAATACACGGAAAACAAAATGATTCCTTTTTGGTGCAAAGTTTCAATGTTGATCTTATCACCATGGCAACCATTGACCTGGTTCTTCTGCTTAGACCATTCCTATGGTTGCTATGGTGATAGACCTGATAGAACATTCCATTGGTTCCAACGTTCCAAATGTAGCTGTTGCTCTCAGTACGTTGATATTGCCCTTGATCAAATTAAACTGACCCGTTATCTTAGAACATTAACTGATAATTGCTAAATATCACACGTTATTTGTGGGAAATAATAATATTTTTAAATAAACAGCATGAACTATACTAAATGTTAACAGAATTTTATTGACACGTTAAATTGGAAGTTCAGTTTACAGATAACATGAAAATCCTCTGGTGGAGGTCAGTGTAGGATGATGGTCTTGGACTCCATGGTGTAGCCAGCGAGACAAACAGGCAGATGATGCAATAATAGGCGTGGCTGAATCAAGTGGGCGGGGCCTAAATCATTTCAGTTCCAACCACAAATGAGACAAGTCGTGGGCAAAGCAGGCTCAGGAGGGCCAACCACATATCCATACATGCGTGGTAGAGCAGCTTGTCAGCGTAACTACCAACATGTCAAGATCATGTCACAGGTGCAATCTCACCTCTCAAAGTCCCTCAAATAAATATAAAATATATTGTCTCCATTTGAGTTTTTCCTCATATTACTATGGCATTTAATTCCACCATCTAAGCGTGCCGACCCTGGCATATGTTGTGTACAGTCACCTACATAGACCTCATGTTCAATCTACATGTATGTACAAACACATGTATGGGATACATTTATAAAGGCCTTTTAAGAACATTTTGTTTCTGTTCCTTTCTTTTTTTTAACTTAATTTGTTAGATATTGGGACATACTGGGGAAAATGTTTTATGTAAATACAAAAAGGAGCACATGGGAGAAGACAATACCTGAGTCTAAGTAGCAATAGGTAATATCTATAATGCTGGAAGTGAAAAGTTATCCTAGGATGAGTGATGTTATTAAGGTGAGGGTATTAAACATGCATGGGATAGACATACGGCTCCTGAATCTAAGACGAGACCAACGACTGATTAAGGTTTGAGTCTTTACAGCAGGAGAAACGTGCGAGTAGACGGGGGCCGAATGGGGCCGATCTGTCGGCAGGTTCCATGATTCTATAATATTAGATTTAAAAGAGCAAAATGCGCTATGCGTTGCTTTGAGACCCTTTGTATCATATTTGTTCAACATTGTGGCTTCACAGAGTCACCTGTTAACCGCTACAATGTAGCAAAATAATGAAAGCATAATTCTGTATATTATGCTGTATGATGTAGCAAAAGGAAAAAAGAATGCATGCAATTTGTGACATGTATATGTTCTGTTACACACACACACACACTTTTTACGTAAAAAGTCTATAAGGGGAGGCCAAGGAACGGTTGGAGCCTCTCGAAAAAAACAAGACTCCCCCTGAAAATGTTTGATTGGCTGAAATAGTTTTTAATGGAGTCATCACGGCGTTAACTGCCACGCTTCATAATTTTAAATAGTCTTCAGTTAGCTAAAACATCAATTTCAATTTTAAGTAAGTCACTTAAAGCCCGGCTTAATCTTGCTGAAATGGATTTTTGTTTTAAAAAAACCTCCAAAAGGTAAAAAGTAAGATTTCGTAAATGGATATTTCGGTTCTGTTTCATTTCTAGCTTCCAAAGTCGCGCAGAATACACAGAAAACAAAATGATTCCTTTTTGGTGCAAAGTTTCAATGTTGATCTTATCACCGTGGCAACCATTGACTTGGTTCTTCTGCTTAGACCATTCCTATGGTTGCTATGGTGATAAAACTGATAGAACATTCCATTGGTTCCAACGTTCCAAACGTAGCAGTTGCTCTCAGTACGTTGATCAAATTAAACTGACCCGTTATGGTCTGTATCTTGAACATGGTGTGGTTTGTGCGTTTGATTGCGAACATAATCTCTAGGTAGAGGTCGGCTTCATTTGCCTTTCGTCCTCCACTACGTTTTCCTAATCCAACAAGTAATAAAAGCATCATGAAGGTGCAGAGGCACCCCACGATTATCAGAAGAGTATCTAACATCTTCTCACTCGCCTGCTCTGCTGAGCAATGAGAAGTGTCTGAGTTTCACCTGCTTTATATAACCTCCTATGATGACATCACAGAGGCTGATGATGCAATAGTGGGCGTGGCTGCATCAAGTGGGCGGGGTCTAAGTCATTTCACTTCCAACCACAAATGAGACAAGTCCCTTAAAGCCTGGCTTAATCTTACAGAAATGGATTTTTGTTTAATAAAAAAAAAACAAAAGGTTAAAAGTAATATTTCATAAATGGATATTTCGGTTCTGTTTCATTTCTGGCTTGAAAAGTCGCGCAGAATACACGGAAAACAAAATGATTCCTTTTTGGTGCAAAGTTTCAATGTTGATCTTATCACCATGGCAACCATTGACCTGGTTCTTCTGCTTAGACCATTCCTATGGTTGCTATGGTGATAGACCTGATAGAACATTCCATTGGTTCCAACGTTCCAAATGTAGCTGTTGCTCTCAGTACGTTGATATTGCCCTTGATCAAATTAAACTGACCCGTTATCTTAGAACATTAACTGATAATTGCTAAATATCACACGTTATTTGTGGGAAATAATAATATTTTTAAATAAACAGCATGAACTATACTAAATGTTAACAGAATTTTATTGACACGTTAAATTGGAAGTTCAGTTTACAGATAACATGAAAATCCTCTGGTGGAGGTCAGTGTAGGATGATGGTCTTGGACTCCATGGTGTAGCCAGCGAGACAAACAGGCAGATGATGCAATAATAGGCGTGGCTGAATCAAGTGGGCGGGGCCTAAATCATTTCAGTTCCAACCACAAATGAGACAAGTCGTGGGCAAAGCAGGCTCAGGAGGGCCAACCACATATCCATACATGCGTGGTAGAGCAGCTTGTCAGCGTAACTACCAACATGTCAAGATCATGTCACAGGTGCAATCTCACCTCTCAAAGTCCCTCAAATAAATATAAAATATATTGTCTCCATTTGAGTTTTTCCTCATATTACTATGGCATTTAATTCCACCATCTAAGCGTGCCGACCCTGGCATATGTTGTGTACAGTCACCTACATAGACCTCATGTTCAATCTACATGTATGTACAAACACATGTATGGGATACATTTATAAAGGCCTTTTAAGAACATTTTGTTTCTGTTCCTTTCTTTTTTTTAACTTAATTTGTTAGATATTGGGACATACTGGGGAAAATGTTTTATGTAAATACAAAAAGGAGCACATGGGAGAAGACAATACCTGAGTCTAAGTAGCAATAGGTAATATCTATAATGCTGGAAGTGAAAAGTTATCCTAGGATGAGTGATGTTATTAAGGTGAGGGTATTAAACATGCATGGGATAGACATACGGCTCCTGAATCTAAGACGAGACCAACGACTGATTAAGGTTTGAGTCTTTACAGCAGGAGAAACGTGCGAGTAGACGGGGGCCGAATGGGGCCGATCTGTCGGCAGGTTCCATGATTCTATAATATTAGATTTAAAAGAGCAAAATGCGCTATTCGTTGCTTTGAGACCCTTTGTATCATATTTGTTCAACATTGTGGCTTCACAGAGTCACCTGTTAACCGCTACAATGTAGCAAAATAATGAAAGCATAATTCTGTATATTATGCTGTATGATGTAGCAAAAGGAAAAAAGAATGCATGCAATTTGTGACATGTATATGTTCTGTTACACACACACACACACTTTTTACGTAAAAAGTCTATAAGGGGAGGCCAAGGAACGGTTGGAGCCTCTCGAAAAAAACAAGACTCCCCCTGAAAATGTTTGATTGGCTGAAATAGTTTTTAATGGAGTCATCACGGCGTTAACTGCCACGCTTCATAATTTTAAATAGTCTTCAGTTAGCTAAAACATCAATTTCAATTTTAAGTAAGTCACTTAAAGCCCGGCTTAATCTTGCTGAAATGGATTTTTGTTTTAAAAAAACCTCCAAAAGGTAAAAAGTAAGATTTCGTAAATGGATATTTCGGTTCTGTTTCATTTCTAGCTTCCAAAGTCGCGCAGAATACACAGAAAACAAAATGATTCCTTTTTGGTGCAAAGTTTCAATGTTGATCTTATCACCGTGGCAACCATTGACTTGGTTCTTCTGCTTAGACCATTCCTATGGTTGCTATGGTGATAAAACTGATAGAACATTCCATTGGTTCCAACGTTCCAAACGTAGCAGTTGCTCTCAGTACGTTGATCAAATTAAACTGACCCGTTATGGTCTGTATCTTGAACATGGTGTGGTTTGTGCGTTTGATTGCGAACATAATCTCTAGGTAGAGGTCGGCTTCATTTGCCTTTCGTCCTCCACTACGTTTTCCTAATCCAACAAGTAATAAAAGCATCATGAAGGTGCAGAGGCACCCCACGATTATCAGAAGAGTATCTAACATCTTCTCACTCGCCTGCTCTGCTGAGCAATGAGAAGTGTCTGAGTTTCACCTGCTTTATATAACCTCCTATGATGACATCACAGAGGCTGATGATGCAATAGTGGGCGTGGCTGCATCAAGTGGGCGGGGTCTAAGTCATTTCACTTCCAACCACAAATGAGACAAGTCCCTTAAAGCCTGGCTTAATCTTACAGAAATGGATTTTTGTTTAATAAAAAAAAAACAAAAGGTTAAAAGTAATATTTCATAAATGGATATTTCGGTTCTGTTTCATTTCTGGCTTGAAAAGTCGCGCAGAATACACGGAAAACAAAATGATTCCTTTTTGGTGCAAAGTTTCAATGTTGATCTTATCACCATGGCAACCATTGACCTGGTTCTTCTGCTTAGACCATTCCTATGGTTGCTATGGTGATAGACCTGATAGAACATTCCATTGGTTCCAACGTTCCAAATGTAGCTGTTGCTCTCAGTACGTTGATATTGCCCTTGATCAAATTAAACTGACCCGTTATCTTAGAACATTAACTGATAATTGCTAAATATCACACGTTATTTGTGGGAAATAATAATATTTTTAAATAAACAGCATGAACTATACTAAATGTTAACAGAATTTTATTGACACGTTAAATTGGAAGTTCAGTTTACAGATAACATGAAAATCCTCTGGTGGAGGTCAGTGTAGGATGATGGTCTTGGACTCCATGGTGTAGCCAGCGAGACAAACAGGCAGATGATGCAATAATAGGCGTGGCTGAATCAAGTGGGCGGGGCCTAAATCATTTCAGTTCCAACCACAAATGAGACAAGTCGTGGGCAAAGCAGGCTCAGGAGGGCCAACCACATATCCATACATGCGTGGTAGAGCAGCTTGTCAGCGTAACTACCAACATGTCAAGATCATGTCACAGGTGCAATCTCACCTCTCAAAGTCCCTCAAATAAATATAAAATATATTGTCTCCATTTGAGTTTTTCCTCATATTACTATGGCATTTAATTCCACCATCTAAGCGTGCCGACCCTGGCATATGTTGTGTACAGTCACCTACATAGACCTCATGTTCAATCTACATGTATGTACAAACACATGTATGGGATACATTTATAAAGGCCTTTTAAGAACATTTTGTTTCTGTTCCTTTCTTTTTTTTAACTTAATTTGTTAGATATTGGGACATACTGGGGAAAATGTTTTATGTAAATACAAAAAGGAGCACATGGGAGAAGACAATACCTGAGTCTAAGTAGCAATAGGTAATATCTATAATGCTGGAAGTGAAAAGTTATCCTAGGATGAGTGATGTTATTAAGGTGAGGGTATTAAACATGCATGGGATAGACATACGGCTCCTGAATCTAAGACGAGACCAACGACTGATTAAGGTTTGAGTCTTTACAGCAGGAGAAACGTGCGAGTAGACGGGGGCCGAATGGGGCCGATCTGTCGGCAGGTTCCATGATTCTATAATATTAGATTTAAAAGAGCAAAATGCGCTATGCGTTGCTTTGAGACCCTTTGTATCATATTTGTTCAACATTGTGGCTTCACAGAGTCACCTGTTAACCGCTACAATGTAGCAAAATAATGAAAGCATAATTCTGTATATTATGCTGTATGATGTAGCAAAAGGAAAAAAGAATGCATGCAATTTGTGACATGTATATGTTCTGTTACACACACACACACTTTTTACGTAAAAAGTCTATAAGGGGAGGCCAAGGAACGGTTGGAGCCTCTCAAAAAAAACAAGACTCCCCCTGAAAATGTTTGATTGGCTGAAATAGTTTTTAATGGAGTCATCACGGCGTTAACTGCCACGCTTCATAATTTTAAATAGTCTTCAGTTAGCTAAAACATCAATTTCAATTTTAAGTAAGTCACTTAAAGCCCGGCTTAATCTTGCTGAAATGGATTTTTGTTTAAAAAAACCTCCAAAAGGTAAAAAGTAAGATTTCGTAAATGGATATTTCGGTTCTGTTTCATTTCTAGCTTCCAAAGTCGCGCAGAATACACAGAAAACAAAATGATTCCTTTTTGGTGCAAAGTTTCAATGTTGATCTTATCACCGTGGCAACCATTGACTTGGTTCTTCTGCTTAGACCATTCCTATGGTTGCTATGGTGATAAAACTGATAGAACATTCCATTGGTTCCAACGTTCCAAACGTAGCAGTTGCTCTCAGTACGTTGATCAAATTAAACTGACCCGTTATGGTCTGTATCTTGAACATGGTGTGGTTTGTGCGTTTGATTGCGAACATAATCTCTAGGTAGAGGTCGGCTTCATTTGCCTTTCGTCCTCCACTACGTTTTCCTAATCCAACAAGTAATAAAAGCATCATGAAGGTGCAGAGGCACCCCACGATTATCAGAAGAGTATCTAACATCTTCTCACTCGCCTGCTCTGCTGAGCAATGAGAAGTGTCTGAGTTTCACCTGCTTTATATAACCTCCTATGATGACATCACAGAGGCTGATGATGCAATAGTGGGCGTGGCTGCATCAAGTGGGCGGGGTCTAAATCATTTCACTTCCAACCACAAATGAGACAAGTCCCTTAAAGCCTGGCTTAATCTTACAGAAATGGATTTTTGTTTAATAAAAAAAAAAAAACAAAAGGTTAAAAGTAATATTTCATAAATGGATATTTCGGTTCTGTTTCATTTCTGGCTTGAAAAGTCGTGCAGAATACACGGAAAACAAAATGATTCCTTTTTGGTGCAAAGTTTCAATGTTGATCTTATCACCATGGCAACCATTGACCTGGTTCTTCTGCTTAGACCATTCCTATGGTTGCTATGGTGATAGACCTGATAGAACATTCCATTGGTTCCAACGTTCCAAATGTAGCTGTTGCTCTCAGTACGTTGATCTTGCCCTTGATCAAATTAAACTGACCCGTTATCTTAGAACATTAACTGAGAATTGATAAATATCATACGTTATTTGTGGGAAATAATAATATTTTTAAATAAACAGCATGAACTATACTAAATGTTAACAGAATTTTATTGACACGTTAAATTGGAAGTTCAGTTTACAGATAACATGAAAATCCTCTGGTGGAGGTCAGTGTAGGATGATGGTCTTGGACTCCATGGTGTAGCCAGCGAGACAAACAGGCAGATGATGCAATAATAGGCGTGGCTGAATCAAGTGGGCGGGGCCTAAATCATTTCAGTTCCAACCACAAATGAGACAAGTCGTTGGCAAAGCAGGCTCAGGAGGGCCAACCACATATCCATACATGCGTGGTAGAGCAGCTTGTCAGCGTAACTACCAACATGTCAAGATCATGTCACAGGTGCAATCTCACCTCTCAAAGTCCCTCAAATAAATATAAAATATATTTTCTCCATTTGAGTTTTTCCTCATATTACTATGGCATTTAATTCCACCATCTAAGCGTGCCGACCCTGGCATATGTTGTGTACAGTCACCTACATAGACCTCATGTTCAATCTACATGTATGTACAAACACATGTATGGGATACATTTATAAAGGCCTTTTAAGAACATTTTGTTTCTGTTCCTTTATTTTTTTAACTTGATTTGTTAGATATTGGGACATACTGGGGAAAATGTTTTATGTAAATACAAAAAGGAGCACATGGGAGAAGACAATACCTGAGTCTAAGTAGCAATAGGTAATATCTATAATGCTGGAAGTGAAAAGTTATCCTAGGATGAGTGATGTTATTAAGGTGAGGGTATTAAACATGCATGGGATAGACATACGGCTCCTGAATCTAAGACGAGACCAACGACTGATTAAGGTTTGAGTCTTTACAGCAGGAGAAACGTGCGAGTAGACGGGGGCCGAATGGGGCCGATCTGTCGGCAGGTTCCATGATTCTATAATATTAGATTTAAAAGAGCAAAATGCGCTATGCGTTGCTTTGAGACCCTTTGTATCATATTTGTTCAACATTGTGGCTTCACAGAGTCACCTGTTAACCGCTACAATGTAGCAAAATAATGAAAGCATAATTCTGTATATTATGCTGTATGATGTAGCAAAAGGAAAAGAGAATGCATGCAATTTGTGACATGTATATGTTCTGTTACACACACACACACTTTTTACGTAAAAAGTCTATAAGGGGAGGCCAAGGAACGGTTGGAGCCTCTCGAAAAAAACAAGACTCCCCCTGAAAATGTTTGATTGGCCGAAATAGTTTTTAATGGAGTCATCACGGCGTTAACTGCCACGCTTCATAATTTTAAATAGTCTTCAGTTAGCTAAAACATCAATTTCAATTTTAAGTAAGTCACTTAAAGCCCGGCTTAATCTTGCTGAAATGGATTTTTGTTTAAAAAAAACCTCCAAAAGGTAAAAAGTAAGATTTCGTAAATGGATATTTCGGTTCTGTTTCATTTCTAGCTTCCAAAGTCGCGCAGAATACACAGAAAACAAAATGATTCCTTTTTGGTGCAAAGTTTCAATGTTCATCTTATCACCGTGGCAACCATTGACTTGGTTCTTCTGCTTAGACCATTCCTATGGTTGCTATGGTGATAAAACTGATAGAACATTCCATTGGTTCCAACGTTCCAAACGTAGCAGTTGCTCTCAGTACGTTGATCAAATTAAACTGACCCGTTATGGTCTGTATCTTGAACATGGTGT
This sequence comes from Spea bombifrons, assembly GCF_027358695.1. Taxonomy (NCBI): domain Eukaryota; kingdom Metazoa; phylum Chordata; class Amphibia; order Anura; family Pelobatidae; genus Spea; species Spea bombifrons. The sequence continues at coordinate 36,334,697 of NC_071089.1, forward strand.
GGTTTGTGCGTTCGATTGCGAACATAATCTCTAGGTAGAGGTCGGCTTCATTTGCCTTTCGTCCTCCACTACGTTTTCCTAATCCAACAAGTAATAAAAGCATCATGAAGGTGCAGAGGCACCCCACGATTATCAGAAGAGTATCTAACATCTTCTCACTCGCCTGCTCTGCTGAGCAATGAGAAGTGTCTGAGTTTCACCTGCTTTATATAACCTCCTATGATGACATCACAGAGGCTGATGATGCAATAGTGGGCGTGGCTGCATCAAGTGGGCGGGGTCTAAATCATTTCACTTCCAACCACAAATGAGACAAGTCCCTTAAAGCCTGGCTTAATCTTACAGAAATGGATTTTTGTTTAATAAAAAAAAAAACAAAAGGTTAAAAGTAATATTTCATAAATGGATATTTCGGTTCTGTTTCATTTCTGGCTTGAAAAGTCGCGCAGAATACACGGAAAACAAAATGATTCCTTTTTGGTGCAAAGTTTCAATGTTGATCTTATCACCATGGCAACCATTGACCTGGTTCTTCTGCTTAGACCATTCCTATGGTTGCTATGGTGATAGACCTGATAGAACATTCCATTGGTTCCAACGTTACAAATGTAGCTGTTGCTCTCAGTACGTTGATCTTGCCCTTGATCAAATTAAACTGACCCGTTATCTTAGAACATTAACTGAGAATTGATAAATATCATACGTTATTTGTGGGAAATAATAATATTTTTAAATAAACAGCATGAACTATACTAAATGTTAACAGAATTTTATTGACACGTTAAATTGGAAGTTCAGTTTACAGATAACATGAAAATCCTCTGGTGGAGGTCAGTGTAGGATGATGGTCTTGGACTCCATGGTGTAGCCAGCGAGACAAACAGGCAGATGATGCAATAATAGGCGTGGCTGAATCAAGTGGGCGGGGCCTAAATCATTTCAGTTCCAACCACAAATGAGACAAGTCGTTGGCAAAGCAGGCTCAGGAGGGCCAACCACATATCCATACATGCGTGGTAGAGCAGCTTGTCAGCGTAACTACCAACATGTCAAGATCATGTCACAGGTGCAATCTTACCTCTCAAAGTCCCTCAAATAAATATAAAATATATTTTCTCCATTTGAGTTGTTCCTCATATTACTATGGCATTTAATTCCACCATCTAAGCGTGCCGACCCTGGCATATGTTGTGTACAGTCACCTACATAGACCTCATGTTCAATCTACATGTATGTACAAACACATGTATGGGATACATTTATAAAGGCCTTTTAAGAACATTTTGTTTCTGTTCCTTTCTTTTTTTAACTTGATTTGTTAGATATTGGGACATACTGGGGAAAATGTTTTATGTAAATACAAAAAGGAGCACATGGGAGAAGACAATACCTGAGTCTAAGTAGCAATAGGTAATATCTATAATGCTGGAAGTGAAAAGTTATCCTAGGATGAGTGATGTTATTAAGGTGAGGGTATTAAACATGCATGGGATAGACATACGGCTCCTGAATCTAAGACGAGACCAACGACTGATTAAGGTTTGAGTCTTTACAGCAGGAGAAACGTGCGAGTAGACGGGGGCCGAATGGGGCCGATCTGTCGGCAGGTTCCATGATTCTATAATATTAGATTTAAAAGAGCAAAATGCGCTATGCGTTGCTTTGAGACCCTTTGTATCATATTTGTTCAACATTGTGGCTTCACAGAGTCACCTGTTAACCGCTACAATGTAGCAAAATAATGAAAGCATAATTCTGTATATTATGCTGTATGATGTAGCAAAAGGAAAAAAGAATGCATGCAATTTGTGACATGTATATGTTCTGTTACACACACACACACTTTTTACGTAAAAAGTCTATAAGGGGAGGCCAAGGAACGGTTGGAGCCTCTCGAAAAAAAAAAAGACTCCCCCTGAAAATGTTTGATTGGCTGAAATAGTTTTTAATGGAGTCATCACGGCGTTAACTGCCACGCTTCATAATTTTAAATAGTCTTCAGTTAGCTAAAACATCAATTTCAATTTTAAGTAAGTCACTTAAAGCCCGGCTTAATCTTGCTGAAATGGATTTTTGTTTAAAAAAAACCTCCAAAAGGTAAAAAGTAAGATTTCGTAAATGGATATTTCGGTTCTGTTTCATTTCTAGCTTCCAAAGTCGCGCAGAATACACAGAAAACAAAATGATTCCTTTTTGGTGCAAAGTTTCAATGTTGATCTTATCACCGTGGCAACCATTGACTTGGTTCTTCTGCTTAGACCATTCCTATGGTTGCTATGGTGATAAAACTGATAGAACATTCCATTGGTTCCAACGTTCCAAACGTAGCAGTTGCTCTCAGTACGTTGATCAAATTAAACTGACCCGTTATGGTCTGTATCTTGAACATGGTGTGGTTTGTGCGTTTGATTGCGAACATAATCTCTAGGTAGAGGTCGGCTTCATTTGCCTTTCGTCCTCCACTACGTTTTCCTAATCCAACAAGTAATAAAAGCATCATGAAGGTGCAGAGGCACCCCACGATTATCAGAAGAGTATCTAACATCTTCTCACTCGCCTGCTCTGCTGAGCAATGAGAAGTGTCTGAGTTTCACCTGCTTTATATAACCTCCTATGATGACATCACAGAGGCTGATGATGCAATAGTGGGCGTGGCTGCATCAAGTGGGCGGGGTCTAAATCATTTCACTTCCAACCACAAATGAGACAAGTCCCTTAAAGCCTGGCTTAATCTTACAGAAATGGATTTTTGTTTAATAAAAAAAAACAAAAGGTTAAAAGTAATATTTCATAAATGGATATTTCGGTTCTGTTTCATTTCTGGCTTGAAAAGTCGCGCAGAATACACGGAAAACAAAATGATTCCTTTTTGGTGCAAAGTTTCAATGTTGATCTTATCACCATGGCAACCATTGACCTGGTTCTTCTGCTTAGACCATTCCTATGGTTGCTATGGTGATAGACCTGATAGAACATTCCATTGGTTCCAACGTTACAAATGTAGCTGTTGCTCTCAGTACGTTGATATTGCCCTTGATCAAATTAAACTGACCCGTTATCTTAGAACATTAACTGATAATTGCTAAATATCACACGTTATTTGTGGGAAATAATAATATTTTTAAATAAACAGCATGAACTATACTAAATGTTAACAGAATTTTATTGACACGTTAAATTGGAAGTTCAGTTTACAGATAACATGAAAATCCTCTGGTGGAGGTCAGTGTAGGATGATGGTCTTGGACTCCATGGTGTAGCCAGCGAGACAAACAGGCAGATGATGCAATAATAGGCGTGGCTGAATCAAGTGGGCGGGGCCTAAATCATTTCAGTTCCAACCACAAATGAGACAAGTCGTTGGCAAAGCAGGCTCAGGAGGGCCAACCACATATCCATACATGCGTGGTAGAGCAGTTTGTCAGCGTAGCTACCAACATGTCAAGATCATGTCACAGGTGCAATCTCACCTCTCAAAGTCCCTCAAATAAATATAAAATATATTTTCTCCATTTGAGTTTTTCCTCATATTACTATGGCATTTAATTCCACCATCTAAGCGTGCCGACCCTGGCATATGTTGTGTACAGTCACCTACATAGACCTCATGTTCAATCTACATGTATGTACAAACACATGTATGGGATACATTTATAAAGGCCTTTTAAGAACATTTTGTTTCTGTTCCTTTCCTTTTTTAACTTAATTTGTTAGATATTGGGACATACTGGGGAAAATGTTTTATGTAAATACAAAAAGGAGCACATGGGAGAAGACAATACCTGAGTCTAAGTAGCAATAGGTAATATCTATAATGCTGGAAGTGAAAAGTTATCCTAGGATGAGTGATGTTATTAAGGTGAGGGTATTAAACATGCATGGGATAGACATACGGCTCCTGAATCTAAGACGAGACCAACGACTGATTAAGGTTTGAGTCTTTACAGCAGGAGAAACGTGCGAGTAGACGGGGGCCGATCTGTCGGCAGGTTCCATGATTCTATAATATTAGATTTAAAAGAGCAAAATGCGCTATGCGTTGCTTTGAGACCCTTTGTATCATATTTGTTCAACATTGTGGCTTCACAGAGTCACCTGTTAACCGCTACAATGTAGCAAAATAATGAAAGCATAATTCTGTATATTATGCTGTATGATGTAGCAAATGGAAAAAAGAATGCATGCAATTTGTGACATGTATATGTTCTGTTACACACACACACACTTTTTACGTAAAAAGTCTATAAGGGGAGGCCAAGGAACGGTTGGAGCCTCTCGAAAAAAACAAGACTCCCCCTGAAAATGTTTGATTGGCTGAAATAGTTTTTAATGGAGTCATCACGGCGTTAACTGCCACGCTTCATAATTTTAAATAGTCTTCAATTAGCTAAAACATCAATTTCAATTTTAAGTAAGTCACTTAAAGCCCGGCTTAATCTTGCTGAAATGGATTTTTGTTTAAAAAAAACCTCCAAAAGGTAAAAAGTAAGATTTCGTAAATGGATATTTCGGTTCTGTTTCATTTCTAGCTTCCAAAGTCGCGCAGAATACACAGAAAACAAAATGATTCCTTTTTGGTGCAAAGTTTCAATGTTGATCTTATCACCGTGGCAACCATTGACTTGGTTCTTCTGCTTAGACCATTCCTATGGTTGCTATGGTGATAAAACTGATAGAACATTCCATTGGTTCCAACGTTCCAAACGTAGCAGTTGCTCTCAGTACGTTGATCAAATTAAACTGACCCGTTATGGTCTGTATCTTGAACATGGTGTGGTTTGTGCGTTTGATTGCGAACATAATCTCTAGGTAGAGGTCGGCTTCATTTGCCTTTCGTCCTCCACTACGTTTTCCTAATCCAACAAGTAATAAAAGCATCATGAAGGTGCAGAGGCACCCCACGATTATCAGAAGAGTATCTAACATCTTCTCACTCGCCTGCTCTGCTGAGCAATGAGAAGTGTCTGAGTTTCACCTGCTTTATATAACCTCCTATGATGACATCACAGAGGCTGATGATGCAATAGTGGGTGTGGGTGCATCAAGTGGGCGGGGTCTAAATCATTTCACTTCCAACCACAAATGAGACAAGTCCCTTAAAGCCTGGCTTAATCTTACAGAAATGGATTTTTGTTTAATAAAAAAAAACCAAAAGGTTAAAAGTAATATTTCATAAATGGATATTTCGGTTCTGTTTCATTTCTGGCTTGAAAAGTCGCGCAGAATACACGGAAAACAAAATGATTCCTTTTTGGTGCAAAGTTTCAATGTTGATCTTATCACCATGGCAACCATTGACCTGGTTCTTCTGCTTAGACCATTCCTATGGTTGCTATGGTGATAGACCTGATAGAACATTCCATTGGTTCCAACGTTCCAAATGTAGCTGTTGCTCTCAGTACGTTGATATTGCCCTTGATCAAATTAAACTGACCCGTTATCTTAGAACATTAACTGATAATTGCTAAATATCACACGTTATTTGTGGGAAATAATAATATTTTTAAATAAACAGCATGAACTATACTAAATGTTAACAGAATTTTATTGACACGTTAAATTGGAAGTTCAGTTTACAGATAACATGAAAATCCTCTGGTGGAGGTCAGTGTAGGATGATGGTCTTGGACTCCATGGTGTAGCCAGCGAGACAAACAGGCAGATGATGCAATAATAGGCGTGGCTGAATCAAGTGGGCGGGGCCTAAATCATTTCAGTTCCAACCACAAATGAGACAAGTCGTGGGCAAAGCAGGCTCAGGAGGGCCAACCACATATCCATACATGCGTGGTAGAGCAGCTTGTCAGCGTAACTACCAACATGTCAAGATCATGTCACAGGTGCAATCTCACCTCTCAAAGTCCCTCAAATAAATATAAAATATATTGTCTCCATTTGAGTTTTTCCTCATATTACTATGGCATTTAATTCCACCATCTAAGCGTGCCGACCCTGGCATATGTTGTGTACAGTCACCTACATAGGCCTCATGTTCAATCTACATGTATGTACAAACACATGTATGGGATACATTTATAAAGGCCTTTTAAGAACATTTTGTTTCTGTTCCTTTCTTTTTTTTAACTTAATTTGTTAGATATTGGGACATACTGGGGAAAATGTTTTATGTAAATACAAAAAGGAGCACATGGGAGAAGACAATACCTGAGTCTAAGTAGCAATAGGTAATATCTATAATGCTGGAAGTGAAAAGTTATCCTAGGATGAGTGATATTATTAAGGTGAGGGTATTAAACATGCATGGGATAGACATACGGCTCCTGAATCTAAGACGAGACCAACGACTGATTAAGGTTTGAGTCTTTACAGCAGGAGAAACGTGCGAGTAGACGGGGGCCGAATGGGGCCGATCTGTCGGCAGGTTCCATGATTCTATAATATTAGATTTAAAAGAGCAAAATGCGCTATGCGTTGCTTTGAGACCCTTTGTATCATATTTGTTCAACATTGTGGCTTCACAGAGTCACCTGTTAACCGCTACAATGTAGCAAAATAATGAAAGCATAATTCTGTATATTATGCTGTATGATGTAGCAAAAGGAAAAAAGAATGCATGCAATTTGTGACATGTATATGTTCTGTTACACACACACACACTTTTTACGTAAAAAGTCTATAAGGGGAGGCCAAGGAACGGTTGGAGCCTCTCGAAAAAAACAAGACTCCCCCTGAAAATGTTTGATTGGCCGAAATAGTTTTTAATGGAGTCATCACGGCGTTAACTGCCACGCTTCATAATTTTAAATAGTCTTCAGTTAGCTAAAACATCAATTTCAATTTTAAGTAAGTCACTTAAAGCCCGGCTTAATCTTGCTGAAATGGATTTTTGTTTAAAAAAAACCTCCAAAAGGTAAAAAGTAAGATTTCGTAAATGGATATTTCGGTTCTGTTTCATTTCTAGCTTCCAAAGTCGCGCAGAATACACAGAAAACAAAATGATTCCTTTTTGGTGCAAAGTTTCAATGTTGATCTTATCACCGTGGCAACCATTGACTTGGTTCTTCTGCTTAGACCATTCCTATGGTTGCTATGGTGATAAAACTGATAGAACATTCCATTGGTTCCAACGTTCCAAACGTAGCAGTTGCTCTCAGTACGTTGATCAAATTAAACTGACCCGTTATGGTCTGTATCTTGAACATGGTGTGGTTTGTGCGTTCGATTGCGAACATAATCTCTAGGTAGAGGTCGGCTTCATTTGCCTTTCGTCCTCCACTACGTTTTCCTAATCCAACAAGTAATAAAAGCATCATGAAGGTGCAGAGGCACCCCACGATTATCAGAAGAGTATCTAACATCTTCTCACTCGCCTGCTCTGCTGAGCAATGAGAAGTGTCTGAGTTTCACCTGCTTTATATAACCTCCTATGATGACATCACAGAGGCTGATGATGCAATAGTGGGCGTGGCTGCATCAAGTGGGCGGGGTCTAAATCATTTCACTTCCAACCACAAATGAGACAAGTCCCTTAAAGCCTGGCTTAATCTTACAGAAATGGATTTTTGTTTAATAAAAAAAAAAAACAAAAGGTTAAAAGTAATATTTCATAAATGGATATTTCGGTTCTGTTTCATTTCTGGCTTGAAAAGTCGCGCAGAATACACGGAAAACAAAATGATTCCTTTTTGGTGCAAAGTTTCAATGTTGATCTTATCACCATGGCAACCATTGACCTGGTTCTTCTGCTTAGACCATTCCTATGGTTGCTATGGTGATAGACCTGATAGAACATTCCATTGGTTCCAACGTTCCAAATGTAGCTGTTGCTCTCAGTACGTTGATCTTGCCCTTGATCAAATTAAACTGACCCGTTATCTTAGAACATTAACTGAGAATTGATAAATATCATACGTTATTTGTGGGAAATAATAATATTTTTAAATAAACAGCATGAACTATACTAAATGTTAACAGAATTTTATTGACACGTTAAATTGGAAGTTCAGTTTACAGATAACATGAAAATCCTCTGGTGGAGGTCAGTGTAGGATGATGGTCATGGACTCCATGGTGTAGCCAGCGAGACAAACAGGCAGATGATGCAATAATAGGCGTGGCTGAATCAAGTGGGCGGGGCCTAAATCATTTCAGTTCCAACCACAAATGAGACAAGTCGTTGGCAAAGCAGGCTCAGGAGGGCCAACCACATATCCATACATGCGTGGTAGAGCAGCTTGTCAGCGTAACTACCAACATGTCAAGATCATGTCACAGGTGCAATCTTACCTCTCAAAGTCCCTCAAATAAATATAAAATATATTTTCTCCATTTGAGTTTTTCCTCATATTACTATGGCATTTAATTCCACCATCTAAGCGTGCCGACCCTGGCATATGTTGTGTACAGTCACCTACATAGACCTCATGTTCAATCTACATGTATGTACAAACACATGTATGGGATACATTTATAAAGGCCTTTTAAGAACATTTTGTTTCTGTTCCTTTCTTTTTTTAACTTGATTTGTTAGATATTGGGACATACTGGGGAAAATGTTTTATGTAAATACAAAAAGGAGCACATGGGAGAAGACAATACCTGAGTCTAAGTAGCAATAGGTAATATCTATAATGCTGGAAGTGAAAAGTTATCCTAGGATGAGTGATGTTATTAAGGTGAGGGTATTAAACATGCATGGGATAGACATACGGCTCCTGAATCTAAGACGAGACCAACGACTGATTAAGGTTTGAGTCTTTACAGCAGGAGAAACGTGCGAGTAGACGGGGGCCGAATGGGGCCGATCTGTCGGCAGGTTCCATGATTCTATAATATTAGATTTAAAACAGCAAAATGCGCTATGCGTTGCTTTGAGACCCTTTGTATCATATTTGTTCAACATTGTGGCTTCACAGAGTCACCTGTTAACCGCTACAACGTAGCAAAATAATGAAAGCATAATTCTGTATATTATGCTGTATGATGTAGCAAAAGGAAAAAAGAATGCATGCAATTTGTGACATGTATATGTTCTGTTACACACACACACACTTTTTACGTAAAAAGTCTATAAGGGGAGGCCAAGGAACGGTTGGAGCCTCTCGAAAAAAACAAGACTCCCCCTGAAAATGTTTGATTGGCCGAAATAGTTTTTAATGGAGTCATCACGGCGTTAACTGCCACGCTTCATAATTTTAAATAGTCTTCAGTTAGCTAAAACATCAATTTCAATTTTAAGTAAGTCACTTAAAGCCCGGCTTAATCTTGCTGAAATGGATTTTTGTTTAAAAAAAACCTCCAAAAGGTAAAAAGTAAGATTTCGTAAATGGATATTTCGGTTCTGTTTCATTTCTAGCTTCCAAAGTCGCGCAGAATACACAGAAAACAAAATGATTCCTTTTTGGTGCAAAGTTTCAATGTTCATCTTATCACCGTGGCAACCATTGACTTGGTTCTTCTGCTTAGAACATTCCTATGGTTGCTATGGTGATAAAACTGATAGAACATTCCATTGGTTCCAACGTTCCAAACGTAGCAGTTGCTCTCAGTACGTTGATCAAATTAAACTGACCCGTTATGGTCTGTATCTTGAACATGGTGTGGTTTGTGCGTTCGATTGCGAACATAATCTCTAGGTAGAGGTCGGCTTCATTTGCCTTTCGTCCTCCACTACGTTTTCCTAATCCAACAAGTAATAAAAGCATCATGAAGGTGCAGAGGCACCCCACGATTATCAGAAGAGTATCTAACATCTTCTCACTCGCCTGCTCTGCTGAGCAATGAGAAGTGTCTGAGTTTCACCTGCTTTATATAACCTCCTATGATGACATCACAGAGGCTGATGATGCAATAGTGGGCGTGGCTGCATCAAGTGGGCGGGGTCTAAATCATTTCACTTCCAACCACAAATGAGACAAGTCCCTTAAAGCCTGGCTTAATCTTACAGAAATGGATTTTTGTTTAATAAAAAAAAAAAACAAAAGGTTAAAAGTAATATTTCATAAATGGATATTTCGGTTCTGTTTCATTTCTGGCTTGAAAAGTCGCGCAGAATACACGGAAAACAAAATGATTCCTTTTTGGTGCAAAGTTTCAATGTTGATCTTATCACCATGGCAACCATTGACCTGGTTCTTCTGCTTAGACCATTCCTATGGTTGCTATGGTGATAGACCTGATAGAACATTCCATTGGTTCCAACGTTCCAAATGTAGCTGTTGCTCTCAGTACGTTGATCTTGCCCTTGATCAAATTAAACTGACCCGTTATCTTAGAACATTAACTGAGAATTGATAAATATCATACGTTATTTGTGGGAAATAATAATATTTTTAAATAAACAGCATGAACTATACTAAATGTTAACAGAATTTTATTGACACGTTAAATTGGAAGTTCAGTTTACAGATAACATGAAAATCCTCTGGTGGAGGTCAGTGTAGGATGATGGTCTTGGACTCCATGGTGTAGCCAGCGAGACAAACAGGCAGATGATGCAATAATAGGCACGGCTGAATCAAGTGGGCGGGGCCTAAATCATTTCAGTTCCAACCACAAATGAGACAAGTCGTTGGCAAAGCAGGCTCAGGAGGGCCAACCACATATCCATACATGCGTGGTAGAGCAGCTTGTCAGCGTAACTACCAACATGTCAAGATCATGTCACAGGTGCAATCTTACCTCTCAAAGTCCCTCAAATAAATATAAAATATATTTTCTCCATTTGAGTTTTTCCTCATATTACTATGGCATTTAATTCCACCATCTAAGCGTGCCGACCCTGGCATATGTTGTGTACAGTCACCTACATAGACCTCATGTTCAATCTACATGTATGTACAAACACATGTATGGGATACATTTATAAAGGCCTTTTAAGAACATTTTGTTTCTGTTCCTTTCTTTTTTTAACTTGATTTGTTAGATATTGGGACATACTGGGGAAAATGTTTTATGTAAATACAAAAAGGAGCACATGGGAGAAGACAATACCTGAGTCTAAGTAGCAATAGGTAATATCTATAATGCTGGAAGTGAAAAGTTATCCTAGGATGAGTGATGTTATTAAGGTGAGGGTATTAAACATGCATGGGATAGACATACGGCTCCTGAATCTAAGACGAGACCAACGACTGATTAAGGTTTGAGTCTTTACAGCAGGAGAAACGTGCGAGTAGACGGGGGCCGAATGGGGCCGATCTGTCGGCAGGTTCCATGATTCTATAATATTAGATTTAAAAGAGCAAAATGCGCTATGCGTTGCTTTGAGACCCTTTGTATCATATTTGTTCAACATTGTGGCTTCACAGTCACCTGTTAACCGCTACAGTGTAGCAAAATAATGAAAGCATAATTCTGTATATTATGCTGTATGATGTAGCAAAAGGAAAAAAGAATGCATGCAATTTGTGACATGTATATGTTCTATTACACACACACACACTTTTTACGTAAAAAGTCTATAAGGGGAGGCCAAGGAACGGTTGGAGCCTCTCGAAAAAAACAAGACTCCCCCTGAAAATGTTTGATTGGCCGAAATAGTTTTTAATGGAGTCATCACGGCGTTAACTGCCACGCTTCATAATTTTAAATAGTCTTCAGTTAGCTAAAACATCAATTTCAATTTTAAGTAAGTCACTTAAAGCCCGGCTTAATCTTGCTGAAATGGATTTTTGTTTAAAAAAAACCTCCAAAAGGTAAAAAGTAAGATTTCGTAAATGGATATTTCGGTTCTGTTTCATTTCTAGCTTCCAAAGTCGCGCAGAATACACAGAAAACAAAATGATTCCTTTTTGGTGCAAAGTTTCAATGTTCATCTTATCACCGTGGCAACCATTGACTTGGTTCTTCTGCTTAGACCATTCCTATGGTTGCTATGGTGATAAAACTGATAGAACATTCCATTGGTTCCAACGTTCCAAACGTAGCAGTTGCTCTCAGTACGTTGATCAAATTAAACTGACCCGTTATGGTCTGTATCTTGAACATGGTGTGGTTTGTGCGTTCGATTGCGAACATAATCTCTAGGTAGAGGTCGGCTTCATTTGCCTTTCGTCCTCCACTACGTTTTCCTAATCCAACAAGTAATAAAAGCATCATGAAGGTGCAGAGGCACCCCACGATTATCAGAAGAGTATCTAACATCTTCTCACTCGCCTGCTCTGCTGAGCAATGAGAAGTGTCTGAGTTTCACCTGCTTTATATAACCTCCTATGATGACATCACAGAGGCTGATGATGCAATAGTGGGCGTGGCTGCATCAAGTGGGCGGGGTCTAAATCATTTCACTTCCAACCACAAATGAGACAAGTCCCTTAAAGCCTGGCTTAATCTTACAGAAATGGATTTTTGTTTAATAAAAAAAAAAAACAAAAGGTTAAAAGTAATATTTCATAAATGGATATTTCGGTTCTGTTTCATTTCTGGCTTGAAAAGTCGCGCAGAATACACGGAAAACAAAATGATTCCTTTTTGGTGCAAAGTTTCAATGTTGATCTTATCACCATGGCAACCATTGACCTGGTTCTTCTGCTTAGACCATTCCTATGGTTGCTATGGTGATAGACCTGATAGAACATTCCATTGGTTCCAACGTTCCAAATGTAGCTGTTGCTCTCAGTACGTTGATCTTGCCCTTGATCAAATTAAACTGACCCGTTATCTTAGAACATTAACTGAGAATTGATAAATATCATACGTTATTTGTGGGAAATAATAATATTTTTAAATAAACAGCATGAACTATACTAAATGTTAACAGAATTTTATTGACACGTTAAATTGGAAGTTCAGTTTACAGATAACATGAAAATCCTCTGGTGGAGGTCAGTGTAGGATGATGGTCATGGACTCCATGGTGTAGCCAGCGAGACAAACAGGCAGATGATGCAATAATAGGCGTGGCTGAATCAAGTGGGCGGGGCCTAAATCATTTCAGTTCCAACCACAAATGAGACAAGTCGTTGGCAAAGCAGGCTCAGGAGGGCCAACCACATATCCATACATGCGTGGTAGAGCAGCTTGTCAGCGTAACTACCAACATGTCAAGATCATGTCACAGGTGCAATCTTACCTCTCAAAGTCCCTCAAATAAATATAAAATATATTTTCTCCATTTGAGTTTTTCCTCATATTACTATGGCATTTAATTCCACCATCTAAGCGTGCCGACCCTGGCATATGTTGTGTACAGTCACCTACATAGACCTCATGTTCAATCTACATGTATGTACAAACACATGTATGGGATACATTTATAAAGGCCTTTTAAGAACATTTTGTTTCTGTTCCTTTCTTTTTTTAACTTGATTTGTTAGATATTGGGACATACTGGGGAAAATGTTTTATGTAAATACAAAAAGGAGCACATGGGAGAAGACAATACCTGAGTCTAAGTAGCAATAGGTAATATCTATAATGCTGGAAGTGAAAAGTTATCCTAGGATGAGTGATGTTATTAAGGTGAGGGTATTAAACATGCATGGGATAGACATACGGCTCCTGAATCTAAGACGAGACCAACGACTGATTAAGGTTTGAGTCTTTACAGCAGGAGAAACGTGCGAGTAGACGGGGGCCGAATGGGGCCGATCTGTCGGCAGGTTCCATGATTCTATAATATTAGATTTAAAAGAGCAAAATGCGCTATGCGTTGCTTTGAGACCCTTTGTATCATATTTGTTCAACATTGTGGCTTCACAGAGTCACCTGTTAACCGCTACAATGTAGCAAAATAATGAAAGCATAATTCTGTATATTATGCTGTATGATGTAGCAAAAGGAAAAAAGAATGCATGCAATTTGTGACATGTATATGTTCTGTTACACACACACACACTTTTTACGTAAAAAGTCTATAAGGGGAGGCCAAGGAACGGTTGGAGCCTCTCGAAAAAAACAAGACTCCCCCTGAAAATGTTTGATTGGCCGAAATAGTTTTTAATGGAGTCATCACGGCGTTAACTGCCACGCTTCATAATTTTAAATAGTCTTCAGTTAGCTAAAACATCAATTTCAATTTTAAGTAAGTCACTTAAAGCCCGGCTTAATCTTGCTGAAATGGATTTTTGTTTAAAAAAAACCTCCAAAAGGTAAAAAGTAAGATTTCGTAAATGGATATTTCGGTTCTGTTTCATTTCTAGCTTCCAAAGTCGCGCAGAATACACAGAAAACAAAATGATTCCTTTTTGGTGCAAAGTTTCAATGTTCATCTTATCACCGTGGCAACCATTGACTTGGTTCTTCTGCTTAGAACATTCCTATGGTTGCTATGGTGATAAAACTGATAGAACATTCCATTGGTTCCAACGTTCCAAACGTAGCAGTTGCTCTCAGTACGTTGATCAAATTAAACTGACCCGTTATGGTCTGTATCTTGAACATGGTGTGGTTTGTGCGTTCGATTGCGAACATAATCTCTAGGTAGAGGTCGGCTTCATTTGCCTTTCGTCCTCCACTACGTTTTCCTAATCCAACAAGTAATAAAAGCATCATGAAGGTGCAGAGGCACCCCACGATTATCAGAAGAGTATCTAACATCTTCTCACTCGCCTGCTCTGCTGAGCAATGAGAAGTGTCTGAGTTTCACCTGCTTTATATAACCTCCTATGATGACATCACAGAGGCTGATGATGCAATAGTGGGCGTGGCTGCATCAAGTGGGCGGGGTCTAAATCATTTCACTTCCAACCACAAATGAGACAAGTCCCTTAAAGCCTGGCTTAATCTTACAGAAATGGATTTTTGTTTAATAAAAAAAAAAAACAAAAGGTTAAAAGTAATATTTCATAAATGGATATTTCGGTTCTGTTTCATTTCTGGCTTGAAAAGTCGCGCAGAATACACGGAAAACAAAATGATTCCTTTTTGGTGCAAAGTTTCAATGTTGATCTTATCACCATGGCAACCATTGACCTGGTTCTTCTGCTTAGACCATTCCTATGGTTGCTATGGTGATAGACCTGATAGAACATTCCATTGGTTCCAACGTTCCAAATGTAGCTGTTGCTCTCAGTACGTTGATCTTGCCCTTGATCAAATTAAACTGACCCGTTATCTTAGAACATTAACTGAGAATTGATAAATATCATACGTTATTTGTGGGAAATAATAATATTTTTAAATAAACAGCATGAACTATACTAAATGTTAACAGAATTTTATTGACACGTTAAATTGGAAGTTCAGTTTACAGATAACATGAAAATCCTCTGGTGGAGGTCAGTGTAGGATGATGGTCTTGGACTCCATGGTGTAGCCAGCGAGACAAACAGGCAGATGATGCAATAATAGGCGTGGCTGAATCAAGTGGGCGGGGCCTAAATCATTTCAGTTCCAACCACAAATGAGACAAGTCGTTGGCAAAGCAGGCTCAGGAGGGCCAACCACATATCCATACATGCGTGGTAGAGCAGCTTGTCAGCGTAACTACCAACATGTCAAGATCATGTCACAGGTGCAATCTTACCTCTCAAAGTCCCTCAAATAAATATAAAATATATTTTCTCCATTTGAGTTTTTCCTCATATTACTATGGCATTTAATTCCACCATCTAAGCGTGCCGACCCTGGCATATGTTGTGTACAGTCACCTACATAGACCTCATGTTCAATCTACATGTATGTACAAACACATGTATGGGATACATTTATAAAGGCCTTTTAAGAACATTTTGTTTCTGTTCCTTTCTTTTTTTAACTTGATTTGTTAGATATTGGGACATACTGGGGAAAATGTTTTATGTAAATACAAAAAGGAGCACATGGGAGAAGACAATACCTGAGTCTAAGTAGCAATAGGTAATATCTATAATGCTGGAAGTGAAAAGTTATCCTAGGATGAGTGATGTTATTAAGGTGAGGGTATTAAACATGCATGGGATAGACATACGGCTCCTGAATCTAAGACGAGACCAACGACTGATTAAGGTTTGAGTCTTTACAGCAGGAGAAACGTGCGAGTAGACGGGGGCCGAATGGGGCCGATCTGTCGGCAGGTTCCATGATTCTATAATATTAGATTTAAAAGAGCAAAATGCGCTATGCGTTGCTTTGAGACCCTTTGTATCATATTTGTTCAACATTGTGGCTTCACAGTCACCTGTTAACCGCTACAATGTAGCAAAATAATGAAAGCATAATTCTGTATATTATGCTGTATGATGTAGCAAAAGGAAAAAAGAATGCATGCAATTTGTGACATGTATATGTTCTATTACACACACACACACTTTTTACGTAAAAAGTCTATAAGGGGAGGCCAAGGAACGGTTGGAGCCTCTCGAAAAAAACAAGACTCCCCCTGAAAATGTTTGATTGGCCGAAATAGTTTTTAATGGAGTCATCACGGCGTTAACTGCCACGCTTCATAATTTTAAATAGTCTTCAGTTAGCTAAAACATCAATTTCAATTTTAAGTAAGTCACTTAAAGCCCGGCTTAATCTTGCTGAAATGGATTTTTGTTTAAAAAAAACCTCCAAAAGGTAAAAAGTAAGATTTCGTAAATGGATATTTCGGTTCTGTTTCATTTCTAGCTTCCAAAGTCGCGCAGAATACACAGAAAACAAAATGATTCCTTTTTGGTGCAAAGTTTCAATGTTCATCTTATCACCGTGGCAACCATTGACTTGGTTCTTCTGCTTAGACCATTCCTATGGTTGCTATGGTGATAAAACTGATAGAACATTCCATTGGTTCCAACGTTCCAAACGTAGCAGTTGCTCTCAGTACGTTGATCAAATTAAACTGACCCGTTATGGTCTGTATCTTGAACATGGTGTGGTTTGTGCGTTCGATTGCGAACATAATCTCTAGGTAGAGGTCGGCTTCATTTGCCTTTCGTCCTCCACTACGTTTTCCTAATCCAACAAGTAATAAAAGCATCATGAAGGTGCAGAGGCACCCCACGATTATCAGAAGAGTATCTAACATCTTCTCACTCGCCTGCTCTGCTGAGCAATGAGAAGTGTCTGAGTTTCACCTGCTTTATATAACCTCCTATGATGACATCACAGAGGCTGATGATGCAATAGTGGGCGTGGGTGCATCAAGTGGGCGGGGTCTAAATCATTTCACTTCCAACCACAAATGAGACAAGTCCCTTAAAGCCTGGCTTAATCTTACAGAAATGGATTTTTGTTTAATAAAAAAAAAAAAAAAAGGTTAAAAGTAATATTTCATAAATGGATATTTCGGTTCTGTTTCATTTCTGGCTTGAAAAGTCGCGCAGAATACACGGAAAACAAAATGATTCCTTTTTGGTGCAAAGTTTCAATGTTGATCTTATCACCATGGCAACCATTGACCTGGTTCTTCTGCTTAGACCATTCCTATGGTTGCTATGGTGATAGACCTGATAGAACATTCCATTGGTTCCAACGTTACAAATGTAGCTGTTGCTCTCAGTACGTTGATATTGCCCTTGATCAAATTAAACTGACCCGTTATCTTAGAACATTAACTGATAATTGCTAAATATCACACGTTATTTGTGGGAAATAATAATATTTTTAAATAAACAGCATGAACTATACTAAATGTTAACAGAATTTTATTGACACGTTAAATTGGAAGTTCAGTTTACAGATAACATGAAAATCCTCTGGTGGAGGTCAGTGTAGGATGATGGTCTTGGACTCCATGGTGTAGCCAGCGAGACAAACAGGCAGATGATGCAATAATAGGCGTGGCTGAATCAAGTGGGCGGGGCCTAAATCATTTCAGTTCCAACCACAAATGAGACAAGTCGTTGGCAAAGCAGGCTCAGGAGGGCCAACCACATATCCATACATGCGTGGTAGAGCAGTTTGTCAGCGTAGCTACCAACATGTCAAGATCATGTCACAGGTGCAATCTCACCTCTCAAAGTCCCTCAAATAAATATAAAATATATTTTCTCCATTTGAGTTTTTCCTCATATTACTATGGCATTTAATTCCACCATCTAAGCGTGCCGACCCTGGCATATGTTGTGTACAGTCACCTACATAGACCTCATGTTCAATCTACATGTATGTACAAACACATGTATGGGATACATTTATAAAGGCCTTTTAAGAACATTTTGTTTCTGTTCCTTTCTTTTTTTTAACTTAATTTGTTAGATATTGGGACATACTGGGGAAAATGTTTTATGTAAATACAAAAAGGAGCACATGGGAGAAGACAATACCTGAGTCTAAGTAGCAATAGGTAATATCTGTAATGCTGGAAGTGAAAAGTTATCCTAGGATGAGTGATGTTATTAAGGTGAGGGTATTAAACATGCATGGGATAGACATACGGCTCCTGAATCTAAGACGAGACCAACGACTGATTAAGGTTTGAGTCTTTACAGCAGGAGAAACGTGCGAGTAGACGGGGGCCGAATGGGGCCGATCTGTCGGCAGGTTCCATGATTCTATAATATTAGATTTAAAAGAGCAAAATGCGCTATGCGTTGCTTTGAGACCCTTTGTATCATATTTGTTCAACATTGTGGCTTCACAGAGTCACCTGTTAACCGCTACAATGTAGCAAAATAATGAAAGCATAATTCTGTATATTATGCTGTATGATGTAGCAAAAGGAAAAAAGAATGCATGCAATTTGTGACATGTATATGTTCTGTTACACACACACACACTTTTTACGTAAAAAGTCTATAAGGGGAGGCCAAGGAACGGTTGGAGCCTCTCGAAAAAAACAAGACTCCCCCTGAAAATGTTTGATTGGCTGAAATAGTTTTTAATGGAGTCATCACGGCGTTAACTGCCACGCTTCATAATTTTAAATAGTCTTCAGTTAGCTAAAACATCAATTTCAATTTTAAGTAAGTCACTTAAAGCCCGGCTTAATCTTGCTGAAATGGATTTTTGTTTTAAAAAAACCTCCAAAAGGTAAAAAGTAAGATTTCGTAAATGGATATTTCGGTTCTGTTTCATTTCTAGCTTCCAAAGTCGCGCAGAATACACAGAAAACAAAATGATTCCTTTTTGGTGCAAAGTTTCAATGTTCATCTTATCACCGTGGCAACCATTGACTTGGTTCTTCTGCTTAGACCATTCCTATGGTTGCTATGGTGATAAAACTGATAGAACATTCCATTGGTTCCAACGTTCCAAACGTAGCAGTTGCTCTCAGTACGTTGATCAAATTAAACTGACCCGTTATGGTCTGTATCTTGAACATGGTGTGGTTTGTGCGTTTGATTGCGAACATAATCTCTAGGTAGAGGTCGGCTTCATTTGCCTTTCGTCCTCCACTACGTTTTCCTAATCCAACAAGTAATAAAAGCATCATGAAGGTGCAGAGGCACCCTACGATTATCAGAAGAGTATCTAACATCTTCTCACTCGCCTGCTCTGCTGAGCAATGAGAAGTGTCTGAGTTTCACCTGCTTTATATAACCTCCTATGATGACATCACAGAGGCTGATGATGCAATAGTGGGCGTGGCTGCATCAAGTGGGCGGGGTCTAAGTCATTTCACTTCCAACCACAAATGAGACAAGTCCCTTAAAGCCTGGCTTAATCTTACAGAAATGGATTTTTGTTTAATAAAAAAAAAACAAAAGGTTAAAAGTAATATTTCATAAATGGATATTTCGGTTCTGTTTCATTTCTGGCTTGAAAAGTCGCGCAGAATACACGGAAAACAAAATGATTCCTTTTTGGTGCAAAGTTTCAATGTTGATCTTATCACCATGGCAACCATTGACCTGGTTCTTCTGCTTAGACCATTCCTATGGTTGATATGGTGATAGACCTGATAGAACATTCCATTGGTTCCAACGTTCCAAATGTAGCTGTTGCTCTCAGTACGTTGATCTTGCCCTTGATCAAATTAAACTGACCCGTTATCTTAGAACATTAACTGAGAATTGATAAATATCATACGTTATTTGTGGGAAATAATAATATTTTTAAATAAACAGCATGAACTATACTAAATGTTAACAGAATTTTATTGACACGTTAAATTGGAAGTTCAGTTTACAGATAACATGAAAATCCTCTGGTGGAGGTCAGTGTAGGATGATGGTCTTGGACTCCATGGTGTAGCCAGCGAGACAAACAGGCAGATGATGCAATAATAGGCGTGGCTGAATCAAGTGGGCGGGGCCTAAATCATTTCAGTTCCAACCACAAATGAGACAAGTCGTTGGCAAAGCAGGCTCAGGAGGGCCAACCACATATCCATACATGCGTGGTAGAGCAGCTTGTCAGCGTAACTACCAACATGTCAAGATCATGTCACAGGTGCAATCTTACCTCTCAAAGTCCCTCAAATAAATATAAAATATATTTTCTCCATTTGAGTTTTTCCTCATATTACTATGGCATTTAATTCCACCATCTAAGCGTGCCGACCCTGGCATATGTTGTGTACAGTCACCTACATAGACCTCATGTTCAATCTACATGTATGTACAAACACATGTATGGGATACATTTATAAAGGCCTTTTAAGAACATTTTGTTTCTGTTCCTTTCTTTTTTTAACTTGATTTGTTAGATATTGGGACATACTGGGGAAAATGTTTTATGTAAATACAAAAAGGAGCACATGGGAGAAGACAATACCTGAGTCTAAGTAGCAATAGGTAATATCTATAATGCTGGAAGTGAAAAGTTATCCTAGGATGAGTGATGTTATTAAGGTGAGGGTATTAAACATGCATGGGATAGACATACGGCTCCTGAATCTAAGACGAGACCAACGACTGATTAAGGTTTGAGTCTTTACAGCAGGAGAAACGTGCGAGTAGACGGGGGCCGAATGGGGCCGATCTGTCGGCAGGTTCCATGATTCTATAATATTAGATTTAAAAGAGCAAAATGCGCTATGCGTTGCTTTGAGACCCTTTGTATCATATTTGTTCAACATTGTGGCTTCACAGAGTCACCTGTTAACCGCTACAATGTAGCAAAATAATGAAAGCATAATTCTGTATATTATGCTGTATGATGTAGCAAAAGGAAAAAAGAATGCATGCAATTTGTGACATGTATATGTTCTGTTACACACACACACACTTTTTACGTAAAAAGTCTATAAGGGGAGGCCAAGGAACGGTTGGAGCCTCTCGAAAAAAACAAGACTCCCCCTGAAAATGTTTGATTGGCCGAAATAGTTTTTAATGGAGTCATCACGGCGTTAACTGCCACGCTTCATAATTTTAAATAGTCTTCAGTTAGCTAAAACATCAATTTCAATTTTAAGTAAGTCACTTAAAGCCCGGCTTAATCTTGCTGAAATGGATTTTTGTTTAAAAAAAACCTCCAAAAGGTAAAAAGTAAGATTTCGTAAATGGATATTTCGGTTCTGTTTCATTTCTAGCTTCCAAAGTCGCGCAGAATACACAGAAAACAAAATGATTCCTTTTTGGTGCAAAGTTTCAATGTTCATCTTATCACCGTGGCAACCATTGACTTGGTTCTTCTGCTTAGACCATTCCTATGGTTGCTATGGTGATAAAACTGATAGAACATTCCATTGGTTCCAACGTTCCAAACGTAGCAGTTGCTCTCAGTACGTTGATCAAATTAAACTGACCCGTTATGGTCTGTATCTTGAACATGGTGTGGTTTGTGCGTTCGATTGCGAACATAATCTCTAGGTAGAGGTCGGCTTCATTTGCCTTTCGTCCTCCACTACGTTTTCCTAATCCAACAAGTAATAAAAGCATCATGAAGGTGCAGAGGCACCCCACGATTATCAGAAGAGTATCTAACATCTTCTCACTCGCCTACTCTGCTGAGCAATGAGAAGTGTCTGAGTTTCACCTGCTTTATATAACCTCCTATGATGACATCACAGAGGCTGATGATGCAATAGTGGGCGTGGCTGCATCAAGTGGGCGGGGTCTAAATCATTTCACTTCCAACCACAAATGAGACAAGTCCCTTAAAGCCTGGCTTAATCTTACAGAAATGGATTTTTGTTTAATAAAAAAAAAAAACAAAAGGTTAAAAGTAATATTTCATACATGGATATTTCGGTTCTGTTTCATTTCTGGCTTGAAAAGTCGCGCAGAATACACGGAAAACAAAATGATTCCTTTTTGGTGCAAAGTTTCAATGTTGATCTTATCACCATGGCAACCATTGACCTGGTTCTTCTGCTTAGACCATTCCTATGGTTGATATGGTGATAGACCTGATAGAACATTCCATTGGTTCCAACGTTCCAAATGTAGCTGTTGCTCTCAGTACGTTGATCTTGCCCTTGATCAAATTAAACTGACCCGTTATCTTAGAACATTAACTGAGAATTGATAAATATCATACGTTATTTGTGGGAAATAATAATATTTTTAAATAAACAGCATGAACTATACTAAATGTTAACAGAATTTTATTGACACGTTAAATTGGAAGTTCAGTTTACAGATAACATGAAAATCCTCTGGTGGAGGTCAGTGTAGGATGATGGTCTTGGACTCCATGGTGTAGCCAGCGAGACAAACAGGCAGATGATGCAATAATAGGCGTGGCTGAATCAAGTGGGCGGGGCCTAAATCATTTCAGTTCCAACCACAAATGAGACAAGTCGTTGGCAAAGCAGGCTCAGGAGGGCCAACCACATATCCATACATGCGTGGTAGAGCAGCTTGTCAGCGTAACTACCAACATGTCAAGATCATGTCACAGGTGCAATCTTACCTCTCAAAGTCCCTCAAATAAATATAAAATATATTGTCTCCATTTGAGTTTTTCCTCATATTACTATGGCATTTAATTCCACCATCTAAGCGTGCCGACCCTGGCATATGTTGTGTACAGTCACCTACATAGACCTCATGTTCAATCTACATGTATGTACAAACACATGTATGGGATACATTTATAAAGGCCTTTTAAGAACATTTTGTTTCTGTTCCTTTCTTTTTTTTAACTTAATTTGTTAGATATTGGGACATACTGGGGAAAATGTTTTATGTAAATACAAAAAGGAGCACATGGGAGAAGACAATACCTGAGTCTAAGTAGCAATAGGTAATATCTATAATGCTGGAAGTGAAAAGTTATCCTAGGATGAGTGATGTTATTAAGGTGAGGGTATTAAACATGCATGGGATAGACATACGGCTCCTGAATCTAAGACGAGACCAACGACTGATTAAGGTTTGAGTCTTTACAGCAGGAGAAACGTGCGAGTAGACGGGGGCCGAATGGGGCCGATCTGTCGGCAGGTTCCATGATTCTATAATATTAGATTTAAAAGAGCAAAATGCGCTATGCGTTGCTTTGAGACCCTTTGTATCATATTTGTTCAACATTGTGGCTTCACAGAGTCACCTGTTAACCACTACAATGTAGCAAAATAATGAAAGCATAATTCTGTATATTATGCTGTATGATGTAGCAAAAGGAAAAAAGAATGCATGCAATTTGTGACATGTATATGTTCTGTTACACACACACACACTTTTTACGTAAAAAGTCTATAAGGGGAGGCCAAGGAACGGTTGGAGCCTCTCGAAAAAAACAAGACTCCCCCTGAAAATGTTTGATTGGCCGAAATAGTTTTTAATGGAGTCATCACGGCGTTAACTGCCACGCTTCATAATTTTAAATAGTCTTCAGTTAGCTAAAACATCAATTTCAATTTTAAGTAAGTCACTTAAAGCCCGGCTTAATCTTGCTGAAATGGATTTTTGTTTAAAAAAAACCTCCAAAAGGTATAAAGTAAGATTTCGTAAATGGATATTTCGGTTCTGTTTCATTTCTAGCTTCCAAAGTCGCGCAGAATACACAGAAAACAAAATGATTCCTTTTTGGTGCAAAGTTTCAATGTTGATCTTATCACCGTGGCAACCATTGACTTGGTTCTTCTGCTTAGACTATTCCTATGGTTGCTATGGTGATAAAACTGATAGAACATTCCATTGGTTCCAACGTTCCAAACGTAGCAGTTGCTCTCAGTACGTTGATCAAATTAAACTGACCCGTTATGGTCTGTATCTGGAACATGGTGTGGTTTGTGCGTTCGATTGCGAACATAATCTCTAGGTAGAGGTCGGCTTCATTTGCCTTTCGTTCTCCCAGGGCCGGCCCTATAATGGGGCAGACTGGGGCAATTGCCCCAGGCGGCACATTAGAAGGGGCGGCACTTTGCCGCCCCAAGCGCTTTTTTTTGTTTTTGAAGCGGAGGAGAGAGAGGGGCACCGAGTGGTTTTCGCTTACCCGCTCGGCGCTTCTCTCTCTCCTCTGCGTCGGTCTCGGTGCCGGTTTGTAATGCCGAGCACCGGAAGTGACGTCAATTTCCGGTGCTCAGCATTACAAGCCGGCACCGTGGCAGAGCAGGGAGACTTGCCGCATGACTGTTTAAAGTTAAGTACCTTTAAATAGGGGGGGTTAGGGTAGATAATGGCGTCGGCGAAGTTTAAAATGGTGCCCCCCCGGCGTCGCATTAAGTCTTGGGCCAGCCCTGAACATACCCACCAATAAAAATACATATGCACATTCACATAGATACATACATATGCACGTAAACATATACACATAACCACATGTATACATACATATGCACATAAACATATAGACATACCCACATGTATACATACATATGCACATACCCACCTGTATACATACATATGCACATATACACAAACCCACCTGTATACATACATATGCACATAAACACACACACACACATGTATACATACATATGCACATAAACACACACCACCTGTATACATACATATGCACGTAAACATATACACATATCCACATGTATACATACATATGCACGTAAACATATAGACATACCCACCTGTATACATACATATGCACATAAACATATGCACATACCCACATGTATACATACATATGCACATACCCACCTGTATACATACATATGCACCTACCCACCTGTATACATACATATGCACATATACACAAACCCACCTGTATACATACATATGCACATAAACATACACACATGTATACATACATATGCACGTAAACATATACATACCCACATGTATACATGCATATGCACGTAAACATATACACATACCCACCTGTATACATACATATATGCACGTAAACATACACATACCCACATGTATACATACATATGCACATACCCACCTGTATACATACATATCCACATATACACAAACCCACCTGTATACATACATATGCACATAAACATACACATACCCACATGTATACATGCATATGCACGTAAACATATACACATACCCACATGTATACATACATATGCACATAAACATACACACATGTATACATAAACATACCCACATGTATACATACATATGCACATAAACACACACCACCTGTATACATACATATGCACGTGAACATACACATAACCACATGTATACATGCATATGCACGTAAAGATATACACATACCCACCTGTATACATACATATATGCACGTAAACATACACATACCCACATGTATACATACATATGCACATACCCATCTGTATACATACATATGCACGTATACATAGACATACCCACCTGTATACATACATATGCACATATACACAAACCCACCTGTATACATACATATGCACATAAACGTACCCACATGTATACATAAACATACCCACATGTATACATACATATGCACAAACATAACCAGGGCATACCCAGGGCCCTACAATGGAGCCGACTGGGGCAATTGCTCTAGGCGGCACTTTTGAAGGGGCGGCACTGTAGAGGTTTTTTTTTAAGCGGAGGGGAGAGAGGGGCTCCGAGTGGTTTTCGCTTACCCGCTCGGCGCTTCTCTCTCTCCTCTGTGGCGAGTCTCCCTGTTCGGTCTCGGTGCCGGTTTGTAATGCCGAGCACCGGAAGTGACGTCAACATTCACATAGATACATACATATGCACGTAAACATATACACATAACCACATGTATACATACATATGCACATAAACATATACACATAACCACATGTA
Source organism: Spea bombifrons (assembly GCF_027358695.1). NCBI lineage: Eukaryota > Metazoa > Chordata > Amphibia > Anura > Pelobatidae > Spea > Spea bombifrons. The sequence goes on from NC_071089.1 coordinate 36,360,577, forward strand.
TACATACATATGCACATAAACATATACACATACCCACCTGTATACATACATATGCACATAAACACACACCACCAGTATACATACATATGCAAATAAACATAGACATACCCACCTGTATACATACATATGCACATATACACAAACCCACCTGTATACATACATATGCACATAAACACACACCACCAGTATACATACATACATATGCACATAAACATAGACATACCCACCTGTATACATACATATGCACATATACACAAACCCACCTGTATACATACATATGCACATAAACATACACACATGTATACATACACATACCCACATGTATACATGCATATGCACGTAAACATATACACATACCCACCTGTATACATACATATATGCACGTAAATATGCACATACCCACATGTATACATACATATGCACATACCCACCTGTATACATACATATCCACATATACACAAACCCACCTGTATACATACATATACACATAAACATACACATACCCACATGTATACATGCATATGCACGTAAACATATACACATAACCACATGTATACATACATATGCACATACCCACCTGTATACATACAGATGCATATACACACACCACCTGTATACATACATATGCACGTAAACATACACATACCCACATGTATACATACATATGCACATATACACAAACCCACCTGTATACATACATATGCACGTAAACATATAGACATACCCACCTGTATACATACATATGCACATAAACATATGCACATACCCACCTATATACATACATATGCACGTAAACATATACACATACCCACATGTATACATACATATGCACCTACCTACCTGTATATACATATGCACATATACACAAACCCACCTGTATACATACATATGCACATAAACATACACACATGTATACATACATATGCACAGAAACACACACACATGTATACATAAACATACCCACATGTATACATACATATGCACATAAACACACACCACCTGTATACATACATATGCACGTAAACATACACATACCCACATGTATACATGCATATGCACGTAAACATATACACATACCCACCTGTATACATACATATATGCACATAAACATACACATACCCACATGTATACATACATATGCACATACCCACCTGTATACATACATATCCACATATACACAAACCCACCTGTATACATACATATACACATAAACATACACATACCCACATGTATACATGCATATGCACGTAAACATATACACATACCCACCTGTATGCATACATATGCACATAAACATAGACATACCCACCTGTATACATACATATGCACATAAACACATGTATACATACATATGCACATAAACACACACCACCTGTATACATACATATGCACGTAAACATACACACCCACATGTATACATGCATATGCACGTAAACATACACATAAACACATGTATACATACATATGCTCATACCCACCTGTATACATACATATGCACATATACACAAACCCACCTGTATACATACATATGCACATAAACACACACACACATGTATAGATACATATGCACATAAACACACACCACCCCTATGCACGTAAACATACACATACCCACATGTATACATGCATATGCACGCATACATGCATATGCACGTAAACATATACACATACCCACCTGTATGCATACATATGCACATAAACATAGACAAACCCACATGAATACATACATATGCACAAACATACCCACCAATAAACATACATATGCACAATCACATATATACATACATACACATTACCTAAAACTGGGAAAGACTCCTCACTGCATTAGGCTTTAAACTTGACCTCTTTTTTAGCATCTCTGGACATCTTACAAATACTTACTGCGCCCTCGCTGCCAGGAAGCTCCCATGGAAGTCGGCCTCCCCGGTGTGTTTCTGTTGGTTATAAGAGGATAAGATGGGCTCCTCCTGGACCCGTTTCTACTTGAAAAAGGCTCCACGTGGCATCCTGTGCTTACTGGTTTTTCCTGGCATCACCACTCAGCCCTGGTAGCATCTGCTGTACCGGATTATGAAGCCCATGTAAGTGCAACATGCGTTCTCTTCACTTCTGACAGGAATCTAGAACAGCGTCCATGTCCTGCTGCGCAGCAACTAAATCAGGGGCTGTGTAAGTCCTCAGTAGCCATTCAAATCTTCAGACCCGAGAACTACTCTCTGCCGGATCCTGGTTGTAGAGGAAGCTACTAGAAACTTCCACCTCTGCTTATATACCTTCTACATGGCTGTAAACATGACCAATGAAGGAGAAGGAATAAAAGAATCCCTGCATAGGCCAACCATCCTATCCCCCTTTTCTCATTGGTCCAAGAAGGCCCAATCCTGGGAAGTAGAAATACACAGAAATACATCAGTCACTCAGGCTTTATAACTGAAATAAACTTTAAAACATCATTAAATTCAAAGTGCTATAAAGTTAACCATGCTTAAAAAAATGACATATTACCATATTTGCTCGATTATAAGATGACCCCCCCAAAATCTGAATATTAGTTTAGGAAAAAAGAAAAAGGCTGAATGTAAGATGACCCTGTAGGAAAAAAGTGTTCCTAGTAAATGTTAATTCATGTAAACTATTTTTTTTTAATAAAATCTATGATTGAGAAAAAAAATTTGTTTTTATTTCCTTTTATTTTTCAACCCGCCCCGTTATGCACATCTGCACCCAGGCTTCCCACTCCTATATGTGACTGTGCCCCATGATATGCCTTTTAGCCCTCTATATGCAACATAACATACACACATACCCACCTGTATACATACGCACATAAACAGACATACCCACCTGTATACATACATATGCAGATAAACATATGCACATACCCACCTGTATACATACGCACATAAACAGACATACCCACCTGTATACATACATATGCAGATAAACATATGCACATACCCACCTGTATACATACATATGCACATAAACATATAGACATACCCACCTGTATACATACATATGCAGATAAACATATGCACATACCCACCTGTATATATATATATATATACATATGCACATACCCACCTGTATACATACATATGCACATAAACATAAAGACATACCCACCTGTATACATATGTACATAAAACATATACCCACTTGTATACATACGTAAGCATATAAACATACCCACCTGTATACATACATCTGCACATACACATATATACATACATACACATGACCTAAAACTGGGAAAGACCCCTTACTGCATTATTCTTCAAACTTTACCCCTTTTTTAGGACATCTTACAAATACTTACTGCGCCCTCGCTGCCAGGAAGCTCCCATGGAAGCCGGCCTCTGTTGGTTATAAGAGGATAAGATGGGCTCCTTCTGGACCCGTTTCCACTTGAAGAAGGCTCCGCGTGGCATCCTGTGCTTACTGGTTTTTGCTCAGCCCTGGTAGCATCTGCTGTACCGGATCATGAAGCCCATGTAAGTGCGACATGCGTTCTCTTCACTTCTGACAGGAATCCAGAACAGCGTCCATGTCCTGCTGCGCAGCAACTAAATCAGGGGCTGTGTAAGTCCTCAGTAGCCATTCAAACCTTCAGACCCGAGAACTACTCTCTGTCGGATCCTGGTTGTAGAGGAAGCTACTAGAAACTTCCAACTCTGCTTATATACCTTCTACATGGCTGTAAACATGACCAATGAATGAGAAGGAATCAAAGCATCCCTGCATAGGCCAACCATCATATCCCCCTTTTCTCATTGGTCCAAGAAGGCCCAATCCTGGGAAGCAGTCTATTATCTGATGTGTAGAAATACATCAGTCACTCAGGCTTTATAACTGAAATAAACTTTAAAACATCATTAAATTCAAAGTGCTATAAAGTTAACCATGCTTAAAAAAATGACATATTGCCGTATTTGCTCGATTATAAGATGACCCCCCAAAATCTGAATATTAGTTTAGGAAAAAAAGAAAAAGCCTGAATGTAAGACGACCCTGCAGGAAAAAAGTTTTCCTAGTAAATGTTAATTCATGTAAACTATGTAAACCTTTTTTTTCAATAAAATCTATGTTTCAGAAAAATATTTTTTTTGTTTTTATTTCCTTTTATTTTCCAACCTGCCCTCCAGTTATGAACATCTGCCCCCAGGCTTGCCACTCCTATATGGCACTGTGGCCCATGATATGCCTTTTAAGCCTCCAAATGCCACTGTGCCCCATGATATGCCTTTTAACCCTCTATATGCTACTGTGCCCCATGAAATGCCTTTTGACCCCTTATGTGCCACTCTTCCTCCAGAAATGCCTTATACCCCTATATGCCACTCTGGCATTTAGGGGGTTGAAAGGCATATTATGGGGCAGAGTGGCATATAGGGAGGTATAAGGTATTTCAGGAGGCAGAGTGGTGTATAGAGGGTTAAAAGGCATCTCTGGAGGCAGAGAGGCATTAAGGGGGTTAAAGGCATCATAGAGCACTCTGCCTACAGAAATGCTTTATGCCCCCCATTTAACCCCCCCACACACACACACACACTTAACGGTGCTTCCGATTCCCTGCTGTGTAGTCGCGGCAGCGGGTAGACGTCTACGCAATTCGCAACTTCCACTGCAGCCGGAAGGAGATGCGGTTAGCAGCGGGGGTTGTCTGCGTCCATAGCGCAGACCTCCCCCGACTATTAGAGACAATTCCCTGCCCCAGAACTCTCCTCACTGACAGCCGGGGAAGGTCTGCACGATGGACGTAGACAACCCCGGCTGCCAACTGCACCTCCTTCCGGCTGCAGCGGAAGTTGCGAATTGCGTAGAAGTCTACTCGCTGCCCCGACTACACAGCAGGGAGTCGGAAGCAGCGGTAAGTTTGGGGGGGGGTTAAATGGGGGGCTAAGACAGGAGCATCCAGGACTCCTGAGGTCTGATTATAAGACAACCCCAATTATAAGGGGTATTTTTCAGAGCATGTAAATGTAAACTATTTTTTTAAAAAATATATGATTGAGAAATTATTTTGTTTTTATTTCCTTTTATTTTCCAACCTGCCCCCCAGTTATGCACATCTGCCCCAGAAATGCCTTATACCCCCTATATGCCACTGTGCCCCATGATATGATATGTTTGTGTATCATAGATGTATAATTGTGGAAGGGCAAAGATGGCACTAGCCGTAGGTTTGAGCCTTGGGGACCAAGATGGCACAGGCTGGACTGTTTGGGGACAAAGATTGCAAATCGTATGTGTGTTATCTGGGTGCTGGTCAGGTTCTATGTGGGCAGTGTGGACGCCAGGTTTTAAATATACCTTTAATGCCGTGTTTTTATGTGAATTCCAATTGATCTTTACCTGCAAAGCAGGGTTTTTGTGTTATTCTGTAGATCCATATGTGCTATGCTATGTTTCCATACATTATTTATGTGTACCTGCAAATACAGGGTTAATATGTCTTATTCAGTTGATTAATACCTGCAATGCTGTTTCCATGTATGTATTTGATTTATACCTGCGATGCTACGTTTCATATATTATTGTATACCTGCAAATACAGGATTTGTATGTCTGATTCTGTTTATTTTATATATACCTTCAGTGCTGAGATCACAAGTGAATTTCAATTGATCTGGGTTTGTGTGTTGATCTATACCTGCTATCGGCAGCAGGGTCTAATATATATATAGGCAACAGGGGCTAGTAAATGGGTTTTAGATATTTGGACAGGGGCGCAATTTCAGTGCTTGCCATAGGTGCTATTTTCAGTAGATACGCCTCTGTATACACATCACACCTCCCGCCCACCCTGCTTACCTCTCCAGCAGCTTTCTCTCAAGCTGTTCACACACCATGCAAGCAGCCTCAGGATCACGTGACCCCGATAAAAGTAGGTAAGAGTTCCATATTAACACCAGTGCACACCCTTTCCTTCCTCCCCAATGATACAGTGAGGGGATGTGTATATACGGCTCCTGAATATAAGACAAGCCCAACGACTGAGTGTTTGCAGATGGCCGGACGGCTCTCAGAGACAGGGAAGAAAATTTCATATACACTCCCCTGTCATATGTATAAAATAAAACTAGAGGCTCAGAAATAATGCAATAAGTTTTTTTTTCTTTTGGTTACAGAGAAAGTGGTAGAAAAATGGAACTGCCTCCCAGCAGGAGTGGTAGTGGCAAATACAGTGAGAGAATGTAATACGCTTCTGCTGGCAGGCTGTTCCACTTATCTACCACCCGATTTCTCATTAGAGGTTATACCTGCGAGGGGATGTAAACATGCAGGGGACGGGGATACGGGGCCCCGAATCTGACCGATTAATGTCACATGTTACAGCAGGAATAATGGGCAACTAGCCGGGGGCCGAATGGCTCCGATGTGCCATTAAATTCTGTTTGTACGACGAGTCGCTCCGTGAGTCCTGCTGGGTTCCAGCTTCTTATTGAAACCGAGAATTTCCCGGCAGATCAGCCCCGTTCCCATGTCTACTCACCCGTTATTGCTGCTGTAACCACTCCAACATTAACCAATCAGATTCGGGTCCCCTGCATGTTTACATCCCTTCACTGTATAACCTCTACAACTTCTGCTGGGAGGCTGTTCCACTTATCACCCTCTCAATAAAGTAAAACTTCTTGCATAACTTTGGAGTCTCTTCTTTTAGAAGGCTATTATTTATACATATGACAGGGCAGTGTGTATGCATTATGCTGGGGGTGGAAGATTTTCAACTTGCTGATATTACTCTGGATTATGAACGGCCGTCTCAAGCGAGCTTCTCCTGCAAAGAGAACCCCGCAGGCCCTGCATAATGCGTAGTTTAATCGGTGTGACTGAGTAAGAAATCTTCCCGTTATCTGTGGATTGTTCGGCGACACCGGAGGTTCCGGGAAAGGAGAGCCTTTCACTTCCCTGACTCCGCTATGCATCGTACGGGCCGGCGCTGGCAGGAAGAGCTCACCGGGGCCGGCCCTTCATAATGCTTGGAGTGATGGGATTGGGGGCTCAACTCTCCTGTAAACCTCTGCGGACAGATTGCTTGAGCGTTGCTCCTGATTTTACTATACATTGTGCAGGGCCCGCTCAGTTCCCTTTTCAGGGGAAGCTCACAGGGGCGAGCGCTTAATAATACATCGTAACGTAAAGAAATGTCCAAAACCTTCCTTGTGGGGTGTATTCACTAAAGCTGTTTGTTAACCCCTGATGTCACTCTCTATTCTGAAGGGCAGGCATCAGGGGATTGAAGTGTAAGCTTCTGTGCTCGCAAATACACGTGAGATGAGGACGTTATCCCGCAGGAAGCTCCTAAACCTGTATAAATCATATCTGTGCATTAAGCCTGGGCTATTAGCGCGAGAGGCTGAGAGGCTCCGATGTGTTTCTGCGTCACGATATTTCTTTGTATTCTGTGCCGGTGATCGGGAAATATGGAATAACCATAAACCGTACCGGGCCCTCCCTGTGCCGGGGGGCTGTGATCCGCCGGGCGTCTGGCCCTCCCTGTGCCGGGGGCTGTGACCCGCCGGGCGTTTGGGTGATGCAGGATTGCAGGTCCCGGCGATGTCACAAATCTGCTTATCCAGTGAAGTCTGTCCCTCTATGGACTTTCACTTGTCTGTGTGTCCAGCGGGGTTATTAAGACCGAGCTGTTCTATTGTTTAGCGCAGGCTGTGTAAGGAGTCGGATAGAACGGCTCAGGATCCGAGTCGTGGCGCTGTTGGGAATCTCGTTTCATGCGATTTAATGAAATGTGAGAATTTACTCCGTTCTGCAGAAAACGGAAAGAATGGTTTCTCGTCTCTGCGTTCTTTCTGGGGATTTCCTCCTTAATACAGAATATTTTCGGGAGAAGCAGCGTATTTCTAGAATCACTCGGCACGTTAGTGTCTCGGCGGATGGACACACAGAAGGCTGCTTCTTCACCGCGTTTAGAAGGTAAATGCCGTTTAAAACCCTTTCATGCAGAGCCGTTTCCCCTCGGCGTCCGTACAGGGCGATACGCAGTAAGTATTCGAGACTTTACGGACATTTGGAGGGAAGTCGGCAGGTACACACACTCCTTGGTGTCGCCTTATTCTAGTCCTGGCCCTTCCCGTCGGTGCGCCGGCGGCCACACGGGAAGCTTGAGCACGGTTTAGGCAGAGGCTTCCTTTGGTTTAATGATCTTCAAAAAGCTGCGGCTGACAAACATCGCTTTTGTTCTGTCTGCAGAAGAACCTTATCTGCTGCCCCAGTTTATTAAACCCCCGTGGGGGGGGGCGCCGTCTTATTTAACCCCTCGAAGAACGGCAGAACCTGAACTCCTAAACCCAACTTCCTCACCTTGGATCGTCGGGTCCGTTGGAAAGAAATGAAGAGCCCTGCGGCCTAAATAGCGCGGGGCGGCATGTAGTTGTGGGGATAGGAGGTTGGGTTCATCTAGAGGTCAGCTATTGATTTAATAGGCAGGGTCAAAAGTTCAGGTCAGAAGTTAGAAAAAAAAATAAAAAAAAAATGGGTGATGTAACTTGGAAATTGCTGGATGTGCGCGTGCCGCTTAGTGATTCGCCGCCTTTGCCTCGCGGGCACCTTTGGTGCCCCGCGAGACGCCTCGCGCTGCGCAAAAAGGCGCGAATTCGCGCTATAAATAGGAGCTGTGGGAGCGCTAGCAGTCATGCCACAAGGCGAACTGCTAAGCTGTGAATACTTACCTGTAAAGGCTGGTATTTCGGTGGTGCAGGAGAGCCGCAGGCGAAGATGGAACTTCTTCTTGAAAAGCTCCCATCCCCCCCTCCCTGTTATGAATATTATGATGCTTTATTTTATATATTTGTCGTGTGCTTTTATCAGGGTAAAAGTTGTCCCTTCTTAGGGATGGACTGGTGTAATGGTGTATGCTGTCTGGCTTTTAGGGCGGATGGCTTGGTTATATATGTGTATATATATATTTATGGTTTAAGTTATTGGAGGTGAGACTCTGGGTTTGGGCCAAGAGTTTCTTTAAAGTTTGTGATGTTTGTTATAAGCTAAATAAAAGTACACGGCCTGTTTATTCCAATTCGAGTATGGTGTTTTTATTTCAAGTTTACAGTACAAGGATACATTGTTGGTTACAATATCCCTTACAACTACATGTTTCCAAAAACTCGAATAGAATAGAATAGAATATTCGACTCGAGCCGGAAGATAACTGCAGCCTGCGTCCATCCCGTAATCTGCTCAGCAAACAACCGCTTACAGGGCGGACGCCGGCTGCAGTTATCTTCCGGCTCGAGTCGAATATTCTATTCTATTCGAGTTTTTGGAAACATTTCTTTCCAACGGACCCGACGATCCAATCCGAGGAAGTTGGGTTTAGGTGTACAGGTATCTTCCACACGTTATATCTGATGCATATCGTTTATATCCAGGTTTGTCTAATTCCAGGCCCCGAGGGCCATTACTAGACCAGGATACTGAACGCACACGTGATGTAATATGTTAAGAGCTGCCAGTGCCCGTCCTGGATATCCAGAAAGCCTGGCCTGTTTGTGGCCCCCGGGGCCTGGAGTTTGAGCCCCCCCATCTCTAGTAAATGCCAGTCTGATCTCCGCTGTCTCCTGTCTGTAGATCCCAGCTCTTCTCTTCTTCATCTCTTCTCCCCTGCGAGGGACTCTATTTCTTGGAGCTCGTGATGTTCGGCCTCCGCCTGCGTGCCAAGGTGCCGCGCGTCAACTGGGACCCATCGGTGAGTTTCATAAATCTCTCTGCACTCTGCTTTTACTGTAACGTGCTGTTTGGTGCGTTTCGGGTTAATGTAATCACTGATGTCTCCTATTCTGTGCAGCTCTGTAAACCAACATTTATCACGAGCCGTAATGTATGAACTCCGGCAGAAAATGCACCAAGAAGGGAGTCGTTGCCTGATTCGGGGGCTTGTTGCTCACTTTGCCGACTGCGTGTGAACCTGGCCTGCGCAAAACATTATCCTGCAGCCTCCTGAGTAGAGAGGAAATGGAACTTTTCGAGGCTTCCCTGTACAATGACGTGGCGTTGGCTTGAGTCTGACTGCCGACTGCTTCCTGCTTAACTCCGGCGACTGCTTGGGGGCCCTCGACAGAAGAGACCTGACAGGTAAGAGACGCGTTCCTTTTAACAGTCTCTATTTTACATCTAATAAAAATGAATACAAGCAATAACGCGATCTGAGGATGTGGCATTTATTATGACTAAAGACGAGTTCCCCGCACCGCATTTGCTCTGAAAAAAACATTGTCTTATAATCGAGCAAATACAGTATATTCATGCCCCTCGTGAAAATGCATATTCCTGCATCTGTACACAAAAGAAAATTTCCCAATTCCTACTCTGCAGACCCCGTGTTGTTGAACCCTCTGGAGCTTCCCAGACAAAATATCTTCCTAGCAGAAATGTGTCACGTGACCCAAACGCTGGTGCCGACAGCTTCTTACCAAACCAGACAAACATTAGGTGGTCGCTTGCATTTTGTGCCGCTCTTGGGTCGCGGCGTGTGTGTGCGGGTTTGTGGTGCCCTTGGGTCGCGGGGTTTGTGGCGGTTTGTTGCATTTTCAGTGAAAGCAACATTCGCTTCACACTCTAGAGAATAATGTTGTTTCTTCACATTTTCGCCTCCCGCGGGCGCTTCGATTATCCAAACCGTCTTGCTCCTATTTACAAAATGTAATTTAAAACCAGAAACTGCAGCTGTCGGCAGCTTAATAACACTTTACAGACTTCTGGGCTGGATATTCAGTCCATAAAACATTGTTCAGATTGTAAAAGTCGTCACTTCTGTTTTGAAATGGGAAGGAATACAGTAAATAGAGCCGGAGAGACTCGATGTCTGATACCTTTTAGTGGCCAACATGTCTATTAATTACATCGTTAGGGTTAATTTAGGGGCAGTTATGGTTGATGGGGTCTTTAGGGCTAATTTAGGGGCAGTTATGACTGATGGGGTATTGTGGGTTAATTTAGGGGCAGTTATGGTTAATGGGGCATTGGGTTAATTTAGGGGCAGTTATGGTTTATGGGGTATTTAGGGTTAATGTAGGGGCAGTTGTGGTTGATTGAGTCTTTAGGGTTCATTTAGGAACATTTATGGTTAATGGGGTGTTTAGGGTTAATCTGGAGGCAGTTGTGGTTGATGTGGTCTTTAGCGCTATTTTAGGGGCTGTTATGGTTAGTAGGGTATTTAGGGTTAATTTAGGGGCAGTTGTGGTTGATGGGGTCTTTAGGGTTAATATAGGGGCAGTTATGGTTAATGAGGTCTTTATTAAATAAAATTAACCCTCAGTCCTCAGCATTAAATTAACCCTAAAGACCCCATTAACCATAACTGCCCCTAAATTAACCTGTAATACCCCATCAGCCATAACTGCCCCTAAATTAGCCCTAAACACCCCTATCAACCATAACTGCCCCTAAATTAACCCTAAACACCCCATTAACCATAACTGCCTTTAAATTAACCCAAGTGAGGTCTCAACAGTGCTCTGTACAACGGCATGAGCACCTACTGCTGACACCTGGCTATACAACCAAGCTTCACGAAAAAAAAGCGTTCTTTAAAAAAAAAAGAAAAATAGACAGGTTGGGGCTTTAAATTTAAATTTTTGCAATTTATCTAAATTAAGAGTTGTGTCAAAGAACCAATATACTTCATTTTTTACACTCACCTTGAATAAACATTATGTTTCTTGTTTTCTGCAAAATGATTATATAGTGAGAACTGTTTTTCACAATTTTTAAATTTATCCACTTAAATTATCTAGGTGTTAAAATATATTTCTTTTCTGTAATGTTATAATTTATTACAATAAGCCCATGTTCGCTTGGTATACAAATTGCTTTAATTCCACTTCTTCTGTATTGATATTAACTTAATGTTCATTCTATGTTTGCATTCCATATCAACAACTTTGTCAATGATGAAGCGTTCATCAAACATCTTTCTATACGTTACCATGAAGTTATTAATATCAGTTTTAACATATAAGTACCATATGCATGGCTTTCAGTACACTTCACAAAACAAAAGACTGGTATTTATTTGCTCAAACCTCAGTAATTTAGTCAGTTTCAATCATTTTGATTAATATGAATGTAAAACAGAGATCCAAAAATGCTGGCCCGTTTGGGATCTTTGGTGCCGGTAGATCCGGGGCCCTGTTCTATCAGCATATTGCTCATGAAAACACTATATTTTACTATCAAAAACATTAAGGGAACTTCGATATTTCAAAAACCCATTTGAAATGTAAAAAAAAAACAAAGATGGCCGCCCTAATCCCGCATGCCAAGTCGCACGGCCGTGGGCATGAGGTCATCGTATTCTGACAGCCTATATATATGGGGCAAATGGCAGTTATTAGCTATCAGTTCTTGATTCCCAGTGGTGTATACTATTGGTACGAGAACAGCGTTTTATTTGGAGAAATGCCATTCCTAGCGGCTTGGAAACGTAGACGACAGGATGAAGACCCGAAGAACCCTGAACCACCGGGAAAAGAGGAGGGAGAGAGGACCGAAGATCCACCCCGGGACGACCAGCAAAAACGGAAGAAACACAGCTCCCAAGGAAGCGAGACGGACCGCGGAAGAAAGAAGAGGAAGAAGAGCCCTGCAGGAGAGCCCAGCGGATCAGATGATGGACCCAGGAAGCCCCTCAGCCTCACAGACTTCACCTTCTATTCTGAGTTGGGAAGAGGTGGATTTGGCAAAGTAAGTAACGTGTTTATTTTATCTAGGGGTACAGAAAGAGTTTTTAGGGGAAATATGGAACAAGAAACCACATAAAACATGCCTTTGTCTTACTTACTGGGATCATTCTAGGTAGGGAAAACAGTGACACTTTAATCCAATAAATCAGTTTGAACACAGCCCATATTATAGACGGTACGGCCTCCAAAAGCTGTTTATTTTCACTCATTCCAAACACACAAGCTTTACACTTAAGGCTGGGAGACGATATCCTTGGGTTTGGATTGGAGAGCAGCAAACGTAGAGCTTGATACATTGTATCCGGTGTCTATCATACAGGAGAAGCACACTGAGCAGTTACTGGACACTCCACGCGGTGGCGGCGGCAGTTAGGCAGGTTGGAGATACTGATTGGCTCATGCAGCTGTCACTCACGTCATACATCATTCATTCATTAATATGAAACGATCTTAACTTTATCTTTGTAACTAAATGGAACGGTAATGAGTGAAATGTTCAGTATATACCAGAGACTGCCAGGCCTACTGAGTGTCCATATTGCCAGATTAAGGAAAAGTGGATGTGCAAGCGCATTGGTGTCATTTATACATCAGGATGTGCTGGGTATTAAGATAAAATGATGTTTATTTCCGCTATAATAAAAGACGCAGAAAATGTGCATGTGTTGTTTTTTTTAAAAGCTAAAGGGGTATCCTGAAGTTATAATGTGAAGGGTGAGGGGATTCCATGTAAAGTCAGGAAATTTTACTTTACCAAGAGGGTGGTAGATAAATGGCCTCTCAGCAGAAGTGGTAATACATGGTATAGGCAGATGGTTCCTGAATCTAAGGCAAGACCAAGGACTGATTAAGCTGTGAATCTGTACACTAGATGGGCCGGATGGGTCTGCTGGTAGATTCTATGTTTCTATGAATCAGGTAATGTTATCATAGTAACAGATTTAAATGAAAATGCTTAAAGGACTAAAATCAATGCTCTGGGGTCGGCTTTCTACACAAAACTGCAAATGGAATAATTAGGTAAACTACGTCTGAGATAAAATGAGATGTCGATGTTAAAAAGGCATCTGGAGCCTATATTATTCTGTTCATTAAAAGCTGGTCTCAGGTTGTCTTTGCAGATTAAGACATTGAACCTTTTGGGCTGGGTTAAGTATTCTACGACTAGTTTTAAAATTAGATGTACGCATCTATATTGTAGTGGATGGAGTGAGTGGTAGATAGGTGGAATAGCCTCCCAGAACAAGTGGTAGAGGACAAAACAGTGACATAATTTAAACATACATGGAATAGGCATATGGCTCCTGAATATAAAGTAAGACCAAGGACTGATTACGGTTTGAGTCTTTACATTAGGACGTTGGATGGGCTGAATGGATCTGATCTCCCATCAAACTGCACCTTTCTATGTTGATAATGAGCTTCACATTTCACACATCAATTACAACTATGTCACCCCTTCCTGGTTATCTCAGGTCATGCTCGCGTCATGGAGGAGCAGTAAACATCCGGTGGCTGTTAAGATCATCAAACGCAGCTCATCGTGGAAAGAAGGCATCATGCGGGAAAGACGAGTCTTGGAGATGGCAGCAGAAAGCCCATTCCTCTGCCACGGCTTTGGTGCTTTTCACACCCAGGTACGGAATTGTCTGTTGCTCTGCAGCCTATTCCCGTCCTTTCACCTTCTACCATGCGCCATTTCTACAGAAGATCTGCATGTGTCACTGTACTATTAGTCTCTGCATGACTATAACTGTTTTTGCTCTATGTTCAAAATAAGCACCGCGTTTTTCTCGTCATGGAGAACGTGAGCGGAGGCAGCCTGTCAAACCACCTGAGGAGGAACGGCCGGATGGGAACCAGTGCTGCAGTGTGAGCAACAGAGTAGACATAAAGCCAATGATCATTTCCATGCTGTCTAAATGGCTCCTCTAGCTTTAATCCCAATGCAGTGAAATCAGAGGCTCTCCATCTCTGTAAATAACCCTTTGCTAATATTTAGAAACTACTCACTAAACTGTTTGTGTCCTTCTGGCAGGTTCTACGCTGCAGAGATCACCTGCAGAGATTTCTGCTCTCAACTGTCCTGTTGTTGAGTCTTATGTCTTCCATCACCCCAAGTTCCCTTCATCTCACCATTTATTCCATTTCAAAATCTTTCAGAATTCTTAAGAGGAAAATGAACATCTTCTTTCTCTGAATCATTTAGGGACCTGAAGCCAGCGAACGTGTTGATGACCAGCGAGGGACACCTGAAGATCTGCGATTTCGGCCTCGTTGTGGAGAAGATCATCGGCGCAGCCAAAACCAAAGGCGTAGTTGGGACCAGAAAATATATGGCCCCGGAGGTGAGAATTTATTAATTAGATTAATGCTATAGTTAATCTAAACCTTAATTACTTTACAATGCATTACCTATCTACATTTTACACATATTGAACTTATTTTGCAGGTTTTTCAGAAGAAGAAATATGGCGCCTCCGCAGACTGGTGGTCGTTTGGAGTCACTCTGTACCAGATGCTGGTGGGAAGGGTCCCAGTTCCAACATCACAGCCCAAGAGGGAGTACCGGGACTGCACCGTTCACAATGACTTCCCGTACCCAAGCTGGCTGCTAGCAGATCAGAAAGACATCCTCATGAAGGTGAGTGGATCACAAATGTCCTGATAAGGTGTGTGGCTATACAGGAACTTTTATAGACAATAAGGGACTGTAGTGCAGCAGATTCTGGAATGGGCAAAATATGGTTACTAAACTCAACAAAAACTTGGCTAAATACGTCAGGAAATTGGAATACAAAAACCATTTTTTATTTTTCTTTTGCTTTCTCAGCTTCTGCTTAAAGATCCAGAATGCCGGCTTGGGACGAATGGTGATATAAGAGTGCATCCTTTCTTCGGCATCTTGAACTGGGACCATTTGGAACAACGCAAACTCTGGCCCCCATACCTGCCTCTGGTGGTACGTGTAGCCATTACAAAATGCTTTAGATCCACTAAGTTCTAATATCACAACTTATTGCTCTTCAACATTAAAAAGTACTTAATAATGGTATAAGAACACATCCCGTCCACAAACAGAACCCCCACACACATGTAAATTTACTGTATATGATTTTTTCTTCCGAACCTTTGCTACATTTCCTTCCACCAATTAATCATTGCTAAGGAGCCCATCTAATGACAACTGACGAGCGCTTTGTTATTACGTACCTGCCGCCATAGTATACATTATGATGTGTTTTTGAAATCAAGGAACTTTTCGCTTTTTTCTTGCAGGACCCAACTGGAGATCTTCACCTCAGTTCCCAGGATATATCCTTTTCATTTGTAGAGGGGGCTAATTGTAACAAAAACAAAAAAAGTTGGGATTTGCCAGACCTGTCTTTTGTTAGCCCCAAATGGAGGGAATAAACATCCCTCCTTGTATCCAACATCTCAGATGGGAACAAATTCTCTTTTATTCAGGATTCAGCTTGAAGATCTTGCCTGAAAAGTCTCCTGTTGGATGACGACCAATAGTCCAGGATGTCACCTCCCTGCTTCATCTACCACCGCAGCAGAGCTGTCCACCACCACAGCAGAGCACCTACCTCAACATCACAGCAACTCCACCTGCTGTCCACATCAGAGAAAACCACCTTCTACAGCTGTCCAACATCACTGCGCGGCAATTCCACCTGCTCTGTCCAACATCACTGCGCGGCAATTCCACCTGCTCTGTCCAACATCACTGCGCGGCAATTCCACCTGCTCTGTCCAACATCACTGCGCGGCAATTCCACCTGCTCTGTCCAACATCACTGCACGGCAATTCCGCCTGCTGTCCAACATCATTGCCAAGCCTCTACTACAGCTGTCCAACACCACAGCACAGCCATTCCACACGCTGTCCAACATCACAGAAAAGCATTTAATGCAACACAACACCACAGAGAACTTCATTGCTGACAAACATCATTGTGCTGCACCTTGTCCTGCTGTTCAACAACTTAGCAGCGAGACTCCATCTGGCCTCTAACACATACCTCCCAACGTTTTACCCCCAGTGAATCGGGATGCAGGGGGGGTGGTGGGTGGGCGCATGCATAGTAGAGCTTACCTTTAAGCTCCGTCCCCCGGGGTCCCGATTCACAGAGGATAGAATGTTACTGCACATGCATTCTCCAGTGTTCCAAACACCAGAGAATATAATTAGAAGAAATGTGGTTCTGAATCCTGCTGTCCCATAGAGATCTTCCTCTGTCTTCTGTTTTTGGGAGAGAGCTAGAGTTCGGCAGGGAGATCGAGTGGCCGCACCCAAAGCAGGACAGCTGGGAGCCATGCAGTCTGCTGCCACCTGTCATACTGTGTCACAGACAGGCTTCCATGCTACGTAACATCAAAGTAGAGCATCCCTTGCTGTCCAACATCACACAAAAGTACCTACAACACAGCAGATCATCTCCCAGTCTACCAAATTACAAATAGTATTCCTACCCTACACAATGAAGTAGAGGGAAAAGGTCTATCCGCTTCTTAAAATGTGTTTCTTCTTTGTTCTAGATCCAGCGTGGACCACGGACAGAACTAAAGGGCACTGATTTATTTAAGAAGGTCTTTTGAGTTACTCTGTAAGTTATTAAACCTTCAAGAGGTTCGCTTTGTCTGGCAGCTGAAACTGTCCCTCTTCCTTCTATGTAGGTCTATGTGAGATTTTGTCAGAGTCGCCTGGTGCTTGAGGAATGAGCCCTTCAAACCGGAAAAATTTTGAATGAATTCTGTCTTTTATCTGTAAGTCTCTTGTCCCTCACTAAAGGTTATGGGTAGTTTAAAATAGTCTACATGTACTAACTTTCTCTTCTTTTCTTCGTTTCTCTTCTTTTCATATTTAGAATTCTGCATGGATTTACTCATTCTCCTATTCCATTATTGGTTCTTCAGAAACTTCTTCTGGGACCTACAAGTACAGTTGGTACAAGTAAGTAAATCTTCAGACTGTATTTGCTGTAAATACTTACTATTGAGATTAGAGATAGGAAATATTTAAATGTATACCTTATTTTAATTAATGTTTGGGCTACGGTTACTTGTCTATCTGGTATTTGGCATCTATTTCTTCTTTCTCTTAGATCAAGCACTGACCAAGTTAACCACATATACTCCTGGACTTAGTGCTACATGCAGGATGATCCGATGTACCATGGAACAAAACGAGCCAGTTGAATCATTTCAGAAGTTTTTCACTTTCATTGTAAGTTATGAAACCTATAAGAAGGTTATTACATATTCTGCGGTTGCTCAGTCTGGCTGCTGAAACCATTCCTCTTCCTTTTGCACAGATCTTCAAACCTGCTTGGAAGATCTTGCGTCTGTGTCATATTCTCCTGGTGCCTGAGGAATGAACCCTTCACACTGGAAGTCTTTTGTCTGTGAGTCTCTTCTTTTTATTTGTCATAAACATGAAATTACCCAATAACTAGTTTTATTTAAAACCAACAAGCTAATTTTCCTTTACTAATTCCTCCCTCCTATTCTCCCATTGGTTCTTGTCTAGCGATGACTGTATCTTCAGGCCGTATATATATGCTGTAAATTCAACTTATTTTGATTTGTGCATAGGATGAGATTTCATTTTAATGATCTTTTTTGTTATCTATGCCAGGTGTGATGCTCAGATGTGAATTTGTGTCAACTATCCTTCAAAGCCTGTTCCAAGTAGATCTGTAACAGGTCGGTATCTCCTGTCCCTAACATTTCTTACATGTAACAATTGTGTCTTGTTCCCCATTTCATCTTCTATGCATTCTGTGATCACTTGCCCTACATTGTTTGATCTTGTATTTGTCAGTTTGTCCACACTGTTCCTTAAACATCTCCTCTATTCATTCTTCCCATAAGAACGTGTAATTTTCTTACCATGATTTTCCTGATTTTCATAATCACAGGTTTCTTATTCTTGTTTTCTCCAGCTACCAGAATGGCTTGAGATGTCTGGAATATCTTTCATCCTTCAAGCTTCCTCTCCTGAAGATCTCTAGAACTTCAACTTCACGGCCAAAGCAAATTTATCTCCACTCATCAGACGCTGATCCTCTTCTTCTTGTCATTGACGATTAAACCTACAGCATGACACACATGTTACCATGTTGCAGTTCTTTAAACTATACAGCCCTATATAAGTAAACTCATTTAAACCCCTTAAGTTACCTGTACAGCATCCAATGTGTCATTTGCATACTTTATATATTATCTTGGTTTC
The DNA here is from genome assembly GCF_027358695.1 of Spea bombifrons. Taxonomy (NCBI): domain Eukaryota; kingdom Metazoa; phylum Chordata; class Amphibia; order Anura; family Pelobatidae; genus Spea; species Spea bombifrons. The sequence continues at coordinate 36,379,522 of NC_071089.1, forward strand.
ACCCAGTTTAATAAAATCCTTTAACTTTATTTATATTTCAGTGATTACTAATGGATTCATTTAAACATTTCATTAATTGACTTTTATTTCTCCACATACTGTACACAATACATTCAAGCCTCTGTAAACAGTTACAGCAATGTTCTCTGTCAACTCACAAAGTGTTCCAAAATAACACACACAATGTAACGTTACTATTGTGTGTTATTTGCTTGTACAACATCTGCTTTCAAACTACCGTATTTGCTCGATTATAGGACGAGGTTTTTTTCAGAGCAAATGCTCTGAAAAATACCCCTCGTGTTATAATCGAGGTCGTCTTCTAATTAGACCTCAAAAAAATGTCTGCTGGGGCCAGGCTGCTTACCGGTGCTTTGGTCCCGAGCAGCGTCTCTTCTATTAGCAGCAGGAAGCTAGCAGAGTGTCACATAATTCTGCCTCCCCCTCCTTCCTCTGGGGGCCAGAGAAGTTGCTCGCACAGCCGGGCCCCTGCAGAAGTCTTCAAGTGAGAGAGCTGCAGTTCAGGTAAGGGGGTGGGGGAGGGTTTTTGTGATTAATGTGTGAAGTATGTGTGATTAATGGAATGAATGAGTATTTAAATGTTTGTGAATGAGTGTGTGTGTGATAGCATGGATGTGTAAGGGGGAGGGTGGTAGCATGGCATAGGGAGGCTGTACTCAAACTCCTATCATCCCCAGGTTCCAGCATGTACTGGCTGCCTTGGCTTGATAGGAGTTTGATTGCTGTTAGCAGTTATATATATATATATATATATATATATACCTCCAGAAATGCCTTTTAACCCCCTATATGCCACTCTGGCATATAGGGGGTTAAAAGGCATATCATGGGGCAGAGTGGCATATATGAGGGCATAAGACATTTCTGGAGGCAGACTGGCATATAGAGGGTTAAAAGGCACATCATGGGGCAGAGTGGCAAATAAAGGGGGATTAAGGCATTTCTGAGGGCAGAGTGGCAACCTTGGGGGCAGATGTGCATAACTGGGGAGAGGCAGGTTGGCAAATAAAAAGAAATAAAAAAATATATATTTTTCTCAATCATAGCTTTTATTAAATATGAAAAAATTGTTTACATGAATTAATATTTACTAGTAAACCTTTTTTTCCTATAGGGTAGTCTTATATTCAGGCTTTTTGTTTTTTTCCTAAATTAATATTTAGATTTTGGGGGGTCGTCTTATAATCAGGGTCGTCTTATAATCGGGCAAATACGGTTGTTATTTTTTAACTTTGACGTATTTGTTTTCCTGCAATAATAAGATATTGAGTGTGGGGCATGTGTTTCTACTCAAAGAAATCAAACCATGTATAACACAACTTAATACGACTTATATAAACGATAAATAGTACAAAAGTGAATGTACACAGCGCCTGATTAGCTGCATTTCCCTCTGTCTCAACCAGAAAAAAATTCAAAATCAAATTTACACCGATGGGCATAAAAGATTAAAATTTGGCACCTTCATTCTCATAACGTAGAATCTATATCCATATAGGAAAAAACAGAAACAAATATATAGTGCAATATGTTTAAATCATATCAACATATAGCACTTTATCTGATTAAAACTTATTGCACTATATATTTGTTTCGGTTTTTTTCCATCATGGTTCCATCAATAGTATAGATTTTTTTTTTGGCAAATGGGAGACGAGCCTTTGTTTTGTTTTTGGTCAGGAGTGCATTAAAACATTAAAACGTGTCTCTGGACTGTGAGCCTCTGCCAGAATACGCCACGGGCTGTATATACAATAAGGATGTTTAGCCTTGAAGAAAAGTGGGTTATTTATGGCAGTGGCACTAAAGTCTTAATAACTAAAAATCCAATTCCTCATTTACCTAAATGTCCCTCTAAGACATTGGTTCCCCACGTGCGGTATGAAAAGGAGCCAGGGTGCTTCTCAAGTACATTGGCTGCTTGGCTTCTACGACTTGTCATTAACTTAAAATGTGGGAAAGAAAATTAAACTAAACAAGTTAATAAAAAAGTTTAATTTCATCTAATTCCTCCAAATGAAAAGATAGCTCTGCAGGCAGGAATAGTTGCCGCAGTTCCACTGATAGCCAGCAGGTGGTGCTCCTAAACCTATAAGTATTCAGCATAGAGACACACTTTATAATATAGTACCTGAAGAAGAGACCGAGAGTCTCTATAACATGCTTTTTATTTCTACGGCTACAACTCCACAACTTATACTTCATAATGAGCATAAGCTGTTTGTTTATATGCCTTTGGCACGAGAGTTAATGTAAGGAAGTTCTACTTCACTGAGAGGAACAGCCTTCCAGCAGAAGTGGTAGAGGCTGATACACCGAGGGAAGTTAAATATGCATGGGCTAGGCATATAACTCCTGAATGTAAGACCAACGACTGATTAAGGTTTGATTCTTTACAGCAGGAGAAACGGGCAGACTAGACGGGGGCCAATCTGCCGGCAAATTCTAGTTTTCTCAGTTAATAGAGCACCCATGTATTTGAATATACAATCCACCTGTCTGTGTAGGGATAGGGTAAGAATATATACGGATTTATGCCAAGACGTATGCCAAGTATTTTTACATACATTATACGATATGTAAGATTATATCATAGTATCTAGAAGAAATTTGTAAAATACCCAATAGCACTAATATGCTTTTTTAATGACATTTGAAGATTAATAAAACCCATTTGGGCATTGTTATACACATTATAAAGTGTGAAGCACACAAAACCAGACAGACTTCTATTAAGTATTTCTGTATCAATACGTAGAACCCAAGCCCTGTGAATTCCCTGTGTCCAGAAATATGTTTCATTTCTGCAGTTAAGTGTCTTTTCCAGCAGGTGGCGCGTCTTTGCTAACAGAACTATTTTCCGAAAAATAAGATTTTTTCCAGTGTTTTCCCTAAAGTTCAATAATGACAAACAATTTCAATAGGGAAAGATGGTTGTTTTATAAAGAGATATAATATGTGACCCAGGCAGCATCTCGACTCTCCCCCCACAACCTACTCCTTGTCCTAATCCAGCACCTCGTCTCAGAAGGATGTATTCTGCCCGGTAGAGGAGATAGTGGGGGCTTTGCTGACTTGGCACAGACCACCAAAACGTAACTGGACTGGTTACCCAGGAGAGATCTCTGAGCTCACCAACTGGATCTAATGTTTTTATGTTCACACAGTGAGCACCTGATCTGTTGCTCCAACTGAGTATGGAGCTATACCGGCCAACAGCCTACCGGGCATTTGCCTGGCATGCCAGAGGGCCACTCCAGGCCTCACAGTTGGTAGGTATGAGTAGGCTCCATGCTAACTGTGGCTTAAAAAGATACACATCACTGATGAGCCAAGCATCTATTATACCTGCGTGTTACTTACAGGAGATAATCCATTCCATCTCTATGGTTTCATTTTGACGGTTTTTACATTTTTTGGCACCGGTACGAGGGTTCCTATATCATAACCCCATTGAAAGACAGCTTCGGCGGAGGCTTCCTAGTGTTTCTTAATAGCTCGGGTGGTAGCAGGTGAAGAACTAATTGAATTTGACAGTAAAATGAAACAAAGCATCTGCCAAAAGCGGGCTTGCTGGAAAGAAAATGAAGTCTCCAGTAGAGTGTTCCGTTACAGAAAGTCTCCGGAGAGTGTATTTAGTGACATATTTTGCCCACAATGATTATATTTTTTTCTCGGCTTCAATTAAGACCTTGTTATTGATGGAGCTACAAGCAGCTGAAGCCACGGTTTGTGCATTTGATGCAAAATACCGCAACATTGTAGCAGCCAGACAGTCTAGGCGCACGCAGGGCTGAGGTTGAGCTTTTACGACGTTCAAGAAGAGAAATTTCTTTCTACTAAATCGAGAGAGAGAACAAAATGAGTGACGGAGAAGTCTGACGCGGCCTCATCCTTCTACGTGGTTCCACCAGACAATTCTTAGCACGTTGTCCAAAGATATAAAGTATCAATGACTTGGTAACATGTGACTTAGAACAATCCACAAATAGTGTACGGAACCTCTAGAACTTAATGACCGTCCTTCACTAGAAGCCACCGGGATAGAGTTATGAAGAGCGTTCTATATGTGGAGCAGTTACCATGGAAATAGACAGAATGTTCCTCTGATTGCAACACATTTTCAGGGTTGGATCAGAAGAGTGTGTCATAGAGATGGACCAACTTACCCCTCTAGTGTTCATAAAAGTAACATTACACACGATCCATACTACTATTTGAATGCTGAAACCCCGCCAAGAAATAATTCATGTAAAAATTGTCCTTATTAATATATTTTTAGCTGGGAAAGCTTAACTGTCATGTGATACAAAAGGCTTACCACGATTGGACAATAAACCTAGCAGACTCGCACCTGAAGGAGGAGAACGTCCCGGGATTCATCCCATCGCAAAAAACAGGCAATGTTTCAACCTTCGTCAAAGCTTTAGAACCTTGATGATCTTGTGCTATGGGCCGACATTGTAGACAACATGCGCAGGCATACAATGTATCAGTTCATCAACTGCGCTTTATCAACGCTCTATTTACAGGGTCCTGGGAGGACCAAAAGACTCAAGGAGCAGGTTAGAGATATGGGCAATTGATTTTTTTGCTAATTTCCATCTTGTAATCTCCAAGTAACGGATCAATACGAGACTGATAGAAGAAATTAGAATGCGCGTCCTAGCACCATGGCCGCGCTATTTATCACAGAGCAGATGGCCCGTGCCAGATCTATCTTTATTCCAAATAAATTAAATTGCATTTCCTCCGAGTAATTTTTCACCGGCGTGGCCTGCTTTTCTTAGTTTGCTTGAAAGACGGGCCTCCGCATCTACTAGTGACAGGCTATCCGTGGGTGGAAATTGGCAAACATTCATTCCTTAGAAGTATAGCGGTTTCCCGTTAGACAATCTGCAGTCTCTATATACGCTCTAATGGAGTCTGTATTGTATAGTTTTTGCCCAAAAAAAGTATTTTCGAGCGGGGGTTTGATTAGAAAGAATGAAACATTATGGTTAAAAAACAGGAACTATTTCTCGTGATTAAGCCGAGGAGAGTCAGAGGGCGAGGGGCTGATGAAGGCGAGCCCTAAGGGCAGCAGAATTTGCTAAAGAGTGCGGCTGTATGAAGAGCGACATGATGAAGAGTGCGATGAAGGCCACTTGACTCGGGTAATCCAACGACCCCTCACCCCGATGAGAAACCTCAATGGACTCCATCGACAGCAACGCCCAGCACCTGCACAGCGTTACGGAGGCCGAGAACCTCCCTGCAGCCTCCAAAGTCTTATCTACGTCCACTCACCATCCTTGTGACCTTCTTACCCCAGAGGAGAAGACGACTAAGATCCCACAGCAGGCGAGACCCCCTGCAGCTGCATTTCTAACCACCAAGACTAATAAGCAATTAACTTAGAATTAGCCTTAAAAATGTTTTTTCCCCGGTTATTTTTATCATTAAGGGCAGGTGTCTAAACATGTCACCTTTCCTGAATTACAGATCGCTAATAAAACAAGCTACAAAGGCAAAAACATACGTAAAAACGGCGGATCGGGAAGAGGTCTGATGCATACTGGGAAGATTAGGGGTACCATGGAAGCAGGATCTGCACGATTATTCCTCCTCATTAGGTTATCTCTCCCATATTGTTAAGCTGCTGATTGCTGTGGATTGGGTCAGACGGCCATTGTGAGAAATTGTGGGAGGAAATTGATTAAAAGATGCTCTTTTTTGCCACAACCAAACAAATCTAATCAAATCTAATTTTTTTATAGTAAATTCTAGAGGTAATGTGTGTGTATATATATATATATAAATACACATGCACATATACACACACATAATATGTAATTATATCTCGTGAAATGTAATATTATAGTATATTATAGTATATTTATATATATATATATATATATTTTACAATGTGAATACACTTATTTATATATATATATATATATACATATAACATTTGAATATATATATAATGTGTATATATATATATATATATACATATAAATATATGTTATTAAGTCAGTCTTTTTTGTTTTTTTATATAATAATAATAGGGAAATCGGCAATTGCCCCCCCCCCCCAGCCATTAGAATCCAATTTTCTTTATTTCGGTCTCAAACAAAATGAATAATTTTGAAAGGCTGGAGGACGCTGCCAGAGCGGCCATAATGAAAGAGAGGTCGGGTGTTTTCAAAGAAGAATATATATTTGTAAGGGCCAGGGCTGAATTGTTAAATGCCATTTAATAGGCAAGCGACAGCAGGAAACGGACTAATCTTTATAGAGCGCTGATTAGTAAGTAAGGCTTCCCGGGTGATAATTAGTATTGCTCTGGCCAAGTTCCAGCATCTGACGGCGGCATCCACGGCGTAACGGTTAATTGCCAGACACTTTTAACTGTCATTAAATGTCACCATTTTATTTCCACGGCCAGAGCATGTGGTGCAATTTTTTTGGGGGAACAAAATGACCCGAAGGGTGAGTTTAACTCTTTAGCAAAGCGTTGCATTCAAGCAGGGCCCTCAAAGGGTTAATCAAGATAATATCTTTCTCTTGTTCTACATAGAATGACTCAAAATTGTCTCGATTTCTCTGGAAATGACCTGGCTTCAATTCTTATCATGCTTGCCAACATGTCAAAAGGTCACTTTACTGACAGAGGGACTGGCCAAACAAAACATGGGACAATTGGTAGGTACATAAAAGAAAATAACAGGACTAGACGATCTATGTTTCTATGCATTTTTGGGGACAAAACTGTTCAATTAAGAACCTAAACATGTTTGATTTAATGTAACGGAGATGCAGCTCATCACACCTTGACAGCCATCACTACTAAAGAATAAAAACCTACAAGTCAAAACAGCCCAATCCGTCTCAATGTAAAACAATAAAAAAACCTTATAAGCGCCGTAGACCTTTTTTTTTTATCCGTAAACATCTGCCCCAGGGGTCTGTTCCTCAGAAAAGCAAGGAATTACGTTACGGTGTTTTCATCCGCACTCCGAACGAAGCGGTTGCTTTTGCGAGGTACGAGCGACCATTGTTGGGTTAGCCGACGACTCTGTGCCTCCAGTTGGCGTTAAATCAACCCCCCGCCGTGCCTAATCCTGTGCAAAGAACGTCGCTGAAGTCTGGAACGCCGAGGTATAATTCCGACTTTTTTTTTCTTATCAATTCTAAGAAATTGCTCGGAGCAATCAGACTTCTCTCAGCCAAAAAGTACATTAGTCAGTGACAAAGACCGGCGCGCCACTTAATCAGAAGGCGCTGTGATTGATAGCGCGTCGATGCGGCCTTTAATCAGGGATGCGCTATTCAGATTTCCAGCCATTAAACCGGCCAATCTATATGATCGCGCCGGCTCGACGGTTCATTTGTCACGTTCGTCAAACACGGGGCTTTTAAACCGCTTGCCGACAGCGGTACCGGCCAGCATCTTATTTCGCGTCACATTGTCAGATTTGTTTCTATTTTTTCTACTAAATAGGATGGAACTTTAAAAAAAAATAGATCGATTGTGAAATAATGTAGATCAGTAAAAAGTAATTTTAAGACAGAGAATCGCGCACATTGTCACTTAACTGTGAAAAGCACCAATTGTTCCTTTAAAGGAAATAGCTTGCATTCTATCCCCTATTAACTCATAAATAAGGATTTTGACCCAAAATGAATTTTTACTCCCAAAATTGGGGAAACAAATTAGAGTGCAGATAGAGGGGCGGAGAGCTGCGCAAGCAGCAGTGATGATGGGAGAGAGTGAGCGTGTGTGTATGGTGTTTGAGTGTACGTGTGTAAGTGTATGGTGTTAGCATGAATGTGTGAATGTCAGCATATGGTGTCGGGGTGAGCTTAAGGTTTGTGGTGCGAGAGAGAGGGGAGAGATATGTTAGTTTGTATGTGTAAGTGTACGCTGTTAGAATGAGTGGGTGCTAGAGTGAGTTTGCGTGTTAGTATGTGTGTGCGTGTTTTGGTTACAGAGTGTGGGAGGCTGCTGTCACTAGGGGTCAATAAACCTAGGCTCACCCCTGGCGCGGTCCAAGCTTGCTTCTATATCTGTCAATATAGTAATCTGGGTCTAAACTGCTAGCTTTAACAACTATTTGGCAAATCGGTGGCCAAAGATATGAGGTGTGAGCGTCTTTGGACTACAGGGGTCACTTTAATGCCCTCAACACAACCTTCTCCAGAAGCTCTCTGGGGTGAAGGTACTGATCAATGCGCTGAGGCCACGTTACAAGAAGGTCGCATGTCCATCCGGCTTCTAACTAAATTCTCTTTGCTTCAGTCGATCGCACAACCTGAACAATGAGGGATTTCATAATTACTTCACGCTACTCAATTAAAAATACATTAAGGTGCGAGATCTCTTCCACAAATCCCCCGAGGAGGGCAATTTGTGATTAAAGCATGCATCTACATATGGAAAGGTCACTTTGCCGACTGTGCCGTACATCAGTAATATAATGACGGAGAGGGGGGGTGCACACGCTGGGTTCAGGGAAGATGAAGGCGTAATATATTATGATTTTTAATAAGAATAAGGACATTTTGATCATAATGAAAATAATCAGCAGAATTCTGGAAGTCTGGCACTTGAGGTTATTAGCATTGGGAAAATTCACTTTGTATCTATTACTAAAACATGAGATAAAGGAGATTTATTACCTGAACCTGTTCTAGATACCCTACTTTCACACCCCCTAACATTACAGGCGTGCAAAGTGGGACATCTGTGTTGGGGGGCTTCGCAAGAGGTGGAGAGGGGCAAGAAGAAGTGGGTAGTTCCAGAGAAGCAGCCACCTTATCCTCACCTCACTCGGTTTCAGAACGGCATGAGGAGACCAGCAGCAATGGAGGTCTGTTCTACAACCTCAATTAATTGTAAAGGCTCCCTGATCTGGTCCGTGGCGATCACAACATCTCCCTGACAGGTCCATGACAAAAGCAGGACAGTGCCCAGAAATCAGGACTTTCCTGTGAAGTCTGGGACTGTTGGGAGGTATGTACATTGTATATTATTTAAATATATTTTCAGTATGTTTAATGCTAAAACACCTACATTTCCATAAAACATTCCATCTCTGGAACTCCCAATGTTTACTTAGAGCTCCATTTGGGGTTTGCGCATGCAGAACTGCAAGCGGCCTCTATAGTTAGGACATCTGCCATGACACGGCACAATCGGAGTAGTTACGACTGTTGGTAGCTATACTTTCTGGCTGCTGGTCTTACTACTGAGCCTTGCCCTAAAACTGGACATTAGACCCCGGAGAGACATCTCCACCATGTGACACCTTTCCGTGACAGATCCCATTCCGAGACTCCTCCACAGACGCGGGCAGTGATCGCTGTACGCAGAGTGCAGATGATTTATTGGACGGTCTCACAATGTATAATGAAAAATTAAAGTAGTTCATCATATTACAGATGACTCTGATATTAATTCCAACTCATCCCGATAAACAAATAGATCATTAATCTACCATTCATGGTGAAGCCATTAACAAAGTCACACAAGCCCAAAATATATCGTCCTGCGTCATTTGCATTTAATAATTACTTATATCCTTAGAATTTTATATTTTTGTCCACTAAAACAACCAGTCTAAAAAAGTCAATAAAGAAATGAAGTGCCAATAATGAAGGCATAATTCTGTATATTACCCTGTATGATGTAGCACAAGAAAAAAAGAAATTTGTGACATGTATATGTTCTGTTATACACTGGTCAGTGATGGTCTCATTTTCAATGGACCCCTAATTCCTTTGCGTCTTGTTGTGCCCTTCAGCCTCTCCGTTCCCCTCCTCTTTTTAACATTCCCGACTCCCTACCATAAACCCTTAAAATCCTCAACATGAAATACAAATGATCAGCCTCCCAGAATTTTGGTCCCCTAGGGCCTCCATGGTTCTCATACAACAGACAAATTTTAGGGCTCTCCTAAGTTGTCAGATGGACAACCACCAACTGCAAAGGTTCTAAACATCTCAAAACTACTCAACTTTGACCAAATATTAGGGAAATATACGGAACTATACAAGAGCTCCAGGACCTATTTCGCTTCTCCATGGTGGCCTCTGAGCTCTTTGTAAAAGCTTTGTTGGAGAAGATGAGATGTTTCCTTCTAAAACTCATACTCTTGGAGCAGGTGGTGTTATTCCAAGGAAGGAGGAAAGGATAATATCTAGAAACATTGTTTCGGGATTTGCTGAAAATTCTGTTACTTTAGAAATATCCCAGCAGAGCAGCTTCTCTATTCCGCTCTCCCCGCGCGTCAGATATTGGAAGGGAGAGATTTATTGGATTAGATGTGAAGTATCAAGCCAGTAAAAATGATTGTCTGTGTCTATTACAGTAACAAAAAGTGCAGTGAAGTATATTACAAGTAGGTAATGAAGTATCTTGCAGAAACGTGGCTCATTCCGATACAAAACCAAAAGAGTAATTATCGTCTCCGAGCCAAACATCTTTCTTTCTCAGTTTAAGCCAGTAACAGCTCCAGATTTTTATCTTATTTTATTTATTTATTTTTTAATTGAAAATGTTTGATTGGCTGAAATAGTTTTTAATGGAGTCATCACGGCGTTAACTGCCACGCTTCATAATTTTAAATAGTCTTCAGTTAGCTAAAACATCAATTTCAATTTTAAGTAAGTCACTTAAAGCCCGGCTTAATCTTGCTGAAATGGATTTTTGTTTAAAAAAAACCTCCAAAAGGTAAAAAGTAAGATTTCGTAAATGGATATTTCGGTTCTGTTTCATTTCTAGCTTCCAAAGTCGCGCAGAATACACAGAAAACAAAATGATTCCTTTTTGGTGCAAAGTTTCAATGTTGATCTTATCACCGTGGCAACCATTGACTTGGTTCTTCTGCTTAGACCATTCCTATGGTTGCTATGGTGATAAAACTGATAGAACATTCCATTGGTTCCAACGTTCCAAACGTAGCAGTTGCTCTCAGTACGTTGATCAAATTAAACTGACCCGTTATGGTCTGTATCTTGAACATGGTGTGGTTTGTGCGTTTGATTGCGAACATAATCTCTAGGTAGAGGTCGGCTTCATTTGCCTTTCGTCCTCCACTACGTTTTCCTAATCCAACAATTAATAAAAGCATCATGAAGGTGCAGAGGCACCCCACGATTATCAGAAGAGTATCTAACATCTTCTCACTCGCCTGCTCTGCTGAGCAATGAGAAGTGTCTGAGTTTCACCTGCTTTATATAACCTCCTATGATGACATCACAGAGGCTGATGATGTAATAGTTGGTGTGGGTGCATCAAGTGGGCGGGGTCTAAATCATTTCACTTCCAACCACAAATGAGACAAGTCCCTTAAAGCCTGGCTTAATCTTACAGAAATGGATTTTTGTTTAATAAAAAAAACCCAAAAGGTTAAAAGTAATATTTCATAAATGGATATTTCGGTTCTGTTTCATTTCTGGCTTGAAAAGTCGCACAGAATACACGGAAAACAAAATGATTCCTTTTTGGTGCAAAGTTTCAATGTTGATCTTATCACCATGGCAACCATTGACCTGGTTCTTCTGCTTAGACCATTCCTATGGTTGCTATGGTGATAGACCTGATAGAACATTCCATTGGTTCCAACGTTCCAAATGTAGCTGTTGCTCTCAGTACGTTGATATTGCCCTTGATCAAATTAAACTGACCCGTTATCTTAGAACATTAACTGATAATTGCTAAATATCACACGTTATTTGTGGGAAATAATAATATTTTTAAATAAACAGCATGAACTATACTAAATGTTAACAGAATTTTATTGACACGTTAAATTGGAAGTTCAGTTTACAGATAACATGAAAATCCTCTGGTGGAGGTCAGTGTAGGATGATGGTCTTGGACTCCATGGTGTAGCCAGCGAGACAAACAGGCAGATGATGCAATAATAGGCGTGGCTGAATCAAGTGGGCGGGGCCTAAATCATTTCAGTTCCAACCACAAATGAGACAAGTCGTTGGCGAAGCAGGCTCAGGAGGGCCAACCACATATCCATACATGCGTGGTAGAGCAGCTTGTCAGCGTAACTACCAACATGTCAAGATCATGTCACAGGTGCAATCTCACCTCTCAAAGTCCCTCAAATAAATATAAAATATATTTTCTCCATTTGAGTTTTTCCTCATATTACTATGGCATTTAATTCCACCATCTAAGCGTGCCGACCCTGGCATATGTTGTGTACAGTCACCTACATAGACCTCATGTTCAATCTACATGTATGTACAAACACATGTATGGGATACATTTATAAAGGCCTTTTAAGAACATTTTGTTTCTGTTCCTTTCTTTTTTTTAACTTAATTTGTTAGATATTGGGACATACTGGGGAAAATGTTTTATGTAAATACAAAAAGGAGCACATGGGAGAAGACAATACCTGAGTCTAAGTAGCAATAGGTAATATCTATAATGCTGGAAGTGAAAAGTTATCCTAGGATGAGTGATGTTATTAAGGTGAGGGTATTAAACATGCATGGGATAGACATACGGCTCCTGAATCTAAGACGAGACCAACGACTGATTAAGGTTTGAGTCTTTACAGCAGGAGAAACGTGCGAGTAGACGGGGGCCGATCTGTCGACAGGTTCCATGATTCTATAATATTAGATTTAAAAGAGCAAAATGCGCTATGCGTTGCTTTGAGACCCTTTGTATCATATTTGTTCAACATTGTGGCTTCACAGAGTCACCTGTTAACCGCTACAATGTAGCAAAATAATGAAAGCATAATTCTGTATATTATGCTGTATGATGTAGCAAAAGGAAAAAAGAATGCATGCAATTTGTGACATGTATATGTTCTGTTACACACACACACACTTTTTACGTAAAAAGTCTATAAGGGGAGGCCAAGGAACTGTTGGAGCCTCTCGAAAAAAACAAGACTCCCCCTGAAAATGTTTGATTGGCTGAAATAGTTTTTAATGGAGTCATCACGGCGTTAACTGCCACGCTTCATAATTTTAAATAGTCTTCAGTTAGCTAAAACATCAATTTCAATTTTAAGTAAGTCACTTAAAGCCCGGCTTAATCTTGCTGAAATGGATTTTTGTTTAAAAAAAACCTCCAAAAGGTAAAAAGTAAGATTTCGTAAATGGATATTTCGGTTCTGTTTCATTTCTAGCTTCCAAAGTCGCGCAGAATACACAGAAAACAAAATGATTCCTTTTTGGTGCAAAGTTTCAATGTTGATCTTATCACCGTGGCAACCATTGACTTGGTTCTTCTGCTTAGACCATTCCTATGGTTGCTATGGTGATAAAACTGATAGAACATTCCATTGGTTCCAACATTCCAAACGTAGCAGTTGCTCTCAGTACGTTGATCAAATTAAACTGACCCGTTATGGTCTGTATCTTGAACATGGTGTGGTTTGTGCGTTTGATTGCGAACATAATCTCTAGGTAGAGGTCGGCTTCATTTGCCTTTCGTCCTCCACTACGTTTTCCTAATCCAACAAGTAATAAAAGCATCATGAAGGTGCAGAGGCACCCCACGATTATCAGAAGAGTATCTAACATCTTCTCACTCGCCTGCTCTGCTGAGCAATGAGAAGTGTCTGAGTTTCACCTGCTTTATATAACCTCCTATGATGACATCACAGAGGCTGATGATGCAATAGTGGGCGTGGCTGCATCAAGTGGGCGGGGTCTAAGTCATTTCACTTCCAACCACAAATGAGACAAGTCCCTTAAAGCCTGGCTTAATCTTACAGAAATGGATTTTTGTTTAATAAAAAAAAACCAAAAGGTTAAAAGTAATATTTCATAAATGGATATTTCGGTTCTGTTTCATTTCTGGCTTGAAAAGTCGCGCAGAATACACGGAAAACAAAATGATTCCTTTTTGGTGCAAAGTTTCAATGTTGATCTTATCACCATGGCAACCATTGACCTGGTTCTTCTGCTTAGACCATTCCTATGGTTGCTATGGTGATAGACCTGATAGAACATTCCATTGGTTCCAACGTTCCAAATGTAGCTGTTGCTCTCAGTACGTTGATATTGCCCTTGATCAAATTAAACTGACCCGTTATCTTAGAACATTAACTGATAATTGCTAAATATCACACGTTATTTGTGGGAAATAATAATATTTTTAAATAAACAGCATGAACTATACTAAATGTTAACAGAATTTTATTGACACGTTAAATTGGAAGTTCAGTTTACAGATAACATGAAAATCCTCTGGTGGAGGTCAGTGTAGGATGATGGTCTTGGACTCCATGGTGTAGCCAGCGAGACAAACAGGCAGATGATGCAATAATAGGCGTGGCTGAATCAAGTGGGCGGGGCCTAAATCATTTCAGTTCCAACCACAAATGAGACAAGTCGTGGGCAAAGCAGGCTCAGGAGGGCCAACCACATATCCATACATGCGTGGTAGAGCAGCTTGTCAGCGTAACTACCAACATGTCAAGATCATGTCACAGGTGCAATCTCACCTCTCAAAGTCCCTCAAATAAATATAAAATATATTGTCTCCATTTGAGTTTTTCCTCATATTACTATGGCATTTAATTCCACCATCTAAGCGTGCCGACCCTGGCATATGTTGTGTACAGTCACCTACATAGACCTCATGTTCAATCTACATGTATGTACAAACACATGTATGGGATACATTTATAAAGGCCTTTTAAGAACATTTTGTTTCTGTTCCTTTCTTTTTTTTAACTTAATTTGTTAGATATTGGGACATACTGGGGAAAATGTTTTATGTAAATACAAAAAGGAGCACATGGGAGAAGACAATACCTGAGTCTAAGTAGCAATAGGTAATATCTATAATGCTGGAAGTGAAAAGTTATCCTAGGATGAGTGATGTTATTAAGGTGAGGGTATTAAACATGCATGGGATAGACATACGGCTCCTGAATCTAAGACGAGACCAACGACTGATTAAGGTTTGAGTCTTTACAGCAGGAGAAACGTGCGAGTAGACGGGGGCCGAATGGGGCCGATCTGTCGGCAGGTTCCATGATTCTATAATATTAGATTTAAAAGAGCAAAATGCGCTATGCGTTGCTTTGAGACCCTTTGTATCATATTTGTTCAACATTGTGGCTTCACAGAGTCACCTGTTAACCGCTACAATGTAGCAAAATAATGAAAGCATAATTCTGTATATTATGCTGTATGATGTAGCAAAAGGAAAAAAGAATGCATGCAATTTGTGACATGTATATGTTCTGTTACACACACACACACTTTTTACGTAAAAAGTCTATAAGGGGAGGCCAAGGAACGGTTGGAGCCTCTCGAAAAAAACAAGACTCCCCCTGAAAATGTTTGATTGGCTGAAATAGTTTTTAATGGAGTCATCACGGCGTTAACTGCCACGCTTCATAATTTTAAATAGTCTTCAGTTAGCTAAAACATCAATTTCAATTTTAAGTAAGTCACTTAAAGCCCGGCTTAATCTTGCTGAAATGGATTTTTGTTTAAAAAAACCTCCAAAAGGTAAAAAGTAAGATTTCGTAAATGGATATTTCGGTTCTGTTTCATTTCTAGCTTCCAAAGTCGCGCAGAATACACAGAAAACAAAATGATTCCTCTTTGGTGCAAAGTTTCAATGTTGATCTTATCACCGTGGCAACCATTGACTTGGTTCTTCTGCTTAGACCATTCCTATGGTTGCTATGGTGATAAAACTGATAGAACATTCCATTGGTTCCAACGTTCCAAACGTAGCAGTTGCTCTCAGTACGTTGATCAAATTAAACTGACCCGTTATGGTCTGTATCTTGAACATGGTGTGGTTTGTGCGTTTGATTGCGAACATAATCTCTAGGTAGAGGTCGGCTTCATTTGCCTTTCGTCCTCCACTACGTTTTCCTAATCCAACAAGTAATAAAAGCATCATGAAGGTGCAGAGGCACCCCACGATTATCAGAAGAGTATCTAACATCTTCTCACTCACCTGCTCTGCTGAGCAATGAGAAGTGTCTGAGTTTCACCTGCTTTATATAACCTCCTATGATGACATCACAGAGGCTGATGATGCAATAGTGGGCGTGGCTGCATCAAGTGGGCGGGGTCTAAATCATTTCACTTCCAACCACAAATGAGACAAGTCCCTTAAAGCCTGGCTTAATCTTACAGAAATGGATTTTTGTTTAATAAAAAAAACCCAAAAGGTTAAAAGTAATATTTCATAAATGGATATTTCGGTTCTGTTTCATTTCTGGCTTGAAAAGTCGCGCAGAATACACGGAAAACAAAATGATTCCTTTTTGGTGCAAAGTTTCAATGTTGATCTTATCACCATGGCAACCATTGACCTGGTTCTTCTGCTTAGACCATTCCTATGGTTGCTATGGTGATAGACCTGATAGAACATTCCATTGGTTCCAACGTTCCAAATGTAGCTGTTGCTCTCAGTACGTTGATATTGCCCTTGATCAAATTAAACTGACCCGTTATCTTAGAACATTAACTGATAATTGCTAAATATCACACGTTATTTGTGGGAAATAATAATATTTTTAAATAAACAGCATGAACTATACTAAATGTTAACAGAATTTTATTGACACGTTAAATTGGAAGTTCAGTTTACAGATAACATGAAAATCCTCTGGTGGAGGTCAGTGTAGGATGATGGTCTTGGACTCCATGGTGTAGCCAGCGAGACAAACAGGCAGATGATGCAATAATAGGCGTGGCTGAATCAAGTGGGCGGGGCCTAAATCATTTCAGTTCCAACCACAAATGAGACAAGTCGTGGGCAAAGCAGGCTCAGGAGGGCCAACCACATATCCATACATGCGTGGTAGAGCAGCTTGTCAGCGTAACTACCAACATGTCAAGATCATGTCACAGGTGCAATCTCACCTCTCAAAGTCCCTCAAATAAATATAAAATATATTTTCTCCATTTGAGTTTTTCCTCATATTACTATGGCATTTAATTCCACCATCTAAGCGTGCCGACCCTGGCATATGTTGTGTACAGTCACCTACATAGACCTCATGTTCAATCTACATGTATGTACAAACACATGTATGGGATACATTTATAAAGGCCTTTTAAGAACATTTTGTTTCTGTTCCTTTCTTTTTTTTAACTTAATTTGTTAGATATTGGGACATACTGGGGAAAATGTTTTATGTAAATACAAAAAGGAGCACATGGGAGAAGACAATACCTGAGTCTAAGTAGCAATAGGTAATATCTATAATGCTGGAAGTGAAAAGTTATCCTAGGATGAGTGATGTTATTAAGGTGAGGGTATTAAACATGCATGGGATAGACATACGGCTCCTGAATCTAAGACGAGACCAACGACTGATTAAGGTTTGAGTCTTTACAGCAGGAGAAACGTGCGAGTAGACGGGGGCCGAATGGGGCCGATCTGTCGGCAGGTTCCATGATTCTATAATATTAGATTTAAAAGAGCAAAATGCGCTATGCGTTGCTTTGAGACCCTTTGTATCATATTTGTTCAACATTGTGGCTTCACAGAGTCACCTGTTAACCGCTACAATGTAGCAAAATAATGAAAGCATAATTCTGTATATTATGCTGTATGATGTAGCAAAAGGAAAAAAGAATGCATGCAATTTGTGACATGTATATGTTCTGTTACACACACACACACTTTTTACGTAAAAAGTCTATAAGGGGAGGCCAAGGAACGGTTGGAGCCTCTCGAAAAAAACAAGACTCCCCCTGAAAATGTTTGATTGGCTGAAATAGTTTTTAATGGAGTCATCACGGCGTTAACTGCCACGCTTCATAATTTTAAATAGTCTTCAGTTAGCTAAAACATCAATTTCAATTTTAAGTAAGTCACTTAAAGCCCGGCTTAATCTTGCTGAAATGGATTTTTGTTTAAAAAAACCTCCAAAAGGTAAAAAGTAAGATTTCGTAAATGGATATTTCGGTTCTGTTTCATTTCTAGCTTCCAAAGTCGCGCAGAATACACAGAAAACAAAATGATTCCTTTTTGGTGCAAAGTTTCAATGTTGATCTTATCACCGTGGCAACCATTGACTTGGTTCTTCTGCTTAGACCATTCCTATGGTTGCTATGGTGATAAAACTGATAGAACATTCCATTGGTTCCAACGTTCCAAACGTAGCAGTTGCTCTCAGTACGTTGATCAAATTAAACTGACCCGTTATGGTCTGTATCTTGAACATGGTGTGGTTTGTGCGTTTGATTGCGAACATAATCTCTAGGTAGAGGTCGGCTTCATTTGCCTTTCGTCCTCCACTACGTTTTCCTAATCCAACAAGTAATAAAAGCATCATGAAGGTGCAGAGACACCCCACGATTATCAGAAGAGTATCTAACATCTTCTCACTCGCCTGCTCTGCTGAGCAATGAGAAGTGTCTGAGTTTCACCTGCTTTATATAACCTCCTATGATGACATCACAGAGGCTGATGATGCAATAGTGGGCGTGGCTGCATCAAGTGGGCGGGGTCTAAATCATTTCACTTCCAACCACAAATGAGACAAGTCCCTTAAAGCCTGGCTTAATCTTACAGAAATGGATTTTTGTTTAATAAAAAAAAACCAAAAGGTTAAAAGTAATATTTCATAAATGGATATTTCGGTTCTGTTTCATTTCTGGCTTGAAAAGTCGCGCAGAATACACGGAAAACAAAATGATTCCTTTTTGGTGCAAAGTTTCAATGTTGATCTTATCACCATGGCAACCATTGACCTGGTTCTTCTGCTTAGACCATTCCTATGGTTGCTATGGTGATAGACCTGATAGAACATTCCATTGGTTCCAACGTTCCAAATGTAGCTGTTGCTCTCAGTACGTTGATCTTGCCCTTGATCAAATTAAACTGACCCGTTATCTTAGAACATTAACTGATAATTGCTAAATATCACACGTTATTTGTGGGAAATAATAATATTTTTAAATAAACAGCATGAACTATACTAAATGTTAACAGAATTTTATTGACACGTTAAATTGGAAGTTCAGTTTACAGATAACATGAAAATCCTCTGGTGGAGGTCAGTGTAGGATGATGGTCTTGGACTCCATGGTGTAGCCAGCGAGACAAACAGGCAGATGATGCAATAATAGGCGTGGCTGAATCAAGTGGGCGGGGCCTAAATCATTTCAGTTCCAACCACAAATGAGACAAGTCGTTGGCAAAGCAGGCTCAGGAGGGCCAACCACATATCCATACATGCGTGGTAGAGCAGCTTGTCAGCGTAACTACCAACATGTCAAGATCATGTCACAGGTGCAATCTTACCTCTCAAAGTCCCTCAAATAAATATAAAATATATTGTCTCCATTTGAGTTTTTCCTCATATTACTATGGCATTTAATTCCACCATCTAAGCGTGCCGACCCTGGCATATGTTGTGTACAGTCACCTACATAGACCTCATGTTCAATCTACATGTATGTACAAACACATGTATGGGATACATTTATAAAGGCCTTTTAAGAACATTTTGTTTCTGTTCCTTTCTTTTTTTAACTTGATTTGTTAGATATTGGGACATACTGGGGAAAATGTTTTATGTAAATACAAAAAGGAGCACATGGGAGAAGACAATACCTGAGTCTAAGTAGCAATAGGTAATATCTATAATGCTGGAAGTGAAAAGTTATCCTAGGATGAGTGATGTTATTAAGGTGAGGGTATAAAACATGCATGGGATAGACATACGGCTCCTGAATCTAAGACGAGACCAACGACTGATTAAGGTTTGAGTCTTTACAGCAGGAGAAACGTGCGAGTAGACGGGGGCCGAATGGGGCCGATCTGTCGGCAGGTTCCATGATTCTATAATATTAGATTTAAAAGAGCAAAATGCGCTATGCGTTGCTTTGAGACCCTTTGTATCATATTTGTTCAACATTGTGGCTTCACAGAGTCACCTGTTAACCGCTACAATGTAGCAAAATAATGAAAGCATAATTCTGTATATTATGCTGTATGATGTAGCAAAAGGAAAAAAGAATGCATGCAATTTGTGACATGTATATGTTCTGTTACACACACACACACTTTTTACGTAAAAAGTCTATAAGGGGAGGCCAAGGAACGGTTGGAGCCTCTCGAAAAAAACAAGACTCCCCCTGAAAATGTTTGATTGGCCGAAATAGTTTTTAATGGAGTCATCACGGCGTTAACTGCCACGCTTCATAATTTTAAATAGTCTTCAGTTAGCTAAAACATCAATTTCAATTTTAAGTAAGTCACTTAAAGCCCGGCTTAATCTTGCTGAAATGGATTTTTGTTTAAAAAAAACCTCCAAAAGGTAAAAAGTAAGATTTCGTAAATGGATATTTCGGTTCTGTTTCATTTCTAGCTTCCAAAGTCGCGCAGAATACACAGAAAACAAAATGATTCCTTTTTGGTGCAAAGTTTCAATGTTGATCTTATCACCGTGGCAACCATTGACTTGGTTCTTCTGCTTAGACCATTCCTATGGTTGCTATGGTGATAAAACTGATAGAACATTCCATTGGTTCCAACGTTCCAAACGTAGCAGTTGCTCTCAGTACGTTGATCAAATTAAACTGACCCGTTATGGTCTGTATCTTGAACATGGTGTGGTTTGTGCGTTCGATTGCGAACATAATCTCTAGGTAGAGGTCGGCTTCATTTGCCTTTCGTCCTCCACTACGTTTTCCTAATCCAACAAGTAATAAAAGCATCATGAAGGTGCAGAGGCACCCCACGATTATCAGAAGAGTATCTAACATCTTCTCACTCGCCTGCTCTGCTGAGCAATGAGAAGTGTCTGAGTTTCACCTGCTTTATATAACCTCCTATGATGACATCACAGAGGCTGATGATGCAATAGTGGGCGTGTTTGCATCAAGTGGGCGGGGTCTAAATCATTTCACTTCCAACCACAAATGAGACAAGTCCCTTAAAGCCTGGCTTAATCTTACAGAAATGAATTTTTGTTTAATAAAAAAAAAAAAAAAAAAGGTTAAAAGTAATATTTCATAAATGGATATTTCGGTTCTGTTTCATTTCTGGCTTGAAAAGTCGCGCAGAATACACGGAAAACAAAATGATTCCTTTTTGGTGCAAAGTTTCAATGTTGATCTTATCACCATGGCAACCATTGACCTGGTTCTTCTGCTTAGACCATTCCTATGGTTGCTATGGTGATAGACCTGATAGAACATTCCATTGGTTCCAACGTTCCAAATGTAGCTGTTGCTCTCAGTACGTTGATCTTGCCCTTGATCAAATTAAACTGACCCGTTATCTTAGAACATTAAGTGAGATTTGATAAATATCATACGTTATTTGTGGGAAATAATAATATTTTTAAATAAACAGCATGAACTATACTAAATGTTAACAGAATTTTATTGACACGTTAAATTGGAAGTTCAGTTTACAGATAACATGAAAATCCTCTGGTGGAGGTCAGTGTAGGATGATGGTCTTGGACTCCATGGTGTAGCCAGCGAGACAAACAGGCAGATGATGCAATAATAGGCGTGGCTGAATCAAGTGGGCGGGGCCTAAATCATTTCAGTTCCAACCACAAATGAGACAAGTCGTTGGCAAAGCAGGCTCAGGAGGGCCAACCACATATCCATACATGCGTGGTAGAGCAGCTTGTCAGCGTAACTACCAACATGTCAAGATCATGTCACAGGTGCAATCTCACCTCTCAAAGTCCCTCAAATAAATATAAAATATATTTTCTCCATTTGAGTTTTTCCTCATATTACTATGGCATTTAATTCCACCATCTAAGCGTGCCGACCCTGGCATATGTTGTGTACAGTCACCTACATAGACCTCATGTTCAATCTACATGTATGTACAAACACATGTATGGGATACATTTATAAAGGCCTTTTAAGAACATTTTGTTTCTGTTCCTTTCTTTTTTTAACTTGATTTGTTAGATATTGGGACGTACTGGGGAAAATGTTTTATGTAAATACAAAAAGGAGCACATGGGAGAAGACAATACCTGAGTCTAAGTAGCAATAGGTAATATCTATAATGCTGGAAGTGAAAAGTTATCCTAGGATGAGTGATGTTATTAAGGTGAGGGTATTAAACATGCATGGGATAGACATACGGCTCCTGAATCTAAGACGAGACCAACGACTGATTAAGGTTTGAGTCTTTACAGCAGGAGAAACGTGCGAGTAGACGGGGGCCGAATGGGGCCGATCTGTCGGCAGGTTCCACGATTCTATAATATTAGATTTAAAAGAGCAAAATGCGCTATGCGTTGCTTTGAGACCCTTTGTATCATATTTGTTCAACATTGTGGCTTCACAGAGTCACCTGTTAACCGCTACAATGTAGCAAAATAATGAAAGCATAATTCTGTATATTATGCTGTATGATGTAGCAAAAGGAAAAAAGAATGCATGCAATTTGTGACATGTATATGTTCTGTTACACACACACACACTTTTTACGTAAAAAGTCTATAAGGGGAGGCCAAGGAACGGTTGGAGCCTCTCGAAAAAAACAAGACTCCCCCTGAAAATGTTTGATTGGCCGAAATAGTTTTTAATGGAGTCATCACGGCGTTAACTGCCACGCTTCATAATTTTAAATAGTCTTCAGTTAGCTAAAACATCAATTTCAATTTTAAGTAAGTCACTTAAAGCCCGGCTTAATCTTGCTGAAATGGATTTTTGTTTAAAAAAAACCTCCAAAAGGTAAAAAGTAAGATTTCGTAAATGGATATTTCGGTTCTGTTTCATTTCTAGCTTCCAAAGTCGCGCAGAATACACAGAAAACAAAATGATTCCTTTTTGGTGCAAAGTTTCAATGTTGATCTTATCACCGTGGCAACCATTGACTTGGTTCTTCTGCTTAGACCATTCCTATGGTTGCTATGGTGATAAAACTGATAGAACATTCCATTGGTTCCAACGTTCCAAACGTAGCAGTTGCTCTCAGTACGTTGATCAAATTAAACTGACCCGTTATGGTCTGTATCTTGAACATGGTGTGGTTTGTGCGTTTGATTGCGAACATAATCTCTAGGTAGAGGTCGGCTTCATTTGCCTTTCGTCCTCCACTACGTTTTCCTAATCCAACAAGTAATAAAAGCATCATGAAGGTGCAGAGGCACCCCACGATTATCAGAAGAGTATCTAACATCTTCTCACTCGCCTGCTCTGCTGAGCAATGAGAAGTGTCTGAGTTTCACCTGCTTTATATAACCTCCTATGATGACATCACAGAGGCTGATGATGCAATAGTGGGTGTGGGTGCATCAAGTGGGCGGGGTCTAAATCATTTCACTTCCAACCACAAATGAGACAAGTCCCTTAAAGCCTGGCTTAATCTTACAGAAATGGATTTTTGTTTAATAAAAAAAAACCAAAAGGTTAAAAGTAATATTTCATAAATGGATATTTCGGTTCTGTTTCATTTCTGGCTTGAAAAGTCGCGCAGAATACACGGAAAACAAAATGATTCCTTTTTGGTGCAAAGTTTCAATGTTGATCTTATCACCATGGCAACCATTGACCTGGTTCTTCTGCTTAGACCATTCCTATGGTTGCTATGGTGATAGACCTGATAGAACATTCCATTGGTTCCAACGTTCCAAATGTAGCTGTTGCTCTCAGTACGTTGATATTGCCCTTGATCAAATTAAACTGACCCGTTATCTTAGAACATTAACTGATAATTGCTAAATATCACACGTTATTTGTGGGAAATAATAATATTTTTAAATAAACAGCATGAACTATACTAAATGTTAACAGAATTTTATTGACACGTTAAATTGGAAGTTCAGTTTACAGATAACATGAAAATCCTCTGGTGGAGGTCAGTGTAGGATGATGGTCTTGGACTCCATGGTGTAGCCAGCGAGACAAACAGGCAGATGATGCAATAATAGGCGTGGCTGAATCAAGTGGGCGGGGCCTAAATCATTTCAGTTCCAACCACAAATGAGACAAGTCGTGGGCAAAGCAGGCTCAGGAGGGCCAACCACATATCCATACATGCGTGGTAGAGCAGCTTGTCAGCGTAACTACCAACATGTCAAGATCATGTCACAGGTGCAATCTCACCTCTCAAAGTCCCTCAAATAAATATAAAATATATTGTCTCCATTTGAGTTTTTCCTCATATTACTATGGCATTTAATTCCACCATCTAAGCGTGCCGACCCTGGCATATGTTGTGTACAGTCACCTACATAGACCTCATGTTCAATCTACATGTATGTACAAACACATGTATGGGATACATTTATAAAGGCCTTTTAAGAACATTTTGTTTCTGTTCCTTTCTTTTTTTTAACTTAATTTGTTAGATATTGGGACATACTGGGGAAAATGTTTTATGTAAATACAAAAAGGAGCACATGGGAGAAGACAATACCTGAGTCTAAGTAGCAATAGGTAATATCTATAATGCTGGAAGTGAAAAGTTATCCTAGGATGAGTGATGTTATTAAGGTGAGGGTATTAAACATGCATGGGATAGACATACGGCTCCTGAATCTAAGACGAGACCAACGACTGATTAAGGTTTGAGTCTTTACAGCAGGAGAAACGTGCGAGTAGACGGGGGCCGAATGGGGCCGATCTGTCGGCAGGTTCCACGATTCTATAATATTAGATTTAAAAGAGCAAAATGCGCTATGCGTTGCTTTGAGACCCTTTGTATCATATTTGTTCAACATTGTGGCTTCACAGAGTCACCTGTTAACCGCTACAATGTAGCAAAATAATGAAAGCATAATTCTGTATATTATGATGTATGATGTAGCAAAAGGAAAAAAGAATGCATGCAATTTGTGACATGTATATGTTCTGTTACACACACACACACTTTTTACGTAAAAAGTCTATAAGGGGAGGCCAAGGAACGGTTGGAGCCTCTCGAAAAAAACAAGACTCCCCCTGAAAATGTTTGATTGGCTGAAATAGTTTTTAATAGAGTCATCACGGCGTTAACTGCCACGCTTCATAATTTTAAATAGTCTTCAGTTAGCTAAAACATCAATTTCAATTTTAAGTAAGTCACTTAAAGCCCGGCTTAATCTTGCTGAAATGGATTTTTGTTTAAAAAAAACCTCCAAAAGGTAAAAAGTAAGATTTCGTAAATGGATATTTCGGTTCTGTTTCATTTCTAGCTTCCAAAGTCGCGCAGAATACACAGAAAACAAAATGATTCCTTTTTGGTGCAAAGTTTCAATGTTGATCTTATCACCGTGGCAACCATTGACTTGGTTCTTCTGCTTAGACCATTCCTATGGTTGCTATGGTGATAAAACTGATAGAACATTCCATTGGTTCCAACGTTCCAAACGTAGCAGTTGCTCTCAGTACGTTGATCAAATTAAACTGACCCGTTATGGTCTGTATCTTGAACATGGTGTGGTTTGTGCGTTTGATTGCGAACATAATCTCTAGGTAGAGGTCGGCTTCATTTGCCTTTCGTCCTCCACTACGTTTTCCTAATCCAACAATTAATAAAAGCATCATGAAGGTGCAGAGGCACCCCACGATTATCAGAAGAGTATCTAACATCTTCTCACTCGCCTGCTCTGCTGAGCAATGAGAAGTGTCTGAGTTTCACCTGCTTTATATAACCTCCTATGATGACATCACAGAGGCTGATGATGTAATAGTTGGTGTGGGTGCATCAAGTGGGCGGGGTCTAAATCATTTCACTTCCAACCACAAATGAGACAAGTCCCTTAAAGCCTGGCTTAATCTTACAGAAATGGATTTTTGTTTAATAAAAAAAACCCAAAAGGTTAAAAGTAATATTTCATAAATGGATATTTCGGTTCTGTTTCATTTCTGGCTTGAAAAGTCGCGCAGAATACACGGAAAACAAAATGATTCCTTTTTGGTGCAAAGTTTCAATGTTGATCTTATCACCATGGCAACCATTGACCTGGTTCTTCTGCTTAGACCATTCCTATGGTTGCTATGGTGATAGACCTGA
Organism: Spea bombifrons; assembly: GCF_027358695.1. Taxonomy (NCBI): domain Eukaryota; kingdom Metazoa; phylum Chordata; class Amphibia; order Anura; family Pelobatidae; genus Spea; species Spea bombifrons. Next base: position 36,405,479 of record NC_071089.1, read on the forward strand.
TAGAACATTCCATTGGTTCCAACGTTCCAAATGTAGCTGTTGCTCTCAGTACGTTGATCTTGCCCTTGATCAAATTAAACTGACCCGTTATCTTAGAACATTAACTGAGATTTGATAAATATCATACGTTATTTGTGGGAAATAATAATATTTTTAAATAAACAGCATGAACTATACTAAATGTTAACAGAATTTTATTGACACGTTAAATTGGAAGTTCAGTTTACAGATAACATGAAAATCCTCTGGTGGAGGTCAGTGTAGGATGATGGTCTTGGACTCCATGGTGTAGCCAGCGAGACAAACAGGCAGATGATGCAATAATAGGCGTGGCTGAATCAAGTGGGCGGGGCCTAAATCATTTCAGTTCCAACCACAAATGAGACAAGTCGTTGGCAAAGCAGGCTCAGGAGGGCCAACCACATATCCATACATGCGTGGTAGAGCAGCTTGTCAGCGTAACTACCAACATGTCAAGATCATGTCACAGGTGCAATCTCACCTCTCAAAGTCCCTCAAATAAATATAAAATATATTTTCTCCATTTGAGTTTTTCCTCATATTACTATGGCATTTAATTCCACCATCTAAGCGTGCCGACCCTGGCATATGTTGTGTACAGTCACCTACATAGACCTCATGTTCAATCTACATGTATGTACAAACACATGTATGGGATACATTTATAAAGGCCTTTTAAGAACATTTTGTTTCTGTTCCTTTCTTTTTTTAACTTGATTTGTTAGATATTGGGACGTACTGGGGAAAATGTTTTATGTAAATACAAAAAGGAGCACATGGGAGAAGACAATACCTGAGTCTAAGTAGCAATAGGTAATATCTATAATGCTGGAAGTGAAAAGTTATCCTAGGATGAGTGATGTTATTAAGGTGAGGGTATTAAACATGCATGGGATAGACATACGGCTCCTGAATCTAAGACGAGACCAACGACTGATTAAGGTTTGAGTCTTTACAGCAGGAGAAACGTGCGAGTAGACGGGGGCCGAATGGGGCCGATCTGTCGGCAGGTTCCACGATTCTATAATATTAGATTTAAAAGAGCAAAATGCGCTATGCGTTGCTTTGAGACCCTTTGTATCATATTTGTTCAACATTGTGGCTTCACAGAGTCACCTGTTAACCGCTACAATGTAGCAAAATAATGAAAGCATAATTCTGTATATTATGCTGTATGATGTAGCAAAAGGAAAAAAGAATGCATGCAATTTGTGACATGTATATGTTCTGTTACACACACACACACTTTTTACGTAAAAAGTCTATAAGGGGAGGCCAAGGAACGGTTGGAGCCTCTCGAAAAAAACAAGACTCCCCCTGAAAATGTTTGATTGGCCGAAATAGTTTTTAATGGAGTCATCACGGCGTTAACTGCCACGCTTCATAATTTTAAATAGTCTTCAGTTAGCTAAAACATCAATTTCAATTTTAAGTAAGTCACTTAAAGCCCGGCTTAATCTTGCTGAAATGGATTTTTGTTTAAAAAAAACCTCCAAAAGGTAAAAAGTAAGATTTCGTAAATGGATATTTCGGTTCTGTTTCATTTCTAGCTTCCAAAGTCGCGCAGAATACACAGAAAACAAAATGATTCCTTTTTGGTGCAAAGTTTCAATGTTGATCTTATCACCGTGGCAACCATTGACTTGGTTCTTCTGCTTAGACCATTCCTATGGTTGCTATGGTGATAAAACTGATAGAACATTCCATTGGTTCCAACGTTCCAAACGTAGCAGTTGCTCTCAGTACGTTGATCAAATTAAACTGACCCGTTATGGTCTGTATCTTGAACATGGTGTGGTTTGTGCGTTTGATTGCGAACATAATCTCTAGGTAGAGGTCGGCTTCATTTGCCTTTCGTCCTCCACTACGTTTTCCTAATCCAACAAGTAATAAAAGCATCATGAAGGTGCAGAGGCACCCCACGATTATCAGAAGAGTATCTAACATCTTCTCACTCGCCTGCTCTGCTGAGCAATGAGAAGTGTCTGAGTTTCACCTGCTTTATATAACCTCCTATGATGACATCACAGAGGCTGATGATGCAATAGTGGGTGTGGGTGCATCAAGTGGGCGGGGTCTAAATCATTTCACTTCCAACCACAAATGAGACAAGTCCCTTAAAGCCTGGCTTAATCTTACAGAAATGGATTTTTGTTTAATAAAAAAAAACCAAAAGGTTAAAAGTAATATTTCATAAATGGATATTTCGGTTCTGTTTCATTTCTGGCTTGAAAAGTCGCGCAGAATACACGGAAAACAAAATGATTCCTTTTTGGTGCAAAGTTTCAATGTTGATCTTATCACCATGGCAACCATTGACCTGGTTCTTCTGCTTAGACCATTCCTATGGTTGCTATGGTGATAGACCTGATAGAACATTCCATTGGTTCCAACGTTCCAAATGTAGCTGTTGCTCTCAGTACGTTGATATTGCCCTTGATCAAATTAAACTGACCCGTTATCTTAGAACATTAACTGATAATTGCTAAATATCACACGTTATTTGTGGGAAATAATAATATTTTTAAATAAACAGCATGAACTATACTAAATGTTAACAGAATTTTATTGACACGTTAAATTGGAAGTTCAGTTTACAGATAACATGAAAATCCTCTGGTGGAGGTCAGTGTAGGATGATGGTCTTGGACTCCATGGTGTAGCCAGCGAGACAAACAGGCAGATGATGCAATAATAGGCGTGGCTGAATCAAGTGGGCGGGGCCTAAATCATTTCAGTTCCAACCACAAATGAGACAAGTCGTGGGCAAAGCAGGCTCAGGAGGGCCAACCACATATCCATACATGCGTGGTAGAGCAGCTTGTCAGCGTAACTACCAACATGTCAAGATCATGTCACAGGTGCAATCTCACCTCTCAAAGTCCCTCAAATAAATATAAAATATATTGTCTCCATTTGAGTTTTTCCTCATATTACTATGGCATTTAATTCCACCATCTAAGCGTGCCGACCCTGGCATATGTTGTGTACAGTCACCTACATAGACCTCATGTTCAATCTACATGTATGTACAAACACATGTATGGGATACATTTATAAAGGCCTTTTAAGAACATTTTGTTTCTGTTCCTTTCTTTTTTTTAACTTAATTTGTTAGATATTGGGACATACTGGGGAAAATGTTTTATGTAAATACAAAAAGGAGCACATGGGAGAAGACAATACCTGAGTCTAAGTAGCAATAGGTAATATCTATAATGCTGGAAGTGAAAAGTTATCCTAGGATGAGTGATGTTATTAAGGTGAGGGTATTAAACATGCATGGGATAGACATACGGCTCCTGAATCTAAGACGAGACCAACGACTGATTAAGGTTTGAGTCTTTACAGCAGGAGAAACGTGCGAGTAGACGGGGGCCGAATGGGGCCGATCTGTCGGCAGGTTCCACGATTCTATAATATTAGATTTAAAAGAGCAAAATGCGCTATGCGTTGCTTTGAGACCCTTTGTATCATATTTGTTCAACATTGTGGCTTCACAGAGTCACCTGTTAACCGCTACAATGTAGCAAAATAATGAAAGCATAATTCTGTATATTATGATGTATGATGTAGCAAAAGGAAAAAAGAATGCATGCAATTTGTGACATGTATATGTTCTGTTACACACACACACACTTTTTACGTAAAAAGTCTATAAGGGGAGGCCAAGGAACGGTTGGAGCCTCTCGAAAAAAACAAGACTCCCCCTGAAAATGTTTGATTGGCTGAAATAGTTTTTAATAGAGTCATCACGGCGTTAACTGCCACGCTTCATAATTTTAAATAGTCTTCAGTTAGCTAAAACATCAATTTCAATTTTAAGTAAGTCACTTAAAGCCCGGCTTAATCTTGCTGAAATGGATTTTTGTTTAAAAAAAACCTCCAAAAGGTAAAAAGTAAGATTTCGTAAATGGATATTTCGGTTCTGTTTCATTTCTAGCTTCCAAAGTCGCGCAGAATACACAGAAAACAAAATGATTCCTTTTTGGTGCAAAGTTTCAATGTTGATCTTATCACCGTGGCAACCATTGACTTGGTTCTTCTGCTTAGACCATTCCTATGGTTGCTATGGTGATAAAACTGATAGAACATTCCATTGGTTCCAACGTTCCAAACGTAGCAGTTGCTCTCAGTACGTTGATCAAATTAAACTGACCCGTTATGGTCTGTATCTTGAACATGGTGTGGTTTGTGCGTTTGATTGCGAACATAATCTCTAGGTAGAGGTCGGCTTCATTTGCCTTTCGTCCTCCACTACGTTTTCCTAATCCAACAATTAATAAAAGCATCATGAAGGTGCAGAGGCACCCCACGATTATCAGAAGAGTATCTAACATCTTCTCACTCGCCTGCTCTGCTGAGCAATGAGAAGTGTCTGAGTTTCACCTGCTTTATATAACCTCCTATGATGACATCACAGAGGCTGATGATGTAATAGTTGGTGTGGGTGCATCAAGTGGGCGGGGTCTAAATCATTTCACTTCCAACCACAAATGAGACAAGTCCCTTAAAGCCTGGCTTAATCTTACAGAAATGGATTTTTGTTTAATAAAAAAAACCCAAAAGGTTAAAAGTAATATTTCATAAATGGATATTTCGGTTCTGTTTCATTTCTGGCTTGAAAAGTCGCGCAGAATACACGGAAAACAAAATGATTCCTTTTTGGTGCAAAGTTTCAATGTTGATCTTATCACCATGGCAACCATTGACCTGGTTCTTCTGCTTAGACCATTCCTATGGTTGCTATGGTGATAGACCTGATAGAACATTCCATTGGTTCCAACGTTCCAAATGTAGCTGTTGCTCTCAGTACGTTGATCTTGCCCTTGATCAAATTAAACTGACCCGTTATCTTAGAACATTAACTGAGATTTGATAAATATCATACGTTATTTGTGGGAAATAATAATATTTTTAAATAAACAGCATGAACTATACTAAATGTTAACAGAATTTTATTGACACGTTAAATTGGAAGTTCAGTTTACAGATAACATGAAAATCCTCTGGTGGAGGTCAGTGTAGGATGATGGTCTTGGACTCCATGGTGTAGCCAGCGAGACAAACAGGCAGATGATGCAATAATAGGCGTGGCTGAATCAAGTGGGCGGGGCCTAAATCATTTCAGTTCCAACCACAAATGAGACAAGTCGTTGGCAAAGCAGGCTCAGGAGGGCCAACCACATATCCATACATGCGTGGTAGAGCAGCTTGTCAGCGTAACTACCAACATGTCAAGATCATGTCACAGGTGCAATCTCACCTCTCAAAGTCCCTCAAATAAATATAAAATATATTTTCTCCATTTGAGTTTTTCCTCATATTACTATGGCATTTAATTCCACCATCTAAGCGTGCCGACCCTGGCATATGTTGTGTACAGTCACCTACATAGACCTCATGTTCAATCTACATGTATGTACAAACACATGTATGGGATACATTTATAAAGGCCTTTTAAGAACATTTTGTTTCTGTTCCTTTCTTTTTTTAACTTGATTTGTTAGATATTGGGACATACTGGGGAAAATGTTTTATGTAAATACAAAAAGGAGCACATGGGAGAAGACAATACCTGAGTCTAAGTAGCAATAGGTAATATCTATAATGCTGGAAGTGAAAAGTTATCCTAGGATGAGTGATGTTATTAAGGTGAGGGTATTAAACATGCATGGGATAGACATACGGCTCCTGAATCTAAGACGAGACCAACGACTGATTAAGGTTTGAGTCTTTACAGCAGGAGAAACGTGCGAGTAGACGGGGGCCGAATGGGGCCGATCTGTCGGCAGGTTCCACGATTCTATAATATTAGATTTAAAAGAGCAAAATGCGCTATGCGTTGCTTTGAGACCCTTTGTATCATATTTGTTCAACATTGTGGCTTCACAGAGTCACCTGTTAACCGCTACAATGTAGCAAAATAATGAAAGCATAATTCTGTATATTATGCTGTATGATGTAGCAAAAGGAAAAAAGAATGCATGCAATTTGTGACATGTATATGTTCTGTTACACACACACACACTTTTTACGTAAAAAGTCTATAAGGGGAGGCCAAGGAACGGTTGGAGCCTCTCGAAAAAAACAAGACTCCCCCTGAAAATGTTTGATTGGCCGAAATAGTTTTTAATGGAGTCATCACGGCGTTAACTGCCACGCTTCATAATTTTAAATAGTCTTCAGTTAGCTAAAACATCAATTTCAATTTTAAGTAAGTCACTTAAAGCCCGGCTTAATCTTGCTGAAATGGATTTTTGTTTAAAAAAAACCTCCAAAAGGTAAAAAGTAAGATTTCGTAAATGGATATTTCGGTTCTGTTTCATTTCTAGCTTCCAAAGTCGCGCAGAATACACAGAAAACAAAATGATTCCTTTTTGGTGCAAAGTTTCAATGTTGATCTTATCACCGTGGCAACCATTGACTTGGTTCTTCTGCTTAGACCATTCCTATGGTTGCTATGGTGATAAAACTGATAGAACATTCCATTGGTTCCAACGTTCCAAACGTAGCAGTTGCTCTCAGTACGTTGATCAAATTAAACTGACCCGTTATGGTCTGTATCTTGAACATGGTGTGGTTTGTGCGTTTGATTGCGAACATAATCTCTAGGTAGAGGTCGGCTTCATTTGCCTTTCGTCCTCCACTACGTTTTCCTAATCCAACAAGTAATAAAAGCATCATGAAGGTGCAGAGGCACCCCACGATTATCAGAAGAGTATCTAACATCTTCTCACTCGCCTGCTCTGCTGAGCAATGAGAAGTGTCTGAGTTTCACCTGCTTTATATAACCTCCTATGATGACATCACAGAGGCTGATGATGCAATAGTGGGTGTGGGTGCATCAAGTGGGCGGGGTCTAAATCATTTCACTTCCAACCACAAATGAGACAAGTCCCTTAAAGCCTGGCTTAATCTTACAGAAATGGATTTTTGTTTAATAAAAAAAAACCAAAAGGTTAAAAGTAATATTTCATAAATGGATATTTCGGTTCTGTTTCATTTCTGGCTTGAAAAGTCGCGCAGAATACACGGAAAACAAAATGATTCCTTTTTGGTGCAAAGTTTCAATGTTGATCTTATCACCATGGCAACCATTGACCTGGTTCTTCTGCTTAGACCATTCCTATGGTTGCTATGGTGATAGACCTGATAGAACATTCCATTGGTTCCAACGTTCCAAATGTAGCTGTTGCTCTCAGTACGTTGATATTGCCCTTGATCAAATTAAACTGACCCGTTATCTTAGAACATTAACTGATAATTGCTAAATATCACACGTTATTTGTGGGAAATAATAATATTTTTAAATAAACAGCATGAACTATACTAAATGTTAACAGAATTTTATTGACACGTTAAATTGGAAGTTCAGTTTACAGATAACATGAAAATCCTCTGGTGGAGGTCAGTGTAGGATGATGGTCTTGGACTCCATGGTGTAGCCAGCGAGACAAACAGGCAGATGATGCAATAATAGGCGTGGCTGAATCAAGTGGGCGGGGCCTAAATCATTTCAGTTCCAACCACAAATGAGACAAGTCGTGGGCAAAGCAGGCTCAGGAGGGCCAACCACATATCCATACATGCGTGGTAGAGCAGCTTGTCAGCGTAACTACCAACATGTCAAGATCATGTCACAGGTGCAATCTCACCTCTCAAAGTCCCTCAAATAAATATAAAATATATTGTCTCCATTTGAGTTTTTCCTCATATTACTATGGCATTTAATTCCACCATCTAAGCGTGCCGACCCTGGCATATGTTGTGTACAGTCACCTACATAGACCTCATGTTCAATCTACATGTATGTACAAACACATGTATGGGATACATTTATAAAGGCCTTTTAAGAACATTTTGTTTCTGTTCCTTTCTTTTTTTTAACTTAATTTGTTAGATATTGGGACATACTGGGGAAAATGTTTTATGTAAATACAAAAAGGAGCACATGGGAGAAGACAATACCTGAGTCTAAGTAGCAATAGGTAATATCTATAATGCTGGAAGTGAAAAGTTATCCTAGGATGAGTGATGTTATTAAGGTGAGGGTATTAAACATGCATGGGATAGACATACGGCTCCTGAATCTAAGACGAGACCAACGACTGATTAAGGTTTGAGTCTTTACAGCAGGAGAAACGTGCGAGTAGACGGGGGCCGAATGGGGCCGATCTGTCGGCAGGTTCCACGATTCTATAATATTAGATTTAAAAGAGCAAAATGCGCTATGCGTTGCTTTGAGACCCTTTGTATCATATTTGTTCAACATTGTGGCTTCACAGAGTCACCTGTTAACCGCTACAATGTAGCAAAATAATGAAAGCATAATTCTGTATATTATGCTGTATGATGTAGCAAAAGGAAAAAAGAATGCATGCAATTTGTGACATGTATATGTTCTGTTACACACACACACACTTTTTACGTAAAAAGTCTATAAGGGGAGGCCAAGGAACGGTTGGAGCCTCTCGAAAAAAACAAGACTCCCCCTGAAAATGTTTGATTGGCTGAAATAGTTTTTAATAGAGTCATCACGGCGTTAACTGCCACGCTTCATAATTTTAAATAGTCTTCAGTTAGCTAAAACATCAATTTCAATTTTAAGTAAGTCACTTAAAGCCCGGCTTAATCTTGCTGAAATGGATTTTTGTTTAAAAAAAACCTCCAAAAGGTAAAAAGTAAGATTTCGTAAATGGATATTTCGGTTCTGTTTCATTTCTAGCTTCCAAAGTCGCGCAGAATACACAGAAAACAAAATGATTCCTTTTTGGTGCAAAGTTTCAATGTTGATCTTATCACCGTGGCAACCATTGACTTGGTTCTTCTGCTTAGACCATTCCTATGGTTGCTATGGTGATAAAACTGATAGAACATTCCATTGGTTCCAACGTTCCAAACGTAGCAGTTGCTCTCAGTACGTTGATCAAATTAAACTGACCCGTTATGGTCTGTATCTTGAACATGGTGTGGTTTGTGCGTTTGATTGCGAACATAATCTCTAGGTAGAGGTCGGCTTCATTTGCCTTTCGTCCTCCACTACGTTTTCCTAATCCAACAATTAATAAAAGCATCATGAAGGTGCAGAGGCACCCCACGATTATCAGAAGAGTATCTAACATCTTCTCACTCGCCTGCTCTGCTGAGCAATGAGAAGTGTCTGAGTTTCACCTGCTTTATATAACCTCCTATGATGACATCACAGAGGCTGATGATGTAATAGTTGGTGTGGGTGCATCAAGTGGGCGGGGTCTAAATCATTTCACTTCCAACCACAAATGAGACAAGTCCCTTAAAGCCTGGCTTAATCTTACAGAAATGGATTTTTGTTTAATAAAAAAAACCCAAAAGGTTAAAAGTAATATTTCATAAATGGATATTTCGGTTCTGTTTCATTTCTGGCTTGAAAAGTCGCGCAGAATACACGGAAAACAAAATGATTCCTTTTTGGTGCAAAGTTTCAATGTTGATCTTATCACCATGGCAACCATTGACCTGGTTCTTCTGCTTAGACCATTCCTATGGTTGCTATGGTGATAGACCTGATAGAACATTCCATTGGTTCCAACGTTCCAAATGTAGCTGTTGCTCTCAGTACGTTGATATTGCCCTTGATCAAATTAAACTGACCCGTTATCTTAGAACATTAACTGATAATTGCTAAATATCACACGTTATTTGTGGGAAATAATAATATTTTTAAATAAACAGCATGAACTATACTAAATGTTAACAGAATTTTATTGACACGTTAAATTGGAAGTTCAGTTTACAGATAACATGAAAATCCTCTGGTGGAGGTCAGTGTAGGATGATGGTCTTGGACTCCATGGTGTAGCCAGCGAGACAAACAGGCAGATGATGCAATAATAGGCGTGGCTGAATCAAGTGGGCGGGGCCTAAATCATTTCAGTTCCAACCACAAATGAGACAAGTCGTGGGCAAAGCAGGCTCAGGAGGGCCAACCACATATCCATACATGCGTGGTAGAGCAGCTTGTCAGCGTAACTACCAACATGTCAAGATCATGTCACAGGTGCAATCTCACCTCTCAAAGTCCCTCAAATAAATATAAAATATATTTTCTCCATTTGAGTTTTTCCTCATATTACTATGGCATTTAATTCCACCATCTAAGCGTGCCGACCCTGGCATATGTTGTGTACAGTCACCTACATAGACCTCATGTTCAATCTACATGTATGTACAAACACATGTATGGGATACATTTATAAAGGCCTTTTAAGAAAATTTTGTTTCTGTTCCTTTCTTTCTTTTAACTTGATTTGTTAGATATTGGGACATACTGGGGGAAAATGTTTTATGTAAATACAAAAAGGAGCACATGGGAGAAGACAATACCTGAGTCTAAGTAGCAATAGGTAATATCTATAATGCTGGAAGTGAAAAGTTATCCTAGGATGAGTGATGTTATTAAGGTGAGGGTATTAAACATGCATGGGATAGACATACGGCTCCTGAATCTAAGACAAGACCAACGACTGATTAAGGTTTGAGTCTTTACAGCAGAAGAAACGGGCGAGTAGACGGGGGCCGAATGGGGCCGATCTGTCGGCAGGTTCCATGATTCTATAATATTACATTTAAAAGCGCAAAATGCGCTATGCGTTGCTTTGAGACCCTTTGTATCATATTTGTTCAACATTGTGGCTTCACAGAGTCACCTGTTAACCGCTACAATGTAGCAAAATAATGAAAGCATAATTCTGTATATTATGCTGTATGATGTAGCAAAAGGAAAAAAGAATGCATGCAATTTGTGACATGTATATGTTCTGTTACACACACACACACACTTTTTACGTAAAAAGTCTATAAGGGGAGGCCAAGGAACGGTTGGAGCCTCTCGAAAAAAACAAGACTCCCCCTGAAAATGTTTGATTGGCTGAAATAGTTTTTAATGGAGTCATCACGGCGTTAACTGCCACGCTTCATAATTTTAAATAGTCTTCAGTTAGCTAAAACATCAATTTCAATTTTAAGTAAGTCACTTAAAGCCCGGCTTAATCTTGCTGAAATGGATTTTTGTTTAAAAAAACCTCCAAAAGGTAAAAAGTAAGATTTCGTAAATGGATATTTCGGTTCTGTTTCATTTCTAGCTTCCAAAGTCGCGCAGAATACACAGAAAACAAAATGATTCCTTTTTGGTGCAAAGTTTCAATGTTGATCTTATCACTGTGGCAACCATTGACTTGGTTCTTCTGCTTAGACCATTCCTATGGTTGCTATGGTGATAAAACTGATAGAACATTCCATTGGTTCCAACGTTCCAAACGTAGCAGTTGCTCTCAGTACGTTGATCAAATTAAACTGACCCGTTATGGTCTGTATCTTGAACATGGTGTGGTTTGTGCGTTTGATTGCGAACATAATCTCTAGGTAGAGGTCGGCTTCATTTGCCTTTCGTCCTCCACTACGTTTTCCTAATCCAACAAGTAATAAAAGCATCATGAAGGTGCAGAGGCACCCCACGATTATCAGAAGAGTATCTAACATCTTCTCACTCGCCTGCTCTGCTGAGCAATGAGAAGTGTCTGAGTTTCACCTGCTTTATATAACCTCCTATGATGACATCACAGAGGCTGATGATGCAATAGTGGGCGTGGGTGCATCAAGTGGGCGGGGTCTAAATCATTTCACTTCCAACCACAAATGAGACAAGTCCCTTAAAGCCTGGCTTAATCTTACAGAAATGGATTTTTGTTTAATAAAAAAAACCCAAAAGGTTAAAAGTAATATTTCATAAATGGATATTTCGGTTCTGTTTCATTTCTGGCTTGAAAAGTCGCGCAGAATACACGGAAAACAAAATGATTCCTTTTTGGTGCAAAGTTTCAATGTTGATCTTATCACCATGGCAACCATTGACCTGGTTCTTCTGCTTAGACCATTCCTATGGTTGCTATGGTGATAGACCTGATAGAACATTCCATTGGTTCCAACGTTCCAAATGTAGCTGTTGCTCTCAGTACGTTGATATTGCCCTTGATCAAATTAAACTGACCCGTTATCTTAGAACATTAACTGATAATTGCTAAATATCACACGTTATTTGTGGGAAATAATAATATTTTTAAATAAACAGCATGAACTATACTAAATGTTAACAGAATTTTATTGACACGTTAAATTGGAAGTTCAGTTTACAGATAACATGAAAATCCTCTGGTGGAGGTCAGTGTAGGATGATGGTCTTGGACTCCATGGTGTAGCCAGCGAGACAAACAGGCAGATGATGCAATAATAGGCGTGGCTGAATCAAGTGGGCGGGGCCTAAATCATTTCAGTTCCAACCACAAATGAGACAAGTCGTGGGCAAAGCAGGCTCAGGAGGGCCAACCACATATCCATACATGCGTGGTAGAGCAGCTTGTCAGCGTAACTACCAACATGTCAAGATCATGTCACAGGTGCAATCTCACCTCTCAAAGTCCCTCAAATAAATATAAAATATATTTTCTCCATTTGAGTTTTTCCTCATATTACTATGGCATTTAATTCCACCATCTAAGCGTGCCGACCCTGGCATATGTTGTGTACAGTCACCTACATAGACCTCATGTTCAATCTACATGTATGTACAAACACATGTATGGGATACATTTATAAAGGCCTTTTAAGAACATTTTGTTTCTGTTCCTTTCTTTTTTTTAACTTGATTTGTTAGATATTGGGACATACTGGGGAAAATGTTTTATGTAAATACAAAAAGGAGCACATGGGAGAAGACAATACCTGAGTCTAAGTAGCAATAGGTAATATCTATAATGCTGGAAGTGAAAAGTTATCCTAGGATGAGTGATGTTATTAAGGTGAGGGTATTAAACATGCATGGGATAGACATACGGCTCCTGAATCTAAGACGAGACCAACGACTGATTAAGGTTTGAGTCTTTACAGCAGGAGAAACGTGCGAGTAGACGGGGGCCGAATGGGGCCGATCTGTCGGCAGGTTCCATGATTCTATAATATTAGATTTAAAAGAGCAAAATGCGCTATGCGTTGCTTTGAGACCCTTTGTATCATATTTGTTCAACATTGTGGCTTCACAGAGTCACCTGTTAACCGCTACAATGTAGCAAAATAATGAAAGCATAATTCTGTATATTATGCTGTATGATGGAGCAAAAGGAAAAAAGAATGCATGCAATTTGTGACATGTATATGTTCTGTTACACACACACACACTTTTTACGTAAAAAGTCTATAAGGGGAGGCCAAGGAACGGTTGGAGCCTCTCGAAAAAAACAAGACTCCCCCTGAAAATGTTTGATTGGCTGAAATAGTTTTTAATGGAGTCATCACGGCGTTAACTGCCACGCTTCATAATGTTAAATAGTCTTCAGTTAGCTAAAACATCAATTTCAATTTTAAGTAAGTCACTTAAAGCCCGGCTTAATCTTGCTGAAATGGATTTTTGTTTAAAAAAAAACCTCCAAAAGGTAAAAAGTAAGATTTCGTAAATGGATATTTCGGTTCTGTTTCATTTCTAGCTTCCAAAGTCGCGCAGAATACACAGAAAACAAAATGATTCCTTTTTGGTGCAAAGTTTCAATGTTGATCTTATCACCGTGGCAACCATTGACTTGGTTCTTCTGCTTAGACCATTCCTATGGTTGCTATGGTGATAAAACTGATAGAACATTCCATTGGTTCCAACGTTCCAAACGTAGCAGTTGCTCTCAGTACGTTGATCAAATTAAACTGACCCGTTATGGTCTGTATCTTGAACATGGTGTGGTTTGTGCGTTTGATTGGGAACATAATCTCTAGGTAGAGGTCGGCTTCATTTGCCTTTCGTCCTCCACTACGTTTTCCTAATCCAACAAGTAATAAAAGCATCATGAAGGTGCAGAGGCACCCCACGATTATCAGAAGAGTATCTAACATCTTCTCACTCGCCTGCTCTGCTGAGCAATGAGAAGTGTCTGAGTTTCACCTGCTTTATATAACCTCCTATGATGACATCACAGAGGCTGATGATGCAATAGTGGGTGTGGGTGCATCAAGTGGGCGGGGTCTAAATCATTTCACTTCCAACCACAAATGAGACAAGTCCCTTAAAGCCTGGCTTAATCTTACAGAAATGGATTTTTGTTTAATAAAAAAAAACCAAAAGGTTAAAAGTAATATTTCATAAATGGATATTTCGGTTCTGTTTCATTTCTGGCTTGAAAAGTCGCGCAGAATACACGGAAAACAAAATGATTCCTTTTTGGTGCAAAGTTTCAATGTTGATCTTATCACCATGGCAACCATTGACCTGGTTCTTCTGCTTAGACCATTCCTATGGTTGCTATGGTGATAGACCTGATAGAACATTCCATTGGTTCCAACGTTCCAAATGTAGCTGTTGCTCTCAGTACGTTGATATTGCCCTTGATCAAATTAAACTGACCCGTTATCTTAGAACATTAACTGATAATTGCTAAATATCACACGTTATTTGTGGGAAATAATAATATTTTTAAATAAACAGCATGAACTATACTAAATGTTAACAGAATTTTATTGACACGTTAAATTGGAAGTTCAGTTTACAGATAACATGAAAATCCTCTGGTGGAGGTCAGTGTAGGATGATGGTCTTGGACTCCATGGTGTAGCCAGCGAGACAAACAGGCAGATGATGCAATAATAGGCATGGCTGAATCAAGTGGGCGGGGCCTAAATCATTTCAGTTCCAACCACAAATGAGACAAGTCGTGGGCAAAGCAGGCTCAGGAAGGCCAACCACATATCCATACATGCGTGGTAGAGCAGCTTGTCAGCGTAACTACCAACATGTCAAGATCATGTCACAGGTGCAATCTCACCTCTCAAAGTCCCTCAAATAAATATAAAATATATTTTCTCCATTTGAGTTTTTCCTCATATTACTATGGCATTTAATTCCACCATCTAAGCGTGCCGACCCTGGCATATGTTGTGTACAGTCACCTACATAGACCTCATGTTCAATCTACATGTATGTACAAACACATGTATGGGATACATTTATAAAGGCCTTTTAAGAACATTTTGTTTCTGTTCCTTTCTTTTTTTTAACTTAATTTGTTAGATATTGGGACATACTGGGGAAAATGTTTTATGTAAATACAAAAAGGAGCACATGGGAGAAGACAATACCTGAGTCTAAGTAGCAATAGGTAATATCTATAATGCTGGAAGTGAAAAGTTATCCTAGGATGAGTGATGTTATTAAGGTGAGGGTATTAAACATGCATGGGATAGACATACGGCTCCTGAATCTAAGACGAGACCAACGACTGATTAAGGTTTGAGTCTTTACAGCAGGAGAAACGTGCGAGTAGACGGGGGCCGAATGGGGCCGATCTGTCGGCAGGTTCCATGATTCTATAATATTAGATTTAAAAGAGCAAAATGCGCTATGCGTTGCTTTGAGACCCTTTGTATCATATTTGTTCAACATTGTGGCTTCACAGAGTCACCTGTTAACCGCTACAATGTAGCAAAATAATGAAAGCATAATTCTGTATATTATGCTGTATGATGTAGCAAAAGGAAAAAAGAATGCATGCAATTTGTGACATGTATATGTTCTGTTACACACACACACACTTTTTACGTAAAAAGTCTATAAGGGGAGGCCAAGGAACGGTTGGAGCCTCTCGAAAAAAACAAGACTCCCCCTGAAAATGTTTGATTGGCTGAAATAGTTTTTAATGGAGTCATCACGGCGTTAACTGCCACGCTTCATAATGTTAAATAGTCTTCAGTTAGCTAAAACATCAATTTCAATTTTAAGTAAGTCACTTAAAGCCCGGCTTAATCTTGCTGAAATGGATTTTTGTTTAAAAAAAACCTCCAAAAGGTAAAAAGTAAGATTTCGTAAATGGATATTTCGGTTCTGTTTCATTTCTAGCTTCCAAAGTCGCGCAGAATACACAGAAAACAAAGTGATTCCTTTTTGGTGCAAAGTTTCAATGTTGATCTTATCACCGTGGCAACCATTGACTTGGTTCTTCTGCTTAGACCATTCCTATGGTTGCTATGGTGATAAAACTGATAGAACATTCCATTGGTTCCAACGTTCCAAACGTAGCAGTTGCTCTCAGTACGTTGATCAAATTAAACTGACCCGTTATGGTCTGTATCTTGAACATGGTGTGGTTTGTGCGTTCGATTGCGAACATAATCTCTAGGTAGAGGTCGGCTTCATTTGCCTTTCGTTCTCCCAGGGCCGGCCCTATAATGGGGCAGACTGGGGCTTTTTTTTGTTTTTGAAGCGGAGGAGAGAGAGGGGCACCGAGTGGTTTTCGCTTACCCGCTCGGCGCTTCTCTCTCTCCTCTGCGTCGGTCTCGGTGCCGGTTTGTAATGCCGAGCACCGGAAGTGACGTCAATTTCCGGCGCTCAGCATTACAAGCCGGCACCGTGGCAGAGCAGGGAGACTTGCCGCATGACTGTTTAAAGTTAAGTACCTTTAAATAGGGGGGGTTAGGGTAGATAATGGCGTCGGCGAAGTTTAAAATGGTGCCCCCCCGGCGTCGGCATTAAGTCTTGGGCCAGCCCTGAACATACCCACCAATAAAAATACATATGCACATTCACATAGATACATACATATGCACGTAAACATATACACATAACCACATGTATACATACATATGCACATAAACATATAGACATACCCACATGTATACATACATATGCACATACCCACCTGTATACATACATATGCACATATACACAAACCCACCTGTATACATACATATGCACATAAACACACACACACACATGTATACATACATATGCACATAAACACACACCACCTGTATACATACATATGCACGTAAACATATACACATATCCACATGTATACATACATATGCACGTAAACATATAGACATACCCACCTGTATACATACATATGCACATAAACATATGCACATACCCACATGTATACATACATATGCACCTACCCACCCGTATACATACATATGCACCTACCCACCTGTATACATACATATGCACATATACACAAACCCACCTGTATACATACATATGCACATAAACATACACACATGTATACATACATATGCACGTAAACATATACATACCCACATGTATACATGCATATGCACGTAAACATATACACATACCCACCTGTATACATACATATATGCACGTAAACATACACATACCCACATGTATACATACATATGCACATACCCACCTGTATACATACATATCCACATATACACAAACCCACCTGTATACATACATATGCACATAAACATACACATACCCACATGTATACATGCATATGCACGTAAACATATACACATACCCACATGTATACATACATATGCACATAAACATACACACATGTATACATAAACATACCCACATGTATACATACATATGCACATAAACACACACCACCTGTATACATACATATGCACGTGAACATACACATAACCACATGTATACATGCATATGCACGTAAAGATATACACATACCCACCTGTATACATACATATATGCACGTAAACATACACATACCCACATGTATACATACATATGCACATACCCATCTGTATACATACATATGCACATATACACAAACCCACCTGTATACATACATATGCACATAAACGTACCCACATGTATACATAAACATACCCACATGTATACATACATATGCACAAACATAACCAGGGCATACCCAGGGCCCTACAATGGAGCCGACTGGGGCAATTGCTCTAGGCGGCACTTTTGAAGGGGCGGCACTTTAGAGGTTTTTTTTTAAGCGGAGGGGAGAGAGGGGCTCCGAGTGGTTTTCGCTTACCCGCTCGGCGCTTCTCTCTCTCCTCTGTGGCGAGTCTCCCTGTTCGGTCTCGGTGCCGGTTTGTAATGCCGAGCACCGGAAGTGACGTCAACATTCACATAGATACATACATATGCACGTAAACATATACACATAACCACATGTATACATACATATGCACATAAACATATACACATAACCACATGTATACATACATATGCACATAAACATATACACATACCCACCTGTATACATACATATGCACATAAACACACACCACCAGTATACATACATATGCAAATAAACATAGACATACCCACCTGTATACATACATATGCACATATACACAAACCCACCTGTATACATACATATGCACATAAACACACACCACCAGTATACATACATACATATGCACATAAACATAGACATACCCACCTGTATACATACATATGCACATATACACAAACCTACCTGTATACATACATATGCACATAAACATACACACATGTATACATACACATACCCACATGTATACATGCATATGCACGTAAACATATACACATACCCACCTGTATACATACATATATGCACGTAAACATGCACATACCCACATGTATACATACATATGCACATACCCACCTGTATACATACATATCCACATATACACAAACCCACCTGTATACATACATATACACATAAACATACACATACCCACATGTATACATGCATATGCACGTAAACATATACACATAACCACATGTATACATACATATGCACATACCAACCTGTATACATACAGATGCATATACACACACCACCTGTATACATACATATGCACGTAAACATACACATACCCACCTGTATACATACATATGCACATATACACAAACCCACCTGTATACATACATATGCACGTAAACATATAGACATACCCACCTGTA
Organism: Spea bombifrons; assembly: GCF_027358695.1. Lineage (NCBI taxonomy): Eukaryota > Metazoa > Chordata > Amphibia > Anura > Pelobatidae > Spea > Spea bombifrons. Next base: position 36,424,257 of record NC_071089.1, read on the forward strand.
TACATACATATGCACATAAACATATGCACATACCCACCTATATACATACATATGCACTTAAACATATACACATACCCACATGTATACATACATATGCACCTACCCACCTGTATATACATATGCACATATACACAAACCCACCTGTATACATACATATGCACATAAACATACACACATGTATACATACATATGCACAGAAACACACACACATGTATACATAAACATACCCACATGTATACATACATATGCACATAAACACACACCACCTGTATACATACATATGCACGTAAACATACACATACCCACATGTATACATGCATATGCACGTAAACATATACACATACCCACCTGTATACATACATATATGCACATAAACATACACATACCCACATGTATACATACATATGCACATACCCACCTGTATACATACATATCCACATATACACAAACCCACCTGTATACATACATATACACATAAACATACACATACCCACATGTATACATGCATATGCACGTAAACATATACACATACCCACCTGTATGCATACATATGCACATAAACATAGACATACCCACCTGTATACATACATATGCACATAAACACATGTATACATACATATGCACATAAACACACACCACCTGTATACATACATATGCACGTAAACATACACACCCACATGTATACATGCATATGCACGTAAACATACACATAAACACATGTATACATACATATGCTCATACCCACCTGTATACATACATATGCACATATACACAAACCCACCTGTATACATACATATGCACATAAACACACACACACATGTATAGATACATATGCACATAAACACACACCACCCCTATGCACGTAAACATACACATACCCACATGTATACATGCATATGCACGCATACATGCACATGCACGTAAACATATACACATACCCACCTGTATACATACATATGCACATAAACATACACACATGTATACATAAACATACCCACATGAATACATACATATGCACAAACATACCCACCAATAAACATACATATGCACAATCACATATATACATACATACACATTACCTAAAACTGGGAAAGACTCCTCACTGCATTAGGCTTTAAACTTGACCTCTTTTTTAGCATCTCTGGACATCTTACAAATACTTACTGCGCCCTCGCTGCCAGGAAGCTCCCATGGAAGTCGGCATCCCCGGTGTTTCTGTTGGTTATAAGAGGATAAGATGGGCTCCTCCTGGACCCGTTTCTACTTGAAAAATGCTCCACGTGGCATCCTGTGCTTACTGGTTTTTCCTGGCATCACCACTCAGCCCTGGTAGCATCTGCTGTACCGGATTATGAAGCCCATGTAAGTGCAACATGCGTTCTCTTCACTTCTGACAGGAATCTAGAACAGCGTCCATGTCCTGCTGCGCAGCAACTAAATCAGGGGCTGTGTAAGTCCTCAGTAGCCATTCAAATCTTCAGACCCGAGAACTACTCTCTGCCGGATCCTGGTTGTAGAGGAAGCTACTAGAAACTTCCAACTCTGCTTATATACCTTCTACATGGCTGTAAACATGACCAATGAAGGAGAAGGAATAAAAGAATCCCTGCATAGGCCAACCATCCTATCCCCTTTTTCTCATTGGTCCAAGAAGGCCCAATCCTGGGAAGTAGAAATACACAGAAATACATCAGTCACTCAGGCTTTATAACTGAAATAAACTTTAAAACATCATTAAATTCAAAGTGCTATAAAGTTAACCATGCTTAAAAAAATGACATATTACCATATTTGCTCGATTATAAGATGACCCCCCCAAAATCTGAATATTAGTTTAGGAAAAAAGAAAAAGGCTGAATGTAAGATGACCCTGTAGGAAAAAAGTGTTCCTAGTAAATGTTAATTCATGTAAACTATTTTTTTTAATAAAATCTATGATTGAGAAAAAAAATTTGTTTTTATTTCCTTTTATTTTTCAACCCGCCCCGTTATGCACATCTGCACCCAGGCTTCCCACTCCTATATGTCACTGTGCCCCATGATATGCCTTTTAGCCCTCTATATGCAACATAACATACACACATACCCACCTGTATACATACGCACATAAACAGACATACCCACCTGTATATATACATATGCAGATAAACATATGCACATACCCACCTGTATACATACGCACATAAACAGACATACCCACCTGTATACATACATATGCAGATAAACATATGCACATACCCACCTGTATACATACATATGCACATAAACATATAGACATACCCACCTGTATACATACGCACATAAACAGACAAACCCACCTGTATACATACATATGCAGATAAACATATGCACATACCCACCTGTATATATATATATATACATATGCACATACCCACCTGTATACATACATATGCACATAAACATAAAGACATACCCACCTGTATACATATGTACATAAAACATATACCCACTTGTATACATACGTAAGCATATAAACATACCCACCTGTATACATACATCTGCACATACACATATATACATACATACACATGACCTAAAACTGGGAAAGACCCCTTACTGCATTATTCTTCAAACTTTACCCCTTTTTTAGGACATCTTACAAATACTTACTGCGCCCTCGCTGCCAGGAAGCTCCCATGGAAGCCGGCCTCCCCGGTGTGTTTCTGTTGGTTATAAGAGGATAAGATGGGCTCCTTCTGGACCCGTTTCCACTTGAAGAAGGCTCCGCGTGGCATCCTGTGCTTACTGGTTTTTGCTCAGCCCTGGTAGCATCTGCTGTACCGGATCATGAAGCCCATGTAAGTGCGACATGCGTTCTCTTCACTTCTGACAGGAATCCAGAACAGTGTCCATGTCCTGCTGCGCAGCAACTAAATCAGGGGCTGTGTAAGTCCTCAGTAGCCATTCAAATCTTCAGACCCGAGAACTACTCTCTGCCGGATCCTGGTTGTAGAGGAAGCTACTAGAAACTTCCAACTCTGCTTATATACCTTCTACATGGCTGTAAACATGACCAATGAATGAGAAGGAATCAAAGCATCCCTGCATAGGCCAACCATCATATCCCCCTTTTCTCATTGGTCCAAGAAGGCCCAATCCTGGGAAGCAGTCTATTATCTGATGTGTAGAAATACATCAGTCACTCAGGCTTTATAACTGAAATAAACTTTAAAACATCATTAAATTCAAAGTGCTATAAAGTTAACCATGCTTAAAAAAATGACATATTGCCGTATTTGCTCGATTATAAGATGACCCCCCAAAATCTGAATATTAGTTTAGGAAAAAAAGAAAAAGCCTGAATGTAAGACGACCCTGCAGGAAAAAAGTTTTCCTAGTAAATGTTAATTCATGTAAACTATGTAAACCTTTTTTTTTCAATAAAATCTATGTTTCAGAAAAATATTTTTTTGTTTTTATTTCCTTTTATTTTCCAACCTGCCCTCCAGTTATGAACATCTGCCCCCAGGCTTGCCACTCCTATATGGCACTGTGGCCCATGATATGCCTTTTAAGCCTCCAAATGCCACTGTGCCCCATGATATGCCTTTTAACCCTCTATATGCTACTGTGCCCCATGAAATGCCTTTTGACCCCTTATGTGCCACTCTTCCTCCAGAAATGCCTTATACCCCTATATGCCACTCTGGCATATAGGGGGTTGAAAGGCATATTATGGGGCAGAGTGGCATATAGGGAGGTATAAGGTATTTCAGGAGGCAGAGTGGTGTATAGAGGGTTAAAAGGCATCTCTGGAGGCAGAGAGGCATTAAGGGGGTTAAAGGCATCATAGAGCACTCTGCCTACAGAAATGCTTTATGCCCCCCATTTAACCCCCCCCACACACACACACACACTTAACGGTGCTTCCGATTCCCTGCTGTGTAGTCGCGGCAGCGGGTAGACGTCTACGCAATTCGCAACTTCCACTGCAGCCGGAAGGAGATGCGGTTAGCAGCGGGGGTTGTCTGCGTCCATAGCGCAGACCTCCCCCGACTATTAGAGACAATTCCCTGCCCCAGAACTCTCCTCACTGACAGCCGGGGAAGGTCTGCACGATGGACGTAGACAACCCCGGCTGCCAACTGCACCTCCTTCCGGCTGCAGCGGAAGTTGCGAATTGCGTAGAAGTCTACTCGCTGCCCCGACTACACAGCAGGGAGTCGGAAGCAGCGGTATGTTTGGGGGGGGTTAAATGGGGGGCTAAGACAGGAGCATCCAGGACTCCTGAGGTCTGATTATAAGACAACCCCAATTATAAGGGGTATTTTTCAGAGCATGTAAATGTAAACTATTTTTTTAAAAAATATATGATTGAGAAAATTATTTTGTTTTTATTTCCTTTTATTTTCCAACCTGCCCCCCAGTTATGCACATCTGCCCCAGAAATGCCTTATACCCCCTATATGCCACTGTGCCCCATGATATGATATGTTTGTGTATCATAGATGTATAATTGTGGAAGGGCAAAGATGGCACTAGCCGTAGGTTTGAGCCTTGGGGACCAAGATGGCACAGGCTGGACTGTTTGGGGACAAAGATTGCAAATCTTATGTGTGTTATCTGGGTGCTGGTCAGGTTCTATGTGGGCAGTGTGGACGCCAGGTTTTAAATATACCTTTAATGCCGTGTTTTTATGTGAATTCCAATTGATCTTTACCTGCAAAGCAGGGTTTTTGTGTTATTCTGTAGATCCATATGTGCTATGCTATGTTTCCATACATTATTTATGTGTACCTGCAAATACAGGGTTAATATGTCTTATTCAGTTGATTAATACCTGCAATGCTGTTTCCATGTATGTATTTGATCTATACCTGCGATGCTACGTTTCATATATTATTGTATACCTGCAAATACAGGATTTTTATGTCTGATTCTGTTTATTTTATATATACCTTCAGTGCTGAGATCACAAGTGAATTTCAATTGATCTGGGTTTGTGTGTTGATCTATACCTGCTATCGGCAGCAGGGTCTAATATATATATAGGCAACAGGGGCTAGTAAATGGGTTTTAGATATTTGGACAGGGGCGCAATTTCAGTGCTTGCCATAGGTGCTATTTTCAGTAGATATGCCTCTGTATACACATCACACCTCCCGCCCACCCTGCTTACCTCTCCAGCAGCTTTCTCTCAAGCTGTTCACACACCATGCAAGCAGCCTCAGGATCACGTGACCCCGATAAAAGTAGGTAAGAGTTCCATATTAACACCAGTGCACACCCTTTCCTTCCTCCCCAATGATACAGTGAGGGGATGTGTATATACGGCTCCTGAATATAAGACAAGCCCAACGACTGAGTGTTTGCAGATGGCCGGACGGCTCTCAGAGACAGGGAAGAAAATTTCATATACACTCCCCTGTCATATGTATAAAATAAAACTAGAGGCTCAGAAATAATGCAATAAGTTTTTTTTTCTTTTGGTTACAGAGAAAGTGGTAGAAAAATGGAACTGCCTCCCAGCAGGAGTGGTAGTGGCAAATACAGTGAGAGAATATAATACGCTTCTGCTGGCAGGCTGTTCCACTTATCTACCACCCGATTTCTCATTAGAGGTTATACCTGCGAGGGGATGTAAACATGCAGGGGACGGGGATACGGGGCCCCGAATCTGACCGATTAATGTCACATGTTACAGCAGGAATAATGGGCGACTAGCCGGGGGCCGAATGGCTCCGATGTGCCATTAAATTCTGTTTGTACGACGAGTCGCTCCGTGAGTCCTGCTGGGTTCCAGCTTCTTATTGAAACCGAGAATTTCCCGGCAGATCAGCCCCGTTCCCATGTCTACTCACCCGTTATTGCTGCTGTAACCACTCCAACATTAACCAATCAGATTCGGGGCCCCGTATCCCCGTCCCCTGCATGTTTACATCCCTTCACTGTATAACCTCTACAACTTCTGCTGGGAGGCTGTTCCACTTATCACCCTCTCAATAAAGTAAAACTTCTTGCATAACTTTGGAGTCTCTTCTTTTAGAAGGCTATTATTTATACATATGACAGGGCAGTGTGTATGCATTATGCTGGGGGTGGAAGATTTTCAACTTGCTGATATTACTCTGGATTATGAACGGCCGTCTCAAGCGAGCTTCTCCTGCAAAGAGAACCCCGCAGGCCCTGCATAATGCGTAGTTTAATCGGTGTGACTGAGTAAGAAATCTTCCCGTTATCTGTGGATTGTTCGGCGACACCGGAGGTTCCGGGAAAGGAGAGCCTTTCACTTCCCTGACTCCGCTATGCATCGTACGGGCCGGCGCTGGCAGGAAGAGCTCACCGGGGCCGGCCCTTCATAATGCTTGGAGTGATGGGATTGGGGGCTCAACTCTCCTGTAAACCTCTGCGGACAGATTGCTTGAGCGTTGCTCCTGATTTTACTATACATTGTGCAGGGCCCGCTCAGTTCCCTTTTCAGGGGAAGCTCACAGGGGCGAGCGCTTAATAATACATCGTAACGTAAAGAAATGTCCAAAACCTTCCTTGTGGGGTGTATTCACTAAAGCTGTTTGTTAACCCCTGATGTCACTCTCTATTCTGAAGGGCAGGCATCAGGGGATTGAAGTGTAAGCTTCTGTGCTCGCAAATACACGTGAGATGAGGACGTTATCCCGCAGGAAGCTCCTAAACCTGTATAAATCATATCTGTGCATTAAGCCTGGGCTATTAGCGCGAGAGGCTGAGAGGCTCCGATGTGTTTCTGCGTCACGATATTTCTTTGTATTCTGTGCCGGTGATCGGGAAATATGGAATAACCATAAACCATACCGGGCCCTCCCTGTGCCGGGGGGCTGTGATCCGCCGGGCGTCTGGCCCTCCCTGTGCCGGGGGCTGTGACCCGCAGGGCGTTTGGGTGATGCAGGATTGCAGGTCCCGGCGATGTCACAAATCTGCTTATCCAGTGAAGTCTGTCCCTCTATGGACTTTCACTTGTCTGTGTGTCCAGCGGGGTTATTAAGACCGAGCTGTTCTATTGTTTAGCGCAGGCTGTGTAAGGAGTCGGATAGAACGGCTCAGGATCCGAGTCGTGGCGCTGTTGGGAATCTCGTTTCATGCGATTTAATGAAATGTGAGAATTTACTCCGTTCTGCAGAAAACGGAAAGAATGGTTTCTCGTCTCTGCGTTCTTTCTGGGGATTTCCTCCTTAATACAGAATATTTTCGGGAGAAGCAGCGTATTTCTAGAATCACTCGGCACGTTAGTGTCTCGGCGGATGGACACACAGAAGGCTGCTTCTTCACCGCGTTTAGAAGGTAAATGCCGTTTAAAACCCTTTCATGCAGAGCCGTTTCCCCTCGGCGTCCGTACAGGGCGATACGCAGTAAGTATTCGAGACTTTACGGACATTTGGAGGGAAGTCGGCAGGTACACACACTCCTTGGTGTCGCCTTATTCTAGTCCTGGCCCTTCCTGTCGGTGCGCCGGCGGCCACACGGGAAGCTTGAGCACGGTTTAGGCAGAGGCTTCCTTTGGTTTAATGATCTTCAGAAAGCTGCGGCTGACAAACATCGCTTTTGTTCTGTCTGCAGAAGAACCTTATCTGCTGCCCCAGTTTATTAAACCCCCGTGGGGGGGGGCGCCGTCTTATTTAACCCCTCGAAGAACGGCAGAACCTGAACTCCTAAACCCAACTTCCTCACCTTGGATCGTCGGGTCCGTTGGAAAGAAATGAAGAGCCCTGCCGCCTAAATAGCGCGGGGCGGCATGTAGTTGTGGGGATAGGAGGTTGGGTTCATCTAGAGGTCAGCTATTGATTTAATAGGCAGGGTCAAAAGTTCAGGTCAGAAGTTAGAAAAAAAAATAAAAAAAAATAGCCTGGGTGATGTAACTTGGAAATTGCTGGATGTGCGCGTGCCGCTTAGTGATTCGCCGCCTTTGCCTCGCGGGCACCTTTGGTGCCCCGCGAGACGCCTCGCGCTGCGCAAAAAGGCGCAAATTCGCGCTATAAATAGGAGCTGTGGGAGCGCTAGCGGTCATGCCACAAGGCGAACTGCTAAGCTGTGAATACTTACCTGTAAAGGCTGGTATTTCGGTGGTGCAGGAGAGCCGCAGGCGAAGATGGAACTTCTTCTTGAAAAGCTCCCATCCCCCCCTCCCTGTTATGAATATTATGATGCTTTATTTTATATATTTGTCGTGTGCTTTTATCAGGGTAAAAGTTGTCCCTTCTTAGGGATGGACTGGTGTAATGGTGTATGCCGTCTGGCTTTTAGGGCGGATGGCTTGGTTATATATGTGTATATATATATTTATGGTTTAAGTTATTGGAGGTGAGACTCTGGGTTTGGGCCAAGAGTTTCTTTAAAGTTTGTGATGTTTGTTATAAGCTAAATAAAAGTACACGGCCTGTTTATTCCAATTCGAGTATGGTGTTTTTATTTCAAGTTTACAGTACAAGGATACATTGTTGGTTACAATATCCCTTACAACTACATGTTTCCAAAAACTCGAATAGAATAGAATAGAATATTCGACTCGAGCCGGAAGATAACTGCAGCCTGCGTCCATCCCGTAATCTGCTCAGCAAACAACCGCTTACAGGGCGGACGCCGGCTGCAGTTATCTTCCGGCTCGAGTCGAATATTCTATTCTATTCGAGTTTTTGGAAACATTTCTTTCCAACGGACCCGACGATCCAATCCGAGGAAGTTGGGTTTAGGTGTACAGGTATCTTCCACACGTTATATCTGATGCATATCGTTTATATCCAGGTTTGTCTAATTCCAGGCCCCGAGGGCCATTACTAGACCAGGATACTGAACGCACACGTGATGTAATATGTTAAGAGCTGCCAGTGCCCGTCCTGGATATCCAGAAAGCCTGGCCTGTTTGTGGCCCCCGGGGCCTGGAGTTTGAGCCCCCCCATCTCTAGTAAATGCCAGTCTGATCTCCGCTGTCTCCTGTCTGTAGATCCCAGCTCTTCTCTTCTTCATCTCTTCTCCCCTGCGAGGGACTCTATTTCTTGGAGCTCGTGATGTTCGGCCTCCGCCTGCGTGCCAAGGTGCCGCGCGTCAACTGGGACCCAGCGGTGAGTTTCATAAATCTCTCTGCACTCTGCTTTTACTGTAACGTGCTGTTTGGTGCGTTTCGGGTTAATGTAATCACTGATGTCTCCTATTCTGTGCAGCTCTGTAAACCAACATTTATCACGAGCCGTAATGTATGAACTCCGGCAGAAAATGCACCAAGAAGGGAGTCGTTGCCTGATTCGGGGGCTTGTTGCTCACTTTGCCGACTGCGTGTGAACCTGGCCTGCGCAAAACATTATCCTGCAGCCTCCTGAGTAGAGAGGAAATGGAACTTTTCGAGGCTTCCCTGTACAATGACGTGGCGTTGGCTTGAGTCTGACTGCCGACTGCTTCCTGCTTAACTCCGGCGACTGCTTGGGGGCCCTCGACAGAAGAGACCTGACAGGTAAGAGACGCGTTCCTTTTAACAGTCTCTATTTTACATCTAATAAAAATGAATACAAGCAATAACGAGATCTGAGGATGTGGCATTTATTATGACTAAAGACCAGTTCCCCGCACCGCATTTGCTCTGAAAAAAACATTGTCTTATAATCGAGCAAATACGGTATATTCATGCCCCTCGTGAAAATGCATATTCCTGCATCTGTACACAAAAGAAAATTTCCCAATTCCTACTCTGCAGACCCCGTGTTGTTGAACCCTCTGGAGCTTCCCAGACAAAATATCTTCCTAGCAGAAATGTGTCACGTGACCCAAACGCCGGTGCCGACAGCTTCTTACCAAACCAGACAAACATTAGGTGGTTGCTTGCATTTTGTGCCGCTCTTGGGTCGCGGCGTGTGTGTGCGGGTTTGTGGTGCCCTTGGGTCGCAGGGTTTGTGGCGGTTTGTTGCATTTTCAGTGAAAGCAACATTCGCTTCACACTCTAGAGAATAATGTTGTTTCTTCACATTTTCGCCTCCCGCGGGCGCTTCGATTATCCAAACCGTCTTGCTCCTATTTACAAAATGTAATTTAAAACCAGAAACTGCAGCTGTCGGCAGCTTAATAACACTTTACAGACTTCTGGGCTGGATATTCAGTCCATAAAACATTGTTCAGATTGTAAAAGTCGTCACTTCTGTTTTGAAATGGGAAGGAATACAGTAAATAGAGCCGGAGAGACTCGATGTCTGATACCTTTTAGTGGCCAACATGTCTATTAATTACATCGTTAGGGTTAATTTAGGGGCAGTTATGGTTGATGGGGTCTTTAGGGCTAATTTAGGGGCAGTTATGACTGATGGGGTATTATGGGTTAATTTAGGGGCAGTTATGGTTAATGGGGCATTGGGTTAATTTAGGGGCGGTTATGGTTTATGGGGTATTTAGGGTTAATGTAGGGGCAGTTGTGGTTGATTGAGTCTTTAGGGTTCATTTAGGAACATTTATGGTTAATGGGGTGTTTAGGGTTAATCTGGAGGCAGTTGTGGTTGATGGGGTCTTTAGCGCTAATTTAGGGGCTGTTATGGTTAGTAGGGTATTTAGGGTTAATTTAGGGGCAGTTGTGGTTGATGGGGTCTTTAGGGTTAATATAGGGGCAGTTATGGTTAATGAGGTCTTTATTAAATAAAATTAACCCTCAGTCCTCAGCATTAAATTAACCCTAAAGACCCCATTAACCATAACTGCCCCTAAATTAACCTGTAATACCCCATCAGCCATAACTGCCCCTAAATTAGCCCTAAACACCCCTATCAACCATAACTGCCCCTAAATTAACCCTAAACACCCCATTAACCATAACTGCCTTTAAATTAACCCAAGTGAGGTCTCAACAGTGCTCTGTACAACGGCATGAGCACCTACTGCTGACACCTGGCTATACAACCAAGCTTCACGAAAAAAAAGCGTTCTTTAAAAAAAAAAGAAAAATAGACAGGTTGGGGCTTTAAATTTAAATTTTTGCAATTTATCTAAATTAAGAGTTGTGTCAAATAACCAATATACTTCATTTTTTACACTCACCTTGAATAAACATTATGTTTCTTGTTTTCTGCAAAATGATTATATAGTGAGAACTGTTTTTCACAATTTTTAAATTTATCCACTTAAATTATCTAGGTGTTAAAATATATTTCTTTTCTGTAATGTTATAATTTATTACAATAAGCCCATGTTCGCTTGGTATACAAATTGCTTTAATTCCACTTCTTCTGTATTGATATTAACTTAATGTTCATTCTATGTTTGCATTCCATATCAACAACTTTGTCAATGATGAAGCGTTCATCAAACATCTTTCTATACGTTACCATGAAGTTATTAATATCAGTTTTAACATATAAGTACCATATGCATGGCTTTCAGTACACTTCACAAAACAAAAGACTGGTATTTATTTGCTCAAACCTCAGTAATTTAGTCAGTTTCAATCATTTTGATTAATATGAATGTAAAACAGAGATCCAAAAATGCTGGCCCGTTTGGGATCTTTGGTGCCGGTAGATCCGGGGCCCTGTTCTATCAGCATATTGCTCATGAAAACACTATATTTTACTATCAAAAACATTAAGGGAACTTCGATATTTCAAAAACCCATTTGAAATGTAAAAAAAAAACAAAGATGGCCGCCCTAATCCCGCATGCCAAGTCGCACGGCCGTGGGCATGAGGTCATCGTATTCTTACAGCCTATATATATGGGGCAAATGGCAGTTATTAGCTATCAGTTCTTGATTCCCAGTGGTGTATACTATTGGTACGAGAACAGCGTTTTATTTGGAGAAATGCCATTCCTAGCGGCTTGGAAACGTAGACGACAGGATGAAGACCCGAAGAACCCTGAACCACCGGGAAAAGAGGAGGGAGAGAGGACCGAAGATCCACCCCGGGACGACCAGCAAAAACGGAAGAAACACAGCTCCCAAGGAAGCGAGACGGACCGCGGAAGAAAGAAGAGGAAGAAGAGCCCTGCAGGAGAGCCCAGCGGATCAGATGATGGACCCAGGAAGCCCCTCAGCCTCACAGACTTCACCTTCTATTCTGAGTTGGGAAGAGGTGGATTTGGCAAAGTAAGTAACGTGTTTATTTTATCTAGGGGTACAGAAAGAGTTTTTAGGGGAAATATGGAACAAGAAACCACATAAAACATGCCTTTGTCTTACTTACTGGGATCATTCTAGGTAGGGAAAACAGTGACACTTTAATCCAATAAATCAGTTTGAACACAGCCCATATTATAGACGGTACGGCCTCCAAAAGCTGTTTATTTTCACTCATTCCAAACACACAAGCTTTACACTTAAGGCTGGGAGACGATATCCTTGGGTTTGGATTGGAGAGCAGCAAACGTAGAGCTTGATACATTGTATCCGGTGTCTATCATACAGGAGAAGCACACTGAGCAGTTACTGGACACTCCACGCGGTGGCGGCGGCAGTTAGGCAGGTTGGAGATACTGATTGGCTCATGCAGCTGTCACTCACGTCATACATCATTCATTCATTAATATGAAACGATCTTAACTTTATCTTTGTAACTAAATGGAACGGTAATGAGTGAAATGTTCAGTATATACCAGAGACTGCCAGGCCTACTGAGTGTCCATATTGCCAGATTAAGGAAAAGTGGATGTGCAAGCGCATTGGTGTCATTTATACATCAGGATGTGCTGGGTATTAAGATAAAATGATGTTTATTTCCGCTATAATAAAAGACGCAGAAAATGTGCATGTGTTGTTTTTTTTAAAAGCTAAAGGGGTATCCTGAAGTTATAATGTGAAGGGTGAGGGGATTCCATGTAAAGTCAGGAAATTTTACTTTACCAAGAGGGTGGTAGATAAATGGCCTCTCAGCAGAAGTGGTAATACATGGTATAGGCAGATGGTTCCTGAATCTAAGGCAAGACCAAGGACTGATTAAGCTGTGAATCTGTACACTAGATGGGCCGGATGGGTCTGCTGGTAGATTCTATGTTTCTATGAATCAGGTAATGTTATCATAGTAACAGATTTAAATGAAAATGCTTAAAGGACTAAAATCAATGCTCTGGGGTCGGCTTTCTACACAAAACTGCAAATGGAATAATTAGGTAAACTACGTCTGAGATAAAATGAGATGTCGATGTTAAAAAGGCATCTGGAGCCTATATTATTCTGTTCATTAAAAGCTGGTCTCAGGTTGTCTTTGCAGATTAAGACATTGAACCTTTTGGGCTGGGTTAAGTATTCTACGACTAGTTTTAAAATTAGATGTACGCATCTATATTGTAGTGGATGGAGTGAGTGGTAGATAGGTGGAATAGCCTCCCAGAACAAGTGGTAGAGGACAAAACAGTGACATAATTTAAACATACATGGAATAGGCATATGGCTCCTGAATATAAAGTAAGACCAAGGACTGATTACGGTTTGAGTCTTTACATTAGGACGTTGGATGGGCTGAATGGATCTGATCTCCCATCAAACTGCACCTTTCTATGTTGATAATGAGCTTCACATTTCACACATCAATTACAACTGTGTCACCCCTTCCTGGTTATCTCAGGTCATGCTCGCGTCATGGAGGAGCAGTAAACATCCGGTGGCTGTTAAGATCATCAAACGCAGCTCATCGTGGAAAGAAGGCATCATGCGGGAAAGACGAGTCTTGGAGATGGCAGCAGAAAGCCCATTCCTCTGCCACGGCTTTGGTGCTTTTCACACCCAGGTACGGAATTGTCTGTTGCTCTGCAGCCTATTCCCGTCCTTTCACCTTCTACCATGCGCCATTTCTACAGAAGATCTGCATGTGTCACTGTACTATTAGTCTCTGCATGACTATAACTGTTTTTGCTCTATGTTCAAAATAAGCACCGCGTTTTTCTCGTCATGGAGAACGTGAGCGGAGGCAGCCTGTCAAACCACCTGAGGAGGAACGGCCGGATGGGAACCAGTGCTGCAGTGTGAGCAACAGAGTAGACATAAAGCCAATGATCATTTCCATGCTGTCTAAATGGCTCCTCTAGCTTTAATCCCAATGCAGTGAAATCAGAGGCTCTCCATCTCTGTAAATAACCCTTTGCTAATATTTAGAAACTACTCACTAAACTGTTTGTGTCCTTCTGGCAGGTTCTACGCTGCAGAGATCACCTGCGGTCTTCAGTTTCTACACAGCCATGGAATAGTTCATCGGTTAAAAAAAAATATTTCTGCTCTCAACTGTCCATTCTCTTGCTCTTTTGTTGAGTCTTATGTCTTCCATCACCCCAAGTTCCCTTCATCTCACCATTTATTCCATTTCAAAATCTTTCAGAATTCTTAAGAGGAAAATGAACATCTTCTTTCTCTGAATCATTTAGGGACCTGAAGCCAGCGAACGTGTTGATGACCAGCGAGGGACACCTGAAGATCTGCGATTTCGGCCTCGTTGTGGAGAAGATCATCGGCGCAGCCAAAACCAAAGGCGTAGTTGGGACCAGAAAATATATGGCCCCGGAGGTGAGAATTTATTAATTAGATTAATGCTATAGTTAATCTAAACCTTAATTACTTTACAATGCATTACCTATCTACATTTTACACATATTGAACTTATTTTGCAGGTTTTTCAGAAGAAGAAATATGGCGCCTCCGCAGACTGGTGGTCGTTTGGAGTCACTCTGTACCAGATGCTGGTGGGAAGGGTCCCAGTTCCATCATCACAGCCCAAGAGGGAGTACCGGGACTGCACCGTTCACAATGACTTCCCGTACCCAAGCTGGCTGCTAGCAGATCAGAAAGACATCCTCATGAAGGTGAGTGGATCACAAATGTCCTGATAAGGTGTGTGGCTATACAGGAACTTTTATAGACAATAAGGGACTGTAGTGCAGCAGATTCTGGAATGGGCAAAATATGGTTACTAAACTCAACAAAAACTTGGCTAAATACGTCAGGAAATTGGAATACAAAAAACATTTTTTATTTTTCTTTTGCTTTCTCAGCTTCTGCTTAAAGATCCAGAATGCCGGCTTGGGACGAATGGTGATATAAGAGTGCATCCTTTCTTCGGCATCTTGAACTGGGACCATTTGGAACAACGCAAACTCTGGCCCCCATACCTGCCTCTGGTGGTACGTGTAGCCATTACAAAATGCTTTAGATCCACTAAGTTCTAATATCACAACTTATTGCTCTTCAACATTAAAAAGTACTTAATAATGGTATAAGAACACATCCCGTCCACAAACAGAACCCCCACACACATGTAAATTTACTGTATATGATTTTTTCTTCCGAACCTTTGCTACATTTCCTTCCACCAATTAATCATTGCTAAGGAGCCCATCTAATGACAACTGACGAGCGCTTTGTTATTACGTACCTGCCGCCATAGTATACATTATGATGTGTTTTTGAAATCAAGGAACTTTTTGCTTTTTTCTTGCAGGACCCAACTGGAGATCTTCACCTCAGTTCCCAGGATATATCCTTTTCATTTGTAGAGGGGGCTAATTGTAACAAAAACAAAAAAAGTTGGGATTTGCCAGACCTGTCTTTTGTTAGCCCCAAATGGAGGGAATAAACATCCCTCCTTGTATCCAACATCTCAGATGGGAACAAATTCTCTTTTATTCAGGATTCAGCTTGAAGATCTTGCCTGAAAAGTCTCCTGTTGGATGACGACCAATAGTCCAGGATGTCACCTCCCTGCTTCATCTACCACCGCAGCAGAGCTGTCCACCACCACAGCAGAGCGCCTACCTCAACATCACAGCAACTCCACCTGCTGTCCACATCAGAGAAAACCACCTTCTACAGCTGTCCAACATCACTGCGCGGCAATTCCACCTGCTCTGTCCAACATCACTGCGCGGCAATTCCACCTGCTCTGTCCAACATCACTGCGCGGCAATTCCACCTGCTCTGTCCAACATCACTGCGCGGCAATTCCACCTGCTCTGTCCAACATCACTGCGCGGCAATTCCGCCTGCTGTCCAACATCATTGCCAAGCCTCTACTACAGCTGTCCAACACCACAGCACAGCCATTCCACACGCTGTCCAACATCACAGAAAAGCATTTAATGCAACACAACACCACAGAGAACTTCATTGCTGACAAACATCATTGTGCTGCACCTTGTCCTGCTGTTCAACAACTTAGCAGCGAGACTCCATCTGGCCTCTAACACATACCTCCCAACGTTTTACCCCCAGTGAATCGGGATGCAGGGGGGGTGGTGGGTGGGCGCATGCATAGTAGAGCTTACCTTTAAGCTCCGTCCCCCGGGGTCCCGATTCACAGAGGATAGAATGTTACTGCACATGCATTCTCCAGTGTTCCAAACACCAGAGAATATAATTAGAAGAAATGTGGTTCTGAATCCTACTGTCCCATAGAGATCTTCCTCTGTCTTCTGTTTTTGGGAGAGAGCTAGAGTTTGGCAGGGAGATCGAGTGGCCGCACCCAAAGCAGGACAGCTGGGAGCCATGCAGTCTGCTGCCACCTGTCATACTGTGTCACAGACAGGCTTCCATGCTACGTAACATCAAAGTAGAGCATCCCTTGCTGTCCAACATCACACAAAAGTACCTACAACACAGCAGATCATCTCCCAGTCTACCAAATTACAAATAGTATTCCTACCCTACACAATGAAGTAGAGGGAAAAGGTCTATCCGCTTCTTAAAATGTGTTTCTTCTTTGTTCTAGATCCAGCGTGGACCACGGACAGAACTAAAGGGCACTGATTTATTTAAGAAGGTCTTTTGAGTTACTCTGTAAGTTATTAAACCTTCAAGAGGTTCGCTTTGTCTGGCAGCTGAAACTGTCCCTCTTCCTTCTATGTCCCTCACTAAAGGTTATGGGTAGTTTAAAATAGTCTACATGTACTAACTTTCTCTTCTTTTCTTCGTTTCTCTTCTTTTCATATTTAGAATTCTGCATGGATTTACTCATTCTCCTATTCCATTATTGGTTCTTCAGAAACTTCTTCTGGGACCTACAAGTACAGTTGGTACAAGTAAGTAAATCTTCAGACTGTATTTGCTGTAAATACTTACTATTGAGATTAGAGATAGGAAATATTTAAATGTATACCTTATTTTAATTAATGTTTGGGCTACGGTTACTTGTCTATCTGGTATTTGGCATCTATTTCTTCTTTCTCTTAGATCAAGCACTGACCAAGTTAACCACATATACTCCTGGACTTAGTGCTACATGCAGGATGATCCGATGTACCATGGAACAAAACGAGCCAGTTGAATCATTTCAGAAGTTTTTCACTTTCATTGTAAGTTATGAAACCTATAAGAAGGTTATTACAAATTCTGCGGTTGCTCAGTCTGGCTGCTGAAACCATTCCTCTTCCTTTTGCACAGATCTTCAAACCTGCTTGGAAGATCTTGCGTCTGTGTCATATTCTCCTGGTGCCTGAGGAATGAACCCTTCACACTGGAAGTCTTTTGTCTGTGAGTCTCTTCTTTTTATTTGTCATAAACATGAAATTACCCAATAACTAGTTTTATTTAAAACCAACAAGCTAATTTTCCTTTACTAATTCCTCCCTCCTATTCTCCCATTGGTTCTTGTCTAGCGATGACTGTATCTTCAGGCCGTATATATGCTGTAAATTCAACTTATTTTGATTTGTGCATAGGATGAGATTTCATTTTAATGATCTTTTTTGTTACCTATGCCAGGTGTGATGCTCAGATGTGAATTTGTGTCAACTATCCTTAAAAGCCTGTTCCAAGTAGATCTGTAACAGGTCGGTATCTCCTGTCCCTAACATTTCTTACATGTAACAATTGTGTCTTGTTCCCCATTTCATCTTCTATGCATTCTGTGATCACTTGCCCTACATTGTTTGATCTTGTATTTGTCAGTTTGTCCACACTGTTCCTTAAACATCTCCTCTATCCATTCTTCCCATAAGAACGTGTAATTTTCTTACCATGATTTTCCTGGCTTTCATAATCACAGGTTTCTTATTCTTGTTTTCTCCAGCTACCAGAATGGCTTGAGATGTCTGGAAGATCTTTCATCCTTCAAGCTTCCTCTCCTGAAGATCTCTAGAACTTCAACTTCACGGCCAAAGCAAATTTATCTCCACTCATCAGACGCTGATCCTCTTCTTCTTGTCATTGACGATTAAACCTACAGCATGACACACATGTTACCATGTTGCAGTTCTTTAAACTATACAGCCCTATATAAGTAAACTCATTTAAACCCCTTAAGTTACCTGTACAGCATCCAATGTGTCATTTGCATACTTTATATATTATCTTGGTTTCACCCAGTTTAATAAAATCCTTTAACTTTATTTATATTTCAGTGATTACTAATGGATTCATTTAAACATTTCATTAATTGACTTTTATTTCTCCACATACTGTACACAATACATTCAAGCCTCTGTAAACAGTTACAGCAATGTTCTCTGTCAACTCACAAAGTGTTCCAAAATAACACACACAATGTAACGTTACTATTGTGTGTTATTTGCTTGTACAACATCTGCTTTCAAACTACCGTATTTGCTCGATTATAGGACGAGGTTTTTTTCAGAGCAAATGCTCTGAAAAATACCCCTCGTGTTATAATCGAGGTCGTCTTCTAATTAGACCTCAAAAAAATGTCTGCTGGGCCAGGCTGCTTACCGGTGCTTTGGTCCCGAGCAGCGTCTCTTCTATTAGCAGCAGGAAGCTAGCAGACTGTCACATAATTCTGCCTCCCCCTCCTTCCTCTGGGGGCCAGAGAAGTTGCTCGCACAGCCGGGCCCCTGCAGAAGTCTTCAAGTGAGAGAGCTGCAGTTCAGGTAAGGGGGTGGGGGAGGGTTTTTGTGATTAATGTGTGAAGTATGTGTGATTAATGGAATGAATGAGTATTTAAATGTTTGTGAATGAGTGTGTGTGTGATAGCATGGATGTGTAAGGGGGAGGGTGGTAGCATGGCATAGGGAGGCTGTACTCAAACTCCTATCATCCCCAGGTTCCAGCATGTACTGGCTGCCTTGGCTTGATAGGAGTTTGATTGCTGTTAGCAGTTATATATATATATATATATATATATATATATATATATACCTCCAGAAATGCCTTTTAACCCCCTATATGCCACTCTGGCATATAGGGGGTTAAAAGGCATATCATGGGGCAGAGTGGCATATATGAGGGCATAAGACATTTCTGGAGGCAGACTGGCATATAGAGGGTTAAAAGGCACATCATGGGGCAGAGTGGCAAATAAAGGGGGATTAAGGCATTTCTGAGGGCAGAGTGGCAACCTTGGGGGCAGATGTGCATAACTGGGGAGAGGCAGGTTGGCAAATAAAAAGAAATAAAAAAATATATATTTTTCTCAATCATAGCTTTTATTAAATATGAAAAAATTGTTTACATGAATTAATATTTACTAGTAAAACTTTTTTCCTATAGGGTAGTCTTATATTCAGGCTTTTTGTTTTTTTCCTAAATTAATATTTAGATTTTGGGGGGTCGTCTTATAATCAGGGTCGTCTTATAATCGGGCAAATACGGTTGTTATTTTTTAACTTTGACGTATTTGTTTTCCTGCAATAATAAGATATTGAGTGTGGGGCATGTGTTTCTACTCAAAGAAATCAAACCATGTATAACACAACTTAATACGACTTATATAAACGATAAATAGTACAAAAGTGAATGTACACAGCGCCTGATTAGCTGCATTTCCCTCTGTCTCAACCAGAAAAAAATTCAAAATCAAATTTACACCGATGGGCATAAAAGATTAAAATTTGGCACCTTCATTCTCATAACGTAGAATCTATATCCATATAGGAAAAAACAGAAACAAATATATAGTGCAATATGTTTAAATCATATCAACATATAGCACTTTATCTGATTAAAACTTATTGCACTATATATTTGTTTCGGTTTTTTTCCATCATGGTTCCATCAATAGTATAGATTTTTTTTTTGGCAAATGGGAGACGAGCCTTTGTTTTGTTTTTGGTCAGGAGTGCATTAAAACATTAAAACGTGTCTCTGGACTGTGAGCCTCTGCCAGAATACGCCACGGGCTGTATATACAATAAGGATGTTTAGCCTTGAAGAAAAGTGGGTTATTTATGGCAGTGGCACTAAAGTCTTAATAACTAAAAATCCAATTCCTCATTTACCTAAATGTCCCTCTAAGACATTGGTTCCCCACGTGCGGTATGAAAAGGAGCCAGGGTGCTTCTCAAGTACATTGGCTGCTTGGCTTCTACGGCTTGTCATTAACTTAAAATGTGGGAAAGAAAATTAAACTAAACAAGTTAATAAAAAAGTTTAATTTCATCTAATTCCTCCAAATGAAAAGATAGCTCTGCAGGCAGGAATAGTTGCCGCAGTTCCACTGATAGCCAGCAGGTGGTGCTCCTAAACCTATAAGTATTCAGCATAGAGACACACTTTATAATATAGTACCTGAAGAAGAGACCGAGAGTCTCTATAACATGCTTTTTATTTCTACGGCTACAACTCCACACCTTATACTTCATAATGAGCATAAGCTGTTTGTTTATATGCCTTTGGCACGAGAGTTAATGTAAGGAAGTTCTACTTCACTGAGAGGAACAGCCTTCCAGCAGAAGTGGTAGAGGCTGATACACCGAGGGAAGTTAAATATGCATGGGCTAGGCATATAACTCCTGAATGTAAGACCAACGACTGATTAAGGTTTGATTCTTTACAGCAGGAGAAACGGGCAGACTAGACGGGGGCCAATCTGCCGGCAAATTCTAGTTTTCTCAGTTAATAGAGCACCCATGTATTTGAATATACAATCCACCTGTCTGTGTAGGGATAGGGTAAGCATATACGGATGTATGCCAAGACGTATGCCAAGTATTTTTACATACATTATACGATATGTAAGATTATATCATAGTATCTAGAAGAAATTTGTAAAATACCCAATAGCACTAATATGCTTTTTTAATGACATTTGAAGATTAATAAAACCCATTTGGGCATTGTTATACACATTATAAAGTGTGAAGCACACAAAACCAGACAGACTTCTATTAAGTATTTCTGTATCAATACGTAGAACCCAAGCCCTGTGAATTCCCTGTGTCCAGAAATATGTTTCATTTCTGCAGTTAAGTGTCTTTTCCAGCAGGTGGCGCGTCTTTGCTAACAGAACTATTTTCCGAAAAATAAGATTTTTTCCAGTGTTTTCCCTAAAGTTCAATAATGACAAACAACTTCAATAGGGAAAGATGGTTGTTTTATAAAGAGATATAATATGTGACCCAGGCAGCATCTCGACTCTCCCCCCACAACCTACTCCTTGTCCTAATCCAGCACCTCGTCTCAGAAGGATGTATTCTGCCCGGTAGAGGAGATAGTGGGGGCTTTGCTGACTTGGCACAGACCACCAAAACGTAACTGGACTGGTTACCCAGGAGAGATCTCTGAGCTCACCAACTGGATCTAATGTTTTTATGTTCACACAGTGAGCACCTGATCTGTTGCTCCAACTGAGTACGGAGCTATACCGGCCAACAGCCTACCGGGCATTTGCCTGGCATGCCAGAGGGCCACTCCAGGCCTGACAGTTGGTAGGTATGAGTAGGCTCCATGCTAACTGTGGCTTAAAAAGATACACATCACTGATGAGCCAAGCATCTATTATACCTGCGTGTTACTTACAGGAGATAATCCATTCCATCTCTATGGTTTCATTTTGACGGTTTTTACATTTTTTGGCACCGGTACGAGGGTTCCTATATCATAACCCCATTGAAAGACAGCTTCAGCGGAGGCTTCCTAGTGTTTCTTAATAGCTCGGGTGGTAGCAGGTGAAGAACTAATTGAATTTGACAGTAAAATGAAACAAAGCATCTGCCAAAAGCGGGCTTGCTGGAAAGAAAATGAAGTCTCCAGTAGAGTGTTCCGTTACAGAAAGTCTCCGGAGAGTGTATTTAGTGACATATTTTGCCCACAATGATTATGTTTTCTTCTCGGCTTCAATTAAGACCTTGTTATTGATGGAGCTACAAGCAGCTGAAGCCACGGTTTGTGCATTTGATGCAAAATACCGCAACATTGTAGCAGCCAGACAGTCTAGGCGCACGCAGGGCTGAGGTTGAGCTTTTACGACGTTCAAGAAGAGAAATTTCTTTCTACTAAATCGAGAGAGAGAACAAAATGAGTGACGGAGAAGTCTGACGTGGCCTCATCCTTCTACGTGGTTCCACCAGACAATTCTTAGCACGTTGCCCAAAGATATAAAGTATCAATGACTTGGTAACATGTGACTTAGAACAATCCACAAATAGTGTTCGGAACCTCTAGAACTTAATGACCGTCCTTCACTAGAAGCCACCGGGATAGAGTTATGAAGAGCGTTCTATATGTGTAGCAGTTACCATGGAAATAGACAGAATGTTCCTCTGATTGCAACACATTTTCAGGGTTGGATCAGAAGAGTGTGTCATAGACAGGGCCGGCCTTTGGGGTGTGCGACCTGTGCGACCGCACAGGGCGCCACGCTCCAGGGGGCGCCGCCGCCGCGGCCGGGTCCTCCCCCGCCGCCGCTGCTGCCGGGTCCTCCCCCGCCGCCGCTGCTGCCGCCGCCGCCGCCGCCGCCACCGCCGCCGCCGCCACGGGGTCCTCTGCCGCCGCCGCCACGGGGTCCTCCTCCGCTGCCGCCGCCGCCACGGGGTCCTCCTCCGCTGCCGCCCCCTCTGCACCTAAATGAAAACGTTGTTTTTTTTGTTGTTGTTTTTTTTAACTTTATTTAATAACCTCCATGTTAAATAAAGTTTTTTTTAACTTTATTTAACATGGAGGATGTTAAATAAAGTTAAAAAAAACCAACAACAAAAAAAAACAACGGCAGCGGAGGAGGACCCCGCGGCGGCGGCGGAGGACCCCGTGGCGGCGGCAGCAGCAGCGGCGGCGGGGGAGGACCCGGCGGCGGTGGCGCCCTGTGCGGTTTGAAGGGGCAGAGGGGGGGTAGTTTGAAGGGGCAGAGGGGGGGTAGTTTGAAGGGGCAGGGGGGGGTAGTTTGAAGGGGCAGGGGGGGGGGGTAGTTTGAAGGGGCAGGGGGGGTAGTTTGAAGGGGCGGGGGGGGTAGTTTGAAGGGGCGGGGGGGTAGTTTGAAGGGGCGGGGGGGGTAGTTTGAAGGGGCGGGGGGAGGGTAGTTTGAAGGGGCAGGGGGGGGTAGTTTGAAGGGGCAGGGGGGGGTAGTTTGAAGGGGCAGGGGGGGGTAGTTTGAAGGGGCAGGGGGGGGGTAGTTTGAAGGGGCGGGGGGGGTAGTGAGGGGGGGCGCCAGAGGAGTAGTTCGCACAGGGCGCCGGAACACCTAAGGCCGGCTCTGGTCATAGAGATGGACCAACTTACCCCTCTAGTGTTCATAAAAGTAACATTACACACGATCCATACTACTATTTGAATGCTGAAACCCCGCCAAGAAATAATTCATGTAAAAATTGTCCTTATTAATATATTTTTAGCTAGGAAAGCTTAACTGTCATGTGATACAAAAGGCTTACCACGATTGGACAATAAACCTAGCAGACTCGCACCTGAAGGAGGAGAACGTCCCGGGATTCATCCCATCGCAAAAAACAGGCAATGTTTCAACCTTCGTCAAAGCTTTAGAACCTTGATGATCTTGTGCTATGGGCCGACATTGTAGACAACATGCGCAGGCATACAATGTATCAGTTCATCAACTGCGCTTTATCAACGCTCTATTTACAGGGTCCTGGGAGGACCAAAAGACTCAAGGAGCAGGTTAGAGAGATGG
The DNA here is from genome assembly GCF_027358695.1 of Spea bombifrons. Classification (NCBI taxonomy): domain Eukaryota; kingdom Metazoa; phylum Chordata; class Amphibia; order Anura; family Pelobatidae; genus Spea; species Spea bombifrons. The sequence goes on from NC_071089.1 coordinate 36,447,992, forward strand.
GCAATTGATTTTTTTGCTAATTTCCATCTTGTAATCTCCAAGTAACGGATCAATACGAGACTGATAGAAGAAATTAGAATGCGCGTCCTAGCACCATGGCCACGCTATTTGTCACAGAGCAGATGGCCCGTGCCAGATCTATCTTTATTCCAAATAAATTAAATTGCATTTCCTCCGAGTAATTTTTCACCGGCGTGGGCTGCTTTTCTTAGTTTGCTTGAAAGACGGGCCTCCGCATCTACTAGTGACAGGCTATCCGCGGGTGGAAATTGGCAAACATTCATTCCTTAGAAGTATAGCGGTTTCCCGTTAGACAATCTGCAGTCTCTATATACGCTCTAATGGAGTCTGTATTGTATAGTTTTTGCCCAAAAAAAGTATTTTCGAGCGGGGGTTTGATTAGAAAGAATGTAACATTATGGTTAAAAAACAGGAACTATTTCTGGTGATTAAGCAAGTTATGGTGAAAGCCGAGGAGAGTCAGAGGGCGAGGGGCTGATGAAGGCGAGCCCTAAGGGCAGCAGAATTTGCTAAAGAGTGCGGCTGTATGAAGAGCGACATGATGAAGAGTGCGATGAAGGCCACTTGACTCGGGTCATCCAACGACCCCGATGAGTAACCTCAGTGGACTCCATCGACAGCAACGCCCAGCACCTTCACAACGTTACGGAGGCCGAGAACCTCCCTGCAGCCTCCAAAGTCTTATCTACGTCCGCTCACCATCCTTGTGACCTTCTTACCCCAGAGGAGAAGACGGCTAAGATCCCACAGCAGGCGAGACCCTCTGCAGCTACATTTCTAACCACCAAGACTAATAAGCAATTAACTTAGAATTAGCCTTAAAAATGTTTTTTCCCCGGTTATTTTTATCATTAAGGGCAGGTGTCTAAACATGTCACCTTTCCTGAATTACAGATCGCTAATAAAACAAGCTACAAAGGCAAAAACATACGTAAAAACGGCGGATCGGGAAGAGGTCTGATGCATACTGGGAAGATTAGGGGTACCATGGAAGCAGGATCTGCACGATTATTCCTCCTCATTAGGTTATCTCTCCCATATTGTTAAGCTGCTGATTGCTGTGGATTGGGTCAGACGGCCATTGTGAGAAATTGTGGGAGGAAATTGATTAAAAGATGCTCTTTTTTGCCACAACCAAACAAATCTAATCAAATCTAATTTTTTTATAGTAAATTCTAGAGGTAATGTGTGTGTGTATATATATATATAAATACACATGCACATATACACACACATAATATGTAATTATATCTCGTGAAATGTAATATTATAGTATATTATAGTATATTTATATATATATATATATATATATTTTACAATGTGAATACACTTATTTATATATATATATATATATATATAACATTTGAATATATATAATGTGTATATATATACATATAATGTTATTAAGTCAGTCTTTTTTGTTTTTTTATATAATAATAATAATAGGGAAATCGGCAATTGCCCCCCCCCAGCCATTAGAATCCAATTTTCTTTATTTCGGTCTCAAACAAAATGAATAATTTTGAAAGGCTGGAGGACGCTGCCAGAGCGGCCATAATGAAAGAGAGGTCGGGTGTTTTTAAAGAAGAATATATATTTGTAAGGGCCAGGGCTGAATGGTTAAATGCCATTTAATAGGCAAGCGACAGCAGGAAACGGACTAATCTTTATAGAGCGCTGATTAGTAAGTAAGGCTTCCCGGGTGATAATTAGTATTGCTCTGGCCAAGTTCCAGCATCTGACGGCGGCATCCACGGCGTAACGGTTAATTGCCAGACACTTTTAACTGTCATTAAATGTCACCATGTTATTTCCACGGCCAGAGCATGTGGTGAAATTTTTTGGGGGGAACAAAATGACCCCAAGGGTGAGTTTAACTCTTTAGCAATGCGTTGCATTCAAGCAGGGCCCTCAAAGGGTTAATCAAGATAATATCTTTCTCTTGTTCTACATAGAATGACTCAAAATTGTCTCGATTTCTCTGGAAATGACCTGGCTTCAATTCTTATCATGCTTGCCAACATGTCAAAAGGTCACTTTACTGACAGAGGGACTGGCCAAACAAAACATGGGACAATTGGTAGGTACATAAAAGAAAATAACAGGACTAGACGATCTATGTTTCTATGCATTTTTGGGGACAAAACTGTTCAATTAAGAACCTAAACATGTTTGATTTAATGTAACGGAGATGCAGCTCATCACACCTTGACAGCCATCACTACTAAAGAATAAAAACCTACAAGTCAAAACAGCCCAATCCGTCTCAATGTAAAACAATAAAAAAACCTTATAAGCGCCGTAGACCTTTTTTTTTTTATCCGTAAACATCTGCCCCAGGGGTCTGTTCCTCAGAAAAGCAAGGAATTACGTTACGGTGTTTTCATCCGCACTCCGAACGAAGCGGTTGCTTTTGCGAGGTACGAGCGACCATTGTTGGGTTAGCCGACGACTCTGTGCCTCCAGTTGGCGTTAAATCAACCCCCCGCCGTGCCTAATCCTGTGCAAAGAACGTCGCTGAAGTCTGGAACGCCGAGGTATAATTCCGACTTTTTTTTTCTTATCAATTCTAAGAAATTGCTCGGAGCAATCAGACTTCTCTCAGCCAAAAAGTACATTAGTCAGTGACAAAGACCGGCGCGCCACTTAATCAGAAGGCGCTGTGATTGATAGCGCGTCGATGCGGCCTTTAATCAGGGATGCGCTATTCAGATTTCCAGCCATTAAACCGGCCAATCTATATGATCGCGCCGGCTCGACGGTTCATTTGTCACGTTCGTCAAACACGGGGCTTTTAAACCGCTTGCCGACAGCGGTACCGGCCAGCATCTTATTTCGCGTCACATTGTCAGATTTGTTTCTATTTTTTCTACTAAATAGGATGGAACTTTAAAAAAAAATAGATCGATTGTGAAATAATGTAGATTAGTAAAAAGTAATTTTAAGACAGAGAATCGCGCACATTGTCACTTAACTGTGAAAAGCACCAATTGTTCCTTTAAAGGAAATAGCTTGCATTCTATCCCCTATTAACTCATAAATAAGGATTTTGACCCAAAATGAATTTTTACTCCCAAAATTGGGGAAACAAATTAGAGTGCAGATAGAGGGGCGGAGAGCTGCGCAAGCAGCAGTGATGATGGGAGAGAGTGAGCGTGTGTGTATGGTGTTTGAGTGTACGTGTGTAAGTGTATGGTGTTAGCATGAATGTGTGAATGTCAGCATATGGTGTCGGGGTGAGCTTAAGGTTTGTGGTGCGAGAGAGAGGGGAGAGATATGTTAGTTTGTATGTGTAAGTGTACGCTGTTAGAATGAGTGGGTGCTAGAGTGAGTTTGCGTGTTAGTATGTGTGTGCGTGTTTTGGTTACAGAGTGTGGGAGGCTGCTGTCACTAGGGGTCAATAAACCTAGGCTCACCCCTGGCGCGGTCCAAGCTTGCTTCTATATCTGTCAATATAGTAATCTGGGTCTAAACTGCTAGCTTTAACAACTATTTGGCAAATCGGTGGCCAAAGATATGAGGTGTGAGCGTCTTTGGACTACAGGGGTCACTTTAATACCCTCAACACAACCTTCTCCAGAAGCTCTCTGGGGTGAAGGTACTGATCAATGCGCTGAGGCCACGTTACAAGAAGGTCGCATGTCCATCCGGCTTCTAAATAAATTCTCTTTGCTTCAGTCGATCGCACAACCTGAACAATGAGGGATTTCATAATTACTTCACGCTACTCAATTAAAAATACATTAAGGTGCGAGATCTCTTCCACAAATCCCCCGAGGAGGGCAATTTGTGATTAAAGCATGCATCTACATATGGAAAGGTCACTTTGCCGACTGTGCCGTACATCAGTAATATAATGACGGAGAGGGGGGTGTGCACACGCTGGGTTCAGGGAAGATGAAGGTGTAATATATTATGATTTTTAATAAGAATAAGGGCATTTTGATCGTTGGCAAAGCAGGCTCAGGAGGGCCAACCACATATCCATACATGCGTGGTAGAGCAGCTTGTCAGCGTAACTACCAACATGTCAAGATCATGTCACAGGTGCAATCTCACCTCTCAAAGTCCCTCAAATAAATATAAAATATATTTTCTCCATTTGAGTTTTTCCTCATATTACTATGGCATTTAATTCCACCATCTAAGCGTGCCGACCCTGGCATATGTTGTGTACAGTCACCTACATAGACCTCATGTTCAATCTACATGTATGTACAAACACATGTATGGGATACATTTATAAAGGCCTGTTAAGAAAATTTTGTTTCTGTTCCTTTCTTTTTTTAACTTGATTTGTTAGATATTGGGACATACTGGGGAAAATGTTTTATGTAAATACAAAAAGGAGCACATGGGAGAAGACAATACCTGAGTCTAAGTAGCAATAGGTAATATCTATAATGCTGGAAGTGAAAAGTTATCCTAGGATGAGTGATGTTATTAAGGTGAGGGTATTAAACATGCATGGGATAGACATACGGCTCCTGAATCTAAGACGAGACCAACGACTGATTAAGGTTTGAGTCTTTACAGCAGGAGAAACGTGCGAGTAGACGGGGGCCGAATGGGGCCGATCTGTCGGCAGGTTCCATGATTCTATAATATTAGATTTAAAAGAGAAAAATGCGCTATGCGTTGCTTTGAGACCCTTTGTATCATATTTGTTCAACATTGTGGCTTCACAGAGTCACCTGTTAACCGCTACAATGTAGCAAAATAATGAAAGCATAATTCTGTATATTATGCTGTATGATGTAGCAAAAGGAAAAAAGAATGCATGCAATTTGTGACATGTATGTGTTCTGTTACACACACACACACTTTTTACGTAAAAAGTCTATAAGGGGAGGCCAAGGAACGGTTGGAGCCTCTCGAAAAAAACAAGACTCCCCCTGAAAATGTTTGATTGGCTGAAATAGTTTTTAATGGAGTCATCATGGCGTTAACTGCCACGCTTCATAATTTTAAATAGTCTTCAGTTAATTTTAAATAGTTAAGTAAGTCACTTAAAGCCCGGCTTAATCTTGCTGAAATGGATTTTTGTTTAATAAAAAAAACCTCCAAAAGGTAAAAAGTAATATTTCATAAATGGATATTTCGGTTCTGTTTCATTTCTAGCTTCCAAAGTCGCGCAGAATACACAGAAAACAAAAGGATTCCTTTTTGGTGCAAAGTTTCAATGTTGATCTTATCACCGTGGCAACCATTGACTTGGTTCTTCTGCTTAGACCATTCCTATGGTTGCTTTGGTGATAGAACTGATAGAACATTCCATTGGTTCCAACGTTCCAAACGTAGCAGTTGCTCTCAGTACGTTGATCAATTTAACTGACCCGTTATGGTCTGTATCTGGAACATGGTGTGGTTTGTGCTTTCGATTGCGAACATAATCTCTAGGTAGAGGTCGGCTTCATTTGCCTTTCGTCCTCCACTACGTTTTCCAAATCCAACAAGTAATAAAAGCATCATGAAGGTGCAGAGGCACCCCACGATTACCAGAAGAGTATATAACATCTTCTCACTCGCCTGCTCTGCTGAGCAATGAGAAGTGTCTGAGTTTCACCTGCTTTATATAACCTCCTATGATGACATCACAGAGGCTGATGATGCAATAGTGGGCGTGGCTGCATCAAGTGGGCGGGGTCTAAATCATTTCACTTCCAACCACAAATGAGACAAGTCCCTTAAAGCCTGGCTTAATCTTACAGAAATGGATTTTTGTTTAATAAAAAAAAACAACCAAAAGGTAAAAAGTAATATTTCATGAATGGATATTTCGGTTCTGTTTCATTTCTGGCTTGAAAAGTCGCGCAGAATACACGGAAAACAAAATGATTCCTTTTTGGTGCAAAGTTTCAATGTTGATCTTATCACCATGGCAACCATTGACCTGGTTCTTCTGCTTAGACCATTCCTATGGTTGCTATGGTGATAGACCTGATAGAACATTCCATTGGTTCCAACGTTCCAAATGTAGCTGTTGCTCTCAGTACGTTGATATTGCCCTTGATCAAATTAAACTGACCCGTTATATTAGAACATTAACTGATAATTGATAAATATCATACGTTATTTGTGGGAAATAATAATATTTTTAAATAAACAGCATGAACTATACTAAATGTTAACAGAATTTTATTGACACGTTAAATTGGAAGTTCAGTTTACAGATAACATGAAAATCCTCTGGTGGAGGTCAGTGTAGGATGATGGTCTTGGACTCCATGGTGTAGCCAGCGAGACAAACAGGCAGATGATGCAATAATAGGCGTGGCTGAATCAAGTGGGCGGGGCCTAAATCATTTCAGTTCCAACCACAAATGAGACAAGTCGTTGGCAAATCAGGCTCAGGAGGGCCAACCACATATCCATACACGCGTGGTAGAGCAGCTTGTCAGCATAACTACCAACATGTCAAGATCATGTCACAGGTGCAATCTCACCTCTCAAAGTCCCTCAAATAAATATAAAATATATTTTCTCCATTTGAGTTTTTCCTCATATTACTATGGCATTTAATTCCACCATCTAAGCGTGCCGACCCTGGCATATGTCGTGTACAGTCACCTACATAGACCTCATGTTCAATCTACATGTATGTACAAACACATGTATGGGATACATTTATAAAGGCCTTTTAAGAACATTTTGTTTCTGTTCCTTTCTTTTTTTAACTTGATTTGTTAGATATTGGGACATACTGGGGGAATGTTTTATGTAAATACAAAAAGGAGCACATGGGAGAAGACAATACCTGAGTCTAAGTAGCAATAGGTAATATCTATAATGCTGGAAGTGAAAAGTTATCCTAGGATGAGTGATGTTATTAAGGTGAGGGTATTAAACATGCATGGGATAGACATACGGCTCCTGAATCTAAGACAAGACCAACGACTGATTAAGGTTTGAGTCTTTACAGCAGGAGAAACGGGCGAGTAGACGGGGGCCGGATGGGGCAGATCTGTCGGCAGGTTCCATGATTCTATAATATTAGATTTAAAAGAGCAAAATGCGCTATGCGTTGCTTTGAGACCCTTTGTATCATATTTGTTCAACATTGTGGCTTCACAGAGTCACCTGTTAACCGCTACAATGTAGCAAAATAATGAAAGCATAATTCTGTATATTATGCTGTATGATGTAGCAAAAGGAAAAAGGAATGCATGCAATTTGTGACATGTATATGTTCTGTTACACACACACACACTTTTTACGTTAAAATTCTATAAGGGGAGGCCAAGGAACGGTTGGAGCCTCTCGAAAAAAACAAGACTCCCCCTGAAAATGTTTGATTGGCTGAAATAGTTTTTAATGGAGTCATCATGGCGTTAACTGCCACGCTTCATAATTTTAAATAGTCTTCAGTTAGCTAAAACATCAATTTCAATTTTAAGTAAGTCACTTAAAGCCCGGCTTAATCTTGCTGAAATGGATTTTTGTTTAAAAAAAACCTCCAAAAGGTAAAAAGTAAGATTTCGTAAATGGATATTTCGGTTCTGTTTCATTTCTAGCTTCCAAAGTCGCGCAGAATACACAGAAAACAAAATGATTCCTTTTTGGTGCAAAGTTTCAATGTTGATCTTATCACCGTGGCAACCATTGACTTGGTTCTTCTGCTTAGACCATTCCTATGGTTGCTATGGTGATAAAACTGATAGAACATTCCATTGGTTCCAACGTTCCAAACGTAGCAGTTGCTCTCAGTACGTTGATCAAATTAAACTGACCCGTTATGGTCTGTATCTTGAACATGGTGTGGTTTGTGCGTTCGATTGCGAACATAACCTCTAGGTAGAGGTCGGCTTCATTTGCCTTTCGTTCTCCCAGGGCCGGCCCTATAATGGGGCAGACTGGGGCAATTGCCCCAGGCTGCACTTTAGAAGGGGCGGCACTTTGCCGCCCCAAGCGCTTTTTTTGTTTTTGTTTTTGAAGCGGAGGAGATAGAGGGGCACCGAGTGGTTTTCGCTTACCCGCTCGGCGCTTCTCTCTCTCCTCTGCGTCGGTCTCGGTGCCGGTTTGTAATGCCGAGCACCGGAAGTGACGTCAATTTCCGGCGCTCAGCATTACAAGCCGGCACCGTGGCAGAGCAGGGAGACTTGCCGCATGACTGTTTAAAGTTAAGTACCTTTAAATAGGGGGGGTTAGGGTAGATAATGGCGTCGGCGAAGTTTAAAATGGTGCCCCCCCGGCGTCGGTGGGGGGGGCGGCATTTTAAACTTCGCCCCAGGCGGCATTAAGTCTTGGGCCGGCCCTGAACATACCCACCAATAAAAATACATATGCACATTCACATAGATATATACATACGCACGTAAACATATACACATAACCACATGTATACATACATATGCACATAAACATATAGACATACCCACATGTATACATACATATGCACATACCCACCTGTATACATACATATGCACATATACACAAACCCACCTGTATACATACATATGCACGTAAACATACACATACCCACATGTATACATGCATATGCACGTAAACATATACACATACCCACCTGTGTACATACATATATGCACATAAACATACACATACCCACATGTATACATACATATGCACATACACACATGTATACATACATATGCACATAAACACACACATACCCACATGTATACATGCATATGCACGTAAACATATACACATACCCACCTGTATGCATACATATGCACATAAACATAGACATACCCACCTGTATACATACATATGCACATATACACAAACCCACCTGTATACATACATATGCACATAAACATACACACATGTATACATAAACATACCCACATGAATACATACATATGCACAAACATACCCACCAATAAACATACATATGCACAATCACATATATACATACATACACATTACCTAAAACTGGGAAAGACTCCTTACTGCATTAGGCTTTAAACTTGACCTCTTTTTTAGCATCTCTGGACATTTTACAAATACTTACTGCGCCCTCGCTGCCAGGAAGCTCCCATGGAAGCCGCCTCCCCGGTGTGTTTCTGTTGGTTATAAGAGGATAAGATGGGCTCCTCCTGGACCCGTTTCTACTTGAAAAAGGCTCCGCGTGGCATCCTGTGCTTACTGGTTTTTGCTGGCATCACCACTCAGCCCTGGTAGCATCTGCTGTACCGGATTATGAAGCCCATGTAAGTGCGACATGCGTTCTCTTCACTTCTGACAGGAATCTAGAACAGCGTCCATGTCCTGCTGCGCAGCAACTAAATCAGGGGCTGTGTAAGTCCTCAGTAGCCATTCAAATCTTCAGACCCGAGAACTACTCTCTGCCGGATCCTGGTTGTAGAGGAAGCTACTAGAAACTTCCACCTCTGCTTATATACCTTCTACATGGCTGTAAACATGACCAATGAATGAGAAGGAATCAAAGCATCCCTGCATAGGCCAACCATCCTATCCCCCTTTTCTCATTGGTCCAAGAAGGCCCAATCCTGGGAAGTAGAAATACACAGAAATACATCAGTCACTCAGGCTTTATAACTGAAATAAACTTTAAAACATCATTAAATTCAAAGTGCTATAAAGTTAACCATGCTTAAAAAAATGACATATTGCCGTATTTGCTCGATTATAAGATGACCCCCCAAAATCTGAATATTAGTTTAGGAAAAAAAGAAAAAGCCTGAATGTAAGACGACCCTGCAGGAAAAAAGTTTTCCTAGTAAATGTTAATTCATGTAAACTATGTAAACCTTTTTTTTTTCAATAAAATCTATGTTTCAGAAAAATATTTTTTTTGTTTTTATTTCCTTTTATTTTCCAACCTGCCCTCCAGTTATGAACATCTGCCCCCAGGCTTGCCACTCCTATATGGCACTGTGGCCCATGATATGCCTTTTAAGCCTCCAAATGCCACTGTGCCCCATGATATGCCTTTTAACCCTCTATATGCTACTGTGCCCCATGAAATGCCTTTTGACCCCTTATGTGCCACTCTTCCTCCAGAAATGCCTTATACCCCTATATGCCACTCTGGCATTTAGGGGATTGAAAGGCATATTATGGGGCAGAGTGGCATATAGGGAGGTATAAGGTATTTCAGGAGGCAGAGTGGTGTATAGAGGGTTAAAAGGCATCTCTGGAGGCAGAGAGGCATTAAGGGGGTTAAAGGCATCATAGAGCACTCTGCCTACAGAAATGCTTTATGCCCCCCATTTAACCCCCCCCACGCACACACACACTTAACGGTGCTTCCGATTCCCTGCTGTGTAGTCGCGGCAGCGGGTAGACGTCTACGCAATTCGCAAATTCCGCTGCAGCCGGAAGGAGATGCGGTTAGCAGCGGGGGTTGTCTGCGTCCATAGCGCAGACCTCCCCCGACTATTAGAGAGAATTCCCTCCCCCAGAACTCTCCTCACTGACAGCCGGGGAAGGTCTGCACGATGGACGTAGACAACCCCGGCTGCCAACTGCACCTCCTTCCGGCTGCAGCGGAAGTTGCGAATCGCGTAGAAGTCTACCCGCTGCCCCGACTACACAGCAGGGAGTCGGAAGCAGCGGTAAGTTTTGGGGGGGTTAAATGGGGGGCTAAGACAGGAGCATCCAGGACTCCTGAGGTCTGATTATAAGACAACCCCAATTATAAGGGGTATTTTTCAGAGCATGTAAATGTAAACTATTTTTTTAAAAAAATATATGATTGAGAAAATTATTTTGTTTTTATTTCCTTTTATTTCCCAACCTGCCCCCCAGTTATGCACATCTGCCCCAGAAATGCCTTATACCCCCTATATGTCACTGTGCCCCATGATATGATATGTTTGTGTATCATAGATGTATAATTGTGAAAGGGCAAAGATGGCACTAGCCGTAGGTTTGAGCCTTGGGGACCAAGATGGCACAGGCTGGACTGTTTGGGGACAAAGATTGCAAATCTTATGTGTGTTATCTGGGTGCTGGTCAGGTTCTATGTGGGCAGTGTGGACGCCAGGTTTTAAATATACCTTTAATGCCGTGTTTTTATGTGAATTCCAATTGATCTTTACCTGCAAAGCTGGGTTTTTGTGTTATTCTGTAGATCCATATGTGCTATGCTATGTTTCCATACATTATTTATGTGTACCTGCAAATACAGGGTTAATATGTCTTATTCAGTTGATTAATACCTGCAATGCTGTTTCCATGTATGTATTTGATCTATACCTGCGATGCTACGTTTCATATATTATTGTATACCTGCAAATACAGGATTTGTATGTCTGATTCTGTTTATTTTATATATACCTTCAGTGCTGAGATCACAAGTGAATTTCAATTGATCTGGGTTTGTGTGTTGATCTATACCTGCTATCAGCTGCAGGGTCTAATATATATATATATAGGCAGCAGGGGCTAGTAAATGGGTTTTAGATATTTGGACAGGGGCGCAATTTCAGTGCTTGCCATAGGTGCTATTTTCAGTAGATACGCCTCTGTATACACATCACACCTCCCGCCCACCCTGCTTACCTCTCCAGCAGCTTTCTCTCAAGCTGTTCACACACCATGCAAGCAGCCTCAGGATCACGTGACCCCGATAAAAGTAGGTAAGAGTTCCATGTTAACACCAGTGCACACCCTTTCCTTCCTCCCCAATGATAACCCCAAGGGGATAAGATCACTTTATAGCTGCTGACTGTGCTGTGTATATTAAGAACCTGGTCATGTAAATGACATGTTCTATTTACATTACCTCTTCTCCAGCATGCACAAGAGTTAGAGGGGTTCTAAAAAGACCCCCAACACCAACATACAGAATGACAGCGGAGAGGGCGATGCAATGCAGCCCTAAAGACAAGTGTCCTCTTCTTTTTTATTTAACGAATACATATCAAAGTACTTACAATGTCCACGGTTCCCTGATCACAGAGTTGCTTACAGCGGACTTGAAGGGGGAAAAACACCTTTCATCTGAGTTCAGTACAAAGATCTTAAGATCACATGAAGGTCAATGGTTTCGACAGCAACTGCCAAGAATCTCTTGGGAAGCAAAGAATCGCCACCTTCCTTCCTCCAACTGACCTTATTACCAGGAAGTAAAATCAATGAACACAGAGGTATCTGACCACCATTCTCCAAAAGTCACCGCAGAAACGTGCACCTTTTAACTACAGATAACGGTGACGGATCCATACATAACATTCTGCCCGACGGGCGTTCCAGTGAACCATTGCAATCGTGTTGCAGCAAATTTCAGCACTGGTGGCCGTTCAAGATTACTCTAAAATGTCGGAACTCATTTTCATGAAATCATGTCTGACACAATCTCTAAAGTTTGGGAAAGATAGAGTGTTGTCAGGAGGGCTTGTAGGAAAGTTGCACATTTTACTATCCATTATAAGGGGCCATCCCTAGCAAATTTCTCCAAAAAGATGAGTGAGCTGACCCTGAAAAATGTATAATTCAATGGGTAAGACGGAGAAACTATTATACAGGGGCAGCCAAGGTCTCCCTGCAGCAGAAGTTCACAGGAGGATGACGCCTTATAATATATAGTGATGCCTGGGTGCTGAAACCATTCTCCATTTAGTGAGTAGACCCTAAAAATAAAAAATGAAAAAAAAGGCAAACTAAAGACTCTGCTTTAAGGCAAAACAAATGGTGTTCAGTGGTCGTAGCTAGGTTTCAGAACCCAATACTCTTAATGACAAGAACCAATTTATTGAAAGAGAATACGTTTTATTTCCGAAACACGGAGCCGTATGTCTATCCCATGCATGTTTAATACCCTCACCTTAATAACATCACTCATCCTAGGATAACTTTTCACTTCCAGCATTATAGATATTACCTATTGCTACTTAGACTCAGGTATTGTCTTCTCCCATGTGCTCCTTTTTGTATTTACATAAAACATTTTCCCCAGTATGTCCCAATATCTAAGAAATCAAGTTAAAAAAAGAAAGGAACAGAAACAAAATTTTCTTAAAAGGCCTTTATAAATGTATCCCATACATGTGTTTGTACATACATGTAGATTGAACATGAGGTCTATGTAGGTGACTGTACACAACATATGCCAGGGTCGGCACGCTTAGATGGTGGAATTAAATGCCATAGTAATATGAGGAAAAACTCAAATGGAGACAATATATTTTATATTTATTTGAGGGACTTTGAGAGGTGAGATTGCACCTGTGACATGATCTTGACATGTTGGTAGTTACGCTGACAAGCTGCTCTACCACGCATGTATGGATATGTGGTTGGCCCTCCTGAGCCTGCTTTGCCAACGACTTGTCTCATTTGTGGTTGGAACTGAAATGATTTAGGCCCCGCCCTGATATATTTAATTTCACTGCTAATTACTTTCTCTCTTATATCCTTCTCTTTTTGGAAAAAGCTTCTTTTTTTTGTAATCACATTTCTGAGGAGCAACCCCCGCAGGAATGCTTTTAATGCATCCCAAACCACGCATAAAGAAGCAGATGCTTTATTATTCTCCCAAAACTCTTTTAACAACTGCATATTATTTTCTTTAGTTTCAAGTAGCGTCAGCCAATGGGCATTAAACCTAAAAAGTTTCCCTTCATTCTTTTTCTCATCCCCCAATGTCAAATCCACTATTAGTGGTGTGTGGTCTGAAATTGATCTCGATTCATACACAATTTTGTGAATAAACCCAGTAGCGTACCTAGCGGGGGGCGGGGGGGGGCGGTCCGCACCGGGTGCCGCTCATCAGGGGGGTGCCAACTTGCCGGCACCCGGCACCCGGCACCCCTCCAGAGACGGACAGTAATGTCCGCCGCTGGAGGAGCAAGCTCGCAAGAGAGCGGTATCGGAGGTCTTTAACAGACCTCCGGCTCCCTTGAGTGATTTAAAGCCGGTTCCCTTGAACCGGCTTAAAATCACTCAAGGGAGCCGGAGGTCTGTTAAAGACCTCCGATTCTGCTCCCTTGCGATCTGCGCGGCAACTGCTGCTGTGCAGAGGGCACTGTGGGCGCGGCTTCAGTGCCGCCGGGATCTGACAACAAACCCCGGCGGCACTGAAGCCGCGCCCACAGTGCCCTCTAACCCGGAAGAAGACAGAAGAAGAGGAGCGCAGAGCAAGACTGCTGTAAAAAGAAAAGACTGCTGTAAGAAGAAAAGAGTTAGAAAAGAAGGTAGGAAATCATTCATTAAGACTGAGTGACAGTGAGAGTGGATTGGTATGTGTGGAATGTGTGGATTGGTATGTGTGGATTGGTATGTGTGGATTGGTATGTGTGGATTGTTATGTGTGGAATGTGTGGATTGGTATGTGTGGTATGTGTGGAATGTGTGGATTGGTATGTGTGGGATCTGTGGATTGGTAAGTGTGGATTGGTAAATGTGTGGATTGGTATGTGTGGAATCTGTGGATTGGTATGTGTGGAATCTGTGGATTGGTATGTGTGGAATCTGTGGATTGGTATATGTGTGGATTGGTATATGTGTGGATTGGTATATGTGTGGATTGGTATATGTGTGGATTGGTATGTGTGGAATCTGTGGATTGGTATGTATCCCAAATTTAGTTTTTATTATCAAATTGTCAATTGAAAGCATCTCCCTTTCCACATTCCCCACACAAACACGAGGCTTTCCATGGGACAATTTGCCCATATTGTACCGCAACAGTGTAAGACCAGGGTAAGCGTGACCTGTGTATTATTGATTTTAAAAAATAATAGCAAAATAAAAAAGTATAATTTATATTCTGACTTTTCAGTAATATGTGATATGTTCTTTATTAACCTACAATCATAATATAGCATAATATAGCATATGAAGGTGAATTCACTGCCATTAGTATGATCCAAATACAATGAAGCAAAGTGACATCAGATTAATTTTGGTATGGTATTGGTATGTGTGGAATCTGTGGATTGGTATATGTGTGGATTGGTATATGTGTGGATTGGTATATGTGTGGATTGGTATGTGTGGAATCTGTGGATTGGTAAGTGTGGATTGGTAAGTGCGTGAGAGTGATGGGTGTTATGCTGTACCATTTCCAATGTCTTTTTCATTATAATTATGCTCTAAAGTACATCATAACTCCCATCACTCTATACTGTTCCATACAGTGGCAGAGCTGGGAGACAGAGGCCTTGCACCCCCACCGCAGGACTCCTGAAAGGTAAGTGAACTTCAAAGGGGGCAGAGGGTAGATAGTTAGGAGGGGGTAGATAGGGAGAAGGGAGTGAGACGGAGGGATAGGGGGTAGATAGGGAGAAGGGAGTCAGAAGGGGGTGAAAATGGGTAGATAGGGAGAAAGGAGGGTAGCAAAAATATTGAAATAGAGTCAGAATGAGAGAGAGAAAATGAATGGATTAATATGTGGATGAATTGTGTGAGAATTAATGAATTTGTGAGAATGCATCAATGAATATGTGTAAATAATTTGTGTGAAAGAATAAATGATTGTGTGAATGAAAGTGAATTAGTGAGTGACTGTAAAAGTGTTTGTGTTAATCATAGGTGTATAGTTGATTTGTCAAAAAGGCAAAGATGGTATAAGCAGGGTGTTTATGGGACAAAAATGGCACAGGCAGGGTGTTTATGGGACAAAGATGGCACAGGTAGCGTGTTTATGGGACAAAGATGGCACAGGTAGCGTATTTATGGGACAAAGATGGCGTACACTCGGCTGTTTGGGAACAATGCTGACTCATGCTGGGCTGTTTGGGGACAAAGATGGCACGTCCAATGTGTGTGTAATTTGGGTGCTGGTGCAGGTTCTATGTGGGCAATGTGGACGCTGGCTTTGGGGTGTGCAATCTGTGATCTATGCCTGTAATTTAGGGTGTTTTATCTATAACTTTAATGCTGAGTTTTTATGTGAATTCCAATTGATCAATACCTTCAAAGCTGGGTTTGTGTGTTAATGTGTTGGTCTATATCTGCTATGCTATGTTTCTATACATTATTTATGTTTACCAGCAAATACAGGATTTGTATGTCTTATTCAGTTGATCAATACCTGGGGTGCTGTTTCCATGTGTTGTTTATTTGATCTATACCTTCAGTGCTGAGTGATTTCCAGTTGATCTATACCTGCAATGCTGGGTTTGTGTGTTCTGTTGATTTATACCTGCAATGCAATGTTTCCATACATTATTTATGTATACCTGTAAATACAGGATATTTATGTCTTATTCAGTTGCACGTGCTGTTTCATTGTGTTGTTTATATGATCTATACCTGAACTACAGGGAGTAATTAAAAGAGAGTTGTGGTTTAGTGACGTAGGGGACAAATGGACTTTGGGGATGATTACAGGGAGAGGACCTCCCAATGTCACGGTGCAGTCAGGGAAGGCTGTACTGACTCTCACAGTCTTCCCCTGATCTGCAGTTGAGGGCAGTACAACATAATCCCTATCACTATACATCGATCTAGACATTTACAATAATGCAGCATAAACCCTACCACTATATACTAAGCCAGACACTGAAGTGGTAGGCCTACACCACATCAATGGCTTTGTATATAGTGATATGGGTTATGCTGCATTATTGTAAATGTCAGGCTCAATGTATAGTGATATGGATTACGCTGCCCCACCGTCAATGTGTGCTCAGTATAAAGTGATAGGTGTTATCCTGTATCACCGGCAATGTGGGCCTCAGTATATATTAACAGTTATGTTGTACCACCGTCACTGCGTGCCTCAGTATATAATGGAAACAGTTATGTTGTACTACTGTCAGCGCGTGTCTCAGTATATAATGATAGCAGTTGTGCTGCACAACTGTCAATGTCTGCCTCAGTGTATAATGATAGTTATGTTGTACTACTATAAGTGTCTAGCTCAGTATATAAAGATAGCGGTTATGCTGGACCACCATCAATATCTGGCTCAGTTATAGTGATAGGTGTTATGCTGTTCCACTGTAGTATCTGGCTCAGTGTATAGTGATAGGAGTTATGCTGTTTCACCGTAATGTTTGCCTCAATATATAATGAAATTACTTAACCTGCACCACCGTCAATGTCTGTCTCAGTATAGCGTGATAGGCATTATGCTGTGCCACTGTCGCTGCCTGGCTCAGTATATAGTGATAGGTGTCATGCTATACCACAGTCAGTGTCTGGTTCATATGGTATATATAATCATGAGTAGACATGGCAACACCACTATATATGCAAATGCTTAAATGAAAAGAGAACAATGTTATGGTGACTCCTGATTATAATATCAGAACTTTTTTTAGTTTATAGTGTCTTTAGCTGCTTAGCCAGTACTTAATTTGTAATGTTTGTCACTCATTTGTTAGGTCTTCTTAGAAACTTTATCAGTTAAAATGAATCTATGTAGGAGAGATATAGGACAGATCCCCTTGAATGACCCTACAACAGAAATATATTATGATTTTTTTCAGAAAATACCAATATGAAGAGAAATCAACCAAGTGGGTTTCAGCAATGAAAAATGAAGAAGGCGAGAGAAAAGTCAGCTGAGGCAATGTCTGGATCAATTTTAAAATATGTGGTACCCTCAACATCTACCGAAGTAGGAGAAGATACTGAAGACATTCAATCTAGTGAAACACCAGAAGTATCTTCTCAAGGTTTATATAAAAATATACAAGAATTGGAGGAGGGAGATGCCAGCAAAAGTTTGCACCAGGAAGACTTTGTTGAAGAGGAAGAGGAAGAAGAAGAGGAGGAGGAAGAGGGAGATGCCAGCAAAAGTTTGCACCAGGAAGACTTTTCGGAAGAGGAAGAAGAGGAAGAAAAGGAAGAGGAGACTGGTAAACTATCAGTTTATTCTGATATTGCTGCTTGGCCAGTCCCAGTTCCAGATGACTTAAAAGTGGACCTCATTAAAAGGGGAAGTGAACCTTTCCAAAATAGGGATGGGCCTTTCGGTGTGGTTCAAAGGCAAGGAAAGAAATCAAAAGGGACGAGTCGACAGCTGACCACATCATGGTTCTATAAAGCTCTGCCAAATGGAGAGAAAGTTCTTAGAACGTGGATGGTGTACTCCCCTTCAAAAGAAAGTTTGTTTTGTTTTTGCTGCAGACTTTTTGCTCTTAATGAAGACACAACCAGAACTTCCAGTTTTGTCACTGGGTTTCAAGTGTGGTGGAAACTGAACCCAAGGGTGCCTGATCATGAGGCTTCTGAACTGCATCTTACATGCTTGGAGAAATGGAAGACCTTGAGAGCAGGATTGAAGCTACATAAATGCATTGATCAAGTCCATCAAACAACTATGGACAAAATGAAAAAGACATGGAGGGATATTTTGCATCGCCTCTTGGATGTAACTTTGTTTATGGCTCGCCAGAATCTACCTTTTCGTGGTCATAGAGAAACCATGGCATCAGCAAACAAAGGAAACTTCCTGGAATTGGTAGGCTTGCTCTCAAATTATGATCCAGTTTTAAAGGAACATTTCATAAGACTTAAACATTCTATTACATCTGGGAAGAGAATGTACTCCTATTTGTCTCCAAAAATTCAGAACGAATTCATTTGTCTCCTGGGGAATCACGTGAAAGAGAAAATAGTGGCTGACATCAAGAAAGCAAAGTACTTTGGGATTCTTTTTGACAGCACCCCTGATGTGTCCCACACTGATCAGATGTGTGAGGTGATTAGACATGTCCACATTGAAGGTGACCATGTTGAAGTAAAGGAATCTTTCTTGGGCTTCTTCCCTATTGCTGGAAAAACTGCTGCTGACCTCACAGAAAATATCCTAAAACATCTGGAGAAAGATGGATTGGACATAAGCCTTTGCCGTGGTCAAGGATACGACAATGCTGCAACTATGGCAGGAATTCATGGTGGTGTTCAGGCAAAGATAAAAGAGATTAATCCAAAGGCTTTGTTTGTGCCTTGTGCAAACCATTCTCTGAACCTTTGTGGGGTGCACTCATTTGGAAGTGTTGCTTCCTGTGTGACTTTTTTTGGAACATTGGAGAGATTATATTCCTTCTTTTAATTTTCCACTCATCGTTGGGAACTGCTGATGGAGAATGTAGCCATGACAGTGAAAAGACTTTCCCAGACAAGATGGTGTGCACATTATGATGCTGTGAAACCTGTGAGGGCAAATTTTGAAAAATTGACTTCAGCCCTTGAAATCCTGTGTAATCCCCAAGAAAATGTGGACACAAGAGGATCAGCTCAGACGTTGCTGGCTGCTGTATGTGATTTTTCATTTTTGTGTTACCTTTCTTTCTGGTGTGAAGTTCTGGAAGAAACTAATATCACACAAAAGTATTTACAAACAGTGGGAATTACTCTTGAAAAGTCAGTTGTGAAGCTACAAGCACTGAAATTGTTTCTTGCAAATCAAAGAAACGAAATTGTGGAGAGGGCCATTTGTTATGCAACTAAAATGTGTGAGGAAATGAACATTTCTATGGAGAGAAGAGGGAGAGTAAAGCTCAGGAAAACAATGCCAGGCGAGAAGGCAAAAGATGCTGGTCTCACATTGCCAGAGGAAATTAAAAGAGCTATGTTTGAGTGCCTTGATAGGTTTAATCAGGAGTTGATAATTCGTTCTAAGGCAATGGAAAAAATCCTTTCAATCTTTGGGATTATTCAGCCAAACTCTTTGGTTGTTACAACAGAAAAGGATCTTCGGAATTATACTCCAAAATTGAGTGAGATTTTTGACGAATTTTCAGATGAAGACATCTATGTGGAAATTGAACGCCTTCGGAGGCATTTGGAAGCTGCCAAAATCAGCTTTGAAGAAGCAACGAAATGGACAACATTGCAGTTCCTAGAGTTCATTGTGAAATGGGATTTTTGTGAATCTCTGCCAAACTTGTCCCTGTGTCTACGATTCTTTTTGACTCTCTGTGTATCCATTGCTTCATGTGAAAGAAGTTTTTCGAAATTAAAATTGATAAAAAATTTCTTCCGTTCCACCATGAGTGAGACAAGGTTGACAAATCTTGCCATACTTTCAATTGAAAATTAATATGCAACGAAGATTAGCTTTGATGATGTCATTGATCAGTTTGCAGAAATGAAGGCTCGAAGGAACAGGATGTAAATCCATTTCCCTTTGCAAAATCGAGTAGTCACTTTGGACCTGTGTTTGTTGTTTTTTGGGGGGGTTATTAAAGAAAGCACTATTATATGTTCAGTAAATGTTATTTAAACATATTTATTTTACTTATAAGTTATTAATTTATTTTTTCAGATTTCTTGTTGTTTACAGTTGACATACAGTTTACAAATTGGTGCAATAAATATTCTTGCCAACATAATTTTGTAGATGTCTTTACATTTGGGGGGGGTGCCACTTACAGGATCCGCCCCGGGTGCCAAATACTCTAGGTACGCCCCTGAATAAACCTAATCCCCAAATCATTGCACAGAACCAAATCAATCCTAGATGCGGTTTGATACGTGGCGGAATAACATGAGTATCTTTGTGTAACAGGATTCATTAACCGCCATGGATCATTCCAGCCCAATTCTTCAATCATTCTTGCTAATGGGGTCTGAGTATTCAAATTAGTATGCTGTTTATTGACCACTCGCACTACATCTTTCTCAGGGTCTAGTGTACAATTAAAGTCCCCGAACAAATATAGTGGAAGCTGTTCCTTACCTCCAATGAATTGAACTAATTTATTTATTGGCTGTGGAGAGAAAGGGGGAGGAACATAAAAGAAAGCCATAATCATCTCCTGGTTATAGATAATTAGATGTAAGTATATAAATCTACCTCTCTCATCAATTATCTTGTTCTTAATCTCTAACGGAATCTTTCGATGGAAAAGTAGAGAGACTCCAGCCGAGTAATTAGAAAAGGAGGAATGAAATTCCGTTTGAGCCCATCTTCTCGATAGCCTCCTTTGTGTCTCTCCTATCGTATGTGTTTCTACTAAACAAATAATAGCCGGGAGATGTTTCTGTACACGATCAAATATGGCTACCCTCTTTCTACAATCTCCAGTTCCTCTCACATTCCAAAATAAAATTTTAATTTGCATTCAGAAAGAGGAAAAAAAAAATAAAAAAAAAAAAATCAGCAGACCAATAACCCTCCCCCTATCACATACCACCCCCCTCTCGTGATGCGTGCTGGACCATTTTCCACACGTATCTCTTTACACCGTCATAATAACTCCCCCCCCTCCTGACTCCTCAAGAAATTAAGTATAATTAGCCATTTAGACATTACAACCCTTCTCCTTCAAACCACATAGACACCTCCTGAGGGCTTGAAAAAAATAAAATGCCTGACTTATATTGCACTCGGAGCTTTGTGGGAAACAACAAAGAGTAACGAATATAAGCTATTCTAAGCCGTTTTTTTAATTTCATCGAAAGCCGCACGTTGCATTTGAGTTCCCCTGGAAAAATCTGGGTACATGGCAATCTTTGCCGAGTTGTATAATATCGTGCCAATTTCTCTAGCACGTCTAAGAATTGCATCACGATCAGAAGAATTTAAAAGTCTGATTATCATAGTCCTTGGTGGGGCCCCCGGTGGAGGGGTTTTTGCCGGGACCCTATGTGCCCTTTCCACACAAAATAAAGAAGAAAGTGTTTGTGCTCCAAAAGTCTCACCAATCCATTTTTGGCAAAACATCCTGGGATCTAATCCCTCCGCTCCCTCTGGTAACCCCAAAATACGAATATTATTCCTTCTAGATCTATCTTCCATATCTCTCATTTTATCTTTCAATTTGTCCATATCCGTACTTAAGGAGGTTGTACTGTTCTTTATCTCCATTCCTTTATCCAAGGAAGGAACTATTGTTTCAAGATTAAGCAACCTTTCCCGTATCTTGTTTAAATCATCTCTAATAAGGGAGACTTCAATAGACAAACTTTCCACTTTCGAATTTAACTGTGCTAGAGCTTGATTAGAATTTTGCACTTCTTTAAGAATGGTACCAAGAAGGCCAGGTTCAATTGAGCGTCCATACTCCTCCCCGGAGTCCCCGGTTATAGATCCTAACCGCTCCATATCTTCTCTGCCTTCCACTGGGGACACATTTTTGGCAGACCGGCTTTTCGTTATAACAGGAGAAGCTCTCAAAAATTTATCGATTTTAGCTGCCGCAATATTCCCTTTAGGGGAACTAATACCAGCGGACTTCCGGTTTGGGTTTTTAGGAGGCATTTTTTTTTTTTTTTGAACGCTTACTTTCAAATATATAGACTTCTCCAATCCTAATCAATATATAGCTTAGTATTTTATGATAGGACTTCTTCAAACCTTATACCTAGTATTTACCTTGTCCCTAGTGTTTAGCGATAGGATTTTTAATATTGGCAACACTCATTCCGCCATTAAAGCTCCAGTCACTATTAATAAAAATGCTCAGCGCCAGCACTTATCAATATAACCATGTACGGATGCGGCATATAATATTAGGTATATATTACCTTTGCGCAAGAGTCTCTTAAATCAGGCTGCCTTGATACCTGCTGATGTTATCATTCCGTAACACTGAGCCTGCTATTGTAATTTCATAGGCCACCCTGCTGTGCTGAGCTGCCGTACTATGCTGAGCCACTATGCTGTGCTACTGTGCTGTGTTGCTGTGTTAAACCACTTTGGCGTGTAGAGCGACCGGACTGCACCGTTCTGTACTGTGCTGAACCGCCGTGCTTAGCCACCGTGCTGAAATGCCTTGCTGCCGTGCTGTAGAGAATCACTAAAACGCTAAATCACTGAGTCACTGGGTCACTGAGTCGCTGAGTCGGTGAATCGCTGAATCGCTGAATCGCTGAATCGCTGAATTACTGAATCACTAAATCGCTGAATCGCTGAAACGCAGAATCGTTGAATCACTGAAACGCAGAAACACTGAATCGCTGAATCGCTGAAACGCTGAAACGCTGAATCTCTGAATCGCTGAATCGTTATACTGTGCTATGCGGTACAATGCTGTGTAGAGCTAAACCACCATACTGAACCGCCGCACCGTATTAAGCCAGCAAATCGCACCAAGTCACCAAGTCACCGAACCGTATTGTGCTGAGCCGCTATATCGAATCGTATCCCCAAAAGAGTAGCGTGCTCAGCCGGCGCCACGCCATACCGCCATGCCGTACCCGATCACCCTCAGTCCTCAGTGGATTCTGGAGGGAAGGGAAGGAGAGGAGAAAAGAAGAAGGAGGAGAAGGAAGGGAGGGAGCCCGCAGGTACGTTCCTACGTCATGACGCCCTCACCTCGGGTTACGTGTTTCAATCTATACTTCTTTTAATATTGAAGGCACTGTTGGAAAAGGGAGTAGCTTGTTATTTACGTAGAGGGCATATTGGGGCTTAAAATAATGTCCTGATATGGAGTGGGGGCTGTGTCCTAAATTGATACTGGTATCTAATATTTCTGATGGTTTCCCGGTATATGCCTAATATGACATGATGTATATTTCCTTATAGATTAATTAGTCAGCAATATGTCATTAATATTTGACTGAAAATGAATTATGAGACCCTATAGATTCACAGAAAAAAAAGGAAATTGAAGCGGACCATTTGTATGATTTTTCAGTTGGTTATAACAAAGGTCACCCAGAGATGACAACTGATTGGGTTAGGACTCCTCAGCAGGAATGACGTAAATAAAAGGGAAACATTCCAAACAAATTAAAAGTAGCAGGGCATACCACTGATTGTGAAACAACTTTAATGTGTGGTTAGAGAACTATATCATGCTGCGTGGAAATACAGCAAAAACAGCAAAGACAATGATTGACAGATGTAGAAATGTTTTATCTTATGTTTGCCCTCATGCTGTGTAGTAACAGATGTATGATGTTGAGAAGTAGCACAACAAAAAAGCCAGCAAGTGGTCACAGAACATTCTGAACAGATAGAGGAGTCCACGGATATTAGCTAATAAGTAACCACAGTTATGCAACAGTTGAAATAATATTTGAAGCAAATATATGTTTGCTCCAGTTTTGAAGAAGAGGAAACTAGAACTGGTCATCATCAGGGATCTGTGTTAGGTACGTACACATTCGATAACTCCACCATTGCGATTTTATTTAGTTAAATAATCTATTTGTGTAGGTATCCATCTATAAAAGTAGTAACATTTTGTGTTTGGAGGACAGATTGGGGAACATCCTATATAATTTTGTGATATAATGATGTTATTCTTTCAGCGTATATTTAAAAATGGTATTTTATATTTATTAAAATAACATAAGTTATTAGGTTGGTACTGTTTTGGTTAACACTATAAAAATAATTGTTTAATATAGTGTTATAATATTACATAATACACTTGTTAGAATAAAATATTTTTCCAAATGTAAGTTTTTTTAGTCCCTTGCAGTTTCCAGTATGTGCATCTACCTTATGTAAAATGATAAATTGCGTCTGGGGTTGTTGGCTCCCTCATGCTGCTTCTCCGAAATTTGCAGATTTTGACTGTCTTTGTCTTTAAGATGCTTTAAACTGAGCAGCATCCAAAGGACAACCTATTACATTTTGTTTGCTGGCTAAGCAACCCCTACACAACCACATTTTATATATTTATATTTAAAAAACAATTCTCTGCAATGTTGATCTTATTGGATCATTGTAGAAACTGGTAATGGTACAATGAGCAGGGTTATAATATAACATTGTTCTTTGCACACAAATTGCTCTCTATAATTAACCTTTATTGCTTGATGGTCCTGTTGTAGGCCCCTTTTGGCTAGCTTCATTATGCAAGCATCTAATAGCAACTGTACTTGCTCTTGAAATATTATGTGGTCCATTTTTTTCATTTTGCTTCCAATTTTTCTCATTTGCACTTGTTAGCTACTGCTAGCTCCATTTGTTTTCAATGCCCACTATGTGAGCGTAACTGCTATCCATGATCTAGCTAACTCTTCACACAGCTTAGATTTAAACCTACTAGGATACTCTAATCTAAAGATCTATGAAGATCTATCATATTCAGTCCCCAAGAAGAAGCAGGATAATTTGCACCCTTGTAGTCCCAAGTTATTCATCTCAAACCTTCCTATCTTTTTTATCCTTTGACGTCTACACCAACCAATAATTTGTCCACTATTAAATCTTGCAAATTCTTGTTAACTTGTCAGTGATGTCCCCGAACCCATTTTTATTATCTCACGTGATAATTTTCAAGTAGTCAAATTTTTCTACCCTAGTAGCATGGAGGTTTTTGTTTCCTTCTGTAATAATACCTACCCATTATAATGAATGATTGTTGTTTTTGTTTTGTTTTGTTTATTTTGCAGATTTCTACAAATCACAACAATGAAACTTCAAATCTTTTTGTTGCATTTAGCTGCATTTTTTACTATCTCGGTATGCAACCGTGTCTATGTGCATCCTTTCACTCTGCTTATGTACAACAAAACTGAGTGTGAAAAAGTGGATAGCCAAAACTCCACCACTGAAAAGCTTTTCTTACCCATTTCCATTGAATCAAAATCTGAGCCTCAAGAGACACCATTCAAAGACAAAACACCCCCCGCAAGAAAACAGCTTGGACTTACAGGTGTATTGACACCTTTAATAGAGTCTGTCGGTTTGCGAGCTTTCAATGCCTTGAGGAAAATCAACAAAGATGGCACTTTGCTTTTGTCCTATATTGACATATATTCATCACTTGTATCTTTCTACCTTGGTGCATCTGCAGAAACTTCAGATGACCTTCAAAGATTTTTGGGATTTGAACACCCATCTGGCAATGCAGATTGTCTTTCTAAAATGAATGGCCCAAAAGTACTTTCAACCATCAAGCAAATAGACAGCCTTTTGTTTTCCAATGATGCGAACATAGATACACTGAAAATGGTTTGCATATTTGTCTCAAAAGGTGTCCCACTATTCGAAGAATTTGTGCATCACCTGATTCCTTCTGCTAATGAACTTCATGTAAGGTCTGTCGATTTCACAAATTCACTCAAGACTACAGAATTAATCCATGAATTCATTGATAAAAGAGTATTGAAAAAAGGCAATTTTGTATTGGAGCCTGTTGATGGAGCATCCAACCTTCTCTATACAAGATATAGTAACTTTAAAGGTAAGAACAATTTTCATTTACAAACATATTTTTAGGTTGAAAATATACAGGAAAAAATAAATACAAAACAAAGGTTGATGTTGAGAAAGCTTTGTGTACGTCAATGTGGCATAATCTTGAGAAATCGTTTTTAGAAGTGATTTAATTTGTTTACTTAAAGGGGAAATATAAATCTATTGCTCTAATTATTAAATCAAAGGATGCATTATCTAGGGCCAGTTTTCATCCTTATATAATTAATAATACATAATCTTCATAATTTTCACTGCAACTCATTTAGTGAATACATTTCAAGTACATACTCTGGAATGTATGAATTTTTGAGTGGAAACTCAATCTCTATTTGGTTTAAGTGAGTTATTAGTAATTGGTGCATTATTTGTTTGTAATGAGGACTTCTGTTCCCTTTACTTGACACCCAAAAACCACTTGTTCTTCATCCCCCCTTTCCCTCAGTGCCTCTCTTTTCTAGACATTTGGAATGTCTGGTGGGTATTAGTATTTAACTCAGTGTTACATATGTTCTATAACCAGAAAGGGTACAATTAATGTTTCTGAATGCAGAAAATGTGTTTTTAGCAAAATTGTGACATTATTGTCACAATAAAAAGATAAATAAAGAGTCACATAAAATGTCTACAGAAAGCCGTGTCTCCTAGCGACACCTGTAACCACTTCGCCTGAAATGCCCCCCTTTGTCTGTTTAGAATGGTGGGTGGAATAGAATGTTTTTGACTTTCTTTTCTTTATACATGGTTATGAGTTATAAAGAGGACTGTTTTTTAAATACGTGATGCCAGTTTGACAACATGGTTCCTTTTATGGACAACTCAGCATGGGCTGTATTAGGACATTGTGTCCTGTAATCTAGATAAAAATTCAGATGTGCTCATCAATACACACATGGAACATCAGTGACCAGGCAGGGAACCCATGTTTAGACAGTTTTGGAGTTTATTAACCAAAGTAATCGCTGGGAGATTTTGCAGGAAAGTTGCAGTTTCATCTCTCTCTCATTTTACATTATGAATGGTCTACCCCTGTGAGCTTCTGCTTGAAGAAAAGCTTAGATGGTCCTGTAGAAAGCATTTCTTGTATTTTATATCACTGACTGAACTCTCTTTAAGCAGGGTCAGCTTGGTCATGTGGAGAAATGCCAGGGATGGTCCTTATAATGCATAATGAACTCACAGAGTCGAAACCACAACTCTCCTCCAATTTCTGTGGTCAACTACTGCTTTAGTAAAAAAAAGCCCAGTGTTTACTGAGGGCCTGAATTAGATAAGATGGTATATTTTGTTTTAATAAACCATGATGAAAATTAAAATTATTTGATTCACCCCATTGTGAAAAACTTTTAGGTTTTCCCAAGAACACCTACGGCATAATAATTTTTAGATGCTAAGGCAAGGTTAAAACTGCTTTGTCTTAGTGAATTCACAAAACACTATTCTATAGTTTGCATCTGGACCCAGTCTGAAAGTATAATCCAGGTGTTTAACACTTAGATCATGCTTTAATTGTATGCTAGACACTACTGTAAATGTATTAGTAACTTGGCTGTTCATCATGCAATAATCTGTAACCTGTATCATTTTACAACAAGCAGACAGTATCGTATGAGATAAACTAGGATTGTGCAGCTGGACTTCCCTACTGCACCCCGTAAATGTATTGGCTAATTTCAAAATTATTATTATTAATACAGTTGTCTTCCATTTTAATTGATTAGTGCTAAGAACCCCCAGAAAATGTGGCTCCAAAAACACATCTACAATTCCAAAACTATTTTTCCAAACACTAACTCGATCCTTAAGGTGCTACTGTACCTTCTTTAATAATGATGCTAATTTCATAGTTAAAATGTGACATGCATAAGAATTCTGCTTTTTTTTATTTAATGCCTCCAACTTGTATAATGTTTGAAAATGAATTTACAATATTGGAATCAATTGTTCCCTTTTTCCCTGTTTTTCATTTCTTCCCTTCAATAGAACACACCACTGCATTTGGATAATGGGAGATAGACTGTTACAATGTATTTTATAGATTGTTCAAAAGAATTAAAGATCTACATGCATACATTTAACATGACTAAATACTAAAGTGCCAAACCAAGCCTCATACCTCTGCAAAATATAGAATAGTGTTTTGTGAATTCACTAAAGCAAAAGCAGCTTCAACCTTGCCTTAGAATTTGAAAATTGTTATCCTTTAGGTGTTCTCGGACAAACCTAAACGCTATTCACAATGGATTAAATAATAATAATAATAATTATCATGGTATAGTTCTATATATTTTCTTTACTTATACCTCAATGAGTTTGCTACTTTAAGGAACAGGGCTATCCTCAAGAAAACTGAAAGGGTGGGGAACCATAGTGACCCATGGCCCAGTAATCATACTTTCTGGTGAGATCTGGAGAGTTCTCAGATTTGTAAATCGTAATTGTTTTCGAGGGTACCGTATGTAGACTTGGTTTTATTAATAAATAACCAATATCTCTGTTATTTAGGCAAAGTGAGGAATTCTGTTTCAGTTCTGGAACCTCAAGACTTTTGGATTCAGCCAAACAAGAAAATTTCAGTTCCCATGATGTCAGTATCAGGAATGTTCCAATATCAACCTGGTGATAAAGTGAACCCATCAATATTAAAGATTCCTCTCAGTGAAAATGATTTCTTGTTGCTGGTGCAACCAGACAATGAAAAGTCTCTTGAGGATATAGAGTCTACATTTTCTATGGATACATTTCCAAAGTGGCTGAATAAGTTATCAGACAGGTATGAAGGTACAAGTTTCTGATAAATGTTGTTTTAATTTTTTTCACACACTAAGGAACAGTCCTTTTATGCAATGTAATAATAGGAGATTTGGGGCTTTGAACTGAACCCATTTTAATAGATATATAGTCTGTGATTTAGTATGAATAATATATTTAAAAAAGAAAAACTATTTTATATATAATTCTGTTGGGATAAACACTTCAGTATCAAGCTACTTGCAGACACTTTGAGCAATTCACTAATTTAGCCCAATCTCTCATGAATCATCATCCACACTATTCCACCAACAAATGTTATGACATCAGAAGCAACAACTATCAGGCTTCCTTCCCCTGGTCAGCTGAAACATTTTAGTCATATTGGGAGAATCCTGGGGCAGCAACTGCAATGCGCCCACACAGCCATTCACATTTCTATTAAACAAGGTAGTCTCTTCATGTCCAATTTCGCAACCACTAAACTCTGAAGAAGCCAGTATTGGCAAAACGCATCAGGTTCTCCACAACACCATTTTTTGGTGTCAGTACCTAAATCCAGAGACACACAAACAGTCCTATATTTTAACAAAATGTATTTTTAAGTGCTTGTTTTTTTATTACGTAATGTTTTACAGTATTAAATATTAAAATTACCTGTCTTCGTACACTACTCCTGTACATTCTGCTTTTGACTGGATTAAATTTTATTTCTTTTTTTTTTTCTTTCATTTTTATTCAACATAACACATCGACATCAAAAGAAAAGTTTTAAATAAACTTACAGAAAGCGTAATACATACAACCTTTTATTTCTTTTCAGGAAAATAAATCTAGTGTTGCCGAAGTTGACAATCAAAAGTACTTATGATATCCAAGAAATTCTTACTGAAATACAACTGCCAACCCTTCTTGGGAGAACAGCAAATTTCAGCAAAATAAGTAATTTAGACATTCATGTTGGAAAGGTAATGATTATATACAATATACAAAAATTAAATTGATTTTTCAATTCACTGACTATTGTGAGTTGTCAACCCTGGCAAGATTCAGCAGGCATTCATGAAATATGACTGATATACTTATACAGCATACGAGGCCAACAAAGCTCCTTTGCAGTAGAATTGTACTTATGTTGGCGCTTCATAATGCATACTTGTCATGGTGTTAAAATCTGTTACTCTTCTGTCACTTTCCATTTTCGTAAGTGAACGCTAAAGTTCATAGAAAACCTTTAGTTAGCCCAATTAGGAAATTTTAATATAATCCCGCAACTGCATTATATTATATATATATATATATTATATATATGTAACAATATAATATGTCTTATTCAGCGCCTACATTAGTTTGTATTTCTCCTTTAAGTTATTGTGTTTAGACAAATGAATCACTTGGACTACATAATATGGATAATATTAATCTTTGCGGGGCACGCCATTTCCTGTAAGATCACATAAGAAACCAATAAAAGGAAAATATTTATTGCCCTAATTTTGAAGCTTTATTCCTGAAATGCTTCAAGCAAATACGGGTCTTTCTATTGGCATATAAATTAATATGCAAAGCATTATTCTGCCATAGTAATAAACGTGGTTTCCTTTTTTCAGATTATAAATCAAGTTCATTTGGAATTGGAAGAAAGTGCCATGGGCACAAATGAAGCCAGAGATCTCTCTTTGAATGAAGATGATATAGAAGCTCTGAACATAAAATACAACAAGCCATTTTTTCTGGCTGTTTTTGAAGGAACCACTAAGGCGTTGATGTTTTTTGGTAGAGTGATAAATCCTGAGAATGCCCTTTAAGATTTAGCAGATTGTTTAAAGTCCAGATCAACTGAAATTATTGTAGGACACAGACTTGCCCAAAGCTGCCTTCTTTGAGTATTTTTATCCTATTCTTGTGTGTAACTGGGTGGCTCTAAGGAGTAAACAATACAAAAACACCAATAAGCAGCATTGGCTTAAATTTCCTAAATTTAAAGCCAAGTATTCTAAACGTAGTAAATCTTTACATAATTAAAAACAAAGCTATTATTATCTTAACAGCAAGCTGAACTATTTCAAAGCAAATGAACCATTAAAAGGAAAATATTAAAACTGTACCTTTTAACCAATATTTGTTTCAATGAGTCATTTTAAAATATGAATGACAGATGTGTTGACAAAAAAGATCACACTTTCTCACATTTAATATGTATATTAACATTATACCTACCTGGTAATTTGCCAGAAATGTTAAAGCCAGGTTTTGATGGTTAGTCCCTTGCAGGCAGGGAAAGTAGCAGGGAGTAGGTGGAAGTGTGTGGTGAACCGGTGGTCTTCAAGAACCTTGTAGACCTGGTTCCTCTGCCATATCTGTAGTGCTGCAAATCTGGCAAGTACCCAGATACAAATGTACATTCAAGTATTGTATTATTAGCATCATATTTTTATTGTAGTGTTTGTTACCTTTATTGTGGTTTTTATCATAATAAAAACAAAAATCTGATTGTATCACAATTATATAAAAAACTTAATATCTTCCAATGGACAGTTTATGTATTCTTGAATTCAACATTTCAAGATAGACTATCACCCTTGCAGACCTCTCTAATAATAGCTTCCTATGAACCTACCTGGTCTGTTTTTTGTGTGTGTTGTGATGGTCATGTGTCCACATACTTTGGGACATAGTGTTCCACCACTGGGCTTGATGGAGTTTATTCAAAGCCAGAACATGCTTATAATATTCAAGGCATACTGGAACATAGTGCGGAATACAAACATTGACAACTTAAGTAAATACAGGCATATCATCTGTGTAAAGTCAACAATAATAAAAGAGTACATCCTAGATATAAAAGCTAGGTAAGAACTGTGTTGTATCACAAATTGATGTGAAACATAGTACAAAGAAGCAACATTACTCATGACACAATACTACATTTGTTCTGGCAGTGTCCTTTTACAGAGGCTTAGATGTTTTGCGGTTGGTTAGATATCACATTATATAGTGGAGGGAAATAATAGAAGGGAGGGACACCCTAACAGGTATGTGGATACACATTTTGGGGTGCTGATATCTACATGCAACAACAAGAAATCAACACACAGCCAACAAATATACACTGCAAATTCCATTTGAAAGCATCTATGTCAAGGGTGTCCAACCTGTGGCCTCCAGTTGCTGCAGGACTACATCTCCCATACTCATCTGCCAGCCACTTAGCTGAAAGTGCATTACGGGAAATGTATTCCTGCAGCAGCTGGAGGGCCACAAGTTGGACACCCCCGATCTATGTGAAGCATAATTACAGGAGATTCTGCCCCACCACATCAAGTAGCTCAGTTATGGGTACTGTTTTATGTTTAACCCACTGAGGTTCACCTGTAAATTAAGGCCCTTTCTGGATACCATTAATGAGGCATCTGTATGGTAGGAGAGGTGCTTAACCCAGAAGTCTGGAAGCACACTCTATATAAATACATATTTTGGGGTGCTTCTGAAATGACCATTATGTAAATACAACAATTCAAGGTTGTATAGAATACACGTATGTATATATATATATGTATATATATTTTATAAAGAAATAAGAAAAGGAATTCGTAGGAAGAATAAATATTTTATTTCAATGAGTAAAAGTCAATTTATGAGCTCCAATATGTTCCAATGTTATATATATATATATATATATATATATCTAAAGGTCCATAAATTTGATTCCAGTTAAGGATTATGTGCTAGGTGACATAAGGACATAATAGTACGATGGCCTTTGAACTGATCTTTCCACATTGCTACAGTGTTACACAGGCTGTCTCTACTGTCAGCAGAAGCTGGACTCGCCTATACAGATAGACATGTTTGGAGGACTGGACCTTTATAGCCACATCCACCCTTGCAGCGGATGCGCTTCTGAACACTGCTCCCCGACCTCTATGATGGTACTCACCACCGAGTAAAACCACTGTCTGACATTAGTGAGCCAATTTAAAATAATCTTTGTCATGCACATTTATGAATACATATTTAAACTGTTTCAGGGTGTGATTTAATCACTTGGTGTTATAAATGTAGCCCTGATGGAGAATTGTGCTTTACTGCAATGAGTACAACTTGTTAAAGATGGCTGTTCTAAAGCAAAAATAACAAATTATTAAATCATGCTTAACTCAAAGTTACTACTATATAAAACTACGGTTGTACATCTGGTGCATTAATCCCTTTAAATCCCATTGTGCACATGTTTTGGGTTTCTGGTTTGAGTATGAACTTTGGTTTAGTCTCAGTTTGTAGACAGATCCATATGTGCACAGTACATGTTACTGGCAGAGATACTTTGTCACATGTCCATGTCCAACAAGCCTTGCCAGCAGAAGACCAGAAATTACTGGATGAAACTAACCCCTGTGCTGATAAATGTCTTCCTGGTTCTAGAAGGTTCAAGTTTGCAAAGACATGATAACCTTTTACACTTTTGGTTGGCTGGAGATCTACAGGACTTTGACCGAAAGGGCTGCCATATAAGACCACACTATTGGAGGATTATATATATATATATATATATATATATATATATATATATATATATATATATATACACACACACACACAAACATTCTGGTGAAACGTTTGGAAAATTTCATCATTCTAGCAATGAATGGATTGGTTCAAAAGAACATGATTTAGCATTGATTGCTGAGGTGATAAGACCACTTTTAAAACCTTGCACCAGAATCACGTTCTATTCATACAATATTATACTAAAAGTAACTAAGTATTCCTACTGCTATGAAGAATAATATAAGCTATTGCAAACCAACAGGGTAATGTAAATATCAGGATAGCCTAAAAGCATTATTTCTTTAGAAAATAATGAGCGCTTACTGGTGCAGGTCAAAAAAATCGACATCAGAAGCAAGCAACAAATTAGCCTTTTGCTTTTGGATTGTCCACCCATCTGCTATGGACGAAGGTAATTTTTTTTTATATTCAGTTACAAAACTATGCAATATTTTTAGGACTTTCAGGGTGATACACTCTTACCCGCCAACCCATTCAGTGCCCCAAGAAAATAGGGACATCAATAAAAGAAAAAGGGGCATTTGAGTACACATATGTGCTGCCCATACTAAACTTGGGATCTAAGCAAATAAAAAAAAAAAAAAACATTTAAAGGAGTAGTCTAATGTCCCCTCCAACAAAGAACGCATATTAAAATATCAAGATGCCAAGTATCATCTCCCCTATGCTGTCTGCAATTTTACAAAAGATGTGGCTAATAACTGGCAGAGAATCAGAGGATAGATGGTTTTCCGATGAAAAAATAAAAACCTTAAAAGGTTACACTATTGTGTGATTTAAATTGAATAAGCTCGGGTGGCTGGAGCGCCTCTTTAGGAAACAAGTCAATTTATGTATCTTGTCCTATATTGTTTAGTGTCATTAAGCACCGTAATAACCAGTTCGCACATTTGCACACTTAATACCGAGGGTTAATGTATCACACAGTTTATTTTAGGTTTACAACCTTCTTTTTTTGTGGCTATGCAGAGGATGTGGATTAGTTCCTCATTAGTACCTTAAATAGTAATGTTGATTATCCCAAGCATAAAAGGAAATTCAGAGGTAGAGTGATACATAGGCTTTAAAGGAATTTTATTTGGCCTCTATACACTTGGGCTACGTAAAGTAGAAAATCTCAGACATCAATCTCTTTATTATTGTATGTACAAGATATTTAAATCACTTTATTTTAACATATTGATTTCCCCTGAAAGTACCACTGTTGTTCGCATATACCGTTTTTTTCATTTGTATAATATTAGAAATCCAAAAACCTTGTGAAACATTGGATAAAATGGAAAGGAAAATAACAGAAAAAAGTGCATTTGATAAAATCAGGCTTGTTCTGTTGTTGCTTGTTCTTTAGCCGCTTGAACTAACTCTATAAGAGCTGGGAAGCTTTTTATGTCATTTGTCTCTAAGCCCAAATTCGCAATCTGAAGGAAAAAACAAAACAAAAATATTAAGAAAACATAATGCGCCTATCTCACACTCTTTTTTCATTGTTAGGCGTCTCAATCAGTGTGATCATTTACTGTACTAAATCCGATCAGAGAATGTACCAGCATGTGGTACAGAAGTGGTACTGACAAAAATATGCAATTTAAATTTTTTTTTTAGCATACCTGATTCCCCATATATTCCACATCAAGCGCCAACTGAAGTCTGATTTTATTATCATCAGTAGTCCCTCCGTTAGATGTGTTAGTCGATGTTGTGGTTTTTCGAGCTTGTTTAAGTCTCTTTAAACTCTCTTCCATCTTCTTTACAGAGCTGAGAACATCTGATACAGTGTCATAATACCTAAACACAACAGGGTAAAGTGTCATCGTCATGGCAACAAAAAAATGGGGGGCCAGAATGCCACCTTCAATAAACTAAAACCACATCAGTTTGCAGGTGAATGTTGCACAAGGAAGAGTGGTATCCATGTTTAACTTGCAGGAGACAATAGCTACAGATAATCAGCAGCTGATGACTTCTTTATGAAGCTTATCTATTGAACAGTGAAGTGACTTGCAGTAAAATTTCATAAATCACATTAAATATGCATTGTTCTACTATTAGAAAGATGACCCTTGATATATTGTTAATTTAGTGGGATCACCAATGCGATGCTTACTGAATAAAGCCACAGGGCTATGATGTTATACTCCAACATGATTTGTCACTGCTGTCATGAATGGACAAAGATAGAGATAAAGACTCCTCTGCTTCTTCCCACTACACCACCTGTCAGCAGGTGGGACATATTAGGCACAAAGTGAACATTTTTTCTGCTGTTAGAAGCACGAAAGATGGGCAAGTGTAATGATCTGAGGAAGTTTTAAAGGGGCCAAATTGTGATGGTTAGACGTCTGGGTCAGAGCATCCCCAGAACTGCAGCTCGTGTGGGGTGGTCAAGGAAGGAAAAGTGGTGAACCGGGGACAGGGTCAGGGGCAGCCAAGGCTCATTGAAGCACTTAAAAGGGGGGGGGGGTGAAGGGTGGCCCATGTGGATAAATCCAACAGATTAGCTATTGTGCGCCAAACTGCTGAAAAAGTTAATGTTGGTTCTGACAGAAAAGTGTCAGAACACACAGTGCATTACAGTTTGATGCGTATGGGGCTGTGTATTCGCAGACCAGTCAGGGTGCCCATGCTGACCCCTGTCCACTGCCGAAAGCGCCAACAATGGGCAACTGAGCCTAAGAACTAGACCAACGAGCCATGGAAGAAGGTGACCTGGTCCGATGAATGTTTTCTTTTACATCACAGGGATGGCCGGGTGCGTGTGCATCGCTTACCTGGAGAACACATGGCACCATGATGCATCCATGGAGGCCCTACCTCGCAATTTACAGGACTTAAAGAGGATCTGCTGCTACCGTCTTGGTTCAGATACCACAGGACACCTTCAGAGGTCTACTGGACTCCATGCCTGGATGGGTCAGGGCTGTTTTGGTGGCAAAAGGGGGACTTACGCAATATTAGGCAGGTGGTCATAATGCTATGGCTGATCGGTGTATTTTTCTTTGTTGGCAGGCTAAATCTTGACTTCGACTAATAACTCCATTTATGGCAATAACTATTCTTCTTATAAAGAGTACTCATAGTATAACAAATACATGGAAGGTTTATCTGCATTGAGTCATTGTTTTTGCCTAAGCCGTACAGTAAAAAAAAAAAAATATATATATATATAGTGAGGTGCTTATCTGCATCTATCCACCCATAACACTGTAATAAATAACAGTCAAAAACAACATAATAGAGTCCCAGATTAACACGTCTCACACTGGACAAAATTACCTTTGATCCACCTTTTTTGACCCAGAGAGCATAGATACCAAATGTCTACTGTAAAAGCAAAAACTGTGCTGATTATGACCAATTTTTCTTTATAAACATTTCGATACATACCTCTGAATGCTGCCAGACAAGGCACCTTTCAGCCAATCCTCTCTGATTGACTGCTTAAGCAGATTTTTGTATTCACTTTGAAGCTGATAAAGGTGCTTCAGGGCATTGTCCACATAAGGAGAAGCCTTGGTCGGTAATTCCTAAGTAGTATTAAATTGGTATGTAAGCAAGGTTAATAATCAAAACAAATTTTATATAAATTTATACTAAACAATGAAACTGGGATGCTAAGATGTGTTTCTCAATGAGTCTTTAAACCTTAAGAACAACTTTTTCTGATCAGTTTTTGAAAGATAATGCTATAGTTTTTAAATGAGATGGGAGGGGGCATAAAAAGTGATGATTTAACTTTAACAAATTAGCACTGAAACGCAGCAAGAGTTGAGACCAGCTGGGTTACTGTGTGGTTACCTTCTACACATAGCACAACCTTATCCAAACTACTATTAAGCTTCGGATATAACCTTTTTTATGAGGAATCACATATTCATGGGATTTAAACCTAATGGTATTACAACAAGTACTAACCTTGTTTGTTCTTCTGTAAAGCCTGGGGACCTCCAGGGCGCTCTTTAAATAAGCAAAGCAGGCCTCGCTAAGGTCATTTGTAATTGTCTTATTAATTGCCAACAGAGGTATGGATATTGCATTAAGAGTATCCTCTAAGGCACCTACAGAGATCATATTATAAGAAAAAAAAAAAGAAGCAGAATAAGAATATGCAAAAAAAAAAAAAAAAAAGAAAAAGATACTGCGCATGACCCATTAAGTTCTACTATATGTGCACCTAGTAGAAAATGTTAAACATTTTTCCAACTTGCACTTTAAGGGACACTCCAGCCATCTTCTGCTTTTTAATGCATTTGATAGCTGAGTGTCTGAGTAACTAATGAGAACCCCCTCTATACATTTCCCATCGTTTTCCAACCACATCTACTTACAACGCAGGAAATGCATTTGGTCTCCTGCACAGGAGCTTACAGTTTCATGGGGGTCTACCCAGAACCCCCCCCAGTGAATAACTGCCGAATGCACTCCTATTGTTTTTATTGGGAACATTAATCGGCTGTTTCAAGCAGCCAAAACGGATGTCAAACACAGAATGATGAGGGGTAATCAGCAGCAGCCCTGAAGCTGCAGCATTTGCACCAAGTAAAGGTAGTGTTGTAATAAAAAAAAATATTCTCTGGTGGGGCTGTATGGAACATAAGAACACAGAAGACCTGTATTTTTTGTGTGTTTTTAATATTAATCGCTTTCATTACAAGTTTGTTTTAGGAAAATATTGAGGGACCAACACCAGGTTGAACCGAAAGTAAATAACTTTAAAATGCTGAACTAGATGGGAGGTTTTCTTTTTTTCTCAACAACTGGGACTCTGAGAAAAGCTCCAATAATGTAACACAGCGACAATGGAATTTATTCATTAAAGTTGGTTGCTGGGGGAAGCCAGTGAGATGGAACGGCAAACTTGTCTTCCAATAATTCCTTGGATGGCCCTGTATTAAAACATATTAACCGCTGAGGATTCTCGAAAGTCATCTCACCGAACTATGCAGTTCAGATCTTCTTGTAGA
Source organism: Spea bombifrons (assembly GCF_027358695.1). Lineage (NCBI taxonomy): Eukaryota > Metazoa > Chordata > Amphibia > Anura > Pelobatidae > Spea > Spea bombifrons. The sequence goes on from NC_071089.1 coordinate 36,486,284, forward strand.
CAACTCTGCATAGTAAGTTGAAACCACAACCCTCCTGCCAACCCCTTTAGTGAATAAATCCCAGTGTGTAATACTGTACTTTTTGTGTAAGTTGCCAAGTAACTTAAGTCTCATAAGGAACACTTAATGAAATCATTCAATGATCCGGTATAAAATATATGAAAGCAGTCTCACCTGTTACTATGGACATGTTCTTGAAACCAACCTGATCAAGCTTTTGCCTAATTACTTCTGTTAGCTCTGGTAACTAAAAGAAATAAAAAGATCACAAATAAAACAATAATGTAAGCTAGACTTTGAGCAATCTTTGTAATTGTTTTGGATTAATTACAACCTCAAAAATGTATCGTATGCCAACATGATTTGGTCCTCCATTTATATTAAACTGTATAGACATGGGGCGTTAGGCTAAAAAATAAAAAAAATAAAAACCCAAAAGCCGGCACTCGCATAACTGAAGGCTTTTGTTTGGGCATGTATGTACTTTGGGATTAAATGCATGGACTCTATGCAAACGGGTATATTTATTGCAGTAAAGGAAGTCTCATTTTTTCACTCTGATAGCAGAAGGATGCCTTCATCAATTACCTACGCAAATTGGACCCCAATAATCATTTCAGTTAAATATATGACTGGAGTGGGATGGAGTTTACCTTTTATACATGTCGGTGTTGTAATGCTAGCTAGTCAACAATTATTTATTGGTTGTACCTGATCCTTTATTTTGTCAACATCTGCAACAACAAGCATGAGCTGACGTGTGGAAATGACAGAAGGCTGTGACTCTGGCGCTGACCCACTTGCTTGGTCGTCACTGGTGGTCAGAGGCGAGGGGATCAAGTTACTCATTGGCTGTGGAGTTTTACCATCATTTGTTGTCCGAGATGCCAACTGGAGATAAGCATTCAAAAGACAAACATTGAAAAGAAATAATAACCCAAAAAATCAGGCCCAAATTCAATTTCAAATAACATTAATCTTAACTGAATATTTTTTTAAAGTTTTTTTTATTAATTTTTTTTTTTTAGCAGCCAAGGCAAAAAAAAAACCCTCAGAACTGGTCTGGCAAATGGAGTTTTGGGAACCGAGAACTGAAAGTTAACCCCTTAAGGACCGGGCTCATTTTTCGTTTTCTACCCTGTGGGACCGAGGCTGTTTTGACACTTTTGTGGTGCTTGTGTTCAGGTGTAATTTTCTCCTCACCCATTTAGTGTACCCACATAAGTTATATATTGTTTTTTTCAGGACAAGATGGGCTTTCTTCAGATACCATTATTTTGATCGTATCATCTTATTTACTATAAAAAAAATAAAAAAAACATGGTGAAAAATTGAAAAAAAAGACATTTTATGACTTTTATTTGAAAAATCTTTTACTCACCTAAAAAAGCAAGTAAAAAAACTAGCTAAATAGATTCTACTACTTGTCCTGAGTTTAGAGATACCCAATGTTTTTATGTTTTTTTGCTGTTTTTTGTACGTTATAGGGCAATAAGTACAAGCAGCGTTTTATGATTTCCAAATCTTTTTTAACAAATCTGGTCAGTCTGCCTCCATCTCCTCTTTGGAACATCTTTGAAGCCGGTTAACTCAATTTAACCCCCTCAAACCATATATTTTTGAAAACTAGACACCCCAGGGTATTCCAAATGCTGTTATTTTAACCCTTTCCATGCACCAATTATACAACTACACTTTGTCAAACTTTGTAATAGTAATTTTTTTTATTTTTTTTTCCACACAAATTGTACTTTAGTTATAGATATACAGGTTCTGGTATATGTCACTATCAAACAACACCCCAATGTGTGTTCAGCAACATCTCCTGAGTACAGCGATACCCCACATGCATGGGTTTGTCAGATTGTTTGGCTGGTAAAAGGCTACTTTTGGGGCATGCGTAATCCAGGTGGTCATTTGGTCATTCTGCCTCCATCTCCTCTTTGGAATATCTTTGAAGCCGGTTAACTCAATTTAACCCATTCAAACCATATATTTTGGAAAACTAGACACCCCAGGGTATTCCGAATGCTGTTATTTTAACCCTTTCCATGCACCAATTATAGAACTACACTTTGTCAAACTTTGTAATAGTAATTTTTTTTCACACAAATTGTACTTTAGTTATAGATATACAGGTTCTGGTATATGTCACTGTCAAACAACCCCCCAATATGTGTTCAGGAACATCTCCTGAGTGCAGTGATACCCGACATGCATGGGTTTGTCGGGTTGTTTCAGATTTAAAATGCCACATTTGGGAAGTGCGCTTTTTTTCTCCATTTTGGTCAGTCTGTACCTATGCCCTATCTGTGAGCTAGGCCACTCCAATTTACCCCATCAGCCATTTTTTTATATATATTAGACACCCCTTGGGTATTTGAAGTGCTTTTATTTTAACTCTGAGATTTTTGAGAAATTTTAGCACTTGCTCAAAATAATAAACTTTATTTTTTTTTTTTTATATTTTTTAATACTTTTTTTATATTTTTTTTTACACATTGTGCTGGTACTGGATGGTTCATCTAGTGACATCACTGCATAATTATTTTTAAATGTTAGCACATTTTTTTTTTTCCATTTTTTTATTTTTTATTTTTTTTTTTGAATATTTTACTAATCACATAGTGATTAGAAAGCTGGGCTCCATTGACTTGCATGGTTGAATGCAGTACCTGTATTCAACCAGCAAGTGGAGCCAGTTCTCTAGAGGGTCTGGAGACCCTCTAGCGAACTTTTTCGTCTTTATTGTTGTAGTTCCCGGGCCGCCGCCATCTTACTTGATGGCGAAGATCACCGGCAGCTGCGGCTGTGACCGCTCTCCGGAGCGGTCACAGCCCACCTAAAGGTAAGTGTTTGGTGTCGCTGGATGCCTCCTGATCGAGGCATTCCAGCGACACCATTTAAGTTTAGGAGGCGATCGTTGATCGCCTCCTAAACGCTTTTAAAACGGGCGTCCGCCGCCATACAATGTATGGCGGCTGTTGACGCCCCGGGGAGGGGCCAGACATGGCCCCCGATGCCGATCTCGGCCTTGCTGGATGCCTCGACATCGAGGCATTGCAGCAAGGCCGTTTAAGCGAAGAAAGTGATCCTTGATCACTTTCTAAGCTTATTTAACTTTTTGACGGTTCAGGACCGTCAAAGGTCATTTAGTGACCTTCTTGTCATGACGGTCCTGAACCGGCAAAGGTCGCGAAGGGGTTAAAACTTCCACCCTGATCTACCTTCAGCAATCTGAGGTTGGCTACGGGTCACTTTTGCCAGTATGTCCCTAAATTACTTTTTCTGCAATCAAACGTAGTTTTAGAAATACTGCTATATAAATAAGAATATAAAGAAGGCTTACCTCTTTAAGAAACAAGCAGTAACGTGACAGCAATTGAAGCGTTAGTTTCCAAAAACGATGTGCCAGTAAAGGTAAAAAGACCTTATCGGACCAGCAGGACGTCAGGCAGGTCCAGAGGACATGGGAAGCTCGAAGACAGTAAGGACTGCCAGCTGAAAGGGAAGGCAAACACGTATGCATGAAACAACTGCGACCACAAACCTTTCTTGTGTTGTACAGAGGCTCACTGGTTACAGCACAATAGAATATCCAGATTACAGGCCATACAACCCAAACACTGCTACTACAACATGTTTTATACCCTCGATGCACAACGGCCATTACAGTGCAACATAAAGGGTGTTATCAAAATGTATTTTATGAAATAACTACACATCACGCACTCAGATATTTTACCTGGTGCATCTTCTAGGCCAGCACACAAAGCGGATTCAAGACATCCTGCTATTTCCTTAAATCTAAACAGGAAAACAAAACATTGTAATACTTTTTGGTGCAGCAAATACTCTCCCAAACTTCGGCATAACCTTTATTATTCATAAGTACATAACACTGATATCAAACAACATGAAACCAATTTTGGGTACCTATTAATATCTTTTGTTAAACATTATGCATTAATTAGTATTAGCTGTCTTAGAGATTTCATTATGTCATGCAAAGCCTGCAGTTACTCTTTCAGCATTCCCGATAATATTTCAGAGCTTCTGTTAATGAAGTGACCTTCACGGGTTAAGCTTGGCTAAAGAGCTGAACCCAGCAGTGGTTAGACATGAGACAACCCAATCTTCAAACAACCAGGTATAGGAGGTTTATCTACACTGTTCTTAGGGCTCATCAAGTCATCTTAGTGACAATGCCTACCCTGTATATCATCATTATAAAGAATACAGTACATACAAGAAACCAGAACCGACAAAGTAACCGTTATACGCTTACAATCTAGGGTTAATATAAAGAGACTTTCAACAGCATCTTGGAATCCTCCTCCCCCTTTTTGTGTTAAGAAGTGTTGGACCAATGGAATAAAATATACTGTTAAAACAACTAATTTGGCAAAAAATTACAAATGTAACCATTATGGAATCTGTTTGCTTTTCACTTAACCCCTATGAAAGCTTCAAACGGATTTCGTGCAGCGATAACCCTGGCATAGGTTTTTGACCCGAACATTTTTGGGAGTAAAAGAGTCACGTGTTCACCTTATCTGGAAATACACGGGCAAATTCCACTTGTTGTTAAAACTGTGATAGGACGGATGAGCTCGTAATCGCTTAACGCTAGTTTGAGATCCACACTGTCTCTCAAACTTTCTCACAAAGTCCATGCTTATGGTGTATTTCTAAAAGGAAAAAATAAAAGCAGTAAAATAAAAGCAATTAAAAACACTTTCAAGTATAATAATTGTTTTTTTTTATTATTTGCATATCAATAAAGCAGCAAAACACAAGTTATCCCTCGCATTTAGCAAAAAAAGCACATACTACTACTATTCAGTATGGTGACAACAAAGGTATCAGTCTGGTCCCTAAATCATTTATGGACCAGACAGCAAACTATAGACGCTGTCTGTATCTGTTTTGACCTGTTCTGTCCTAATTCAGGGCTTCAGCTATTTCAGTTGTACTACATCGGCAAGGTGGATCTTTCTTTAGAATGCCATGGGCCATTATTACCTACTATGTATGTTAAATCAGGATATGTTAAAGATATTAATAAAAAAAAAATTATAAACTGAAAGAGCACCTAAACAATCAAAGCATACTTTCATATGCATTGTTTAAAGTTGGGGAAAAATAAAAAATATATTTAACTTAGGGAGAAGCTGCAGTTTTCCACCCCCTCCAAGTGCTGATGTTTTACTCTTTCGGGGTCTGAATAGATCCGTGCCCACAGCATTCACCACTGGAACCGACCAGTGGTAAGTAATGTCACGTGCAGCGAGATCTGTTCAGCCTAAAACATCTCCGGTACAGAAAGTAACCGAGGGGTGGAAGGGAATGTACCGTATTTGCTCGATTATAAGACGACCCCCCAAATCTTAATATTAATTTAGGAAAAAAAGAAAAAGCCTGAATATAAGACGACCCTATAGGAAAAAAGTTTTACCAGTAAATGTTAATTCATTTAAACACTTTTTTTAATAAAAGGTATGCTTGAGAAAAATATTTTGGTTTTATTTCCTTCTATTTTCCAACCTGCCCCCCAGTTATGCACATCTGCCCCAGAAGTGCCTTATACCCCCTATATGCCACTGTGCCCCATGATATGCCTTTTAACCCTCTAAATGCCACAGTGCCCCATGATATGCCTTTTAACCCTATATGCCACTGTGCCCCATGATATGCCTTTTAACCCTATATGCCACTCTGGCACTTAGAGGGTTAAAAGGCATATTATGGGGAAGAGTGGCATATAGGGAGGTTTAAGGCATTTCAGGAGGCAGAGTGGCATTAAAGGGGTTAAAAGGCATTTCACAGAGCACTCTGCCTCCAGAAATGCCTTACACCCCCCATTTAACACTCCCCCTCCCTCCTCCAAACTTACCGGTGCTTCTGAGTTGGGGGGGGCGCATAACACAGGAGGGTCCAGGTCCCCTGCATCTGAGCCCCAGGTGCTTAGTCCGGGCAGCATGTAGAGCTCCACGCGAATCGCGTAGAGCTCTACACGCTGCCCGGACTAAGCACCGGGGACTCAGAAGCACCGGTAAGTTGGAGGGGGCATATATATATATATGCCCCCCCCCTCCAGCTTACCGGTGCTTCTGAGTCCCCAGTGCTTAGTCCGGGCAGCGTGTAGAGCTCTACGCGATTGTATCGCGTAGAGCTCTACACGCAGCCCGGACTAAGCACCGGGGACTCAGAAGCACCGGTAAGTTGGGGGGGGTTAACACAGGAGGATCCAGGTCCTCTGCATCGCTGCGGGGGATCTGGATCTTAGTCTCATAATCAGACCTATTTGAGGTCTGATTATAAGACGACCCTGATTATAAGACGAGGGGTATTTTTCAGAACATTTGCTCTGGAAAAAAACCTCGTCTTATAATCGAGCAAATACGGTATATGGGGGGGGATTCTGCAGAATACCTTCATGCAATTGCAAGAGGGAGATCATGTCGAATTTAAAGGGACCCCTCAGGTATCATTTGCATTCAAGTGCATTAAAATTGCATGACATAAAGCTGAAGCATGACGCTAATTGTACAATACAAAATCTTGATTACAAAAATGGCAAGACCAATGTTTTAATTACCTGATGAAATATGTCTGGATTTCCTGGGCTGAAAAGAGACGGTAATTTTTCCTCTAAACCTCGTGCAATTTCGGGCCAAACAGAGGTCAATAAAAAGTCATACCCAGGAACCATGTCTGCTTTATCACTATAAAAAAATTTAAAAAACATGTATGAAATACAATTCAAATTGTAAGCTGACAAGTGGGGCCCTCAAAAGCCCACCATTCTTGCCAGAACCTTTGTGTCTGTATGTGTTAATGTATATTTGTTATTTTTGTGTTAAAATTGCACAGCGCTGCGTAATTTGTTGGTGCTTAATAAATAAAAGGTAATAATAAAATATACAACCACAGTTATGCACCAAGGATATTGTTCAACAGTTTGTTATATCAGGCCCTCAAGTGGTCATTCTACACCACGACAGCTAAAGTTGAACACCAACGTACACTTTCATGTACTTCTAATGTTATTTATTTATTTAACAATGCCATATTTGCATTAATGTATATTTTTCCACCTGAACTTGTGTTTTCCGGCTATTTCATGCGCCTCATACAGTCCATTTAAGAAAATCATACTACACTCTTATGGGACATTTTTACCTAATATTCCAAACAACCGTCAATTTGTCAACCAGAGCTTCAATGGTTTCCATACCCTTTACCTTGTCCAGTGACGGAGACCAGTTGGACAGTTTATTACAGACATTTATTAACTCTTCATCAGTTTTTAATTTATATCCTAATTACAATATGTATGGTTGTTTCAAGTTGGTCCACGTAGGGATGAGGAAGGTAGGTGAATAGGATTATTACCTGGATATGGCTCCTCCTGTTACTTCCCTAAGAAGCCTACAATGGTAAGGAACAAACTCCAGGAGCTTATTATACATAGCCTGAAGCCCGTTGGGATGAGACTGTACATACTGTTCCACTATCACCTGCAAGCACAGAAATCATAGGTTAAAGATGAGCAGAGCTTGATCAACAAACCATTTCTTTAAATGACAGTATTATCTCTTTAAAGAAATCTAAAGGAAGAAGGGCGAGAGGCTTAGGTGTAACGTAAGGAAGTTTTGACAGTGACGGTGGACATGTGTAACAACCGTCGAGCACAAGCTGTAAAGGTTAATGCATATAAAGATGCATGGAGTAGGCATATGGCTATAATGAGTATATGACCTGGAACACATTACGTTTTTCTTGTTTTTAAGAAAATGTGACAAATTAACTTCTCTACCACATTATTAGGTACAGCGTTCCTTAGTCAATGGACCGGTTGGGGAGATGGTCGATGCCAAGCCAGCACAGACCGTGTATTACATAATACATATAGGTTTCCATGCAAGTTGACAACGTATGTATATCTGCTTCCAGTAACAGTGGCCCATATTCATAGAGGATATTTACACAAATAGTCGATGTTATACAGGTGAAGTTTACCTCCTCAATATAAGGTTTCACCAGCACCTGGCCCACTAATGCTTCTGCATCTCTGGTTTTGTCAATTGTTGCATATGTCCGTAAACAGTGACGTATTATATCCACGTTGGAAGTCTGAAGACCTTCTAAGAGCAGACCTTCCAGAGACTGCTGTAACATGGCCGTTATGCCAGCAATACGCTTCAAGGCAAAGAGAAAGAAAACACATTTTTAGAAAGCACTCTAAATTACTGTTGTTAATGTGGTCAGCTTTGTATATGTGTGTGTATTTAATTATGTGTAATTATATATAAAACATACATGTCACAAGAAATTAACCTGGCCAACCTCGTGTTCTAGGGAGCTGGACTAATGGTATACCTGGTGCTATGATCTTAGCAGTGAAAAAATATATTTGATGACACCTGTAGGTTCATATGATCTTATCATATGACTGTATCATTCCCACAAAAGTACAGGAATACATTCCCACATTTATAAATGCTCTTTAAAGCTTCATATATCTATCTCTACATCCATAGATAAGAAAACTGATCTCCTTAATAGCACACAGGCTAAAACTCACATCTCATACTTCAAACTGCTACATTTTCAGATGGTCTTCTCATACATATTTTAAAGATGTGAAGTTTAGTTACGACTTGAAACAATGTGGTTTATTCAATAAAAGTAGAGTCCTCATATGAGTTGTGAATTTAGCTTCCTGTTATACATAATGAAGGTCACTCCGGTGAGCTTCTGCTTCAAGAACAGCTTGTCTGGTCCTTTATAATGTATAGTTAAATCAGCAATATTTGTTTAAAGTCTTCTTGCATGTGGAATTATGTATTATACAGGGCCAGCTCAGCCCTTCGTGATGGAGAAACCTGACCATTTTGTCTTTTCATAATGAATAGTGAAATGAGAGAGCTTTGACCACAACTGCCCTGTTCTGTCCATGCCATTAGCAAATAATTCAAATGCATGCCATGAATGGTATAAATATATATAATTTCAGATACTCACGGGTCTCAGTTTATCCAACAGAGGCATGCCCTTGCTTTGGACTGCATGGAACTGTAACTGGTTAAATTCTGTGGCAATTCGTTCCAGGACCTGTCCAGTCAACAACGGGCTTAAAAAAACACGGATAAAGTGTAATTTTACACCCTTTTCTGTGTTGGTCCAATAAAAGACATCTCCTTTGAATAAACTTCTCACGTACCCAATAAATTTAGAATTTACTAGCCAAAAGGGCTACTTTCATTCTGAGCAGTAACAAAAAAACCTCACATTGATAATGTTTCCCTTTCGGAAGTTCCCCACTACTTTAATACAAGACTACTTACAGAATCACATAATATTCTTTTATTTCCCATAAAAAAAATAACTTCTGCCTATTATTTGCATGCCTTTTGTTTTTTGCTTGGAATTTCAGTTTCCATAAGTGCCATTTCCGTGCAATGTATTTGTGAGTTAAAAAGATGTACCATAAGGACACAGCGACACTAGATGTACACTGTATGGCCAAAAGTATGGGGGCACCTCACCATCACACCTATATGAGCTTGTTGGAGATTTCACTCCAAACTATGGGCACTAATATGGTGTTGTCAGCCATGTCCATCAGACTTCCAGTGAAGCATTATTCATCCCTCCAGAGTCCACTGACAATGTGGACAGTAATGCTTTACACCCCTCTAACTGACGCTTGGCATTGAGAGTAGTGATCTTCAGCTTCCGTGCAGCTCCTCGTTCAAGGACACCTATTTCATGTCACTGAGCTTTTCAGTACGACCAATTCTACTGCCAATGGGTGTCTATATGATTCATTTATACATCTGTTAGCAACGGGTTTGGCTGAAACACTAGCCAGCGAAGATTGACTGTATCTACTAACAAGCATAAACTGATGGCATCACTCTACTGACCTGCTTTGATCGGAACCACCCTCTTTGCAGCTTTGGGAGTTAAGTATTTTTTCAATCTTTTCAACTGAGCGAATGACTTGAATCATCCTTAAGACACACATCTGTAGATAAAGATAAAGAAATCTTTTAGTTTATAACAATAACCCATTTTAAAATTTCTATATTGCAGTTCAGTAGATTTTCATTTCTGCTGACACCAGTTTAAACTAAACCACTATATTATTGTATATGGTGTTTAGTGAATTTTTAATAGCTTTTTGTTAGGAGAGAGAGAAAAAACAGGGTGCAAACGAGGACAGTACTGAACATTAAAGAATATACCGGTAATTCTCAGCTGTATTCAAGCCCTCTATTCACATACACATTTACTCAACAAGTATAGGGGCAAGAGGATGTTCAATTGCCCTCCCAGGCAACTATTTGAATAGCAAAGGCCTGCATTGTAAGGGGAACCTAAGGAAGGATGCTGAGTCGCGCAAGTTCTTATCGCAGATTACAAATTTAGGGTAACCTAAAGGCCTTTTACAGCACTGCACAACCTGAATTTCTCCTATACAGAAAACATCAACTGGATTTATGCCGTATGAATTTTAAAAGGGAAGACAAAAAATATCTTTATGTAACTTTTTATCCTGGTATATATCAGAGAAATGTTTCCTGTCATAGAAAACTATTTCTATTGTTTCACAGTAAATCACATAACTGGTACCTGCTCCCTTCCACTACGAATACACAGATTCTAACAATGTTTCAGTATTTTCAAAAAGGTCAGTATGAAAGGGACTCTTTTTAATGATTCTGTTAGTACAAGAGTCCTAAATACACAGCTCGTACCTTCTTTTTCCTTATATCTTCACGTTTAGCCAAACGCTCATCTACATCCCGGATGACATCCCTTACTGATGTCTTCAGACTCTGAATAAAAGAAATTAATAAAATATGCACAGACGTTGCAATTATTATTTTTTTTTTTTTATCTGCAGAAAAATAATTTACATACGCATTGGTAACATGATTTAGATGGTAGATTACATTCAAAAGTTACAGTAAGTACAACACAATACGTCTATTGATATTCTATATTATTCTACTAACAAAGGACAGTGCATACCTAATGATTAGATGAAAGTGCATCTGTCGTTTTCCAAATCCTATGTAATGAGATTTATAGATTTAAAAGGGACAGTGCCAGGGAAAAAATATTTCCTATATGCCATACGCTATATAAAATTGCAAATCTTTATGAAATAATAAATTTGATTTCACCACTGTGTTCATGTTTCCATCTGAAGGAAAAACCTCTGAGGTTCCGAAAGCTTATGTAACGGTACATGTTCTTCTATGTTGGTCCAATAGGTATGAACCTCAACTGAATACTCCAGGAGAAATAACAATATCTTAAACAACCAAAAATATAAAGCTGTCAGCCATACCAGGACTTCTTCCCACAGCTGTCCCAATGGTACTGAAAGTTGGCTCAGTGCTTTATCCATTCCAACCTGGTCAACAAGAGAACCAAAGCACATATTCAATGTTGGACGTTTTCAAACATAGCAACATCAGTTTGGAAGACTTTTAATCCAATGATAGGGTTAAACTTTATACTTGTATACAGTATTTATGCTTGTAAATTATATCAGAGTGCAAGCTTTCACGACTACACGTCGCTTCTTGTATATAAAGATGGGATATATGGGTGGGGTGATATTGAATATTTGTTCACTTTTATCAAGAAGAACACATGCTCAAAAGGTAAAGTAAAGCAAATGCATTAAAAAGATTCAAACGGTTTTAAAAATACAAATAATCTGGTTCACTTTCTCTCTGAGCAAGCAGATTCCACGGTATCTATTTGGGGTTCCACTGTAAAAGCTCGGGAAACGTGAGGACTTTCACCAAGAGCACAATAAAACAAAGGTCCTGGCATTATTTATACACACACATGGTTGCTGCAGATAAGATCCATCATCCTGTTAAACATGCCTTTATTTATTTTTTCTAAGCAAACATACGGTGTGAAAGAAAAAACACGGATCAAGAGTCTTAAAGGACAGCGCTTAATTTGCTTTGCCCAGCTAAGCGAGATTTTGTCGTTTTCCCTCCTCTTAAAGAAAACGTCATTTTTATAAACTACATTATATGTGTTATTCTAGCATATAAACCACATTAGTAGTAAGGCATCAGATATCACCCCTAGATGCACTTTGATGATGTGTTTCAAAAGCCTTCCCATACCTGGGGTGAGAAAATGGGCACATTGGGAAAACGTAAAGTGGTAGCAGAGCTATCACATGCATTAACAGCTGTCTCATTCATTCTGTTTTGTTCTTATGTGTCTTTTTTGTTTTTCTCTGTAGATATGCCTCAATTGCACACTTTATTTGGTTAATTCACTAAAATGGGAGCTGGAAGGAGAGTTTGCAGGAGAGTTGTGGTTTGAACCCCCAGAATTCACTATGCATTAAGAAGGACCATGCCTAGCAAAATTTATTTTACTGATTTGGACCTACAAACTGCACAGTTCAAACACTGAGTGGACCAAGGAAATTTGTACTGCCTTAAATGTGTTTCATACAGGGCAATCAGACCAATTCCTGGAACAAAGGCTCACTGGGGTTGGCTCTTGGTTCAATGATGTAAATTGAAATGGGAGATGCAACTAAAAGCTCTTCTGCAAACTTTCTCATTCATGCACCACTCACTTTCTCAAGGAGGGAATGAAATATGCTTCCAGCCAGCTTACAACGATGTGTCTCAAAATAACTTCCCATAGCTCTTCAATTATCATCAATAATGCTGTATCGGTACCCTTTTTGATATTAAAATGGATATATGAACAGCTGCTGGTTGTTTAGGACTGGCACTAAATAGACTTCTGAGAGGGAACCAGGTTATGAAAAACTGCAAATCTTGATTAAAGCAATACTGAATATAAAATGAAATATACCAGGTTGGTGGAGAGATTCACAAAGTCTGCATAGTCCTTGTTGATCAGCTCTACCATAGCTGTCTTGAGAAGTCTATAATATAGTTCCAAGTCATCCCGAAGATCCTCCAGCTGTACACGTTTTCTGCATTCTGACATAAAGTTATCAACATCGAACCCATCCTAGTGGAGATCAAACATTCATGTTAACATAATATAAAAGTTAGGTTATAAAGTCATTTGGTAACATGTACATATAGCTTAGTGAGAGCCTGTATACTGATTTTAGTAGCATTCATCACAGCTCATTTAGTGGTCTCAGATGACTTATGAAGAGAATTTGAGCCCCATTGGGTTCAAGTCCGATATACCAAACTTCAACTCTAACCTTAATACAATATTTAATATTGATTAAGAGTTTGTGTCTTCCCAATAAACTCAAATCCTACCTCTTCTACTGTTTTGTTGGAAGGATATGCTTCGTTAAAGCAATTTAGAACTAGAAAGATTGTAGCCTCCATAACAGGAGAAATAAGCCTAGTTTAGGAGAGAGGAAGGTACCCCAAGAAGGTATCGGTAACAGTATTTGTTTCCTTAGTATTTCTTTCCTGAACATATGACACAGCCAAGGAGCTTTCAAGGTTTTATAAAAGTTAAGTATTGGCAAACTAAATGGCATGAGTGTTACTATGAATGATACATCAATATCAGCACTCAGCAGAGAAATTAAATGATTGATGTGTATTGATTAATAAACAATTATCAACTCTACATTACCCTGAATAAAATTCATTTTAAAATATTTTGAAATTTAAATTTTTATTTTGCTTAGATATCCTAATATAAGGTGTTTAAAGTATACATGACGGTCTCTTTGGGAGTTATGTGTAAACAGTGATTTTGGTGCAAGAGTTCTTAGCACCGTAGAAACCCAAATAATGTTGCTGATGATATGACCAGTCAGGCGCAGAGTGGCAATCTGGCACACAGAGCATATGCCTGGTGGGCTACTGGCTAACAACGCAATGTACTGATCTGATCCTACGCTCCAGTGGCAGATCAGGTGCTGCAGAGTGTGAATATACCTGGCCACGTTCTACATAAGCATAAAACGTAGTCTGCGGCTGCGCATAGCCACCCGGCAACCAAACTTATGTCATCAGGCAGCCGCTGGCCTTAAAGTGCCAGCGCCGTCCCATCATCAGTCCAGCCCTGCGCCCAGCCCACTGGATGTCATGTTTTATACATATCCCATTGTAATTCAGAATTAAAGTGCATCAAATTTTAATTATTATATACACATATTCTGCCCTATCATAAATAGGAGGGTGAGAAGGATTTTAATCTCTGAAGAAGCAACACAGGCTCCTGTGGGTTAGTAATATTCAGCTTTTCTTTTTGTAATAAGTATGGTACTTGCAACCAAGCCATATATTGATCCAGAATAGGTCTTGTTTGAAGCAATAGTCATGGCAGATATCCCATAATAGTATTATTCATGACCGTCTAATTACATGAAAGGTTTATTAGTATATTTGTTTGCAATTACTTATTGCGTAGGCGAGCAGTTATTCTGAAAATAATTCTGTGTAACACACAGTGAAACTTAAATAATTAGTAGCCCGAACCTTCATGAACTCGTCTTTATCAAAGCACAACGAACCCGGACCCTGCGGCAGCTGCATTCCGACCCGGTCCATATCGCAGCCGGCTGGTGGAAGGCAACAAGCTTACGCGGCACTTCCGCCAACCCCTGCAATAGAGATGCGAAAACTGGCTGGCAGAGAAGGACAGTAATGGAGGATCTGGATGTCACAGCGACACCTAACGGCCGCCAGCAAAAATGGTGCGTCTCACTGAATGCAAATTCATGAAATATTATATGTTTTTGTTTTTTGCTGTGCTTAAGGGAAGGACATATATATATATATATATATATATAGATATATATATATATATATACATATATAAATACAAACATATATATATATATATATACATAAATACATATGTGTGTGTATATATATATATATATATATATATATACACATAAATATAATATATTTATATATAATATATTATATTAAATATAATGGTTGGTAAAATCTGAATTTGAATGAATACAAATTAAAATATATCAAGTTGTAGATTATATTACAATATTATTATAATACATACACACACCCTTTAGGGATAGACAACTACTGTGCTTCATATATACATAGTGGTTGGCAAAACTCAATTTTACTGTAACATCTGGCATAGATTGTCAGTAAAATGGCTGAATAAAAAGTGTTAATAAAAGATTAATATTAACTGGTTGTCGAATTTCAAAAATAAAAAATATACGGTATATTTCTGTAGCGGCTATTTTTTTTTAAAAAAATCCCACTTTATTTATTTTTTTAATACTAAATGATTGCTTCTATATAGGATTTTAAAAATGAAAGACTTGGTATGCATTTTTCATGTGTCACTGGCTACCCCGACCTAAAGGTAACTTGATGGTGTTTATTCCACTACCTTTCAAAAGTTTGGTTTTACTTAAAAATGTTCTTGTTTTTGAAAGAAAAGCAATTTTTGCCCATTAAAATAACATGAAATGGATTTAAATGATTTTTGAGGAATATCTTCATAGTCGTACAGAGGCTTTTTATCAGCAACCATCATTGCTGTGTTCCAACGGCACATTGTGTTGGCTAATCCAAGTTTAAAAGGCTAATTGATCATTAGCAATTATGTTACCCAACTAGAAATTTCTTTGTTTTTCATGAAAAAGTGACCCCAATGTTTTGAACGGTAGTGTACATAGAACACGCATCAACTGCCTAGCCAAGTACAGGCATAGCATGTGTATACAACGACAGAAACTATACACCCGAAACAAGGGACATCCCAGATATCACATTTTTAATGGATATGCTAGCTGGGTGGTCCCTTTAGCTTTTTTTGGTGTCCTTCTTGCAAATGCATGGGGGGTTTCTGTAGAAACCCATCATATTATTATTTGGTTTATATATCGCCATCATATTGTGCAGCGCTGTACAACGGGTATGCATTTTCCCTCAACAAATGTTGCAGAGGAGATGTGTTCGGCTGGATGTATCAACATGAATGTGATATACTTAATTCCAGCCTTTACTAGCGCTGGCTGTGCGAGCTCTATGGGCAGGGGTCCATTCAGACCCCCGTATGCATGCGCAGGAGGCTGTCCCGGTGCTTTATTTTTCCTTTATTTTTTTGTATTTGAAGAACACAGAGTACTTTAATATGCATTTTTCTTTAGTGGGGCTGTCAGGGGGCAGTAAACACAGTGACAGTCAAGTGATCTGCTCTGTGAAAGCACAGCACCAACTGATCAACAATGCAATATATGATCGCAGAAGGAATTATACCTGGGAAGATAAATACAAATGCCCAAGGATCTGGAGTGGAGGGCTGAGGATTGGTCCCTCTCCTCCAGACTGTTGAATATAAAAGCAATGCAAAACCAATATCATCATCATTTAAATGTATCAACCCTACTTCCTCCTCCTGCTATTTGGATAAATTGTTCCAGTCACTATTCAAAGCTTATATAATTCTCTGACAATGTACATCTTTGCCCCCAAACCACCGACTACACTCCGTATCAATCAATACGATGATTCCATGGTACTTCCGGGTCACGCTTCCCAGAGAACTACGGCTCCCAGCGCGCTCGCGCAATGCCTGCCGGGAGCTGTAGTTCTGGCGTTCTCCGTGGGAAGCGAACAAAATAGTGACGCCTGTGGCCTAATCCACCAATGGATCCTCCAGGAGAGAAGGTACTGCAGTAGCGTCCTCAGCCCGGCTGTTGGATCCATTTCAGCCCTCCTTAAAGGGAACAAACGAGCGTTCAGGGATGTTGCAATCCAATAAGCGCCTGAAAGCTTTTCGTTATGTCTGCCGTCTTTGTTCTCGGTTTCTGATGCTCTCATAAGCCGTTCGATGTTATGATTTGTGTGCTTCTGATATTTTGTTTCTGACTGCTCATGTTTTGCTTTTAACAGGAAGACAATTCAAATGATGGAAGAGATCCAGAAGATATCTCTAATGATGGAAGCCAGCCAGCGAAAAGGAGATGCACAGCATCCGAGGAGAGCTCCCCAATCTGTGAGAACTCCAACCAGGACTTTGGGTACTTTTCACAGTTAGAAATCAACTCTAATTTGGGGAAAATATACTTAGGTACACGTGTATGCTCTAATTTGGGAAAGATATACTTAGGTACATGTGTACGCTCTAATTTGGGGAAAATATACTTAGGTAGACATGTATGCTCTAATTTGGGAAAAATACACTTAGGTACACGTGTAAGCTCTAATATGGGAAAAATATACTTAGGTACATGTGCACGCTCTAATTTGGGAAAAATATCCTTACGTATTCTGCTTAAGGAACTTGTGTTATTTCTGTTGCTTGGCGCTAAGGATGACAATATATATATTTTTTTATGAGGTAACGCAACCTCTACCGATCACCCGGACCCTATCAGCTCATCCCCATCCATCTCCTACTGTTTCACGCTCCCTCTACCACCCACTAGATTGTAAGCTCACAAGAGCAGGGCCCTCTTCTCCAGTTTCTTATTATGTGTGACATTAAACTATTCCACTGATTGTAACAGCGCTACGGAATCTGCTATATAAATAAATGTAATGCAATAAATTCTATGACTGGTTGGATAATGGTTTGAAACCCGTCCTATGTGCGCATATTGCTGTTTTGGGTTGTCCAGTAAACACCGTGTTCTCCAACATGAGTACGTTCTTGGCCAGACTGCCCAAAATAATTACAATCATCTAATCTCAATCCAGGGCTTGACAAATTTGTTGTGAATCTAGGCGCCAGGTAAAAAAGTTAGGAGCCAGGATTTTTTTAAACTAACAGTTGGTCAGGAGTGATCTGATCATCATCAGCCCACTTACTAAACTCACAGCGTTTGACCTGGAAGCACCCTGGACTTTCAGGTCAGTGCTGTTTGTTTTTTTTTTTAAATATATTTTTTTAACTCTTTCGATGCTGATGTTCCATTGGAGCACAGCATTGACAGATATTTAGTCCCCACAAGCTTGTGGGGACAAATGTTAACCCCTGCAATGCCACGAATGTGTCATACACAATTGTGGCATTGAAGGGGTTAACGCTGCACCGTCGCTCTCATGGAGTGATCAGGCAGCAGGGGGGTGTTGGGGCTGGTCTCCACACTCATGGCGAGACCAAAGAACCCTCTCACCCTGTCCCTGAAGCTGCCTCTGGCAGCTGGGACTCAATTGCTGGTCTATAGACCAGCCATTGCAGAGGGAGTCTCTTTGATGACTGCTGTAGGCTTCTATGCCTACAGGAATCATCAAAGGGCTTGTGGGGGCTCGTTTTTTTGCTGTTGCTGGTCTGCCTGGGCTTCCAGGCAGACCACCGGCAGCAGAGCCCCCAAAACGGGGGCATTGAAGGGGTTAACGCTGCGCTGTCGCTCCCATGGAGCGATCAGGCAGCTGGGGGGGTGAGGTCCCCAGACTTGTGTGGGGACCCAATCAACAGACAAACCCCTTCCCTGAGGCTGCCTGTGGCAGCTGAAAACACGAGTGCTGCTTTTCCAGCAACCGCGTTTTCAGCCTACAGGCTCACTCCGTGGGAGTGATCTCAGGCTCGGGGGCGGGCTCGGAGTGGCTGTGCTGTCTGCCTAGACTTCTGGGCAGACAGCAACAGCGCCCCCATGTGGTGACTCAGCCTCTTACATCCACAATTTTTTCTGGATGTAAGAGGCTGACAAAACCTAGGCGCCAGGACAAAATTCTCTGGCGCCTGGGATTTGTCGAGCCCTGTCTCAATCTATCTCATAAAGTGATTTTATTTAACAATGACTCCTCTCACAGGTTCGCAGCACCACTTTTTGTTACATGTCTTTTCTTAGCACTTTTGTGATCGGTCCTATACCTCGCTCTCTCAGCACCGCCCCCCCCCCAAAAAAAAACTGATCTTAGCGACGTCTTTTCAGCTTTCCTCCCATGGTGGTGGCACCCCTTGTTTTCTTTCCCTTCTCCCTCTGTTCTCGGTTTTCCGCAGCTTAACAAAGATGTTTATATAAAAAAAAAAAAAAAATTAAAAAAAATAATGACGCTATGAGATGTCTGATTGCTTTAGTAATGAAAATGTGTTATTTTTAGGTCCAGCTACTTTCCCGCAGAAAATCTAATCGAGTACAAATGGCCACCAGAGGAAACGGGGGAATACTATATGCTGCAAGAGCAAGTCAGTGAATACTTGGGTGTCACGTCTTTTAAGCGTAAATATCCAGGTAATATGCCTTGTTAAGGAAAACTGTATTATGTCTGCCTTTATCTATTTCCCAATGTTAACATGCTTTACAGAGATCCTTTTTCAGTTCAGTATAAAGTGTCCTTCATTTTATAAATTAGACAATGGCTTGATTGTTGATATCTTAACCTTTTGCACGATGGATCAGCAGGTTCTTAATGCACCGTTGGGTAAAGCATAAAGCAGTTATGTACAAAAAGTGATTTTTGGGGCAGTCTGGATAACCCTAAATGGCATTGTCTTGCTTATTTGACCATTCCGTTGGTTGCTGTAGTATTGAGTCCGGTTTTCAAACTTATGTACAAAAAAAAGTTATTTTGGTACAATTTCCAATTGTTATTAGGTCTCTGTTTATTTGAGCTAGCAGCTTTTTGAAGATAAAACTCTCACAACCCCTAGCCAGTTTGCATACAGCCAGTTTCTAGCTGAGGATGATCATGGGAGACGTAGTTTTAAACAAAGCTGTCTATAAATGACACCTGGTCAGAAGCAAATAACTAGATACCTAATACAATAGTTAATATGTCCTTTTCCCCATCTGTTAGATTATTTTACCTTTCTGATTTAAATTTTGTGAAAAAAATTGTAAAAAAAAATATTTATCATAACATGCCCTGTAGATTTTTTTTAATGGTTTGTTTCAGTTTGGTGAAATACAAATTACATTATTATTTTCTCTTTTATAGATTTAGAGCGAAGAGATTTGTCCCACAAGGAGAAACTTTATTTAAGGGAACTTAACGTGATTACAGAAACACAGTGTACATTAGGTAATTCTGGCATAATTCAAAATTTTCATACATTTTATTATAGGTTAATAGTGTCCCTGCTGCAATTTGGTTTTATTTCATAGCTGATGACCTGCATCTTTCAGGGTAAGGGTTTCATAGAATTACCTTTTTTTTTCTTCTTCTATAGTCTTTAAACCAATAAATACACTATTTAATAGCGAGCCTGGCTGTATTGGCCAGGAATTGCAGATTCATAATTTGTCATTGTTCACTGTAATGCATAGCTTAAGACGTTATTGTAAATAAACTTTCCTTTGGACCTTAGGTCCTCTTTCAGAATACAAGGCTTTTTTTATCCTTCCTAAGAATGACTTGGAGTTTCCTTCATCAGAATGGATATTTTTATAACATCCCATAATATTTGCAGGCAGAAGTATTCTCATTCGTTCTCTTCTCTTGTGAATTGCCCTTGGTTTCATTTTTTTTCTTCAATCCTCACAGGTCTGACTGCTTTAAGAAGCGATGAAGTTATTGACCTCATGATAAAGGAATATCCGACAAAGCATGCAGAGTACTCTGTCATACTGCAAGAAAAAGAACGACAGCGCATTACAGACCATTACAAGGAGTACTCAGTAAGTGGTATAAGAAGGAAACAATTTTCTCTAGATGTGTGTGTGTGTGTGTGTGTGTGTGTATATATATATATATATATATATATATATATATTTCACTCTACAATGTAAATTGGACACCTTACAACTAGTATCATCAATGTTCAATACCAATGTAGCACTAGGGTAATTGAGATAAGGGTTTCTATTAGAACATTGATTTTTGCCTCCTAAGAACCCAAGTGTCCTCTTTTTTTAACTACCCCAATGTATAATTTTTTCGCTAGTAATAGCCCTGTAATAACTCCTGAGTTACACTGAGACTTCTTTAAAATATTTATTAAAATTTACTGTACAAAAAGAACAAAAAGATACCCAAGTAAACCCATTTTAAAGAGAGTAATATTGTTAAAGGATTTTTGCTTGTTTGAGAAAATAGTTGTACATAGTATGTCTTAGATGACTAATAAAATGATTACAGACTTATATGGAAGTCATATGGTAAGTAGTTTGTCTTGTGAGGATATAAGAAAGCAGTTAACTGTAACTGTAGGCTGCTGGGGGTTGCTGGGATCCCTTTCAGACCCCACTGAATATCAGGCTGGATCTGAATTCCAGATGCACATTGGCCTCAGGAAATTCATAGAGACATTATACATTATATAATGTAACATGGTTTTTATATTGACAATGGATTTTAAGGATCTTATTTTTATTAGGATGATGATATGATAATATTAGACTGCCTTTGAAATCAGCAATGTTATTAAAATATTTAAATATATTTTTTATTAACTTGTAATTATAGCTTGGATAGTAAAAAGGGACCTGGCAGCATTGCTGACGTTGTATCAGTAGTAACTTTACTCTTATTCTTTCCATTTTATCTTTATTAATAAAACAATATTTCTGCCAGAGAGCCTTTGTATTGGACTTGATTTTTTGTATCTTTGAAAGGAATGAATTTGAAATTAATTTTGCTTTATGAATTTTTGTGGGATTTGTAAAGGATGTAGCATGGCTCAACTAAGATCCCATTGTGCAAGATATCAAGTTAGCCCCCTTCTCAGTGAATCTTTGCACCTCATTCAAAATAAATGGACCATAGTGGCCCATGGCAGGCACCCACTTTGCCAAGGATGGATGGATTAGGCTGCCATTTGTATTGAAGGGCAGAACACTAGATTATTTCTGTTTTTAACCTGAGAAATGTGACAGTACAACACTGTGTATATATAAATGGTGATGGGGAGGAACTGTAAAGATGTTTTAATATGTTCTGGGAAAATTACTTTTCAGTCATCTAATTGGAATATTTGGATATAATGGTAGTGGTATTATCTTGTCTTACTATGCTTTCTTGCCATGAATGTGTATAAACCATACAGGGTCTTATTTTAATATTTTGGGGTGAATTTGCAGAAAATCTCCATAAAGAATAGGGAAAAAGTGATTGAAAACAATGAGAATTAAATGGGTCAGTTGGTTCCTTTTTGTCATCATTATCAATGTATAGATAGTTGAATTGAAACATTTGAATGGCTAGGTCTTATGACATCATCTGGGATTATAGTAAAACATATTTGGAAGTCTGATTCCCATCATGGTAAAGTGATCTCACTACTGTTAAATCATACAAACAATGAGATTTTTTTTATTTATTTTATAGACTCAAGGCACAAATTGTATTTTTATACCAATATTTTTCCGTAACAGATAACTACTGGAGGGATTCAGAATGAAGTATGTGATCAGGATGAAACGGGGAAAGTAAATACAGTTTTACTGCCAATTTATTTCTTTTCATTACTTGGCATGAATGGAACTGCGCCTAACGAGGACATCTGTTTTTCAGCAAATGCAGCAACAAAATACGCAGAAGGTGGAACCCAGCAAAGTCCCCGAGTACATTAAGAAGGCCGCCAAAAAAGCTGCCGAGTTCAACAGCAATTTAAACCGTGAGAGAATGGAAGAAAGGAGGGCCTACTTTGATTTACAAACACATGTAAGAGGAGTTAGTGTGCGCGGAATTTTGTATCGTTTGTCCTCAAGAACCTGTCCCGATATTTCAGAGGTCTTTTCTAGTGAGGGCCACATCTGTAAATAATGGAAAGGAAGCCTGTCCTGTTTAGCATAGGGGGCCGGTGTTTAGAGACTTCTCAGCAGATCTTGAATTTTTGTGTTCACTCAAACATCTTTTAATTATTTAAAAATCTAAGGTTTTTAAATATTTTCATAATCTCCTTAGTTCCAAGTCAAGCTCTTACTGGAGTTATTTAAAAACCTATAAGTGATTAACAGATCTTAAGGTGAACACTCATGTCTCTGTTGTGAACATACAAATAATTCTAATTATTATAATAGTCTCTAATTATTATTGTGTGTGGGTTTTTTTATTCTTGTTATCTGCACCAATTAAAAATCAGGTAGAAACTACTAAAATACCAGTTGAGAAATTAGCCATGGAATGAAATAAAAAAAAAAAAAACAACTTTTTTTTAACATTTGTACTTTTTAAATACAAATTAATTTACTTAATGTCGATGAGAGAGGCTGTATTTGCCTAATGTACCAATAAGCTGAAGATGTGGCACTACATTTTTTTTGAAAAAGAAAAAAAGTGGCGTTTCTTGCTGTTAAACGTACATTTTAGAGTGATAGGTTTGGTTTTAATATTTAAATTGCATAATTTCCATGCCATACCATATTTGTATATATAATACTGTCAGTAATGTGGCATAGATTCTCATTAACCTTGCCAAGAACAGCTTCTTGTTATCCAGTGGCCAAAACATGAATAGGTATCATGAAGTTGATAATTTTACACCTTCTTAATTAAAACCAACTTTCATTGCATTCCCAGAGAAAAATGATAAACACAAATAATCGCATGTTTGACCCACATTTATTTAGGGCTTCACCAATGTTTTTAATATTTTTTTTTCATCTATGGAACAATAGGTAATTCAGGTACCTAAGGGAAAATACAAAATTCTGCCCACTGAAGTAACGAAAGTGAGTCCATATCCCGTTTCTCTCATCCCTGGACAGTTTCAAGAATACTACAAAAGGTATGTATTTTGTAACGGCAATCGATATTACCACATCATTCCAGATAGGTTTGTTTCATTAGGGTCCTCCTCACCTTTTGTTCCTGTAAATTCATTTACTTGTGTTATGCTATACTTGTTAAGTACTTGTTTACCCATTGTACACCACTGCAGATTATGATGGTGATATATAAATTACCGTATTTGCTTGATTATAAGACGACCCCCCAAAATCTAAATATTAATTTAGGAAAAAACAAAAAGCCTGAATATAAGACTACCCTATAGGGAAAAAAAGTTTTACTAGTAAATGTTAATTCATGTAAACAATTTTTTCATATTTAATAAAAGCTATGATTGAGAAAAATATATATATTTTTTTATTTGCCAACCTGCCCCCCCAGTTATGCACATCTGCCCCCAGGGTTGCCACTCTGACCCATGATGTGCCTTTTAACCCTCTATATGCCACTCTGCCTCCAGAAATGTCTTATACCCTCCTATATGCCACCCTGCCCCATGATATGCCTTTTAACCCCCTATATGCCAGAGTGGCATATAGGGGGTTAAAAGGCATATCATGGGGCAGAAACATATAGGGGGTTAAAAGGCGTTTCTGGAGGTGTGTGTGTATATATATATATATATATATATATATATATATATATATTATCTCTATATCTGCTAACAGCAATCACACTCCTATCAAGCCAAGGCAGCCATTACATGCTGGAACCTGGGGATGATAGGAGTGTGAGTACAGCCTCCCTATGTCATGCTACCACCCCCCCTTCTCTGGCCCCGTCCCCAGAGGAAGGAGGGGGAGGTAGAATTATGTGACGCTCTGCTAGCTTCCTGTTCTCCTGCTGCTAGCAGAGGAGACGCTGCTAGCGACCAAAGCACCGGTAAGCAGCCTGGCCCCAGCGGACATTTTTTTGAGGTCCGATTAGAAGACGACATCGATTATAAGACAAGGGGTATTTTTTTTTTCTGAAAAAAACCTTGTCTTAAAATCGAGCAAATACGGTATTAAATAATCACAATTATTAAATAGATTCTTCTGGAAGTTGTTTTTTTTTTCTCTTTCATGCCAAGGTGAATTACAGTTGGATTCTCATTTCTTTCAGTGTAGGGACACTCCAGCCACCGTACCCAGTTTAGTGCATATGATAGCTTAGTGATCCCTTTAAACTTGTGTGGTCCCCATAGCAAATGCTTGGGGGGTATTACAGAATCCCAGATATGCGTTTTGCCCACCTTCTGTATAGGTTATCAGGGGATTCTGCAGCATCCACCTATGCATTTACTACTGGGACCACACGGTATACTTACTGTCAGTCAGCTCCAGCACTGGGTCAGTAAGGGTTTTTAAAGAATACATATTAAAATGCTCACAAAGTCATTTCATAGTCATTCTTCGTTGGTGAGGCTGCCAGAGACGTTAGACTGTCCGTTTTGTTGAAATAAATCAGAAAATAAAACAAGCTTGCAGGAGAGTTATAGTTTCAAATCCCTTACTTCATTGTGCATTGTGAAGGGCCAAACCGAGCTTTCACTTCCAAAGAGGTTTGGCTGGCCTTAGGTATTGCCTGGACACTATGGGAAGATTTCTCCAATGTTACATCAACTATTGAACTATGAGTTATGCCAGGGCTTGAGAAATCCCAGGAGCCTTGTATCCCTTAGATCAGGGGTGTCCAAGTTTTTTCTGCAGTGGGCCACTTCATCAGAATTGTATACGTGTGCGGGCCGCACTCATTTTTCACTGTGAGAAAATATGCAGATTAAAATAAAGTAAATGACACAAAACCTTTACTTTTCCTCTCACTGATTTCAGGGCCTACAAATTCAGGATTCTGGATAAGTAAAAATAAAATAGTTCTATTTATTTTAGGGATGCACTAAAATGAAAATTCAGGGTTCACTTAGCCGAAACTGAAAATGACCCCCCACACACACACACTTTTAATAAAAGTAAGTTACACACCAAAATTGTACAAAAAATTATATATTATGATTGTTAACAGCAATCTCAGGCATACCCAGATTCCAGCATGTACTGGTTGGCTGGGCATTGTACCGGTATTTTGTGTCCAATTTTAGTGTGTAACCACGCTTTTATTAAAAGTAACACACCACAATTGGACAAAAAAAAAATCAACTATATGACTTGGCATGATAGGAGTGTGATTGCTAACAGCAAACACACTCTTTTTATACCCAGGCAACCAGTAAATGCTGGAACCTAGGCATGATGGGACTGTGATTGCTGTTAGCTGTTAGCAATCAAACTCCTATCATCCCAAGTCAGCCAGTACATGCTGGTACAGGGTGGCTGTAAGTGCAGACCCGATACTGCTGGCAGCATCAATACACAAGGGGGCAGCTAGCCAGGTTTCAGCATGTACTGGCTGACTTGGCATGATAGGAGTGGGATTGTTAACAGCAATCACAGTCCCATCATGCCTAGGTTCCAGCACTTACACATCCATGCTATCACACACGCACACAAATTCATTCATTCACAGATTCATTCCCTCAATCAGGCATACTCATTCAAACACCCTCCCCACCCCCTTACCTGCACTACAGCTCTCTCAATGCCGATCACAGACTTCAGCAGGGGGCGTGGCCTCCCTCATTCTCCCCACAGAGGAGGCAGGACTGGAGCAGAGAAAAGACCCTCCCACAAGTAAGCAGCAGGGCTCTTGTGATCCTGGCTGCCGATCTCACGCGGGCCGCACCTCGAGGTCCCGCGGGCCGCATGTTGGACGCCCCTGCCCTAGATCTTTTAATCGGGCTCTTAACATTTGCCATTTTATATTGATCATTATGGGTGTACCTCTTTCTGCCGCCTAAATAATGTTAAGATGGCTCCTAACTTCGTCGCAAATATGCCCAGCCCTGTATTATGCATGACCAGCCCAAAGTTTCATAATGCATACTAAGTTCGCAGAGTGGATATTTCACCTCTACTACGAACTGCGACTGGTTTGTTATGAACAGCTGCCTGCTAACGCTGTAACTCGAGCTTCGTCTCGATAATGAAGCAATTCTTCTTTTTTTTTTTGCATAGGTATTCCCCAAATGAGCTCCGCTACCTGCCACTCAACACAGCCTTATATGAACCGCCCCTCGATCCCTTGGACCCCGAACATATTGCCCTCGACAGTGATGGAGATTCAGATGAGGTTGAAGAGGGGCGCAACGAAAAGAAAAAGAACAAAGCCTCCTCAGTAAGACTCATCTGTGTCTTTACTTGCAGAAATATATTAGAAAGAATAGCCTACAACCTCACTATGCTTTAGGCTCATTCTGACTTATGATGTACTGTAAGAACGACATCTCTCTGTAATAAAATACAGGTTTCTTATTAGTCCTTAATCAGTCCTTGGTCGTGTGTTAGATTCAGGATAGCCATATGCATGCTTAAATTCATTCACTCTATAAGCATCTGCCGCCGCTAGGACTACCGTCTCCAAGTATTGTGATGGAGACCCATACCTCGCCGTAAAGATCTTCATTGCTGAAAGCTCAATTGCTCGTGGGATTAACCCTTTGTGAGTGGAAAGGGAATCTGACAAGCACAAGGGGAACACGGGGTCTATGAACCCATAATCCTTGGGGAAGTCGGTGAATATACTCCTTTTAACTGAGGGGTAAGACATAGGAACGCGGTATATTGCTAAGTAAATGTATTTTTTTCTTTTTTGTGAATAAAATACCAAATCTTGTAAGGTTCATTTGCTTAACATACTAGAAACTGCAACAGCACATTTCGGGTGATTCTCAAAGTAAGTAATTTACTACTTATTATTGCCAGTAATAGCTGAATTTTTTTTTTTATTTTTTTTTTTTACTTTCCTACAATGCAGGGCAGCTCATCTGGAAACGTGTCTGAAGGTGAAACCACACAGGACACCCAAGAGGACTCCGTTCAGGGAAAACCGAAAGCGAAAGAGAAACCTACCCCGAAGAAAGAGGGCACCAAACGTGTACAGTCCAAATCGCTCTCCGGGTACAAGGTAGAAGAAAAAAGCCCCTGACTCGGCTTCTTTACTGACAGCCTCTCTCCCTGAAACATTAATACTCCTTTACATTTCAGCTCTTCATCCACGCTTGTTTTCTCCCAGTTTCCTGCTCCTTGCACAACCTCATCCTCGTTTCTCTTGCTTTGTGGTGTTCTTCCATCTTCCTGTCTTCCGGTTTGTTTCACTGGGGCTTTTCTGTAACCTTGACTAAGGAGTAGCGTCTATGGCCATTCTGATCCTGCTCTTTAACATTTTTATTGCCAATGTGTAAGTTCAGAGGAATGGCCATAGATACTGTTTTCTCCTTCAAACTGACTTTTTTCTGGTTGTGATTGAGTTTAACCACACTACAAATTCAGTGGGCCACCAAGTTTGCCTTTCTCTAAATGATCCCCTGGACTGAAACAATGGGATAAGTAATGAGTTAGGAATAAGACATTTTAAATGCAGTTGGTTGATTTTTGGGATCTCCATTGGGGTTCCTTCTTTTCTAAATTAGAGATTACAGTATTATTTACAAGTAACAAGTAAGTAACACAGTTATAGTCTGCCATGGATCTTGATGCAGAATGTGTACCTGTGTGTGTGGATATACATATTAAAACGCACACAAGTATGCAATCTGGGCAGTTATTCAGTGACTCGGAGGTAAACGTTGAAATCTCCTTTAAGCCAAGTAGGGGGATTTTGAATTTTTGGCACTAATGCACCTATAAAGTATTTAAGGCAATTCAGTTTTAACATGGACATCCAATTATCCAGGTATCTAACTGTGTTGAATGCTAACTGACTTTGGGAATGATGAGTTTTAAATTTGATAGACCTACAGGGTTCCTTGTTTTGTTTTATGTATTTCACATCCTGCTTTTGCAGTAAATAAGAACACATTTCACGTGTGAGTTAAGCATTTCCACAATTGTGGCCTGTATGCTTAGTGATCCATGTACTAACACCACATGACGTTTTCAGAGATTCTCACTCAACTTATGTTAAGGGGTTTTTGTGCATGCTCTGTTTTATTCATTAAAATGTGTTTGAGATACTTGAGGGAGTTTCCATTGCAAAGAAAGTGGTTAAATACCTACGTTTTTCAGGAGGCAGGAGAAATAATTTTCTGTTGTAGACTTGGTTGATAATTTGTGCTAAAAGCAGCTCATAGAACACACACACACACACACACACACACACACACACACACACACACACACACACACACACACACACACACACACACACACACACACACACAATAACTTATTCTATTTCAAATTATAGTATTTGATCATATCTACCAATGAATGACCTCCAAATCTATAGCTATAATAGTCCTTAAAATTGGAAACCAGATTATTCTATATTTATTCCTTGACCATTCAGTGCAGTACTGTTGGTTTTAAGAAGTGTATTATTTTTGGTTTAATTCCTATTTGTTATCTAAAGCTTACTCTGTATGCCATTACGCTGAGCATATGTATTCTTTGGATATTGTGGAGCCACAACACAAGTTCATTAAGTCCTGTAGGGTTGGTTATGTTCAGCCGTATGTATTCCCATACATCTGTAAAAAGGCACTATGTCTGATATGCTGAGCTTATGTAGCTGATAATAGTCATACATTTTATGGCATTTTGGGTGTGATGTGGAGACCGGTGCATAGACAACATAGGTTCCTACCATGAGTATGCAGTATTCAGTCATTCATTGTGATGGTTGTCCCTGTATGGGCAAATGCATTGAGTCTGTGACCTAAGGATCTCCATCCTACGGGGTTTGGTTTTCTTGTTAGGAATCGAGATCCATTGCCATGAAATTGTGTGTAGTTGTATTGACGTTTGCTGATCTGGAGATAAAATAGACCTAGGTAATTTATTTTTTGATTGTCAGTGTTATTTCCACTGATGAAGATGAACAGCTCCTATATACTTCTGAATACACTTTAACAGACCAGTCTTGTTGTGCTTATGTTATAAAAACTCATAAGCTTAAAAACGGAAAAGTTTTAAAGAAGGAGTAGAATTAAAACACATGGTAATGGATATCCCTCTCCGGTACTCTGCCCCATGTTCGTGGTAACCACATATTAGAGTTCATTTTGTATGCGTACCAATGCATTTTACCGCGTGCACATTGGCACATGCATTCTTTTGTTGCAGGAATTATAAAATTAGACTTGAGTCTCATTTTCTGGCTTCTCCCCCACACATTGAAATCAGGGAAGGTAACTAAGTATTGCGTCTACGCTTCCCACAAGTGCGCTGGAGCTCTCCCATTCAAGTCAATAAGCAAACTTGAATGTTGCAATATAATCCAAGCTAGTTAGCCAATAAAGGTATCATCTTTACTAAATCGGCTAACACAGTTCTATGCTGATTCTATGGGAACTCGGCTTGCGTGAGCGGCAGCCGCTCATGTGTATACAACCAGCTCCCACTTTCCATGGAAAATGGACTCTAATATACATTAAACAAATCCTGTCTTTTTAAAGGTGCTGTTTTTTCTACCTTGTTGAATTCAACACGTTTATAACATAATTCCAATTACTGTTGAATAGACAAACCCTTCCCAGAAATAATTAGGGAGCAAAATTTGATCTTATTCATATCGTACCTGCCATAGAAATTGGGGGGGGGGGCATCTTAAAACTCTTGTTTTTGTGATTAATAGGAAGTATGCTAAGGTTGGTTTGCTTGACATATATGCAATTAATGACTTGACAAAGTGGAACAGCATCTTTAAAACCCAGAGACTTTTCTGAAATTTTGTAACAAACCCATTATTAACGCCATTATGGTTAATCCCGTGTCCTACACCTCTTCCCCAAATCCTGTTTTGCTCCATCTATTTTCTATATAACATGAATCTCGTGAGATTTTTTTGAAAGTGATTTATGCAGCACGTATAGCCTGGTGCCTCCATCGTATTTCCCATGAAGCAGCAGGAAAAACCAAAGGTTCTTAAAAAGAAAAAAATATATATAAATATATATATACAGTATATATTGTAGTACTTTTATTCTGTGTTTGAAAAAATGGGTCAACCCAGCATATGGGACAGATATCCGTCTATACGTTTTAAATGTATAGTCTAATATTGGTTTATTTATTCTGTAGACACTCCTGTGAATGTACCAAGATTTCAATTATTTTTATTTTACTGTTTTATTTTTCCTCTCAATATGTAAATAGGCTGACAATTGCTTTATTTTTCATTTATAAATAAATGACATTTAATGTCATCCTGAAGGACTCTGTCATCTTTTTGAAGGCAATAATTCTGCCAGCAGTATCCATAATTGCAGATTACATTAAATCATTAGTTTTCTCTTTCTGTTTTTGCTTCTAACTGATGAGACATAATTCAATTATCACTTAATTACCGTTAAAGTTTGTACTCTGTTACCATTCATGGACTTATTCTTGGAAATCAAACGACTGAATTCCAAGGACCTTCAGACTTGCACTATAGCTAGTGTCTCAGTTGGCTAAAGATTCGTTTCATAAGGCATTGGCTTTTTGGGTATTTGTGATGATTTTTTTCCATTTTTTTTGCCATCAAACCTAAATTAGTTAAGACTATATACATGTTTTACCCTTAAAGTCAATACCGAAAATATAAGGATTTATACAATGGGCATATCTTGGCATTGACCTGTAGATCGTGTGAATATAGTACATTTCATAGCAATGGCCATTGACTCTCTTCACCTTGCAACTTATCTTCACACGAGCCGTGATGACAACTCTGGGCTTGGAAAAAACTTCTGAGGTTTCACATACTAATACCATAGCACACGGTGGGTGTGTAGATAGGTATAAATATTATTTATTATAAATATAATGGTTGTAATCCCATCTACTGTGTACATCTTTATCTAAAGCCTATATAGCGACTTTATTTTATATCTTAAACCTGTACTTCAATATATTTTTCCATGGACAACAAAATTATGACCTGCTACTAGCAAGGATATAAAGATTGCTGATATGACCGCAGTACTTTCTGTGTACCTGCTAGTATACCCAACAGCACAGAACTTTACATTGATGATTTCCTGCACTAATCGACAGCGGAATGAAAGATGTGTCAATACAGTTTCACAATCGGTTTGGCTCATTTGCAAATTTTGAGCTTTATTAAACATTTGTTTAAATGCTTGGGAGATTTTATAACAATTGTATTTATACAGACCTATTGCGTAAATTGTTTCTAAAGAACATGATATGCATTAGCTGTAAAATTTATATTTAGTATGTAAAAACTTATGGGCTTTAATGATTCGTACTGGTGAACGAAGCATGGCGTTTTAAAGGTTGTGGAGAGACAGAAAAAATCTAAAACAAACCTGTTGAGATGAATTTCCCATAGAGGTCACTGACCTGAATGCACAGATCAAGAGTTAACTAAAGTGAAGCAAGGTGTATTCGAGAAAAAGGAGAGCAAAAATACAATTTGATTGAATTCTTGTTTTTGTAGTTGTACCCCCTTTAAATCCTCTGATAAAAGTTACATTCACGCATGACGTCATTTTAATTCTACTTCCCTATATAAAAGTAAATCATGTGTTGTATAACAGACTATATAGTACAGACAAAAATAGTGTTATCCCCTATTAACTTGTAAATGATGATTCATATGTAAGAGCTGGATATCTGTGAATATTCTTAAATTTTAAGCAATCATAGTATTTTTCTCGGTTTAAACAATATTTATACAATGACTGATTTTGCTTTCCTATTTAAACTATGCGTGGTTGCAATAGTAATAGTCCTAATTTATTAAATTATGATGCAAATTATCACTTAGAACAAAGTCTGCTCAGACTTGATCCCATTAAAAAATGTTTTTACCTATTCTCTTTATCTTAATAATGTTATAACTAAATGCAGATTTAGAAATATCATTCGTGGTACTGTTAAGTGTCCTGAGCTTTCCAGAAATATTTTTTTATCTAGTAAAAATTCATATTTTTTGCTAGGCAGATTTGTCATGCGATTCAAATGCAGGCCCTGATGTAAACTTATAAAATATATATAAAAATTCATATGAGGGGGAAAAATATAATGACATATCTGTTAATGTTTGTCTGCGTAATGTTCTAGACCACTCAAGTAATCCCATACTTCAAGGGACTGATGTCCCATCCACTCATTTGACGAGCCTTTATAAGTGTGAGCAGACATGGTTCTTATTGAATGTTTATCCCTTTACAAACAATACTGCTGGTGTACTTAATCTATTCACACCCTTACAACTATTTGCACATATTAATTTACCAATTGATCTAAAAGTAGAGGTTAACCAAGAGGGCCCTCAATGGCATGAAATGATAGCACTTTTCTACCGTTCCAGCCAAAGTCCAATCCAAATGCTATTTGTGGGATTTGTCTGAAGGGTAAGGACGTGACCAAGAAAACAAGGGCTGAGAAACTAATACACTGCTCCCAATGTGATAACAGTGGTAAGTAGATCAGTCTCTTTTACTAATCAATGCACAAATTCCTTTACTGTGACATTTCAAACACTTTGTGCTTCAGAGCTTTGGTTGTGTTATTCCATTGGTATACAAGTAGTTCACCAAATGATGCTCAGGACATTTTTCATACAGCGTACAGTTAGATGTTAAAGTATCTTTATACTTTGTATATCGATAGCTTTGAATAGGGCTCAACAAATGCACAGCACAGTCAGGAGCTGCCACCTCTACTGTTGAGGAGCCCATGATGTGGTACCAAGTGACTCTGCTGGGCTTCTGTCTCCTAGAAGCATATAGCAAGGAAAAGCCAGCTCCCTATAGAGCCAGTTCATGAGTCCCAGTGAAACCCTACGTTCCATGATGCAGTTGCTAATTGCCATATCGACCTACATTTCAGGGCGCACTAAAAAAAAATATGCAGAAAAAGATTTTGTTACTTCCTGAGTAACATCTGGGAGTACTGTGATATTCCAACTTAACCCCATCCCAAGTTTTTACAAATGTAAACATAATATGAACTTTACAACTGTAAACAATCATTAGATGCTTGTGCGCAGTACCTGAACTAGCAGTAGGATATCAGTGCAGTTTCCACTGTATCATCATGTAAAATGATAAATTGGTATGAAAGGGCTGGTTTTTGTTCCAGATATGATAGGTCCAAGTTGTACACCAAAATCCATACACATATTCCATGTATTCAGCGTCTGTTATTTTGATATGCAGGAGAGGAACCCTTTCAGCAATTCATATGTGCAGAGCACATTTTCTTTATTTATGTATTATGTTATGTAGAAAATGATTTTTAGGTTGACCAGCAGCATTAGTGTACTTTAATTTACTAATTTCCCTGTAGGCTTCATAATGGCCATAAAATCTCCTACACGGGTCAGATATGTGCCAATTTATTAAAGTTTGATTTTGGCTATAATGGCTCGTTTCATGTAGTAAGAGTATACTACACACTGCTGCAATACTAATTATTTTTAACTGAGAGGCATGACATTGTTCAGGATCAATATGAAATGTTTAAGTTAAATCTTAAAATGGCTGATCACAAAAAAGTATTTATCTTTATGTATTTTTAAAGTGTGTGCATTTGTTGGGGTAAAATACTTTTTCAACTACTATGCAGCATCTGAAGTGTTTTGGTAGCCACCAATTATCCATAATCCTTACATTCTTAGATATTTAGCAGATTTTCTCTATTAGTCTTGGGAGTTTGGGTTGATCCTGTCAGTTAATGATACTTGAATAACCATGTACTTTATGTCTACCATAAATTCATTGATACAGCTGACACAAGTGATAAGATTAGAGCAGAGATGGTTACATGTTCATAAACTGTGTGTCTGGAACCTTGTACAGGATTCCATGGTTGCTGATTGCTTCGTTCTCAAAGTTTATACTGACTAAACTCAAGGCTGATGTAGAGGATGTTTGCAATTATACAATTTGTTCTTTTCATTGATCCTAGGCCACCCATCATGCTTAGATATGTCTCCAGAACTGGTCGCTGTAATAAAGAAATATCCTTGGCAATGTATGGAATGTAAAACATGTATAATCTGTGGACAGCCTCACCATGAGGAGGAGATGATGTTTTGTGACCACTGTGACCGGGGATACCACACATTCTGTGTTGGACTTGGTGCTCTCCCATCAGGTACACTTTTAAACAATCCTATTCATTTTTTTGGTGGGGATTCTAAATTCCATTTTATTATAGTTGCTGTTAGTTTAGGGGCTTGCACAATATCAAATTATAAATCAATTCTCAAATAATAGAGTGCAAATAGGATCAAAGAAGCCAGATAGAAAGTTTTATGGCCCCAGATATGCCACTCTGCCCCCCGGCTTACCTATGCATCCCTAGACTTGCTGCCCATGTTCCAGACTCCCTGTTGTCTAGTGGGGGCAGCCGGTAGACATCTGTGCAATGCGTGTAGACAACCTCTGTTGTTGGCCGGCACTTCCACCGGGGCTTCTATGACGGAGCACCGGAATGTCATGTCACGCCGGCGCTCCATCATAGAAGCCCCAGCGGAAGGGGCAGGGAGCGGCGGAGGTTGTCTACGTACATCGCACAGACGTCCACTGGCTACCAGAGGAGGATCCAGGTGCCCTGCACCGCTGATATGAATTGCGCATCCCAGAGCTAAACACCAATTATAGGCCGTACGCCCACTTTAAAGACTTAAATAAGAGGGGGAGTGGAGCCTATAATCGAGCCAATACGGTTTTTGTGTGTGTGTATATATACACACTTTTTTATGTCAAAATTTAAACAATTTAAATATTGGATTAGCATTTTGTCAATATATACATATGTCTGGAGTGTAACATGTGGTACACCAAGTTATAAATATAAGAGGGCAGCCTATAATTGGGACAATACAGTATGTCATTAGAAACCAGCTTACATGACTAACTTGTAACGTTATTATTTCAAAAGTGTTGCCATAATTAAAAAAAAATAAAACTTAATTTTATTTCAGGTCCCTGGATTTGTGACTGTTGTCAAAATGTTCCAGCCACACCAAAAAAAGGAGTCAAAAGAGGCAAAACCAGCAAAGAAGGATAGCTGGCTATTTTTATTCTCAGATGCTGTTGAATGCACAAGCCTTTCAAAACGGTGCTACATGCTCTTGGATCTCATACGTGTACCATTTTTTTTCATATTTTTACACCAAATAATAAAACATTTGGATTCTTAATATTTTTTTTCAGTAGCATACAGGGACCTGACATGAATGGAAGAATCATGTTTGTAGGGTGTGTGCTTGATTTTATATATTCATTATTATGAAAAAAGTGAATACCTCGTTATCAAGTTTAACCACAGAGGGTTGTATGTGTTCACTGATAACTTCACTTTATCCTCAGAAACCACAAAAATAGATTGTCAAGTATTTCTTTGTATATTAGTCAAAAAGAATTATGAGGGCTAAAGTCTAGTTGGTAACATTAATACTTTAGATCGTTAACTACTTGAAACGTCCATCTTACTAAAATGTCTACTGTTGTTATGCGTCTTAAAAGCATGCTCTGAACTTCTCCTTGAGCACATAGCTCGGAGAATCAATTTATATATGAAATTCTGTGCTTCACCGTCAGATTACACGAGAAACCTCAAAAGCTCTTTAAAGCCCAGAAAACCATTACACACTGAGGTATCTGACAAAGAATATTGTGTTTGCCTGAATTCTTGACATTTATCCTATTGGGAAATTTCAAATGGGCTGATAGACTGGAGCCATAAAAGTTAATTTAGTTAATTCATGTTGCCAGGTGTTTTACAAATTAAAGATGGCTTTAAACAATCAACTAAAGAAACACTTTAAGCCCTAACTTGTGTTGTGATTTTATTTTTTTAAATACCAGAAACGTGATATTCTCTCTACAGGTGCCTCATTTATTTTGCTGCAGTGTAAAAATCCACACCTTACTGACCTACTTGCTGCAGGGTTTATGCTGTCTGGTGACAGCTATCTTCTCATGGTAATCTTAAATTTAGCATTTTGTTATTCAAGGATTTGTCATGATGATTGCCGCACTATATACTAGCCAAAGTGTGCCAACAATAAATTGTAGTGGGAATCTCTCTGGTAAACACCATGATGTCGTTGGATGGCTATGGGTTAGCAACGTAAACTTGCTTGTACTGGATTCCAAAGTGAAGGATTGTTTTTCTTTAATCCGTAGTTTTTAATATATAAGACTCTACTATAAATTCTTATAACCGGAAAATGAAGTACAGAAATATTTGCATATATATATAAAATAAAATGATGCAGTACTGTGGAAAACGTTAAAAGGGTAGGTATAAAATGCATAGGACCTTAAACATGGGGGTCGGCCAAGGAAACTTGGTGCAGCAGATGAAAGACACATCATGCTCCTTTCCCCTTCCAATCGGAACATGTCTAGCAGTGCCATCAGCTCTACATTGACAGAAAACAGTGGGACCCTGGTACACCCATCTGTGTGGAGAAGTCTGGTAACAAGTGGTCTTTATGGAAGACTTTTGGTCAAAAAGCCATTCCTCCCATGTGGAAACAAGGCCAATAGACTCAACAATTCAAGAAAACACATGACCTGGAGTGCAGAAAAATTGCAGCTGGTGCCCTGGACTGATGAGTCAAAATGTGAAATATGTGAATGTAGCAGAAGGAAGTTTGTTCACTGACGGGCAGGAAAGCAATACAAGAAAAAAAAAAGGCTACCGCCAGCTTGTATATAACAGATCAGGTGTTGGACCGAGGCTAAAATAGTACTATAAAGGAAACACAGATGAATAACCGGCCTGTAGGAAAGTGATAGATGGTGTATAGGAGGGGAATCTAAAATATACGATAAATATATAATACTGTCCACTAAAGAAAACAAAATTAGGAATGGACATATCTCGTAAGAAATTTGTTAAAAATGGTATAGGTAAACTATGACAAAGCAACTTTTAACAATTTCAGCTTATGTTCCTAGTACTTTTTGACCCCCAAGTACCTTTGCCTGAAATAATTTTTTCTGGTTGTCCCTCTCACCTGCAAAAGTAGAAGATGTAGGAAATATGGATGTTTTTTTCTTGTGCTAAACCATCTTCACTGTACATTCTGAAGGTTTATCCCCAGTTAAATATGCAAAGGGCTAAGTAGCCCTAACTAATGCTATATATTAATATAAGAATGTTGGACATTTAGAAAAAAAT
Organism: Spea bombifrons; assembly: GCF_027358695.1. Taxonomy (NCBI): domain Eukaryota; kingdom Metazoa; phylum Chordata; class Amphibia; order Anura; family Pelobatidae; genus Spea; species Spea bombifrons. Next base: position 36,524,088 of record NC_071089.1, read on the forward strand.
ACTATGAGCCTGGATTCCAGGCTACATCTTTTCAGACATTCCAGTTTCAGATCACATGACCCCTTTTCAGGTAAGTTCAGAAAACTCACAAAGTGTCAGTTAACAACAGATGATGTGCCTGGCATTAAACAAGCTTAGAAACTGATCTAAGATCAATTTAACGGTGTTGCTGTAATGCCTCGATGTTGAGGCATTCGGTAACGCCAAAAACGGCAGTAGGGGCCCTGTGTGGCTTCTCCCCGGGGCGTCAACTTCTGCCATACACTGTATGGCGGTGGATGCCTGATTTAAAAGAGCAATCGCCTTCTAAGCTTTAATGGTGTTGCTGACATGCCTTGATAGGGAGGGCATTCAGCAACACCAAAAACCCATCCCAGGACGCACTGTGACCACTCCAGAGATAACAATTTTGGAGTGATATCACAATTGGGCACCATCCAGTTCCAACAAAATGTAAAAAGTTTATTTTCATGAGCAAGTGCTTAAGTTAACACTGTAGTAAAAGCATTTCCAATTGGGCATCTAGTTTGATGGGGTGACTTGAATTGGCCTGGCTCAAAGATGTCCCAAACAGGGCATAGCCACAGACTGACCAGATGTAAAAATGAGGAGGAAGAAAAAGCCCACCCCCTAAATGTTTCCTTTTAGCTGACAAACAACCCAACAAACCCATGCATGGGTGGTATCACTGTACTGGTGTTGCTGGTGGTGTTTGACAGTGACATATACCAGGAGCTGAAAATTCATAAAAAGTAAAAAAAAAAAAAAAAAACATGCAAAATTAAGTGAATGTAAAAACTTCAAATTTCACGATATGAAATACCGTATTTGCTTGATTATAAGACGACCCCCAAAAATCTGAATAGTAATTTAGGGAAAAAAAAGAAAAAGCCTGATTATAAGATGACCCTATAGGAAAAAAGTTTTACTAGTAAATATTAATTCATGTAATTTTTGTTTTTATTTCCTTTTATTTGCCATCCTGCCCCCAGTTATGCCTTATACACCCTATATTCCACTCTGCCTCCCTGATATGCCCTTTACCCTCCTATATGCCACGCTGCCCCATGTTATGCCTTTTAACCCCCTATATGCCACTCTGCCTCCAGAAATGCCTCATACACTTACACACCCAGACACTAATATACCCACTTACATACGCAGACACTAACATACCCACTTTGACACTTACATACCCAGTCATTAACATACCCACTCAGACACACTTTCAAACCAAGACACACACTCAAGCAACTAAGGCACTTCACTCACTGCAATGCCTCAGCAGGCATCTACCAGATCCGCTTTGGGACTGCACAGTGCCGCCAGGGTTCCGGTCTTGCTTCTGGAGCGCTGCCTGTCACAGAGAGATCAATGATCTCCCCAACCGGCTCTGCTTCCCCGGCAGTGGGAAGGTACGCACGTATGCAACCTCCGCTGCTGCCCGCACTTTCGCAGGCGCTTGGTGATAGACACCCGGTGGAAGTGCCGGCAGCAGCTGAGGTTACCAGACAGGAGGATCCAGGTCCCCAGACGAGGGCTATTTTTCAGAGCATTTTTAGCAAATACGGTACCCTGGGGTGTTTAGTTTCCCACAAAATATGGTTTAAAGGGGCAAATGGAATTGGCCAGGTTTATATATGTCCCGAATAGGACATGGGGGCAGAAGGACCAGATGTCAAAGTTCCAAGTTGAAAACCTGAATTGCGCATATCCAAAATGTGGCCTTTAAGCCCCCAAATAACTTGACAAACACATGCATGGGTGGTATCACTGTACTTAGGAAATGCTGCTGAACACATATTGCGATGCGGTTTTAAAATTAGACATTAGCAAGAGCTGTAAATTTATACCTGAATTATAATTTGTGTGGGGAAAAAAAAGTCTCTAAGTAGACTTTTTTTGTAATGGTAAATTATATACCGATAATTCAACCAAATAGCTGCAGGCCTGGAATAGAGAGGGATAATTTGGTAATGTCTACATTCTCTCACACTTCACATACACAAGAAATGAGACAGCCGAGCATCTGTTTGTTACTCATCTAAAAATTAGCTAAATACAACCGCAGATGAACAATACATGACATATTACACCATGTCATGCTTTATTAAAAAAAAAACCGAAGCCTAAATGGAGAGCATTGTGTGAAAAACTAAGTACACCTCAACATTCAATAGCTTCTGCAACCACCTCTAGCAGCAATTACTTGAAGTAATTGTTTTCTGTATGACTTTATCAGTCTTTCACATCATTGTGGAAGAATTTTGGCCCACTCTTCTTTACAACGTTGCTTCAGTTCATTGTGGTTTGCGGGCATTTGTTTATGCACAGCTCTCTTAAGGTCCCACCATATCATTTCAATCGGGTTGAGGTTTGGACTTTGAATGGGTCATTGCACCTTGATCATTTTCTTTTTTCAGCCATTCGGTTGTAGATTTGCGGGTGTGCTTGGGATTGTTGTCCCAAATTTTGGCCAGGTTTTAGCTGTCGGACAGATGGCCTCACATTTGACTCTAGAATACTTTGGTATACAGGAGTTCATGGTCGACTGCAAGGATCCCAGGTACTGTGGCTGCAAAGCAAGCCTAAATCATCACCTCTCCACCACCATGCTTGACAGTTGGTATGAGATGTTTGTCTCGATATGCTGTGCATGATTTTAGCCAAATGTAGCGCTGTGCACTATGGCCAAACATCTCCACTTCAGTCTCATCTGTCCTATGGACATTGTTCCAGATGTCTTGTAGTTTGTTCAGATCCAGTTTTGCAAACCTAAGCTGTGGTGCCGTGTTTTTTTTCTCCTGGCAACCTTTCAAACTGTACTGCCATGAACATTAAGATTTATCATACTGAGGCCTGTAGATTCTGAGATGCAACTCTTGGGTTTTTTGCAATTTCCCTGAGCATGGTCTGAGCTTGGGTTGAACTTGCTGGGACGCCCACTCCTGGTAAGATTGGCAATTGTTCTAAATGGTTTCCACTTTGGAATAATCTTTCTCACTGTAGAATGATGGACTTTAAATTGCTTGAAAGTGGCCTTATATCTCCCCTAGATTGATGGGAAGTAAGAATTGCTTCTTTAAGATCATTGTTGGTGTCTTTCCTCCTTGGCATTGTGTTAACACACACCTGAATGCTCCACCCAAGCAAACTGCTAAAACGTTTAATGAAGTAGCCACACTTGAGGATGATCAATTAATCAAGGACTGTAAATATGAAATGTAAATGAACACCATTTTGTATTAAATATACATGTTGTTGTAGACACTTTTGGCAATGTAGACAAGTCTTGTTAATGATTTCTTTCTCATCCTTAAGTAACGAAATAACATGTTTTCCTTGTCTGTATGCGAGGAAATATTTACTCTGTGTAAATAAGAACTTGTTACCTTAGTCTGTGTTTGATGTGGATTAGTTGTACCCACTATATGCTGAGTGTTACATTTTTCTTTGTGAATAGTTTTGTAGCAGTGTCCCTGAAATAGTATTTAAACCCGCTCGCAGCAATGAATAAATTGAGAAGTGACTGAGAACGAACACCTTGTGTGTGTCTGAATTATTTACTTCTCCCAGGTATCTGCGCTTGCCACTCTGAAGGTTCTGCAGATTTACTCAAGAGCTCCCGGGAGGCTTTCGGCTCAAGAGAGGTGTCCCCCATAAGAGGAGGGGCGAAACATTTTCAAGGGCATTTGATTATCAGCACCTGTCTGCTACTGAGCATCGTAATTCCTATGGAAACAATAAGGGTGTACATTGGTTTTCACACATGGCTTCACCTTTTTCCCTTTATTTTTGTTGAATAAATCATGACATGGTGTACTATATCATGTGCTGTTCACATGAGGTAGTATTTACCAAATTTTTAGACCTGCTAAAGAACAGATGATTGTTATTACATACTATGTAAAACCATAGAATTCAAAGAGGGTGTACTTTCTTTTTCACACAACTGTATGCTTTATGTAGTTTGTATAAAATAAAATAAAAACATTTCCCCCAAAGACCGTGGCCATAAACCACCTCAAAATAAACTAAACAATTATTCTGACTGAAAGTGCGGAAAATATCACTAAATACATTATCACTTGATTATTTTAGGTAAGAAAATAAATTACAAAGTAAGAAGCCCACTATTTGGAGGACCTTTTAATGCCTATGTTTATTAGATGGCAGATCCAAAATTGGGTACTACCCTGGCAAAATTCATTTTGATTTTTGCTTAATCATACACAATAATAGAAGATGAGTAGTATAAGCTGAAAATCAACAGTTAACGAATTCCTATTTTCACTGTTATTACTCACACAAGAGTTATATATTTTGGAGAGTTTATGATTGCAACCAGGCTTGAAGTGTTTGTGTATGTCATATGGATAAAGAAATTGATTGTAACTCTGCTTCATAGAAACTAAAAAGGTAAAGGGAGAATCCCTACTGAGACACAACCATGAGAATACATAGAATTTGATAGCAGATAAAACCCATTTGGTCCATCTGGACTGCCCATTATTCCTCATGTAAAGACTCAGACCTTAAAGTTAGGAGAAATATAGCAGCAGCTAATATTTTATTTGGTAATACCACAAAACATTCTTTGTACAGATTCCAGTCTGTAGCTTGTATTTGTTTTGTTTATTCAAAATACATTCTGACTTATCAAATTTACAGTGTGAAAATATTTGACGGTTTTATAAAAATGCAACGTTCCCTTTTCACCCTTCAGATAACCCCCCCTAACAATATTTACTTTATGCTTTGGTAAGCATGTGAGCACTATTAGCCAGAGATGAGGAATAATAATAAAAAGAAAAGTGTGGGATTACAACACAGTTTAGCTTTCCAGAGGCAGCAAGCTTTTCCATTAGGATTCTAGCTAAGTATCATGGGAGTTGTAGTTTCACAACAGATGGAGATCTACCACAGACAATGCATTATATAGGCCCAGCTCACCAATTTCTTTTTTTGTCACCAGAGCTGTCCCTTCCCATGTATAAAGTGAATAATTCTTACTATATAAGATCATTTATATTGAAATCCCAAATATAATAGATCAGTGTCCAATGGAGATACAAGGGAACATACTGTGGCACGCTTGAACTTCCTGGTCCTTTTTTATTGTTTGTAGAAAATTCCAGTTATTGCATGTTACAAACTTAACAAGCTTTGAGTGAACAGAATACTTAATACAAATGTCATCGCAATTAGAAAAGGATCTCAAGAATTATTTTCAAAATTCCTATAAGTATAGTCCGCAGCACAGATTCCTCCTCCTGAGATGTGTCAACAGGAGCATGTTGCTGCATTTTATGATTGGCTTCCATCTTTTCAGGATCAAAGGAACCATCAATAAAAGGATCATCTTGGATAGTTTGGTCGTAATACACTTTTATTTCAAATTCACTTTCCATGTAAAACGGGTGACCGTAGATTCCAATGCCCACTGGACGACTGAAATGTTCTGGAACGGTAATAGTGTCAAAGCCACACGTTGTTGACTGGAGCTCATACTCATCAAAGCTAGGGTGAAGTGTTGCAGTGGACACGTACATATCAGCATCACCTTTCAGGCTCTGCATCTGGAGTATTATCTTTCCTTCATGGTTTAATCTCAGATAACTGTAGTTTCCAGCTCCTATTTGTCCCTGAATAACATGTAATAGCATCCATTCTTCTGGGATCTCCTCCATTAACAAACATGTAACCAGAAAGAACTTGTATGACGCTAAAAGCAGGAAAAGGGCTCTTTTCCAGTGTGCCACCATTTTATAACCAGGCTTGACATTAACGCTCTAGGGCAATAAAAGAGGACATTTAAGTTGCATTAATGAACATTTGTTTGTGCTGTTGAACATAAAGTATGTTTAGGTATTAGGGATAACACAAGGTCGCCAGAATACGGTTATCAACATACTGAATTAAGAATGAAACCTAGAAGAAAGGATTATAAAACAGGTCCTTTTTAACCTATTGTATCGGTTTATTTTAGTCTGTCTATCCTAGTTTCGCCATGCCCTTTGAATGTACGCACCGTAAGAAGCGCTGGGTAAATTATTGGCGCCATATAAAGATAACAGCATATTTTGTCCCTCACTGACTGTTAACTAAAGGATCCTTATTAATATTCACTCTTGACTGCATTAATCAAGCAGGTCATATCTTCTTGACTTTGCTCTTACTAAAAGCTTCAATAAAATCGGATGGGGTCAAAACGTTTCAACTCTAGGAAGCCCCAAGTTATGCATTATTAATTAACATATAAGGCTCTATGCAATTTCTGATATTGTTTCTTTTTAAACTCAGCCTACCATCTATTTACAGGCTACCCAACAGGAAGCTCTTCAGGTAGGGTTTGCTGGAGCCCAGTTAGTTCTGTGAGTCATAGGAGTTGCAGTTCAACAACTGGAGGGAATTACCTATGGTCTATCCATTAACAAGCTAAAGAAGGTAACTCTTCCTGTGCATATATATATATATACGTAACTGTTACAAAAATACATGCAATACATTCTATTTCAGCAGTAACAATTCTAGAGCAATTAACAACCAGGGCTGAACATTGCTCCCAAAGCGAGGGACGGTGTTGTTCCAAAACAGTGCAACCAGAAGGCCATAGTTATTTTCCATAAACACGATATCGTTAAAGCTGCCGTGTCTGGACAAGCAGCCATGTTAAAAGAGTTCTTACAGCCAGGCTGCTACGTGTAGGCAGGTGGAGGAGGAAAAAGCTTCACCTCGGACCCCCCCCAAACAGAACTGCACGAACTCACCAGAGAGGAAACTGAAATTCCCCCGGAGGTGAGCAATCTCCAGTCCTTCCTGTACAGGAGTAGCTCTCGCGAGGGCTGCTGGTCGGCAAGGGGTGGAGCTAGCAGGCGGGGAGTAAGACCGGTATAGGGAACCGGAAGAAGATGGGGGTAAAATCGCGATGGAAATCAAACATAAGGGTGTTTACTGTTTACACGGTCATGCGCAGCGGAAGCTAAATAACGTCAATCTGGAATTATGGCGGGGGTATATAGGAATTACAAGATACGTTTCTGCGCTGATTAATAGGGTCGTTTCCCTTATGTGTATGATGCGGCTAATGGGTGTAATATAACAGTGCGTTAGGTTCTAACAATACAAGCTGCATTGTAGGTCCCTATGCGCAGCACTGGTGTCAAGTTCAAAATATGGGCCCGGGATATGGGTTCTATTCACTAAACGTACATTTATGGCTTCAGTTCCTTGACTTCACTATATGTTTTTAAAAGGATGGTTTACTGTTCTTGGCAGCCCCACTAAAGAGGAATGTATGATAAAATGTACATTCAAGTACTTTAAAGTGCAGTCTAGCAAAATTAAACCTCAAGTAGAAGCTGCAGCTCTTTAAAATAAGGTGTTCGTGTCTGACTGGCGACCTAGTTTATATTTTAGAGATGGCTTCTTTGCTTGTCTGGTATAATGGAGTGAAAAATGATACTATTTTCACTTATTTCCTTATAATAAATTGCACGCATCTAGTGTAATTAAGAAAAATACCCCAAAACGGCATCCATCCTACTAATGAAACCCTCTTAGGTCAATCTCCCATATTCTTCATATGAATGGGATAGGGTGGCGAGACGGAAGACTTTTCTTACAAAGAAAAACATCCAAGATGATGTTTGCAAAAACACGTCCCCCAAAAGCACCTGGGAAAATGTGTTATGGTCTGATGAAACCAAGGTGGAACTTTTTGGCCATAATTCCAAAAGATATATTTGGCGCAAAAACAACACTGCACATCACCCAAAGAACACCATACCCACGGTGAAGCATGGTGGCGGCAGCAGCATCATGCGTTGGGATTGGTTTTCTTCTGCTGGAACCGGCGCCTTAGTCAGTTCCAAATACCAGGCAATTCTGACACAAAACCTTCAGGCGTCCGTTAGGAAGCTGAAGAGGAAGTTCACCTTTCAGCATGACAATGACCCAAAGCACACATCCAAATCCACAAAAGCATGGCTTCACCCAGCCAGAGCCCAGACCTGAATCCAATTGAACATCTGTGGGGTGATCTGAAGAGATGTCCTCATGATCTGACAGATTTGGAGCGCTTTTGCCAAGAAGAGTGGGCATATATTGCCATGTTAAGATGTGCCATGCTAATAGACTCCTACCCAAAAAGACTGATTGCTGTAATAAAATCAAAAGGTGACTCAACAAAGTATTAGTTTAACCCCTTCAATCCCCTATAGACGTACCGGGACGTCCAAAAAACATCTATTAAGAAACCCCTATGGACGTCCCGGTACGTCCAGCCCTTCGTGCAGCGTCAAGGACACATCCCTGCCGCTTCACGGGAGATCAGGCTGTCGTTTGACAGCCTGGACTCCCCACTGACAGCTTTCTGCTGTCCGATCTCCTGTAACAGCTTCCGGCATGAAAGCCGGTAAGCTGTTACATTGCAAACTGCCCGATCGCGCAGTTTCAAACGCGCGATGGGGCATTCCCTTACAGGTTGCGTCACTGCTGACGTAACCCGTAAGGTCATCGAAGGACAGGATATCCCCTGCAGGGATATCCTGCCCTCCGATGAGGCACAGAGACGCTGCGATCTCTATGCAGGTCTGTGAGGACCTGCACAGAGATCACAGTGTGATCAGTGTAGGGGGATCGCAGGGAGGGGAGTGAGAAACCATGTCTCTCACTCCCCCTCCCGTCCTGAAACAGAAAAGCTGAAAAAAAAGTTAATTCATTTAAAAAATAATATTAAAAAAATCATTATAAAATAATAATATAAATAATACTAAAAAAAATTATAATGTGAGCTGTGATGTCATTGTGACATCACTGGCATGTTCAGGAGGTCTCTAGGAGGACCTCTAACCATTTGTGTGTAAAAGAAATATATAAAAAATACAAAAAAAATGTAAAAAAATTAAAAGAAAAAAAAAATATAAAAAAAGATAATAAAAAAAATTATTCAAAAACCTTACTTCTCATTGCCCTAGCATAACATCTAGCCAGTATAACCCTCCTGCCCCCGTTCACAACCCCCATACCCGTTAAGCCATAGGCATAAAAATTATACAAAATTGTACACCTTATAGTATGCTCCCTGGTGCTGGGAAAGTCTGGAAAATCTATATAAATTAGGTATTTCTGAAATCAGGACACCTGAATTGATAAACTTGGAGGGGATTTTCCATCACTTGACCTAATTTTGTGAGGATTCAGAGGGAAAATGTAAAAAAAAATAGGTTTTTTTTCTAATCTTCGCTAGTTTTTACTAAATTTCTCATTCAAAATTTTCAGCTAATCATCCAACTATGGTATCAAAAGAAAGCTCTATCTCTCCTTGAAAAAACAATATATAGTTTACATGGATACACTATTCACAGGAAAGGAGAATCTTGATCTTTAGGCGGAAGTGCCATGATTGTTCAAATCGATTTAATAAACCTCCGAGGAGATGCTACAGACAGCTCGTGCATTCATACCCCTTGACGTTCTAGATGTCCAAGTCTGCACCCCGAAGTTGAGGTGCATAGATCACCTCCTTACCTTACCCTAAGAGCCATCTTGGGGCACTCAGCAGTAGGACATTGTGAGGTGGAGCTGCAATGGAGGTCTGTGCTGTAACAAAAAAGACCTCCATTGATTTTTCAGCTTACTGGGCCACTCAGGGAAGGTCAGAGGATCTTCCCAACCGGCCCATGATCCTCTGCCTGAAAATCGTGGATTGAAAACTTTTCTCCTTTCCTATTTTATTTACACAGTGCTTATAAACATTAAATCGTTTACCATCGTTATGCATGTCCAATTTTATACTTTCATCATTTAATCATTTGAGGGTCCAATTATTCATCAGTCATGTAAAACCTAGGGACATACTTCACACATGTTCACTTGATGTAGCTCTATTATAGTGTGTTTGCTTTTTGCAATTCTACTACTTTCTTTACCCTGCTTTGAAACCAGATCTGTAAGCACCCTGTTGTGAGGGAGCATCTGTTAATTTAATGCGATTTGGATTGACCCTTCCTGCTTCTCTTACTTGGGCTTTAGTGGTTGCCAGGATACCTGTGCTGTGGAAAAGGCTTCCTGTCACAGCAGTACAGTTACAGAACAGGTAGGTGAAACAGCAAATAAAAAGGTGCTAGCCTTCTCCAGCGTCCCCGGTGCCTCTCTTTAAGTGGGGCAGTCCCTCATTTCCCTCTGATATGTTGACTAGTATTAAATCTTAATGCACAGAAAAGGAATATGATTTGATTAAACTAAGCATATTTAAAAACTACCATACCTATTGATAGCTCTTTCTGTAATTGAGGAAGAAAAGTGTATTTTAGCTACACATGTTTTATAAACAAATGTCTGCTCTTTCTGCACACATCATATCATAGGGCTTCAAAACACTTATATACTGATACATTAAAAAACAAGAGAGAGGCACACGTGACTTGATGCCCCAAGCAGGGATACCTACCAAGCAGGTGCCTCTTTTGCAATTGCAATCTTACACGACCCCACTGTAAATGCGAGGCTACTTGCACAGTGCAGGAGCAGCCAGAACGAAAGCTGTTGGTGAGGGGAGTGAGTGAGTGAGAGGGTAAGGGAGGGAGGGTGTATGTATGTAAGGGCATAGCAATACTGATGTTCAGCAGGTTTGGAGTCCAGCAACCAGGTCAGCAAGTTCTTCTGAAAGAATTAGCCACTCACCCAAGTGGTTGAGCCCCTGAGGTCTGGTCTTAGGTACGACAGCAGAGCTGAGTGGTTGGAACAGAAGGGTAGTAAGGGTAGTCAGGCATGCTGAGGTCTGTAGGTAGGAGAAGGCAGCAAAGTCAGACGGTCAAGGATCAATAACAGGTAAATAGATAACAACAGCAGGCTTTATTAAAGTGGCCCGCTTCCACCTCATATTCATCTTCACCATCTGCCAGGACTGTAAGGAACTGGAACTCCTACAAAACTAATCTCTGGTATGATAGTAGTTTCTTATTTAATATTGAGAAGATCAGGTATCATGAACAAGGCTTGCCATTTCTGGAACCAGGCTGATGAAATAAATCAGAAAATGTAATGAAATTGTTGCTACAGATTTTACCAAGCTTCCTCCACAATATCAGGATTTTGCAGATGTATGTGCCAAAGGCTTTATTCGTCCGTCTACTTCTCCAGCAGGCGCTCTTACATTCTTTGTAAAAAAAAAAAAGAAAGATGGCTGTTAATCGATTACAGTGAATTTGATAACATCACCGATAAAATTGGCTGACCCTTGCCTCTTATTCCTAAGTTTTTTTTAATGAAACTTGGTTCACTAAGGGGCCTAAAATCTGGTTTGCATTAGACCGGGTGATCTTTTAGAACCAGGTACGGACATTATGAATATCTAGTAGCTGGTTGGGCTTTGTAATGCTCCTGCAACCATTTCAGCATCTAATGTAGGATCAGTTTGTTGTGGCATATTTGGATGATATACTGATATTTCATGGGACTCCGTACCCATCAAATATAAATTAAACTGGAAAAAAGCTTTTCTGGCAGAAGCAAGGTGATGACTTGAGCAGGGATAGCAGTAGCCACTGCAACATCATGTCCTCTGTAGTTGATTAATTCACTACGCATGGTATGGATTTAAGCTACCTGATCTTTCAGCACTTGAAGGGTTTCTACCTGAGTCTCCACAGTTCTTGCATTAAATGCTGGGCTAATTCAGAATTTGTAGAACAAGGGGGCGCTGAGGCTTCTTGGCTTTACCTGCCGCCTGCCAGAAGGCACCAGCCCTCCCCTACTCCCAATTGTCTCTTTTTAGGAAGAACAGTCCCTCATTTTGGATCCAAATCCCTCTACCCCTCCTTCTTCCTTTAATAATGCTTAGAGGAAAAGAGGATTTTATTCTTACCATCTCTAAACAACAGCAAAGGAGGCAACAGCAGATAACTGTCTTTAGGAGACATTTGTAATATATATATATATATATATATATATATAGATATATATATATATATATATATAATATTTGTAATATATTGTCTGACATTTTTAAAGGGGAACTCCAACCATTTTTATTACCAGTATCACATTGAAATAAGTTTTGAAAAAATATGTTATTGTATTCTGTTTTAAAACCGTTCTAGTTTTAGATAATCAGTGTTTTAAGACAGATTATCAAATAACAGAATTTTGCATTACAAATAAAAATGCAATTACACTGTATACCCAAAAGATGACACTGTGAGTTAAAAAATACAAAACGTTATACAAACCTCCTGCCCCAGTGTATTCACACCTATTGTAAATGTCTGTATATGATTATTACATGACTACAGTTAGTGTATGAGTCCATTTATTGTACACACTATTCTATTATAATATAAACTATAACGCGCTAAGTACATCTGATCTGTATTGTCGTTATTCACACATTCAAAGTTACAGTTTCACAGCTAGCTCAGGTTCACTAATCAGCTTCTTTGTTTACATTGGTCTGGGGGCGGTTAGTTTACTTGAGTCACCATGGCAACACAAGACTTTTCTGGTTTGGGATTTCCAGTTTACTAGGACTAGAGAGCTCAGTCACTGTCTGGTAGAGGGTATGTTCACTTTTATATTTTCTATAAATACTTTGTTTCAACAGGACCCTCCTTACCTATTGTTTCTGAAAGTCAAGTTGGTATGTTAAATACTACTTGTAATGTCCTGTTTTTCCATTGTACAGAACTGTGGAATATGCTGGCGCTATGTAAAACATTTATTAATAATAATGTTATTGTTATGAATATATGTTTGATTACTTTGAGTACTTTGTTTTGTAGATATACCAAATGAAAATGAGGATGAACAGTCTTAATTTGCAAAACACTTCTCCACAATCTGTTGTTTCTGAGAAACAATTCACAGTATCAACTACTTCTGTGTCCCACGTGCAGCTTGCTTGCAGCCAGCAGTACTGTGCCTTCCCACTAAATGGAAATGACCTTTGCATCTGGAACACAAAAAATTCTGATGAACACGTAAGATATATGTTTACAAAAGTAATATTAGATGACTGAACTAAAAGAAACCATATAATTACGCTTATCACATGCAGTAGGTATAATCAGAGCTCAGAAAGATAATGTCTCCATACATACATATCACAATTGCAGATGTATCAATTCGGTGTGTTCAGAGCCGGCCTTAAGTGTTCTGGTGCCCTGTGCAGACTACACCTCTGGTGCCCCCCCTTCTCACTGCCCCCCTGCCCCTTCTCACTGCCCCCCTGCCCCTTCTGCCCCTTCTAACTGCCACTGACTATACCTATAAAAGCAGTACAGATGGTGAGGTGTGTTTCCTGTACATTCATCTTAGTACGAAAGGGGATGCATATGTGACTAGTTAGGCAATAGAGTCTTCAAGCACAATGCAATGGAAAATGAAGCTAGTCTGACCAAATATTGATGATGCCATACGATAAGGACCAGTTAGCATCTCCCATTGAGGTTCAATTTTTACTTGCTCACTTGTGCTGTTGCATCTCACACACAGCACATCAGACATTCTACAGATAATAACAGTGCAGACAAGAAATATGGGCAAATTGTTATTGAAACTCTACATGTATGCCTTAATGCCATCATCCTTGAAGCTGGAAGCTGGCCCACTTCCATATCTTTGTGTTGCACACTACAGACAGACCCAATTAACATGCCTCCACCCCTTAGTGAGAAGACCAGACAGAAGGGCTTTGGTGTTTGGGGAGAGCTTCTTCACATTGAGCATTCAGGAAGCCCCTGTCCCAGTCTTCTCTAGTCAAGAGGGTTGGTGATTCACGTTTGGGTCTTCTGCTGCCTGTACCCCACAGATGTATTCAAGGGGAGTAGATTAACTGAAAAATGTGGTAAACTTCATGGTGAATTGACAAAAATAATTAATGTATAATAAATGGTGAATAAAAATAAATGACCCAAGCTGGTAGTGAAACCTTTGAAAGAAATCCTTAACTATATTGATACAGATGAACAAAAATGTCCTCTTAAGCTTATACGAGTTTGCTCAAAAATAGAGAAAGATAATGAATAATGACTCTTAGTTCAGTCAGATTAATACCAATCAATTATTACTTAAATTAAAATGCAAAGTGTTGTGAGCTCAAAGTCCCTCTTTAAGTCATTGAGGCTCCTTCCATCGACAGCAAGACTGCCATGTTCTCACTGTAGTGCATTACTGGTTTATAGGGTAAAGGAACCATATGGCATCACCACAATTGGCACCACAAATGTTACAAAACTGTATTTTTGAATTGTGAGGATGTGTAGGACAGAATATCTTTTACATATTATTATTGAGAATTTTTTTTATTTTACATGTAGTTTCATGTAACTGACTGAGCCTGCTCGTTCTTCAAATGTGAACACATAGGGACATTGTTTACATATTAGTTATATTACAGTGTTTCTTATCTAAGTTGTTTTTATTGAGTTTCAGGACAAGTTCATCAAATAGTTTTCCAGAGTTCCACTAAAAGTGCTGAACTTCCTGCCATATCTTTTTGTCTCCCTAGACTTGCCTGACTACGATTCCACCGACATAGCGATAGACTTAAATGCGAGAAAAATACACTTTACCTCATGCATTTTCAGTCATGCGTATTTTAGCATAAACATTTACACCCATTGAAACGTGCATTTACTTTGGTATATTTTCTAATGACTTCCATGCAGCATTGTTATTTTGCTATTATTAACAACAAATATATATGTTTTTAACAGGCAATTGTGTTAAAAGGGCACCACCAACTAATCACTGCAGTTACACTTAGATATGGCACGGATTCATGCCTTGTTTGCTCTGCGTCACGTGACTATGTTATACTGTGGAACATAGATGAATGTAAGAAAAGCATACAAAGAGGTGAGTCATTTTGACAATTATGGTATATTTTTTAGTTGCGTATGTCTAGATGATCAGGATTTGACTCTGAAACCCTGTTCCTACTTCAAGACACCAATCTTTTGTGCATTATCCCACAAGACAGAGCATTGGGAGGCTGCAGGGATTTCAGTTTTGAAAATGAAGGCACACGCATGTCAAATTGACAAGACTACTCCTTTAATCATCACCTTCAATATAATTGCGTCATCGCACTTTTACTGTGCTATGAGAAATGGGAGGGTTGTATTCATCAGGCCACCCTAATAAAGAATGACACAAAAATTTATTTTATTTCCATTTGTTTCAGTTTACTTTTAATACACTGAACCACAATGATCCAGATGATCCTTGAGTGATAAAGAAACAAGAATTTTGCTTTTTGTCTTAAAAAGATTTTATATTTAAAATAAAACATTTTTTAAAGTGATCAGCAAAGTGATAAACGATGACCTGAGTATTTAAAGTGAGGATTTAATTTTGAAATCACATTTATTTCATTTTCTTTTAAGGTTTTATTTCTTTTGTGGAGGTTTTAAGGTTTTGGTGAGGTTTATGAATATAAACCCTATTCAGAGGAAATCAAGAAAACTTGTGTTTAAAGTGGAAGCGAACAAAACCCTGATTTAAGGGCAATTCCGATATTAGCATTCTAATAATCTGCAAAAAACACTCAAGGTTTTGTTGGTGATATAGTTAGTAGCTTGTCTAGTGTTACAGGCTGCTGTCTTTTCAGTCTTCATTGCCAGACCAAACCTTGCGCAGATCTGTCTGTTGTTCGAAATAAGGCCTTTTTAGCAATACGCGTCCTTCATACTTATGCGATGACCTTACACGTAATGTGTAATCGCTGGAATGTTCCAAGTTCCAGGATGCTTCCATTTCGCAAGTATAGCTTCCGAAGAGTGCCAGAGGATCATGAGTAGGTGAATATTCCTGTTACAGCTCCAAGTATGTTAAAAAAATTTTTTACTGGACTGCGACAGGTTGACCAATTTATCACCTTCAAAATATAATACACTTTGACATCCAGATAAGGTTTGTGTCTTTAAATCGGTCATCCAACAAATAAACAAAATAGAATAATTTGATCAACTAAAACAGCAACGTGCCAAACATTGGTATGAGTATTTTTCCTTATTATTCATAGTCTTTGGCGTTTTTACATGAGCAGCTCCAAAGTAAAGTAACTATAAATGCATTGAAACCTCTGCTTTGCACTTGGTTAGTCTTTTGACATCATGCACTTGCCCTCTCTGTATACGTTTATTTTCTCAAGTATGTCATAATACATGATAACATATATGAAAAAGAGGCATTGATAGAAAAAAAGAATGGCATTTATTAACACCTTTATTAACTCTTCTTATCATTCCGTTTCTAGCTCTTTAGCCCTTGTCTGTAGGCCACTGCTAGATGGCACTGTTGAACTGTTTAATGTAAACCAACAGCATGTTTATGATGCATCTGATTTTACAGGGAAATAGCGAATTCCTAATGATTACTTTAGTTTACATTTGGTTGTAAATGTTAAATCTGTAAATCGGAATTTATTTTGCTTTTGCTTGTTATAAGAAGCTTTATTTGTTTCTGTGGTATATCACCCACCAACGCTCTTCACTTGAGTCATGTGACTACAGTCCAAATTTAAGCCTGAAAAAATATAATTGGGGTATAACTGAATTTAGGACGCACCCCTACTCTTAAGAGGGAGCAAGAGAGGTAAGATCTATGTCAGCTTATGTCATTAAAAATGATACATATAACTTAGTTATTGTTTGCTTTACCTATCCATGTAAAAAGAATGTGTTTTAACATAAATTTAATTATTATTGAATTAAAGTGGCTTTTTACCAGCGTCTAAACCTTTTTTTTTTTCAATCAATATATTTAATAGGAGGGGTTCCTCGAGGCCTTGTCATCGGAACTGTTCTAGGCGAAGTGTCCTATTTGGGATTCCAACATGATAGGATGATGGTTGCGGCTTGCGCAGGAAACAAGATATTCATTCTTAATGCAGAGGTGAACTAATTTATATGCTGCTGGCTTTCTTTTGTTTTATTAAATGGTTTAAAGCTGTAAAACTTGGCTGAGAAATATTATCTACGTAGATGTGTGCTCTTAATTAATTCTCTGTTTATTGTAAAACTAGGGAAACATGTCGTACGACAATTGTACATCGCCAAAGCAGCAAAAAAATATGCATCACAGAAAGAGATTAGTTTTGTTACAGTGTAATAATCTTGGCAGATGTCACAATATTAAGTTTCCCAGAAAATATCATATAAAGGTAACCAATGACAGAGATATGAGTAAAATAAAGAACATTGAAAACAGGAAAAACACGTGGTGCCACTATCCAATACAATGATAAGCAATAATAAGTTAAGTACCATGTGTCCTGACAATCAAAGCCCATTAAATGCTTGGTGTATTTTTATTTAGGACTTTTGTCTCACTCCATGTGTAGAACGTGCAGCAAATGACTACTAACCATTCATAGAATCGCCAATAAAAAATAGAAATGGTATTGGCGCAATAAATGTGTGATTTTAGGAAGCACAAAAATTAGAAAACTGTTTTGTTGTCATTTTATCCTAAATTAATAATGCATTTTTTCCATATGTACTGTATGCTGTGATTTAAGGGGCAGTGTACCATACAGTGACATACAGTCCCACCAGCAACGTCTCATATTGAATTATGTGACTATATTATTATTATTTACCTGCAGAAAAAACACCTAACATAACTATATGTGCGTTATAAATGCTTAATTTAACAGCACGAAGAGATACTGGCAGAATTAACAGGGCACTTGGGCTCAGTGACGGCAGCAGAATTTTTGGAAGACAATCTCATTGTGTCCATCTCTGAAGACAGAACATTTAAGGTACCATTGGTATACTAGCACTTAGAATTGTGTAATTGTAGAAAAAGTCCAAATATATTTTGAAGGCAGTCGGGTTAGCGTTTTTTTTTATATCAGTCAAGGGAGGAATCTTAATCATATCCATCTGAAGTGTCAAAAGGTTTTACAGAGAGGGTGGTAGACAACTGCAACAGCCTCCCATCAGAAGTGGTAGAGGCGAATACAGTGAAGGAATTTAAATATACATGGGACAGGCATAAGGCTATCCTGAATCTAACACAAGGCTAAAGACTGATTAAGGTCTGAGTCTTTACTTCAACAAAAGTGGGCAGACTAGGTGGTTGCTTCAGTATGTCTACATTAAGTTTTTTCTGGAAAAAAATTCTAGAAGTAGGCAAAAGTCTGATATTTAGAGATTCAAAATATATTTAGTCTTCGGTTACTCTTTTGAAATGAAGGCTTTTAAGTAGTCATTTTAGATGTTAAGTCTGTTCTGTTCAACTACTTTATAATGTCATTATTTAATGTGCTGTAACCAATGTGATCACGGTTACCATCTTGGTTCAGATACAATACCATGATGTTTAGGTAATGCCAGTCAGTGGTCAGAGGAGGGAGGTAAGAAATACAGAATTACAATTTGGTAAACTTTTATCAATAAAGATAAAGTTGTTATAAAATCATTTTTCCAAAGAGGTGGAAGACAAGCTGCGCAATAAGTTATATTATCATACGATCCATCTTATTAAATTGAATGAAGGCTTAGTATGCTTAGTAGCCACGACAATAGTATGCAGAAATAAACTTTCTGTGTTTTATTACAGGTATGGGACTATCACAAGGAATCCTTGATGTATCAGTCATCAGTGCTATCAGGTGGTTCACATATTCGTTATCTCTATGAATATATTTGCCTATAAATGGAAGACTGGCTCCATTCATTGAGGATAAAATTGATGTTACATTGCTTTTTTTAACCTTCACTCATAGCTGATAATATTTTTTAAATCAGGGATGTCTCTAGGTTTTTAGGGGACCTATGCATATACCACATATGAAACAAATAACCCATGACATAAATATCATTTTTGTCACCAGGTCATGGTCATTGCTTTGCGATTCCTAAAATGCTTGTCATTTTTTTTCCCTCACAGCTTTTCCTCTTTTGAGTCTCTACATTGATGTAGAAAATAAACAGATGATTACTGGATGTGCAGATGGACAGGTGAGATTCCTAAAGCATGGCCCATGTCCTTGCCATAGACAATATTTAAATGTTTCAGGAGAGAATCTGTATTGAGCTAATTCCTAAGCAAAATGCCCTGTATTCACGAATTGTTGTTTAAACTATGGAATGTGATATATTACATGTCATTTGGGAGAAGTTTGATAGTTTTACATTTGATCGGTCTAGATATAAGCATTACTTTATTACTAAAGTACTTTATTAGAGCGATCATATTACTATTATCATGTATTGCTATATTGGATATATAGTCAATGGGAGCACTTTTCTGTCAATAATGGGCTGTTTCTAGCAGCCAATACTGGCAAAAATCTTGGACCAAAGGGGCAGAGGCAGTGTCTTCAGCTAGTTAGTAGGGAACAAATGCATATTAAAGTATTTATTAAGTACTTTAATATGCTTTCATCATTGGTGAGATTGGGACAGCAGACGCTTCCTTTTATTAAACTGAACTGTAAAAGGTATAATTAGACAAAGTGAAAAGTTCACTTTAATATAAATTTTGTGCAATAAAAAGAAAAATCTAGTGATGTCAAATATTATACTGATTCCAATGTGGCCATTTTTGTTTTGGTACAGCAAACAACAAAATTTGGAAACAGCTATCTGCGATCTTGACTATCCATTTTGTGATATGTTTGTGTAAGAATATATTTTTGCCCTCACTGTTTTGGACTTTTAAAAGAGCCAAAAGAATCTATTTCTTAAATATTCTCTTTTTTTTTTTTAGCTGCGGGTCTTTAGTTTGTTAAAGGAACACCAGTTTCGATGTGTTTGCCAAACCGATCTACAGAAGGAGAAAATCAGATTCTCCAGGAAGATTGGAGATGCTCACAGATATGAAAAATTAGGTGAGCAGCACACTCTGTAAGAGGAATGACATAGCACATATCTATTCTTATATGACTATTATTCACAAAGAAATAATAAATGCATAAAATACTCTCTTAAATTAACAATAAAATAATGATTTTAGCGTTAATAGTAAATGATCTTTCAAAAGTTTTAACAAGCTATTTAAAATGCATTGGGTTTTGGGACCACCCATTGTCCTTAAGGGGTTAATGTTAACTACAATGTTAGACGAGTAGTAACCCAGTGTGTGTGTTTTCCCAAAGATGCTTTAGGACCAAAAAGGCTATCCCCATGTAACTGGAGGCTTCACTTGGCTGAACAACATATAGTGGAAATTCTGGGGGGAAAGGCAAAACATTGTTTTCTTTGGTTTCACTAAACTGTATTTTTTGTCATATAGACAGAGCTTAAAAGACTCTTATACTGTTTTAATAACAACAGAAAAAAGAGGTTTCAAAAAAGCCATTTTTGGTAATATGCTGTTCATTTACACAGATGAATTGAAATATGAATCATCTAAGACTTCTGTCAGCGAAAGGAAAGCAGATGATACGATGGATTCAAGCCTTCCTGTGCTTTCCATGCAGAAATGGGAACCATCACCAGAAGAGAATGAAAAGTAAGGCTTTTCAAATACTGTTTATATATTTTCTTCATCCTTGTGTATGCATAGTACAAGCGTGCCAAATGTGTGTTAAAAGCGTGCAATTCCTAGTTACCAACTTTCAGAGCTCTTCTGACCGGTTACATCTGCACGTTATGACATGACATGGCTCTGTTCAGATTTTGTCAGTGACACAACATTGTTATATAATCCGCTTAACAAAAGGATATGTCCCACATACATCATGTGGGGTGTTGTTACTTACTCATGTGCCGTCCACGTGTCCCCTCGGCACCATTCTAATGGCACAGTATTGATTTAGACATTGATCATGGCTAGTTGGCAGATATTCCAGCAATCAGAACACAGACAGCCAGCAGTTGGGACACTTGAGACTCTTGTCAACTATCCAATTTTGGGATGCGACTTTACTTTGCATCTTATTATAAAACCATACAATCTGTATAGTTTAAAGGATATAGGTCTGGTTAATGAACTATTGATCTGGAAGGATAATATTGATTCTGTAGAGATTTATGAGTAAATAACTGCGATGGTGCTATTAGTGATAGACTACTTTGTTCTGCTCAGTAACAAAGACGTATACTTATAATAAAAGGAAGAAACTAATCAATATTCTACTGATTTGTCTGTTATCTATGTAACTCATTGTTGTACACCTGGAGGTCGTGATTCTACATTGAGCACTCCAAGGTTCCTGTATGATGCCAGATTGCATTAAAACCCCAGGCCCTGTTGCATTACTTGTCTGCAGTGTTATTTGTAATATTAAAAGTGTTTGTCAGCAGTTTCTTTATATTTTACACTAATATCTCTAGAGCTTTAGCTATAACCAATTCAATTTTTACGATATTGAGTATTTATATGTCTCTGTTTGCATCTAATTATTTTTTTCTGATTTAAAGCTCCTTGTCTGGGATATCGAGACGTTTGTGGATTGGAAGTTCTACTGGTTTGCTTTTAATAAATATTGCCAACCTCGAAATTGAAGCTGTTTTAAATTTTAAAGGTAAAACAAAGTTATCCCATTTTTAGTTTGGTTTTTATTTTTTAATCATGGAATCATCACATTCATCAGATATTTATTTTTCTTAGTAAAATTGAATCTGCCTGTGAAAAAAGAAACACTGATTGATTTCAAGTATATTTAGTGTGTCCTGTTTCAGTGACCCTAATTTTATTTTTTGCTTTAGCTATCTGCATTGCAGTTTACATTCAAACCTATAAACATCTCATTATGATGTGTGATTTTGTACAAAGTTTAAAAAGTGGTTAAGGCAATATTCCATTGGTTGCTATGGTGATGGGACAACTTTTTAATCTTTACATCAGAATCACTTTCTATACATAACCCCCATGATCTACTGTAGTGATAATCTCCTACCTATTGTCACAAAATCTGTGTTATGTCTTGTTGCTAGAACTGAATTGCTCCTTAGGCCCTTCAAAGCCTAAAATATACTGTTTTTGATTTATTCACCATCTGTAGACCTCATCATGGTGAGTATGCTCGGTAGAATGGAAATCGTTAGACTGCAATGATCTCACTTGAGTCATTACCTAAAATGCTTCTGATTTCTGGCATGTTGTATTTGCATATGGTGCTGTCACTCAGCTAGGTTGTCATATAACGTGTAAAAGCATATATCCTTTCCTCACAATCATACTTTCCCCCACCCCAATGCAAAATGTTAGGGCTCTGTGGCAAAAATGGCCATGTTTGGGTATATGGTTTGCTGGTACTACTAGGGAAGAAAAAGCTGTAGACCACATAGCCATTGTTTAGAAAATGAAAGAAAAAAACATATTTCCGGATTTGTTATATGCCTTTGATGTAATATAAGGAAGTTTTACTTCATTGAGACAGAAGATCTGGTAGAGGTTGATACTGAGGGAACTGAAACATACACAGTAGAGGAAAAAGGCTGCCCTGGATCTAAGATAAGACCAAAAGCCAAAGTAGGATTCATATTTTTACAGAAGGGGAAAATGGCAAGCAAGGACACGTTAATGCATATCAGAGCTGCATGGTCCCTTTTCGTGGTGTTTTTTTTGAATGTATTGGGGATACTGCAGAATCCCCCCATATGTATTTTCCCCTTCCCTGCCCCCCAGCTATTAAGTCTGCTTCAGCACAGATCCCTGTGTTCATGTGTGGAAAGCACTACATTTTGATCCATGAGAAGATGGAGTCTTTTATGGGGTCAACATAGAAAAAGATATAGTCACATAAGCTTTTAGGTTTAGTTCTGAGTTCTCTTCTTCTTTGTACAAAATATTGTAATCAAAGTTGATAAACTGTTTGTTTGGGGGCAGGGAGACCAATCTGTTAAATTATTGATTATTTTTGGTTTATTAGACGGGAAGAGGATCATAGAAAACCTTAGAAAAAGGGGCAAACACAGTCAGTAGGCCTCCAGTAGCATAGCAAAATTTAATTATATAGCTTTGTGCATTAGTCCAGTAAATGTAACACGGTCGCATACATATATAACTGCTTTATGTATACATTTTGTTTTTCTTTTTTAAAGACTATGAAGGCCTCAACATACAGTTGGCTGGATCATGTTCATTGTCAAGCAGTATGGGCTATAAGGTGAGTAACATACTGAATATGTTTAATTATTATCTGTATTATGTTTAATCAGCATAATTTATGTAATTATCATGTAATAAAGCACATACTGTTTCATAGCATAATGCAATAGATTACGTACCACGGTAAAAAATGTTTGTGGCCCTGTAACACTGGAGTGAGGCATGTCTGATACAGATTAATACTAATAACCCAATTAGAATTCACTCCCCAACTAGCTTTTCTGTAGTATGACATATACACAAATACAAAAACCTCAACTCCCCAAGTTAACCCTGTGTGGACCAATGATGTACTAGGTACAACACAAACATTTTAACTTTTTTTATATATATATATATATATATATATATATACATATTCTATTACTGTGTTTTTCTTTTTTTTTGCAGACTTTCTGTTTGCTTTCTTCAATGTTTGGAAATCAGATTTCACTTCTAGAGATTGACAACCATGGTTTGAGGAAATCCCAGCAGTGTGAATTATCGTTTAGTAGATCACACCATAATTTATCCATTGTGTCTAGGTAATAGAATATGTGCTTCATGTAATAAAGCTATTTTCATCCAGTCCTTTGTCAAGTATTGTATATGCTGTTGTTGTTGTTTATTATTATTATTTAGTTAGGATATTATGTTCTATACAATGAGGTTATGCATACATTTGATATAAGTAGAGACAAAAAGATACTGTGGAATGAAAACAAGCGACAACATAAATATCAATCTAATATGTGACTTATTTGCCCCAGTGCACTCCCTCCATACCCATTAATTTAAGGGTTGGCAAAAGATAGCTGTCAGGTCCAGATAAATGTACAATTGTTTTGTTATATCTATATGCTCCGATGTAATAATAGTAAGCTCCATCAATGGTGGACGTCTTCAGTTGGTGCATAGATTGACTCGTGTCAATAAATATCCTCCTATAGGGTCAACCCTCTGACATGGGATTATGTCTGGTAGATATCAGGGAGCATACAGCTTTAACAATGCTCAAACTTTATCCTGATTACCTACTGTAAGGTCACCCATTCCATGAGTCACTTAGGTCCTTTACTTAGTTAAGAATCTTGCCCATTTATTTTGTGTGTGTAAATTTTTTTGGTACATGTGCAACACAATTAAAAGTTTCATGACTATATGTAACAGTAGACCTTTTACCAAAAGCATCAGAAATATCATATTTTTTTTGTTTGTTTTCTCTTTAGTGGTCCTTTGCTCACATCCTCTCCCCTGTGCGCCAAAGACTGCAAAAAGCCAGCCAGTCAAAAGGCAAAAGGTTAGTACAAACTGAAAGAAATACTATAGTTTTGCTGATTTTATTCATTATGTCATTATAAATGTAGCGCTTCGTTATGCAGTGTATAGTTGTTTATACTAATATTTAAATAGAGGTATTCTTTAAAAAGAGTGAGGACATCAGTTGCTGTAGTGGAAGACATACACTATAATTCTCTCAATCCGTAGGCAACATAATCAAAAGAGGGGCTGCTTGTGCATTCCTGTAAAATGTTTAAAATTCATTAAAATTTGATTTACAGATGCTTGCAGTCAGTAATTTTAAGCTTGTGCTGGGCTCATTGTCACTGGCCAACAGTACTTTAACAGTTCATTAATATTCATACCCATTAATTATTATTATTGTATTATTAGTTATTGTTTTATATAGCAACTTTATATTATGCAGCTCTGCACAATAGGTAAAGGGATCAGGGAAGAGCAGTGAGGCCCTTTTCAAATAGGTCTAGCAATGGAACTGCAGCCTTGACAGAATCCCCTTTACAGCCCCCGGACAAGGAAGATTTTCAGGGCATCCCCATTATGCTATGTCCAGGTTTAAGTGCGAGTTAGTGCATTTATATGTATATGTGTTCTGACACCTTTTAACTTTTGAAATGAAATACTGAAATTGAACATTTTCCCTTGCCTTGTATTCTAAAACAATTTTCAGTCACATATCATTGTTCTAAAATCCCCCACACCAAGAATTAAAATATTTAATAAAAAAGGAGGAACTGGGATTGGAAGTCAGACCTGGAAACTGATATATATATATATATACTAAATGAGCTACAGCAATGTTTAAATTGTTTTCTTAGTGGGGGGTAAGCTGTATATGAATGAATAACATGTGATGGCTATAGGAAGTAGTATTTGTACTGAAACTAATGTAATGGAACATCCCGTAAGTGATTTTCAAGCAATGCTGAGAATCAAGGAAAGGGATCTATCAAACTCTTAGGATTACAGCCAAGCAGTCCTTACTGAGATATTGGAGTATATTCTCTAATATAATCAAGCAGTAGCAAGTGTGTTAGCCCAAATTAGTCAGTGTTTTTGTGGAACATTTTACTATCATTTAAGGCATGAACTAATAGTGGATTTATCCACTAACTAACAGAATGAAGATACTGCGGTAGGTATGATTTTTTTAGTCACAAACATTCTTCAGTGTTGATTTTGTATATAATGTACAATTAAAAGTGCACGTGATATGCTGGCTAAAAAAATCTACATTTTTGTGTATAACTAAAACAGTGGATTATATATTGCTCTGTTTCCCCATTAAGAAGACTACTAGACTAGCTGTATTTTAGGTACTCCATGGAAGCAAAAAAAGAGGGGATGAATAGTATGAAAATTCTCACATGGTCCATCAATTTTATTCAAATATCCACCCCCTCTGTTCTTATAAATTACAATCAGGCGTTTGCGAGGTTTGGGTTGTCACAATTTGTGGTGAATGTCATCCTGTTGGCGTCCTCCACTGGTGGCCTTAACTGAGCACTGCTGGTAGAACATTGATTTCCTTCTAACTGGCCCAAAATTAAGGGAACATGAGGGCTGTTCCTACAGGGAGTAAAAGAAGAGTAATGGAAAAAGAAGAGAGTAATAGAAAAGGATAGTGTCTATCACTGAATCCAGTAACTTTGAAAATGTCTGCCATGAACCATGTTTACACCTATCCCTGTTTATGACATTATGTTAATTCCCTCATCTCTCTTCCTTTATATTCATGGTGTATGTATTTGGGAACCCCAGACCTCTGAGGCCCAGAAAGCTTATGGAAATGTTTCTAGGTTGGCCCAATAAAAGCTGCCAACTTTCAGCTAATGACTCCATTTTCTTTTGAGCTAATGCGGCAGTATCCATTCTTCTTACTTATAACCATCCCTCAAAGTATTTACTTTTTTCTGTGAAATGCACAGAATAAATCATTAAACTGAAGTTTTAACATGCAGAAAAGATTTCACCAACATTTACCTGAAAGTAGTAAATTAAATGTAGTTAATGTTACGTGCTTGTATTATAATTTATACATCTGATATATCAGTCTTTAAATCACTCCTTGAACGTTTTACTTATTTTTGAAAGCTGTGATGATAAATGACTTTTAGAAAGTAATTACTTCACAGCGCGATTTTTTCCGCCTCATTCATCATTTGATTAAACAAATATGCAACTTTGCCCTGTGGAAGAGATTAAACTAGAAGCTATAAAATGTAAGGAGCAGGATACTTTGAGCAGCGTGTGTTGGACACCTAACGTTCCGAAGTGTTTGGCAGCATTTTGGCTTTAAAGATTTTCACAGTCATGCACTGTTTAATTCATCAGCGAAGTGAAGACGGCGGCTTCTGTTTTAGTTCTTGTATGTAAGGTACAGTACTATCAGTGTTATCTGTCTCTCTCTTCACACATGTTGATTTACAAGCATATCAAATCTTTTCGACTTGAACGTGAACATAGGTAATAAGATCAGTAATTTATTTTACATGCGTCCAGTTCGGTCATTGTCATCTGGACTAAAAGAAAGGAATGAATCTACTAAAACAGTCCTGCTAAAGCAGTAACCAAAGTTACTTTTACCATTATTATAATCTTCTTGTAACAGATAAGATACCATGAAATATCCAGGTTGTATGTCTTTCTATATTCAAACCTTCCCCAGCTTCTCCTTTAAGAAACCATATTTCCACCATAGAAACATAGAATTAGACAGCAAATAAGAACCACTTGGCCCACCAAGGCCATTTTCACTAATATATTAACCTCTCCACCACTTATGCTGGGAGGCTGTTCCATAGATCTTCAATCCTCTCAGTAAAGTTAAACTACCTTACATTACATCTAAGCCTCTAAACCTTTTTAGTTTTAGATTATGATCCTGTTCTAACATTTTTCCTCCTTTGAACCTGGCAGACCCTCCTACAGATCAGTAATACATATGGGGGTGTAGGGTGCCTTTGGAAACTCTGATCATGAGCCTTTTGACTTTTTTTTATTTGAAATTTACATGTCAAAAATAAACGTTTTAGAAAATAACTATGTATGAAGCTATACATTATCTTTAAAGTCTTAGAACATCTACCAGCTGTTCAAAATAATTTTCTTGCCCTAAGGGAGAGTAGGGAAGACACACACTTTCAATCAATATTTTATTAACAATACAATAAAGTGAAATAATGACTTGTTTATTTGACCAAAGATTGCCTTTCACTTCCTTTGGAAAATATTAAGGCTTGCACCACTGCATTACAGACCAAGATCCAGTCATATTACGATTAGGTAGTTAGTTATTAGTAACCTTCCACAGTACTAGAGATGTGTGTTTGATTGTGTGTATGTGACTGTGTTTGTCTGTTTGTCTGTATGTGAATTAGTGTGTATGTGATATATATATATATATATATATATATATATATATATTTAAATATAAAATGTACTGTATATGTGAATCAGTGTGTATATGAGATATATGTAATATAAAATGTATTTTATATGTATGTAATGTGTGTATATGTGAATCAGTGAGTATGTGAGAAATATATACATATTGTCACGTACAAGTAGTTTAGGAGACACCGTGGTCAGGTAGGACTCCAGGACAGAACAGGTCAAACAAGCCGAGGTCAGGTTTCCGGAGAGCAGGATAGTCAAATAACGTAGCCGAGGTCAGGATTCAGGAAAACAGGATAAACGTAAAACGTAGCCGAGGTCAGGAATCAGGAAATCAACGAAGTCAGACAAGCCGGGGTCATACACGAGAATACAGGATCAAACGCTATCTGGGTACTAGCACTAGGCATAGACAACCAACAGAAGGCAAAGTCAGACAGAACTGAGCAGGTTTAAATAGGAACCGCAGAGGAAGTTCAAATCTCCCGCCAAACCTATGACGTCACTTCCAATGTCCGGGAATCACCACCATCCTGGTTGTGGCGTAATCTCCCCTCATATATACCTGCAGTTTGGGAGTTCGCCACCAGAGGGCGCGCGAGCGCCGAAACCGGACGCCGTGTTCCAGGAGGTCTGCCCCTCCTGCGCGGCAGTCCAGCAGACGTCGATGGAAGCGGCACCGCGTTGGAGGGCGGCCTCCCTCTCCTGCAAGGAGGCTGCAGCGGTGATAGCCGTGCATTGGAGGGGGGTCTCCCTCTCCTCCGTGGCGGCTCCGGTGTCCGTGCGTTGGAGGGGGGTCTCCCTCTCCTGCGTGGCGGCTCCGGTGTCCGTGCGTTGGAGGGGGTCTCCCTCTCCTGCGTGGCGGCTCCGGGGGTTGTGCGTTGGAGAGGGGTCTCCCTCTCCTGCGTGGCGGCTCCGGTGGTCGTGCGTTGGAGGGGGGTCTCCCTCTCCTCCGTGGCGGCTCCGGTGGCCGTGCATTGGAGGGGGGTCTCCCTCTCCTCCGTGGCGGCAACGTGGGACCCAGGGGCAGGTAAGTAACACATATATAATATAAAATGTATTTTATTTGTATGTGACGGTGTGTATATGTGAATAAGTGTGTATGTGAGAAACAGATATATATATATAATAGAAAATGTATTTTATGTGTATGTGATACACATACATAAGTGTGTATAATATATATATATATATATATATATATATATATATATATATATATATAAATATAAGCCTGTATGTGTAATCTCATCCGCTTCAGAGTATGTCCTTGAATGGCAGAAATAAAATGTGGTCACCCAAGCCGTGGCACCATGTAAACCCTAATTTAGGAAGAAAAAAGCTTAAAAATATCATGGCTTCTTTTTGTAAAAATATGCGCTAGTCTATATTTCACTCCTTACATATGACTAAAAAAGGATGGAATTTGGAGACTTGTGCTCTAAAAATACAGTGTTAGTCTAAGGCATTAGGTAAAAACACATCAGTCAGGTTTCCACATAAAATGGAATGAGACCTACAAATGAGCATGTCTCTAGCTTACACCAGCAAACCACAAGAATTCAAACCAAGCCACCAGAACTGTTCCTTCATAAAATGAACAGCCATTGTGCCAGTGAAGTACACATGCATTAAAACACTTTCTAAATGATCGATGGTCACACTTAATTTAAATGAGACGCTAGATCAACTGTACTCAGAAATGGAAAATCAATCTGTTATCTTACCACAGAGCTATCCATGATTGCTTTTACGAACTTAGCTAGGAATTTGACCAAATAGCATTTAGGAAGCTGTTTCGCTGCAATAAGTTTTGTTATGAGTGTCTTTCCAGAATGCAGATTTCTCAACATCTCTACATCTGTAAAGTGTGTAAATTCAGATAATTAAGTACATTATAAATAACACTGTTTTAAAAAAAAAAAGTGACTGGAAAGATTAAGAATAGCGTTGTTAACAACGAAGGTATTACATTTTTGCTGTTCCTACCTTAATTTTCCATATGTTTTGAATGTTTTTCTTTAGCACTCAAGTTTTGAATATTACTATTTTAGTATATAACTCAGAACCATAATTAATAGATTTGATTCTACATCTTCTTATTACCATATATGGTTATACAATTTCATGAGGGCCCATAGTACCTTTAGGAGACTCTCAAGGCAACATTTATTTATTTATAGATGTCTTCAGAAAAATATTAGTTTGATCTTCCTTCACTGTGTCGTTGTCAACTTCTTGGTTTAGTAGTTGGGTGTTAACAGTTTTCACAGGGATATATGTAACTTACAGCAGTGCTTCTCCAACCTAGAGCGTTTGAAGACCACTTCTGTGGTGGTTTTCGAACCGCCCAAAAAGTGACCCACAATCATTCGCCCTACTCCCAGAGTGTTAAAGCATATAAAGCATGAACCCAAGGGTGCAAAAGGACCTTACAAGACAAATGCAACATTGAAAAAACTATATAATGTAGTAATTAAGACACTTGGTATCTGTCACGTAATAGTAAGATACACTCACAAGCAATTCACCAAGCCTTGAAAGTCAAGTGTGTGGATATTCTGTGGCAGCTCTCCCCCATACTCTTCTATTAGGAGGTTGTCATGACCTCTGATCTCCCCAACCAGAAGTGTCACCTGTGGTGTGTCCGTAATGTGGTTATAACCAGTAATATGATATAACTGTATAACCATATTACAGACATACTACTTTTTTTTTATTCCTGATGAAGCCGTAAATATAAGACCAGTAAAACAAGTGAAGATAGGACCTACAACTGAGATTGTATGAGACTCTTTTTGGGTTATCCAGGATGCTGAAAGATATTCATTTATGGTGGTCCAGGGAGACCCATTGTGTTATTTGAACATAAGTCTGTGCATCAGTAGCTGTAAGTGGCTTTGTTGTTTTAACTGTGCTACTCTGCCATTGGTGGTACTTCTTTATGCTTTTAGAATCAAATGGAAGTAAAGCTATTTTACAAATTAACTTGTTTTTATGACTGCACATAACTAGTTCAAGTGTTTTACACATTTTACACTTACCTCATTTTTTTTACTCTCCTTTTACCTCAATTTCTACTGTTTCTACTTTATTCAAGCATTGGAGAGTGAGTGCTCTTTTTAGACAGCAGCAGTGTTATTGTTTTATATGTGGTAATGATTATCATTGCTTTAGTCATCATTCTGTCTCTATGTATCGTTGTCCTATGAAGCATTATGCAACACTTGTCAGGATCGTTTCATACGTACACTACAAAAGTATTGTCTGGACGAATGGGTGAAAATTCCCACGGCAACACTCCAAAATCTTGTGGAAAGCCTTCCCAGAAGAGGGGAAACTGTTCTAACTACAGAGAGCTGACAGCTTCGTATTCATGTCTATGTATTTAGAATGTAATGTCATTAAAATCCTTATTGGTGTGATGGTCAGGAGTCCCAATACTTTTTTGTCCAGAGAGTGTATCTCTGCTGTATCTGTGGTCTCTGCCTAATAATAATGAAGTAGGTTAATTCTTATGCTCCTGTTTGGAGATGTATTGAATGATATACTCTCGTTGTATCACTTCCCAAGCTGGAAGAACAGAAACTACTGTGTTATTGAAGAAACAGACACAACTATATATCCAAATACCTCTTTTCTGAATACTTTTGCCACAGTGTAATATAAGAATGGAAATACAGCTGCCAGACATTAAAACAGGGAATTGGTTTAACCATAAATATAACTTTACAATGTAATGTTTTCCATTTGAGGTATTAACCCTTTCAGCGATGTTTCCTGAGAATTTCAAACCATAAACTGCAATTTAATTTCTAGGTTAAGTGATAGATAACACAAAGGGTAGCTTCATTAGAACATATTTGAGAACAGATATTTTTAGTGACCTACCACTAATTTTTTATTTGCTGTTATATGTATGAAGGAATATGCTATAATTACAGTAAACCTTTATCCAAAAAATACTCTGTTCTCGTGGATATTACACACAAAACACAAAAAGAAAACGGGTGAAATATATGTTTGGCACAGCTATCAGGACCCTTTTAGTCAATACTTGGTGGTACCTCACTTTGCCAAGATAACAGCTCCGAGTCTTCTAATGCCTGATGAGGTTGGAGAATACATGGCAGGGGTCCAGAATCTCTCCAGATCCTTTAAAATTTGAGGTTGACACTGGTTGACACTGGTGTTCACCCCACAGGTTTTTGGGATGTCCATGATAGGAGCTTGATTTTGTGGTCAGTAAACCCTTTCGATATGTGTTTTGGATCATTGTCTTGCTGGCAAATCCAACCGTGGCCAATTTTAAGCTTTTTGGCAAAGGCAGTCAGGTGTTCATTAATGTCTGTTGATGTTTAATAGGACACATGGCATCATGGACTCTAATAAAATGTCCAGGTCCTCTGGCAGAAAAACAGAGGTACTTTTCCATATGGCTACCTCTGTGTGTGCGCCAAACCCACCTGTGGTGTTTATTGCCATAAAGCTCTATTTTGGTTTCATCTGACATAGAACCCGATCCCATTTAAAGTTCCAGTAGTTTCTGAAGACAGTTGAGTTTGTTTTTGGATTAGAGTAGAGGCTTTTTTGTTGAAACCCTTCCAAACTACTTGTGGTGACGTAGGTAATGTGGTATTGTAGTTTTGGAGAATTTCTGACCACAAGATGCAACCTGTGCAATTCCCCAGTTGTGATCCTTGGAGATTTTTTGGCCACTTGAGCCATCCTTTTCACAGTGCGTTGAGACAATTTAGACAGATGTCCCCTTCCAGGTTGATTCATAATATTTCCAGTTGACTGGAACTTCTTAATTATTGCCCTAATGGTGGAAATGAGCATGACCATAATTTTGCTATTTTCTTATAGCCACTTCCCATTTTGTGAAGCTCAACAACCTTTTGCCTCAAACCACAGCTACATTCCTTGGTCGTACTCATTGTGATGAATAAAGAGAATTTGGTCTATGTGTTACCTAATATTTATACCCCTGTGAAATAGGAAATCATAGTAATAGTTGAACAATATCCTGTTCCTAGTCACCCAGGTGCACTAAAAATGTATAATGTCAATGGGAAAATGCTTCAAGTATGGTTTTCTCATATGAATTAACAGGGGTGCCAATAATTGTGCTACACATATAACCATTCTTTTTATTATTATTTATAAACCTGTGTTTGTGTTTGCAATTGTTTGATATCCATGAGAGAATATATTTTTTTTAAGAAAAGATCAAAGGGTTTAACAATAAAGACACAAAGGGTGCCAATATTAGTGGAGGGAACTGTATATCATATTTTTGATACTTAAAATAACTGGTATTTTTAACAGAGCCAGGGACTGCACTAGCTCAAAACAATGAGCAGCAATAAAAAATTCACAAGAAGAAAAATTCACAAGAAGAAAAGCATTCAACGCAAATATTTATTAAAATTAAATTAAAATGACATAAAAATCCACTGGCACACACTTATGTTGATTTGCACAAAATCATTATGCAACCACAAATGCCATTTTGTGTAATGATGATAAGCAGCTTAAAAACAAATGGAAATGTTGATGTATTGCAGTTTCCAGGACAAACTTATGTAGCTATTTAGAAACTGTCTTTATTTATCTTCACATCATATATCTGTATGGCCTACGTCCTGTAAAGGGACACACCAGCCATCATGCACTTTAATGCATATGATAGCTGCATGGTCCCTTTAAATTTTCATGGTGCCACCATTGCAAATTATCTGAGTTATTCTACAGAATCTTTCCATATGCATTTTTCTGTTTGCCTGCCCCCCCAGGACTGGAGGGAGACAAGATAAGAAGTTTTGTTTTGGAAAGATTGCATTTTAAGAATAGTTAGACATCCAGTTAGAAACAGAGGCAAGGCACTTAGGGACACTGAGTGAGTGTCAGCGACACACAAGAGGGTACTGAAAGCTAGACAAGTAAATTAGTTTGCCAAGGGAGATAGTGTAAAGTAAAAAGAAGTGGTCCTAGAACTGGGCCTTGAGGTCAACCAACTGAAAGGGGAAGGGTAGAAGAAAGAGTTAATAGAGACGGAGATGCTAAATGTGCAATTATAAAGGTAGTATGTGAACCAGGAAAGAAGAGACAATTGTGACTGCGAAGAGGAGGGAGGTCCACATTGTCATAGTAGTGCCCTTGGATCTAACAATCAGTAAATTATTGGTAACTTTAGCAAGAGCAATCTTTATAGAACATTAAAAGTCGTAAATCCAGATTAAGGCTTGGTTTCCATTTGGGTTTTTTTTGCTAAAAACGCCTATAAAAACGCCAATAGCGCCACCTGGCGTTTTTTTGTGAAAAACGGCTGCAGCCAGATGTTAGCTGTTCTTCAATAGGAAATCGCAAAATGCAATTTCCACTTGGCGTTTTTCTGTCTGGCGTTTTTTCAGTCCTCTTTGGCGTTTTTCTGCTTTTTTGGGCTCTGTGGCAGTTTTTCAAAACTGCAGCATGTTGACACTCTGGCGTTTTTTGCAAGAAATCTTGGCTTTTTTTCTCCAATAGAAGTCTATGGGAGAGAAAAAACGCCATGAAAAAGCCATGTGGGTTTATTGCCTTGGCGTTTTTTATGGCGTTTTTTCCACAGTTACAATGCAGAGGATGGACCCAGTATCTGTGTGTCCTACGAGAAATAGGCTGAAAACAAACAGTTTCACACAAAACAAAGTCCTGGACTGGTTCATATTGAATTTTACACCATTTGGAACAAACATGCCATTACAAACAAACATACGCGACCGGATTCTGCGTGCCAAAAGCAACAGCAAACAATTTGCACCATCATTTGGGGCCAATCTTCCCAGAGGAGCAGACATTCGAAATAAAGCATGCCTTACAAACCACAGAAAAGAGACAAAAGGGTCTACCAAGTAAATGACATCAGGAGAGGGCAGATACTTGCCATTTATCCTAATCCCTTTTAGCTGGGTGAAACTTCTAACTTGTAAAGGCTGGAAAAACTGCCTAAGGTCAAAAAAAGCAATTTCCACAGAAAGGCTAAAATGCCAGAAAAAACTGCAGAAAAAACGCCAAAACGCAGGTAAATGCAGTGGCAGTTTTCTTGGCAGTTTTCCTGGCGTTTTTCATCAAGAAAAAAACGCCGGACAAAAACCCAAGTGGAAACCTAGCCTAAAGAGGGTCAAATAGCAGTAGAATTTTGGAAGCCTCTTGGCTCCTGAGATTTTTCCAACATTGAAATATGTTGTAAGATGATCTCAAGTGTAACTTTGTCTTAAATGCCTTTTCCTTTTTCCTATAATATTATATATATATTTAATGCAGTATAGAATGATAACAGCATCATTATTTGTAAACCAGGCTCCAAGAACATGGTAAAGGACCAACCGCTTGTATTCCACAATAAGGTCAAGTCATCGGGGTATTCTACAGCACCGAGGTGAGCACATATGGACCACTGCTCATAATTTAGAAATATGTTATTTCAAAAACAATATTCTGTGTCAGAAAAAACACAGATCTTAATGATTTGTTCCACCAGTACTTTTGGGGCAGAACATGGCATCACATCCCTGTACCCTGCTCTATAAGTCATACGTTTTGGAGATACATGCCAAAAGAGGGACATATTTCCCATTCTTCTTCAAATAAAGGATTGGCTGTGTTACTCAAGGCCTTGTCAGCTTAGGCCCAAATATATAATAACACTTTAAATAGCTTTAAAATCACTTTATGGAGTCTTTTTTTTATTTATATCTGTTCTTACAAGATAAGTAATACGAACATTTATTTAATCTGGAGAAGGACCTACAAGGTCCCATAAGATAAGACGTCTACACGTTCCTCTATGTTGTCCGAATAAAAGGTTTGGACCTTTAGACAAAAGACTCCATCTCTTAACAATGAGGACTGTTTATGCTTTGGTTTATTGTGTGATTAGGGATGTAATATGACAGCACATAAAAGAGAAATATGTCTACTTTTAAACTTGTAGAATGAAAATGTTTTCTCCAAAAACTAACATCAAGAAAACAAGTGAACCTTCTAAGGTGAAGAAAAACTCCCTAAGGTGAGCATCACACTGTAATCATGTGTCAAACTGTACCAGGAATACTTTAAATAGGACATGCAAGACTAGTAGCTAGGCAAATGATCCATGATGAGACATGGAGCTATTACTGAAAACGTCAGACAGAGAACATAGACACATCATAGCCTGATAACTGAACATTAACAAATTAAAATAGGTTTTACAAGACAGGATAAAAACATAAAATGAAGCAAAAAATATTTTTTTTAATTGTTGTTTTCTATTTTTTTTAGTAATCTAGGAAAGGATTATCCTTTAAATGCACTTGCTCCCAGCATTCTTCACAAGCAGATTTCATTAGTTAACAAACCAACAGCTGTCTGCTGTATTCAGTACTCCGGTATGTATTTCATAAGGATGTATCATGTTCATTGTACCTTTTTATATTTTGTTCAACTATGTACGTACCCTAATAGGTTAAGTAAGGTTAGGTAGGTCATGCAGAGTGTGGCAGATGAACACAGAAGAAAATAAATTCTGATAGGCTTTTCTTTGTTTCCAGCAGACCTCTTAAATTAAAGTCATGGTCTTTGATCGGAAATTGCACAGAAATTAATCTTTGCCCTTGAGAGCAATAAATCTAAAAACCTAACATCCACATATATAAACACAACTAAGCTCAATCCCTTGAAATTCATGTTCTGGTCAGGAAGCCCATTGTTATGACACAGTGTGTCAGAACTTAATGTTTGGTCCCTTGTAGTTCCTGGAGACCTGTGTAATTCAGAAGCTGAACAGTAGCTGGTGCAGCTCAGTACGGCCCTGAGATACAGAGAGGTGAATGAGGAGGACTTTCTTGTGAAGATATGTGTCATAGTCGGCCCAGATTTCTGTAGCACTGATCCTGCCTTCTCTGATAGGGCCTTTAGATGACATCATATCCCCAATCTGTCCATTCTGATAATCCATTCAGTATAAGAGAGCAGTCCTACAGCAAACTGTGATTTTAGAAGTTCTCTCAGCAGGCCCACTAGCTAAGGTATCAACTATTGGATTAGAAAGACAAATTCCTGCCCTGGGGGGGACAGGAAGAGTGAGAAGTGTAAAATTTTTGTTTCAACTGACTTGAATATGTGCCTTCAAGGGTAATTACAGTTAGGGTATTCTAGTTTATTCATGTACCTCCTCCCCTAACATTCTATTTCTCCACTGCTCCAAACTGGGATTTTTTCCCCAAAATTTAGTGTACGTTTAGTGAAAGGGCATTTTAGACCTTGTTCAAAAAAAGCTATATTTTGACTTATTATGGTAAAAAAACAGATGGTAAAGTCAGCTCAATTTTTTCTCTTTAAGAATGCTCCTCTTAGAGCTAGTTCCATTAATGGGCAATGTAATATGTTCAGTCTTTTAGAAAAACATATTGCTATCATTTGAAGCATTCTATGATTGGTAAGGGTTTATCTGAGGTTAAAACTGCACTAGATGGTTGCATTGTGTTCTTTGTGGATATGCTCACATTCCATAGGAAGACATCCTGCTTGTCATTACATCTTACTCATATCCAGGTTACGAAAGTGTGCCCATTCATACTGTGCTGTATACATATATTAGTGTTTTATCCTCAGGTTCTCTTTGTGCTATAACTAGATCCATGAAATAAGGAAGTATTTAATTAAAGGCTTGAGATGTTTTACTAAATAAGTATTAGGCTGATGGATTTGTATGCTTTTCCCAGAGCTAATTTCATGAACGAGCAACTTAATCTGTTTAGTCTTTTTGAATAACATAGTGCTATCATTAGAAGCATTTCTTGATTGGTAAGAGATTATCTGAGGATAAAACGACACTAGATGGTTACATTGTGTTCTTGGTGGATATGCTCACATTCCATAGGAAGTCATTCTACAACAGTAGAATGTAGTATAGTATAATATAAAAGTATAATAGTATATATAGTATAACAGTATATAGTATATGATAGTATAATATGTATTAGTTTTACTAGATCCTTGAAATAAGATAAGTAAAGTACTCTTTGAATGAAATGCTTGAAATGTTTTACAGATCATGATGCTTATATACTTATTCTACTGGTAACAAAAAGTACTAGTAAATCACAAGCCGAAAAACAAAGGCTTTTGATCCACCATAGACGTACATACTTTTGTTAGTAACAGATTGTTACATTGGGTGCAGTTATTGGTTGGGCACAATTATTTATATCATATGTACTTGTTTATTTCTGTTTAAGGAGATGGACAGAAACTGGCATGTGGATTAGCTGACAAATCTTTAATGGTGTTCAGTTCCAGTCTAAATGGGGATCCGGTTGTTTTTACAGGTACTGTATGTTTCAGACTTATGAAGTCATGTATGAAGAAATATACTGATGTATATACATACTGTGTACAATAGTAAAGGACTATCTAAGTAGTAAAGGGTATCTAAGGACCCCAGTGAGTTCCTCCTATTATTTTACATTACATTTTATTTATAAAGTGCCAGTTGATTGTGTACCGCTAATACAATAGAGGAGACTGAAAATTCAAAACAACATTAAAATGAACTTAAGTTAAGACAAACTGGTACCTAAAGGGAAGAGGGCCCTACTCTTGCAAGCTAATGATCTATTAGGCTATTCACGGCACTACAAGAAAGGCTTGAGTATCCTTGCATAATACATATTTAATTTAGGAATATTTATTTTCTCACTGCTGAACTATGATTGTATTGTTCCATCATACACACATTGCAAGTCTGATCTGAGTTTTCTACCCAAACATAAAGGGTTAAACAGTCAGCATTGTCTAATGCCCATCACAGATAGACATTCTGGAAGTAAAAAGGTCACAGAGACTGTTTTTTTTAATCACAGTGCTAAAATGATGATTAAATGATTCAGTTATTGCAAAACATTTTATCACTTACATTCTTCACACATTGTGCCAAATAATTTGATTTCATTGCTATGGCACATCGACATAAACATTAAAATAATACAAGCCTAACAAACCAACAATTTACAGCTTTTTACAGAGAGATAATCTTTCAAGGTTCTGCTCTGAGGCAAGAACGGAAATATGAAAATGATTAAGCCCTTAATTAAAAAAGAGAACATTGGCGTTTAAATATTTTTAGTTTTGTTTTAGTTGATATTGTGATCTGATCACTGTATCAGAATTACTATATTATTAGTAACCTCTCTGGTTGCCTACACCTTTCAGCGAGAGTCTTGAGTATGTCAGTGATAAACTGTACCCTTTTAAATACAATAGTCAATTTGAGTTGCAAATCCTCCTGTGTTTCATCTTAGGGCTTTTTTGAGCCAACAGAAAGCCCTTGGTGAATAAACCTCAATGTCTTCTACGTGGACGTTAATATTGCAGATTAATATTTTATCTCTTTGTCATAGGTCATGATAGAGCAGTTAATGGATTGTCTTGGAGTCATGATAGGAACTTGCTGGTTTCTTCTTCTGAAGACAGAACAGTGAGGATCTGGAATGCTAGGAATGCTGACCCTGCATTAGTTTTGGTAAATAAATTGTATTTTACTGGCAACATTTTGCTTGATATCATATCTGTGTATTGCCTTTAGTTCTTGGTGGAGAAGCTGGCAGGGTTGCTTTCACGATATTGGTCCAATTCTCCGTAAAGAAAAATAAGCTGATTTATGGCTGGGATCTTTTTTTAATTCTTTAATCTTCTTCACATTCTCCTTGCAATAATTAAATGAACCTGATGTACCCAGTAATGCAGTCCTCGCCTGCTAATCAATGACACAATGTGTCAATGTTTCTTGTAAAAACGCTGGGCTTTGCTAGAGGAAAGGGTAGGTGGTCTTGAATAATTTAAAGAAACTAGAACAAGTAATATTTTAAATAAGTATAGCTGACTTGGTCTTTGACATCATACTCTTTTTGTTGCAGTAGGAAAAGTGGGCAGACTAGATATGCCCAGTGGTTCTTCTGTGCAGTCAAATTCTATGTTTCAAAGGCCAACAAAAAAGGGAATGGATATATAAATACGTATTGTATATGGGGAAGAGTTCCTTTAAGCTTTAACATTGTTCTCTTCTAATGTTATGGTGACTACCAACAATAAGGATGGAACAAAGTAAGGAAAATGATAAATAGTTTATTTAGATTTTTTTTCCTAAGGAGAGTTCAAATATTTATTAGTAATATGGGCAGTTCTGTAGTTAGTTACACAGATTGTGTATTAAATAAAGAAGGTAGAATGGAACCTTAAAATACTAATAGTAATTACAAGTTATATGAGAATGCACTATTGGTAGGTCCTGTTTTAAATATCTTGTTAACTAAATATTGAATAGATTTTATTCTTTAAAACAACTGCAAGCTGAAATACATCAGCAAGGGGCAAGAGGAGATATTTTAGATAAATACCGTATTTCCCCATGTATAAGACGCACCTTTTTTTCGAAAAATTTGGGGTGTAAAAACAGGGTGTCTCTTATACGGTGAATGTTTTTTTTCTCTCGCTTACCTCTGTGTTGCTCAACAGCGTCTCTTGTTCCGTCGAGGAGACACAGGAATCCAGTGGAGTCATGTGAATGTACATCACATCACATGACTCCGTTCCTGCTCCCCTGGGCAGAACAAGAGAAGTTCACTCAGAGTTTGAGCAACGCAGAGGGAAACAAAGTCTGTGAGCAGCACAGGAAGATCTGCAGTTCAGGTAAGGGTGGGGGAGGGTGTATGAATCTGCATGAATGGGGGAATGAATGAATATGTGTGTGATAGCATTGTTGTGTAAGGGCACAGTGTTGGCAAGTGTTGGCTGCTTATGCATGATAGGAATGTGATTGCTATATTAAATATACATGATTGCTAAGAGCAATAACACTCCTATCATGCCCAGACATACCCAGATTCCAGCACAGCTAACATCACACTCATCCTGGAACCTGGGCATGATAGAAGTGACATTTTTGGGCCCTCTTATACATGAGAGCGTCTTATACATGGGGAAATACGGTAGTTATAAAATGAAATATGGTTATTACAGACTAGTTTTG
Source organism: Spea bombifrons (assembly GCF_027358695.1). Taxonomy (NCBI): domain Eukaryota; kingdom Metazoa; phylum Chordata; class Amphibia; order Anura; family Pelobatidae; genus Spea; species Spea bombifrons. The sequence goes on from NC_071089.1 coordinate 36,564,889, forward strand.
AAATCACGTGCCTACATTTGCAGACCAATGGGCGCCATCAGTATGATTCCAGTACATTTATTTTTCACCCAGTCTCAGTTTTTCCTGACGTTGGTTTATCTTTGGAATTTGCCTGATCACAAAACACTTGCAAATTTTAACATGCCCACACAATTATAACATTGATAGACAGAGTTAGGTTAGCGTTTGAATGCTAAAGCTTTGTTTAAACAATACTGATTTTCTGGATTAGTAAAATATGTATGTATCCAAGACTTTTGCCTTTCTACAGTGATTCTGCACCCAGGGTTTGACATCAGATACGAACAGTATATCATTACTGTAAAACACAATTGATGGCTACTGCTGCTTCGTTAACAGCGTTGATTTAGACATCATTGTATCTGTTAGATACATTGCCTAGTTTGCTCGATGCTTTATTGAATTTTGCACATTTTAGGTAGTGAGAAGCAGGATATGGAGCTTTTGGTCCGCCTGGACCTTTCTTCACTTGAACTAACAATTCCCTATGTAACGTATCCTGCTTTCTCTCTGTCTGATGTAGATGTCAGCCCGAGAGGAAGTACGGTAAGCTTTTTAGTTAGTTGGCATTGGCTAACTTTTGAAAAGGGGGTATCCCAGTGCCAGTAACAACACACCATTTTATCCCAATTAGAAGTGGCAGGTTACCAGGAAAAAACTATTAAAATTCAAATGGATTTAGCCAAGTAGTGCACACCAAATATATTTGCTTTGTAAAGCACTGCATATGAAATGTATTTGTGCATATATATTGGTTAATACTTTTAACCCCTTTGTGACCAGAGCTTTTTTGCCATTTTTACCTTATCTTTGTTCAACCATTAGTCCCCTTTTCTTTGTTTACTGTACTCACGCAAATTATGTTTTGTTTCTTCAAGGACAGATAAGGCTTTCTTTGCATACCACTTTCTTTTGTATAGTCTTTTATTTAGTATGAATTAAATGTAAAAAAAACCCCATATTTTTATAAACATCTTTATTCTTTTGACCAGAGATCCTTTTCAAGTCTATAGCCCCTTAAGCACTGGGTTAGATTTTTATTTTCTGTACACTTTGTGACAATGGTTTTAACATTTTTGCAGTGTTGCTGTAATTGTCTTCTCTCTCATTTGGTGCACCCACCAAATATATTGTTTTTTACTTCTAATTTACTAAAAAATAAATAAAATAAGATATGGTGGAAAATTGGAAGAAAAAACACTTTTTCTGACTTTATTTGAAAAATCTTTTACTCACAAAAAAACTGCTAACTAGATTCTAAAGTGGGCCCTGAGTTTTATTTGCAAGTTATAGGGCAATAAGTACAAGTAGCATATTGCTATTTCGAACCCATTTTTTTTTCCAACCCTTTTTTTCCTATTGCGCCCATGTCCTATTTGGGACATCTTTGAATCTGGTCAGTTCAATTTACCCCATCAAACCATACATTTTTGAAAACTAGACACCCTATGGGTATTTCAAATGCCAGTAGTTTAACTGAGCGGTATGCAAGTATTTTACAGTTGAGAAGTAATGCTTACTTTGCCCAGACTGGCAATCAGAAAAACTAGGAAAATGCTCAGTGGGCCAGTGCACCTTTTTAGCTGCTTGTTCACCGGATCCCATCCTTTAGTGAGCGTCCTCATCTGGATACACCCAGCTGCATCATTTTATTGGCCACAGGCCTTAAAGTACCAGGGCCAATTTTGATGTACAGTCCAGCTTGGATGCTTGACATTTTATTCCATGTCCGAGGTATGTTGAGGATGGTTTACAGAAGGGCAGGACTAGGGTTATAGTCTAATATGGGAAACATTCAGATGGCAGATAAGAACCATTTGGCCTATTCTGCCAATTTCTTCAGCTATAAAAATCCTAAACCTTATTCAGCACTTAGTCTTGTATTCAGGGTAGCCTTATACATATCCTGTGCATAGTCAAATTTGATCACTGTACCACATCTGATTGAAGGCTGTTCAACTTACCTACCATCCTCTTAGTCTGAGCCTCTGACACTCATATCAGAGATAACCTCATATCTTTACATTATTCTTCCTTAGAAAACATTCCTTCAGGTACTTTCTGATAAAAGTGAGAAAACCATTGGCTTTAAGGCAGTTGTTTGTAGGAGAGCATTGAAGATGCAAGAAAAATAGTTGGGAATTTTAAATTAAAAAAAGCATTCAAGATATTGACATCACTAAGCCAACTGTAAAATTCATAACAACAACAAAGAATCGTGCACAAAAAAATCCAAGTTACTTTTTTATGTGGCTGGAAATAAGCTCTTTCTTCAAAAAAAAAAAATTTCTGGTTCTTAACTATAAATTTGATTGTAAACTTGAAGTGGTCTGTTTCAATTGTGAGAGTTTTTTGTTTTATTAAGTTTTAACGGAAAAATGGTTGTTTATTTTTTAGACCAGAACGTTTTGGTTTGAATAACTTTCTTTTGCTCCTATTTCAGGGGAAGGAAATATTTTCTAAGCCTGTTCGCTTCCCCCAGTTTTACTACATGGATAAATTTATTTTGTTGTCGTCTGGAGCAGAGTTTCAACTTCTGAAGTATTCCCTGGATGACTGCAAGGATGAAATAAAACGGTATTTGACATTTCAAGTTTTATTGCATTTTTTTCATGTTTACAAATTATGAAAAAATAAATGCAATTCCATTGCAATTATGCAAATTTCCATGCAAAAGCAAACATGCACGCAGAATGCAAACAAAAAGACAAGAAGGAATAAAAGAAAGGAGGAGGAAACTCCATCCTAATCCTCTCTAACGGATGTATGAGGTTCCAGGGTTGCTGGGTAGACTTTCAATATAAATTAGTTGGCAGTAAGCATCCTGGCCATAACGCAGGTAAGGTATGTTGGTTAATGGTAGCAGTGGTTTAGACTGAATATTCTCAACATGTGGTACATGTACTTCATGGTCTAAATAAAAAAATGTGCCAAAGGGTAGTTTGATTGTGTTAATTGACATATAAGATTGTGCTGAAAAGTTTTCTATGCTTCATCTGTCTAAAAAAAAATAGAATTTTGCTTTTAACATTTGCCAGCCCTAGCATTTTTAATCAGCTGTGCTGTGTATATTAACAATCGCTAATATGTGCAAAGAAGGCTCGAAAACAATGGAGCTTTGTAACCTGATGAAGAGGAAAAGTAAGTTTGTGTATAGAAACACTTTCACATGGAGTGTTGTGGACAAAGAATAGTAAAAACCAACTGTCTTCACCAGATGTTGAAGAATTGTAAAGAGCATTGAGTAGAGTGGTGGGGAGAATGGGAATGGGGGACAGAAGAGGAGATGCTTTGTGTTGTAGAGATGGGTTTTTGTTTAGAAAAAATAACCCATGTGAACGCATGGGTAAAGAATATGTGTGTATGTGTAAAAAAGTCTCTTAACTCACAGTTTGTTAATTAACAGCAAACAAAAGAAAAAAAAACAATTCTCTTTACACATAGGCAGGTACCTAACTCACTTCCATACATGTTCTTAAGTGGCCTCCAGTTCCAACCTGGAAACTTCTCACACTGGCCTCCCCAGGATCAGTACTGCAGCACCTTTTAAACCCAAGTGGTTAGTTTCCCTGATACACATGTGCAGCCCTACCTGTGCACTGCAGACAGAATTGTAAATGCCTGACCCCCACTCTTGTTTGGAGACATTAAACCCTTGGTGCCTTGTTAGGGGGAAGGTTTTATACACCCCATCACAGTGACCAAAATAGTTTAAGCTCAGTTCTGGCTCACATTCCTCCATTTTAACTGTGCTGAGCCAAATGTTGAGTTCAAGCTCATAATGGTTATTTATATATATATATATATATATATATATATATATATATATACACACTGTATATACAGATATGCACTCACTGGCCACTTTATTAGGTACACCTTGCTAGTACCGGGTTGGACCCCCTTTTGCCTTCAGAACTGCCTTCATTCTTCATGGCATACTTTCTACAAGGTGCTGGAAACGTTCCTCAGAGATTTTGGTCCATATGGGCATGATGGCCTCACGCAGTTGCTGCAGATTTGTCGGCTGCACATCCATAATTTGAATCCCAAAGGTGCTCTATTGGATTGAGATCTTGGGACTGTGGAGGCCATTGAAGTACAGTGAACTCATTGTCATGTTCAAGAAACCAGTTTAAGATGTTGTGAGCTTTGTGACATGGTGTATTATTCTGCTGGAAGTAGCCATCAGAAGATGGCATTTTCATCAGCACAACTGCTGCTCATTGGATATTTTCTCTTTTTCTCACCATTCTCTGTAAACCCTAGAGATAGTTGTGCGTGGAAATCCCAGTAGATCAGCAGTTTCTGAAATACCAACAAGCATGCCACGTTCAAAATCACTTAAATCCCCTTTCTTCCCCATTCTGATGCTCGGTTTGAACTTCGGCAAATTGTCTTGACTACGTCTACATGCCTAAATACTGCCATGTGATTGGCTGATTAGCTATTTGTGTTAACAAGCAATAGAACAGTTGTACCTAATAAAATGGCCAGTGAGTGTAGATATAGATATTGTGTACAGAGAAAATCCATCATTCAATAATACCTGGCTGCTGGCCGATTTTAGAGAGAGGACACACACCAAAGGATGTGTCAAGATTAAGATACTCTTCCTGTACAATACTAAAATCCAATTTATTGACTGTAATGTTACGTTGTGTCATGTTCATGAAGTTTATTTCAGTCTTGCAGAAATCCCATGTGTCTTTCTCCTGTACTATATCATTGTGGATATATGTGGAAGACTGAATGCACACACACATATACCAGGAAACATCACAAGCTATATGCATATAAAACAATAAAATAATTCTTGGACATGCCGCTTTGGTATTCATTCCAACTAAAAATAAGAATGTTTTCAAAAGACCTGAATTCTACAGTACATGAGCCATAAGATATGTGTACTTTAATGGATCTTTTGTCATATTTGTCACAAAGTTATGCCAAGTACTCGTATATCAAATTTATTCTACCTGACTGAGCATGACAGTCTTCCATTAATAAATTAAATTGCTCTAGAGACAGGATCATTGTAAATGATGGTGATGGGGTGTAGCGGATAGAATAATATCAGATTACCAGTATGGCAAATTGAACTAGAGGATAATGCGAAAAACCACTTATCCACAATCTAAAACTGTTTCAGAATAGCTTTACATTTTCCTTTTACCCCAGTGAAAATAAACTTTTATTTCTTTGCCTTTTCTAAAATATTTTTATACATAAGGACTTTCTAAATGAGCAGACCCTAAACTGATTTGGATATTTTCTAGAATAGCCAAAATAGACTAAATGCAAGCATTCTTTGATTCAATTATATTAAATTTCTCTTTAGGAAAAGCATGGGCTGTCTTGGCTTATTATTATTATTTATTGTTTTATATGGTGCCATCATATTCCGCAACACTGTACAATCTTAAAATGTATACCAGGTTAATATTGGTTTGGATTTTTGAAATGTTTCAATGGAACTGCAAGCCCTACCTTATTTGAATGCAGTAGGGTCAGGGTGGGTCTTAGACAGAAGAAACCTCAGACAAGAATACTCTTTGACACCTCTGTTGTTATTTTTAGATAGCATTAGGTATTGACACAATTATTATCTGTTTGCACAAAACATTCCAATCATTTAGAAAGAAGGGAAGTTGGGACAAAAAGGGGCACAGTGGTTTTTGTTCCAATATGGTGAGCTTCCCCTAGTAAACCGTCCACATCGGACATCAGATTTGGATCCCAGCTGCTAAGACCGGCCTTGAATAGGGTTGTGCCTGGAGGGTATTTAGCATAAGTGACAACACTTAAAGTGTGTTTTCAAAATGAAAATATGGCTAAAAATAGGCCCCACATTCTTTCTTGTGAAGTTTACCCACAAATAAACCAACCAGAAAAAATAAATTTGCAAATACTGTTATTTTTGAAATTCCCGTAAAACATTTTTTTTCTAGTAGGAATTTTAATATTAGACTTTCAAAGCCATTTTTTCCATGCATACTTACGGAAATACGTGGTTTAATGGCGTTTTATGGTACAAATAATCACTTGTGGCTTATGTTATCTGTTACATGTAGAAATAAGAAACTTATGGCGAAATATGTATATCATCAACTGTGGTCAAACTTAGCGTAAATGCACTTATGCCAGTATGATCGATTATTTCAGTATTTTTAGGACTTAATTGTTGAACAAATGTTTTGTCTTTCTTGAATGTTTTCCTAGGACGTTTTGATGATATTTTATTTCCAGTGAACCCACTAAATGGCACATTTTGATTCATGTGGTATATTTTGTTGTTAAGCAATGCCTGGATACATTTCAAATATATCCATGTGTGATATCTCAGTTGCTAAGATTGCTAAATTTTGTGTGCAGTTTTGCTGTTGTGTAACAATAATGGCTTTATTTTAAATTTAGCACAAAATGGCGGACACAAGACTATTTTCTTGAGATGTGGCTTCTATATCAGACAAGAAGGACATAAGAAAAATAATACACTGCTCAAAATAATAAAGGGAACACTTAAACAACACAATGTAACTCGAAGTCAATCACACATCTGTGAAATCACACTGTCCACTCAGGAAGCAACACTGATGGACAATCAATTTCACAGGCTGTTGTGCAAATGGAACAGACAAAAGGTGGAAATTATAGGCAATTAGCAAGACACCCCCAATAAAGGAGTGGTTCTGCAGGTGGTGACCACAGACCACTTCTCAGTTCCTATGCTTCCTGGCTGATGTTTTGGTCACTTTTGAATGCTGGCGGTGCTTTCACTCTAGTGGTAGCATGAGACGGAGTCTACAACCCACACAAGTGGCTCAGGTAATGCAGCTCATCCAGGATGGCACATCAATGCGAGCTGTGGCAAGAAGGTTTGCTGTGTCTGTCAGTGTAGTGTCCAGAGCATGGAGGCGCTACCAGGAAACAGGCCAGTACATCAGGAGACGTGGGGGAGGCCGTAGGAGGGCAACAACCCATCAGCAGGACCGCTACCTCCGCCTTTGTGCAAGGAGGAGCCGAAGGAGCACTGCCAGAGCCCTGCAAAATGACCTCCAGCAGGCCACAAATGTGCATGTGTTCACTCAAACGGTCAGAAACAGACTCCATGAGGGTGGTATGAGGGCCCGACGTCCACAGGTGGGGGTTGTGCTTACAGCCCAACACCGTGCAGGGCGTTTGCCATTTGCCAGAGAACACCAGGATTGGCATATTCGCCACTGGCGCCCTGTGCTCTTCACAGATGAAAGCAGGTTCACACTGAGCACATGTGACAGACGTGACAGAGTCTGGAGACGCCGTGGAGAACGTTCTGCTGCCTCCAACATCCTCCAGCATGACCGGTTTGGCAGTGGGTCAGTAATGGTGTGGGGTGGCATTTCTTTGGGGGGCCGCACAGCCCTCCATGTGCTTGCCAGAGGTAGCCTGGCTGCCATTAGGTACCGAGATGAGATCCTCAGACCCCTTGTGAGACCATATGCTGGTGTGGTTGGCCCTGGGTTCCTCCTAATGCATGACAATGCTAGACCTCATGTGGCTGGAGTGTGTCAGCAGTTCCTGCAAGAGGAAGGCATTGATGCTATGGACTGGCCCGCCCGTTCCCCAGACCTGAATCCGATTGAGCACATCTGGGACATCATGTTTCGCTCCATCCACCAACGCCACGTTGCACCACAGACTGTCCAGGAGTTGGTGGACGCTTTAGTCCAGGTCTGGGAGGACATCCCTCAGGAGACCATCCGCAACCTCATCAGGAGCATGCCCAGGCGTTGTAGGGAGGTCATACGGGCACGTGGAGGCCACACACACTACTGAGCCTCATTGTGACTTGTTTTAAGGACATTACATCAAAGTTGGATCAGCCTGTAGTGTGGTTTTCCATTTTGATTTTGAGTGTGACTCCATATACAGACCTCCATGGGTTGATAAATTTGATTTCCATTAAGAATTTTTGTGTGATTTTGTTGTTAGCACATTCAACTATGTAAAGACGGAAGTGTGTCATACGATTAGTTCATTCATTCATTCAGATCTAGGATATGTAATCTTAGCGTTCCCTTTATTGTTTTGAGCAGTGTATATATTAACCATGTTAGACATCTAAACTTAGCAATCAAATTTAGTTAAGAACAAATTCTTATTGGCTAACTAAATTGCATTGGATTGCAAGCTTTCAATGCCATTTAGGATTGAAAAGAGGAAGCGACCTATGCAATCTCTAGAAACTGCTATGTAATGTGGTCAATTACCCAATAAAGGTATAATCTTTAACAAATTTGCTTATTTAGATTATCCCAGAATTTATACATTTTAGAACCATATTATTTTATGTTCCATGATAGTTTGGAATATTTTCTAAGAAATTAACTACAAAAATATGGAAATATATTTTTTCTACAAGTGAGAAGCAGTGATATAGGAGTTGGTGACTTCCTTATGTACTTAAAATGTGCACTTATGTTTCTATTTCATTATGAATAGTTCTCATCAATCCAAAACAGGGTGTGTTGACAAAGTCTTAGGTGATCCCCATTGTGATAAGTGGATGATGTGAGGTCCGTGAGATCTGTAGGTTTTTGGATTACATTTTTTTTGCCTTGTGAGCATTTGAAAAGGACACGGTTTGTACCTTGTAGTCTATCAAAAACCAGGGAGAACCCTAGTAGAACTAAATTTGATAAACACACCTAGGTGAGGGATAGGTGAGAATGATGTTGTCTTTATCGTGGATGATATTCAAATCCTTCACCAGCACTTTTTCTCTATCACACCCACCAATAGCAGTGATTATTCATTCGACAAAAATGTTTAGGATACATATAATGGCAGTGGAAATATTATAGAATGCATCGATCACATTTTTAGACTAGAAACTGCAGTTTCAATGTCAAAAAATTTAGACACAAAGGACATGCATTAAAGTTGCCAATTCTGATTATTTTTGGGTATAGTCTTGCTGAGAAAAGCATTTCTGATCTCTTGAAATTACACAAATATTGTGTTTCGTTTATTCAGTCCTTGGATTTGAGTCACAAAATATTTAGATAAGATTTAAGACTTAAGAAAGTGAAATAAGAAACGATAAGTGACAGCTGTTTTATAAGCTAAACTTTGGATGATAATTATATCAGCCCATACAGTTAAACTCATATCATAATACATTTTTGTAAGATGTGGCCATGCATATGTTTGACTCTGTTAAGATTGAATGTGATACTGAGTTCTGGACCCTCAAGTGCTATTAATAGACATGGTAAACCCGGTACTTATGGATTCATCCACAGTAGGGTAGTTATACTGGAGCATAAGTATAATGAAATTCTTACCAGTTACTTACTCCGGACAGCTGTCACAGCCGCCACTGCGAGTGATTTTGCCACTGGCAAAATGGCAGCGCATCCTGTAAAAAAAATAACAGAGTTGTAAAAGTTCGCCAGAGGGTCTCCAGACCCTCTACAGAACTCTGGCTCCACTTGCAGGTTGAATACAGGTACTATATGGAGCTCAGCTTTCTAATCACAATGTGATTAGAAAAATATTTTAAAAAATAATAAAACAAAAAATATGGAAAAAAGATTAAAAAACAAACAAACATCTAGTTCCAGGAAAACATAAAAAAAATAGTCCAAAAAGAATAAAATTAATAAAATACAAAAATAAAGTTTATTATTATGAGCAAGTGCTAAACCTGCGCTGTATCTTCCCAAAGATCTTGACATGGAAAGAGTTAAAGTAAAAGCATTTTTTTTAAATACCCAGGGGGTGTCAAATTTAAAAAAAATGAATGGTAAATTGGAGTGGCCGGGCTCAAGATAGGGCATAGGCACAGACTGACCAAAATGGGGACAAAAAAAGCACACTTCCCGAATGTGGCCTTTTAACCGCCATGCATGTGGTATCACTGTACTCGAGAGATGTTGCTGAACAAACATTGGGGTGTTGTTTGATAGTGATGTACACCTGGAGCTATAAATTTATACCCGAACTACAATTTGTGTGAAAAAAATACAAAAAAAATTACTACCACAAACTTTGGCAAAGGCTGGTGGTAGAATCTCATGCATGGAAAGGGTTAAAATACTACCATTTGAAATACCTTGGGGTGTCTAGTTTTCTAAAATATATACGGTTTGATGGGGTAAATTGAATTAGCCGGCTTCAAAGATGGCCTTATTAGGACATGGGGCAGTAGGACCAGATATAAAAGTTCCAAAAAATAGGCACTTACTAAATGTGGCGTTTTACCTCCAAAACAACAAGACAAACCCATGCATGAGGGGTATCACTGTACTTGGGAGATGTTGCTGAACACATATTGGGGTGTTGTTTGATAGTGATGTATACCAGGAGCTGTAAATCCATACCTGAAGTGCAATTTTAGTGATGAAAAAACATACAAAAAAAACCTACCCCAAAGGGTAGTAGTAGAATTAGTGCATGGAAAGGGTTAAAATACCAGCATTTGAAATACTTAGAGGTGTCTAGTTTTTAAAAATATATATGGTTTGATGGGGTAAATTGCATTGGTTGGCTTCAAAGATACCCGAAATAGCACATGGGGGAAGAATTACCAGATTTGGAAAAAATGGTTTTGATATAGCAAAATGCTACTTGTACTTATTGCCCAATAACTTGCAGAAAAAAAGCAAAAAAATAAAAACATTGGGTATTTCTAAACTCAGGACAAATAGTAGAATCTATTTAGCAGGAAATTAGATAATATGATCGAAACAATGGTATCTGAAGAAAACAATATATTACGTGTGTGGGTACCCTAAATGAGTGAGTAGAAAATTACATCTAAACACGAGCACTGCAAAAGTGTTAAAACAGCCTTGGTCCCAAAGGGTACAAAAGGTAAAAAACAGCCTGGTCCTTAAGGCAGGGCTTGACCAATTTGTTTTAAATCTAGGAGCCAGCTAAAAATGTTAGGAGCCAGGACTTTTTTTGCCCCAGCACTCACACTTTGCCCTGCACCCACAGTCTCACACTTTACTCCAGCCCTCACTTTGTCCCAGCACTTTGTCCCTGCACTCACACTTTGCCCCAGCACTCACACTTTGCCCTGCACCCACAGTCTCACACTTTAACCCAGCCCTCACTTTGCCCCTGCACTCACACTTTTCCCCTGCACTCACACTTTGCCCTGCACTCACACCTTGCCCCAGCACTCACACTTTGCCCCAGCACTCAGCAATCACAGTCCTGCCCAGACATACCCAGGTTCCAGCATGTACTGGCTGACTTGGCATGATAAGAGTACATGCTGAAACCTGGCTTGCTGCCCCCCCTGTGTATTGATGCTGCACATCACTTAGAGCCCCTGTGCCATGCTCCTCCCCCCACTCACACAACCATGCTATCACACACTCATTCATATACTCATTCATACACCCTCCTTCACCCCCTTACCTGCACTGCAGATCTCTCACACACAGACTTCCATAGGGGCCCTGCTGATTCTCTCTCTGTTAGTGATGTCCGGATCATGAACGAATCGTTCATTTGATCCGGTTCTTTTTAGTGATCCGGATGAATCGGTTCAGTAGACTGAACGATTCATTTGTAGCGGTTCAGTCTGTGAATCATGCAGCTGTAACCTGATCCTAGAGCTGTGAGTTATCTGCAGAGCACTCAGACACAGACTCTGGGGTCAGGTTACAGCTCATTAATTCACACAGGAACGATGACTCATAGAGTCAGAGAGTCGTTCAAAGAGTCGAATGATCCAAAGAGTCGAATGATCCGAAGAGTCGAATGATCCGAAGAGTCGAATGATTCAAATGATTCGAATCTTACAGGGATCCGGATCTTACAAGGATCCGAATCTTATAGAGATTCGAATCATTCAGAGAATATTACTGATACCATACTTTTATAAATAAATACATTAATAATGTTCACACTGCCCGCAGGATTTAGATTCCCCTGAGTTTGCCCCCCTTTACCTATAACTGCACCTACAGTTAACTTTATTAAATCAATTAAATTAACCCTCAGTCATCAGCATAAAATTAACCCTTATACCCCATCAACCATAACTGCCCCTGAAATTAACCGCAAAGATCCCATTAACCATAACGGCCCCTGAAATTAACCCTAAAGACCCCATTAACCATAACGGCCCCTGAAATTAACCCTAAATACTCCATTAACCATAACTGCCCCTAAATTAATTGCATGTACTCCAGATAAATTACCCAATAAATTGGTATGGTCGATGGGGTCTTTAGTGTTAATTTGGGGGCAGTTATGCTAAATGGGGTCTTTAGTGTTAATTTAGGGGCATTTATGCTTAATGAGGTGTTTAGGGTTAATTTGGGGGCAGTTATGCTTAATGGGGCGTTTAGGGTTAATTTGGGGGCAGTTATGCTTAACGGGGTGTTTAGGGTTAATTTAGGGGCAGTTATGCTTAATGGGGTGTTTAGGGTTAATTTGGGGCAGTTATGGTTAATGGGGTGTTAAGGGTTAATTTTAGGGGCAGTCATGGTTGATGGGGTGTTAAGGGTTAATTTTAGGGGCAGTCATGGTTGATGGGGTGTTTAGGGTTAATTTAATGGTGAGGGTTAATTTAATTAATTTAATAAAGTTAGCTTAAGGTGCAGTTGCAGGTAAAGGGGAATGTAAATCCTGGGGGCAGTGATTATTAATGTATTATTTATAACAGTATGGTGATATTCTCTGAATGATTAGAATGCCAATGAAGGCAGAGAGTCGTTCAAAGATCCGGATCTTACAATGATCCGGATCTTACAGTGATCCGGATCATACAGTGATCCGGATCACTGTAAGATTCGGATCCCTGTAAGATCCGAATCTTTGAACGAGTCTCTGCCTTCATTGACATCACTGGAGGCAGGGGGGAGGATTCATAATGAAAGGGGCGGGGCCAATCGTTAGTGTGCCTGCACAGAGTTACTGGAAAACAGTAACTCCTGTGAGTCACACTGAGTGATCCGAAGATTCGGATCATGAATCGGATCATCTCAGTGAACAAATCGAAATGATCCTATTCACTTTAATGATCCGAACTTCCCATCACTACTCTCTGTCTCTCTGCACAAACTTCTCTTGTCCCGCCCACTGGGAGGAGGAATGGAGCAGTCATGCGACATGAGATTAATTCATGTGACTCCTCTGGTTTCCTGCTTCCTGTGGCCAGCACAAGAGACACTGCTTGCACAGTAAGACACACAGTTAAGCAGTGCGGCCCCTGCGGGGATTATTTTTGGCCGTTTTTTTTTATTTTGGCATTTTGCCGAAGATGTGTTTCGGCCACCGGTTTGGCTCACAAACACCTGGGATTTGTCGAGCCCTGCCTTAAGGGGTTAAAATAGCTTTACCTTATTTGGCCAATCTAATATATATGTCACCCTGGGAATCATCAGTCACACTGGTTGGGGCTTAAAGTGAGGTCCAATCAAAGTGAACATGCTGCATTCTAATTTGGTCCCTACCCCATCGAGCATTTCAGTTCCCACAAGGAAGGAAGATAGAGAGCAGTGGCTTCTCCAGCTTTCATATTTAGGGGGGGCACATGAGGGGCCAGGGACCAAAGTAGGGGAGGCAATTATAAAACAGTACATATACACTATATATATATATATATATATGCATTAGACGTGCATTTTTAACTACATAATATGTACTTATCTCTTTGAAGTAAAGACCGTGATTGAAATATGATTTCAAAATAACAGCTGAACTGGCAGTTATTTTTCATTCTTTAATATTAGCCCCTGCTGCCAATATATATATATATATATATATATATATATATAAATATTAGACCCTGCTGCCGATTATATAGAAATATTACACCCTGCTTCCGATATATATATATTAATATTAGCCCCTGCTGCGGATATATATTAATAATAGCCCCTGCGGTGGATATATACTTATATTTTCCCTGCTGCCGATATATATTAATATTTGACCCTGCTGCCAATATATATTTATATTAGCCCCTACTGCCGATATATATTAATATTAGCCCCTGCAGCCAATATATATAAATATTAGCCCCTGCAGTCAATATTTATTGATAATATCCCCTGCAGCCAATATACCGTATTGGCCCGAATATAGGCCGCACTTTTTGCCCGGCGCTCGGAACTGCATGTCCCATGTCCCGCACACCCCCACTTTAAAGACTTAAAGTGGGGGTGTGCGGGACATGGGACATGCAGTTCCGAGCGCCGGACAGGCAGCGGGGTTAGGATACAGATCCCCCGCAGTGGTGCAGGGGACCTGCATCCTACTCTCTGATACACTCAGACAGCCTCCCCTGCCGGCACTTTCCACGGGGGGGGGTTTGTCGGCACGGGAGGTTGTCTAAGCGCATCGTGCATATGGGTAAACAGCCTCCGCTGCCGGCACGTCTGCCCGATGTGCTTTAACAATCTCCCTTGCCGGGAATTCCCACGGGGGGAGTCCCGGCAAGGGAGATTGTTAAAGCACATCGTGCAGATGTCCCGGCAGCGGAGGTTGTTTACCTGCATCGCCGCAGCCGTCCGCACGATCCGTTTTACCTCTGCCCCAAGACTTACCAGAGGAGACTCCCGGGTGTCTTGCGGGGCCGGGGGAGGGGAATCTACGCAATACGCGTATACAACTTCCGGTGCTGGCACATCCGCTGAGTGGGGGGGAGAGTGGCAGCATATCTCGGGGGGGGGCCAGTGGCAGCATATCTCGGGGGGGGAGTGGCAGCCTATCTCGGGGGGGGGAGACAGAGTGGCAGCATGTTGTTTTGGTGCTTTTTTAAAGAAAAAAACTTTTTCTTTAAAAAAGCACCAAACTTTTAGGGTGCGGCCTATATACAGGGGCGGCCTATATCCGAGCCAATACTGTATATTAATATTAGTCCCTTCTGCCTATATATATATATAAATATTAGACCCTGCTGCCTATATGAATATAAATACTAGACCCTGCTGCCAATAAATATTAATATTAGCCCCTGCTGCCAATATATGTTAATATTAGCCCCTGCTGCCAATATATATATATATATAAATATTAGCCCCTGCTGCCGATATATATTAATATTAGCCCCTGCTGCCAATATATGTTAATATTAGCCCCTGCTGCCAATATATATATATATATAAATATTAGCCCCTGCTGCCGATATATATTAATATTAGACCCTGCTGCCAATATATAAATACATTTTAGACCCTGCTGCCAATATATAAATAAATATTAGCCCCTGATACCAAAACATATATAAATATTTGCCCCTGCTGCCAATATATATATATAAATATTTGCCCCTGCTGCCAATATATATATAAATATTAGACCCTGTTGCCAATATATTTTATAGTGAAAAAATTGGACCCTACTCAAGCATTTCCTTGGGCCGCGCTCAATGCTCCCTTGCATGCAATCACTTCCACCGCTAGCACACCATATACAAATATATATTTGCTACACTAACTGCAGAACAGGGGAAGACAGTGAGAGTCAGTCCTTCTGGCTGTACCATGACAATCATCCCCAGAGTCCCTGTAATCATCCCCAGAGTCCCTTTGTCCCCTCATTCACTAAACCATACCGCTCTTTTACTTACACCCTGTAGTTCAGGTATAGATCAAATAAACAACACATGGCAACAGCACATGCAAATGAATAAGACAAAAAAACTTGTATTTGTAGGTATACATAAATAATGTGTGGAAACATAGCATTGCAGGTATAAAACAACAGAAAACACAAACCCAGCATTGCAGGTATAGATCAACTGGAAATTACATGTAAACTCAGCACTGAAGGTATAGATCAAATAAACAACACATGGAAACAGCACTCCAGGTATTGATCAACTGAATAATGTATGGAAACATAGCAGATACGGATCAACAGAATAACACAAAACCCAGTTTTGCAGGTGTATATAAATTGGAATTCACATATAAACTCTGCATTAAAGGTATAGATAAAACCTTTAATGCAGAGTTTTAATCTACCCTATCTACCCCCCCCCCTCCCTCCCTATCTACCCCCCCCCTCCCTCCCTATCTACCCCCCCCCTCCCTCCCTATCTACCCCCCCTCCCTCCCTATCTACAGAGAGATAAAAAAGAGTTGGAGAGACATAAGAAAGAGAAAGAGCAGAAGAAGGATGAATAGAGAGAGATCCAAAAATAGGCGAGAAAAGAAAAAAGTGAACATCATATTAATAACAGGCTTATATGCTAGTATAATATATTCACAGGTAATAGACATAGGGCTTGTAGAAAGAGAACATTGTTCTTTTTGACTGGTTTCCCTGAATTTACCAGAATACTTTACACTTGTTCTTATCATTAGTTGTTTCAAGGTTTCTTTTGGATATTTTGATTAATAAGAAGGAATGCTGTGCTCTTGTTTTGCAAACAAATTGTGAATGACTAGGTTTCATTATCCAAAATAAATTAAAACCCCATTATACTTTGTACTTTATCTCACCAATTTCACATGTTTCTCTTCTTCGTAGAACAATGTTTTTGTACTAGCTGTTCCACATAATTAAAACAAATGCTGAATTGTACATTCTGAATTACAGAGATAAAATATCTTTCATGACCCTTTTTCCTTGGATGTTTCAGGACAAAATTTGATTTTTTTTGGTGAAAACATTTATCCTGTACTTAGTCTCTTTATGTATTGAAATGTTTCTATTACATATCCTTTCTCACCTCTTTCATCCAAGATATAGACATCAGACATATTTTTTTTCCCCTGAAAAACATTTACTATTGACTATGGATGTTTTCCAAGTGTGAAGTAGAAATAAAATCTCACCTTATAACACCAAGTTATAAATATTTTAATTAACTTAGTTACATGCAGATGCTTATATCCTTTGTTTTGTAATTTGTTTTCCTTTTAGTTATATGAAAAAAAATGTATGTGAAACAATTCAGAAGTTTCAAATGGCGACAGCAATGGAGATCACTGGACTTTCTTCTGTAAACGACTTTTATTCCTGTATCCTTTTTGTTGTGTTACTTCTTTTTATTGTGTATGACTCCTATTATCAGCTAATTCAAAGGGTTGTTGATAAGAAAAAAAAGATATATTGAATTAACTACTTCAAAAACTTTGTAGCTGAAAATAAGATTTTGGAATTTTTTTGCAGAGAAATTAAGATGCCAAAATAAGGTTTATCTTAGTCATATGATTTCTTTTTAAAATAGATATTAAGAATAAAATCATGGTGTGTTCTTTAGTTATTTAACTGTCATTGCTGTTAAAAGAAAGTATAAACATGTAATAATAACAGTGAATAAGGATAGACTAGAAGAAATTAAAGAGAACAACACAATGAAAAATAATGGTGAATCAAAAACATTCAACAAAAGACAACATAGGAAAGGTCTAAGTGGGTGACAACATTTTAGCTGTTTAGTTCAACAGCAGTAAAACATACAAGCAAGTGACCAGAGTAACACGTACAGTAGGTCTAGAGTTTTATCGGTCTATATTATAGTTTGAGAGCAGTACTCAACATAACAGAGTAAGCATAACTTGGAACTTCTTCACTCTGGCTACCCGGAGCTTTCCCTTGTGGGGAGCGGCCAGGACTGCCCACTGACGTCAGCTGTGGGAGCGCCCGCTGAAATATCCCCATTTAAAGGGCAAATGGGCGGGGACCCAGAGAACCGGTGCTTTACCCGGAGATCTCTGGATCAAACCTGGAGAGTTCCCAGGTATGCAGAGTAAAATGAAGTCTTCAATTTTACATGATGCTTGGAACGCCAAGTGATTATTGTTATGACTATTATGATTATTTTGCTTTCATTGAAACCCTCCATGAAAAAGTTGGAATTTTTAAGCTATTTTTGTCCTGAACACAAATCTTTCAGATATTGTACTGTCAGCTGGAAGTGACCGTACATTAGAAATTTTTGACCTAAATGTGGGTTCCAGTGTGGCAGTGATTCCAGATGTCCATTCAAGAGCAGTCCACCAAATATGCCAAAACAAGGTAACGCATTCCTTAAATGTTTTTTTTTTTTTTGCCAAATCAGAAATAAATATTTTGGACTATAGTGCTCCTTCAGCATTATGGTTTTTCCTAATTGTGTTTGATTTCTTCTACATTATATTGATGCTAAGCACACAGTATGTGTGTGCCTTGAGTAGTGGTTCAATTAAATCAATGACACCAAATACGTCACAATCTACCCTTTTTGAGGATATATGTAAACCAAATGCCACACATAATGCAAATTACCACAGATATTTCAGAAGATATATAGTCTCTACCTTCTTCTGGATCATTAACATCAGGATTGTCTATGACCACTAACTCTCTGACATTTTAACTGTGGTTCCTTAATGTTCTGTAAGTATGTTTTCTCCTTCTGGGCATTTTTTTAATGATGACATCTAACCTCAACCATCAAATTATAAACTACTATTTCCTAAATGAATGGCTATTAGAAGAAAGTCTTCAGTGAGCAGTTTTCTGTTAAGTTTTCCCTTAACAAT
Organism: Spea bombifrons; assembly: GCF_027358695.1. NCBI lineage: Eukaryota > Metazoa > Chordata > Amphibia > Anura > Pelobatidae > Spea > Spea bombifrons. The sequence continues at coordinate 36,583,395 of NC_071089.1, forward strand.
TGCTTATCTGCAACTGATAACTCTCACATGGAACACAAATGCATGCTTTTTAACAACCTTATGTCTTGTAATATAATATTCACTCCACGTTTTTTTTTATATCTGCATTCTCAAAATAAGCATGCCTGCAGTCCTGGGTACTGTATATATACTATAGATGCCTACAGATCCCATAACACTATTTAAATAGAGGAGCATACCATTTAACAGTCCCGGTTTTCACGGCACTGCCCCTGGTTACTGCATGGGTTGTTTGAGGGGGTGAAAAATCCATGGATTGCCTGTGTTGTCCTATGTTGCCTCCTTGTGATGCTAGCATTGCCTCTTGCCAATACAGGTATCCCAATTTAGACACTTGAAATGTTGGAGGTATGGAGGAGAGTAAACATTAACAAGATTAAAAAGGGCAATATACAAAATGTAGCATTACAGTAATGCATGTTAAAACATACTGCACATTGCCTTGGAAACTTTCAGAGTAGAATAAATAGAATGACAACCTTGTCTATGGACCGCATGGATTAAACATACACTCACTGGCCACTTTATTAGGTAGACCTGATCAATTGCTTGTTAACACAAATAGCTAATCAGCCAATCACATGGCAGCAACTCAATGCATTTAGGCATGTAGATGTAGTCAAGACAACTTGCTGAAGTTCAAACCCAGCATCAGAATGGGGAAGAAAGAGGATTTAAGTGACTTTGAACGTGGCATGGTTGTTGCTGCCAGACGGGCTGGTCTGAGTATTTAAAAAACCGCTGAGCTACTGGAATTTCATGCACAACCATCTCTAAGGTTTACAGAGAATGGTCCGAAAAAAGAGAAAATATCCAGTAAGCGGCAGTTGTGTGGACGAAAATGCCTTGTTGATATCAGAGGTCAGAGGAAAATGGGCAGACTGGTTCGAGATGACAGAAAGGCAACAGTAACTCAAATAACCAATCCTTACAACCAAGGTATGCAGAATACCATCTCTGAACGCACAACACATGGAACCTTGAAGCAGATGGGCTACAGCAGCAAAAGACCACACCGGGTGCCACTCCTGTCAACTAAGAACAGGAAACTGAGGCTACAATTCGCACCTGGTCACCAAAATTGGACAATGGAAGACTGGAAGAACGTTGCCTTGTCTGATGCGTCTCGATTCCAGCTGCGACATTCAGATGGCAGGGTCAGACTTTGGCGTAAAAAACATAAAAGCATGGATCCATTCCGACTTATATCAATGGTTCAGGCTGGTGGTGTAATGGTGTGGGGAACATTTTGTTGGTACGCTTTAGGCCCCTTAGTACCAATTGAAGGTTGTTTAAATGTGACAGCCTACCTGAGTATTGTTGATGACCATGTCCATCAAGTGGCAGTTTGTGTATATTGTGTTGCAATGCCCATTCTCCTCTTCAGAAGTTGAATACCCCTCAAGTATCCGTCAGTAGGAGACACAGTCCCTCTTTCCTTTCCTTACACCCGTCTTTTGTAGAAGCTTATTGATTAATTGTTTACTTAATTACATAAATAGCTGTGAATATCTCACAAAAAAGTCCCACCCCTGGCCACCACCTAACTGCACCACATAAATTAAAAATGCCCCTCTGGTCATGTTGGGAGGGTTACAGTTGAGAAATTATCATCTAATTAACTTTCTATACCAAATCTCTCATTTGTTTAACCATACAAGTTATATATTGTTTTTAAGTTGTTCTTTTGGCACCATACATATGTATGTAAGCCATAATTTATTATGACAACATTGGGAAAAATACAATCACAGTGTCACCTATAAAAATGACATAGCTAGTGCAAATGGAAAAAAAATCAGATATTTGTCTTGATTTTGGAACCACCACAGATGCCTGGTATTTTCATCTATTTTAGTTACTAGGCTTAATATGAAAACTGTGCATCACTGTTTCCAAATTAGATTTTTACATTTTGTTTTAATTGTGATATCCTAGTTGTTGGGCTCCCGAAAGCAGCTAGAAAACCAAAAGGTAAGGTCCAGACCGTGATCCCCTCAACTAATGATGGTAGCTTATGTAGGAGCAATCACAGGCTCGTGGGGGCTTCTGCCTGCCTGTTGCTGGTCTGTCCATACTTTAGACACAGTACCAGTGACCCCTGCTTCCGAACGCCACAGGCGCTTTGAAGCCTCCAACATTATTTCTGAGAAGGAACCAGAGGTACAGATGGCTGTAGACATATTAAGGCAGTTCATCCATTACAGGACAGCAAGAGAGTCAGCTGTCTAGATTACTTTTTGCACTACAATGGAGCAGCTTATGGATTCCTGTTTCTCTTGGAGAAGGCTACATTGCATTACAGGGATGTCAGGGACCTGAGACAGCTCCTTTGATTTAGGGTCTGTCCTGGGCAATTGATACACATGTGTATTATATACTAGCTCAGTCTACTTGGCAAATATACCAATTTCTTATCATACAACCATGGAATGCACTAAAATGATTGACTGACTAATGAAAAACTTCATTATATAAGCAGGATGGCATTATAATTCAATTTATCTTTCCTGATATAAGAAATGTATTGGTATAATTAAAAATAAAACCCACTTTTGTTCAGCTGTACACTGCATCACTGTATATACTACTTAATGCTCAAAGGAAAAAAAATCCTCCCTTTACGTATTGTACATTTTTATAGCCGACAACATCCTTCCTATGTCTTTGATATGTTAAAACGGCTTATAAAATGTGGTGGATTTAAAGAGTATTATGTACATAAAGTAATGTTATTCTGACGTCTGTTTTGAATTCAACGTCTTATTAGATTGGGATCCTTTCAGCAGTTCTAAGAATATGGAATCATATACTTCGGTACGTTGTGATCTGGTAAAATACTTAGTGGTGTTGAGATGTTAAAGTATCACTTACAACACGTGTATAAGCATTCAGCTACTGGTGTTCTGTTCTTCTGCTCAGTCAGCTGATTGATTTTGGGCAAGTAAACAGGGGATGCTGTCAAAGCTACAGACCCAGAAGATCACTTGGGACTAAAATTGAAGCACATAATTAAATGTGGTTTTGACAAGAAAGTCAAGCTTGTTTTTCTTTCATCAAAAAAATATTAATGGAACATATAAATCATTTAGCAAAAGTTAACATTCAGTAGACAAGGAACAAGGGCATTCTCTGTATCCCACAGAGTTATGCGTAAGATAGCAGCCCTGATATTAAGGAAACCCACTAGAACCTTTTTACTATCTTTTTACTTTTTACTACCCCCCAGAATTATCTCAAGACATATTTTGTGGGACACACTCAGACTGAGTTGAACATCTTCATCTTTAGCTATTCTCAGACCAACTTGGCTTTTAATAATTGTTATGCGTAAAGAATGAGGTAAATACATTCTTGGCATCATTAAGGGTCTAAATATTTACCTGCCAGTATTTATCTGCAGTATAACTTCATAGTAAATGTAGTATGCATTATTATTGTTCATTTATTGGTTATTACATATAAAAGTTTTGTGTGCTATAAGGCAAAATCAGGCTGCTGACTGTGGGCGGGGATCACATACATCTAGCAATTATTATTAGTATTTTATTTTATTTATTTTATGCAGCACTTCTTACAATACATATATTCAAGGCATGTGACAAGACTTGTATTAACAAAGATAAACCGATACATTAGGTAGACAGGGCCCTGCTTGCAAGCTTACAGTCTAGAATGGTGTCCCTCTTTAAGTCCTGAATTCCGGTGTCCATCTTTTGTCTTTTGATGTCCCTCTGTTTTTGGAGCTCAAACTGTTTGGTGGGTATGAGTGTATCATAGTGTTCTATAGGTATATAATTTCCTATAGTGTAATGTAAATCAGCCAACATTGTGTTTATAAAGTAAATTGTGCAAATACTATGTATTCATATTTATAAAAATAGTTAAACGGCTATTGGTAAGTCACACACTTTCTCCCCACACCCACTAAAACAAAGATGGCCCTCTTTGATCATTTGAAATGACAAATTTAACAATACTTTTTCCATTTATTAAAACAGGGCTCTGCATTCAGCACTCAACAACCTGAAGCCTACAATCTTTTTGTCACAACTGCTGTTGGGGATGGTCTGAAGTTGTGGGACATAAGAAACTTACGGTATGAAAAAATTTTTCTTATACATACATAACTTTTTATTTATTTTTATTAAAAAATAGACAGACAAAAGATGCATATGTATAACACTTGTATAACTAAGCATTAGAAACATTCTTCCTAGTATGGTTGAATGCCAAACCATTCCCAGAAATCAACACAAAAGCAAACAATGATAGTTTGTTGCCACATAAGCTGCAAAAAAAACTTCTTTAATGTTCCTGCATATGATATGATTTGATCAAACCTTGGCAAATGAATAAAATGACAGATCTGCTAAGGCTTTCTTACTCAGCATACCAGAGAGTGTAGTAAATGTCTTGTCTTAGTGAAAAAAAACCTGTAACAGCTGTCTATTTATAATACGACATCAATGACTGATGCCTTATAATATTACCATTTATGTATTGTGGTGAGTGATATTGAGACATGGTCATCCTTGTATATTTGTTTGATAGGTTCTGGTTTGTTTATTTTTCACATTTGGTAAAATCGTATACTGTGAGCAAGAGTCACTTTCATTTGAATCTAATCATTATGTATGCAGTGTGGCTTGTCTTTGTCTTGATGGTGTAGTTTCCAGTGGTTATGTGGTTTCAGCAATGGGACCATGATCTGAAATATGCATATACTTCGAAACATATATGTACAATACTTTAGGTAGAGTTGTATTCTGACCTAGGCTGACTAGAGAGATAGGGCCTTTGGGGTACAGACTCTTTGCCACAAACCAGGGGTAGATTGCTCAGTTTTGAAATGGGCTAGTTACAAGAGAGATATTTAAGATCCTCAACTGGTCCATTTGCACTATAGAGGACCAAGTCTAGCCAGGCTTCCTTAGTAGAAGGAGCACTGGGATACTGTGTCATATCCTGGGGCTCAACGTCAAGGACAGGGATCACGGAGTGGAGGCCACTGAAAGCCACTGTCACACCTACCATTGACACCGCAGAAGTCAATGAATGGAAAAGGAATATTAATTGTCAGGCAGTGATGCAGGGATGCCCCCCTGCTTAAAATGAGGGGGCAGATCGCCCTCTTGGGTGATCAGGGCTCCTGGTGTGCTGCTGCTGCTCAGTAGACTGGTTGCAGGGGAGATCACTTAATAATTTTATTTTAAAGTTCCTACAGAAACACAGCCTAGAGATGTTTAACAGAACATGGCCAGTAGTCACGACACGGGTGTAACTAGAAACCACAGGGTCCTGGTGCGAAAATTGCCCAGGGGCATCCCAACTTCAACAACTGGTCTGTGCCATGATTGCTCCTTGCCTCCCTTCCAACATACGCTCTGGCACACATATGTAAACACACACTCATATTTACGTACGCATTCATTCTAACACACACTCCATCTCACCTCACTTACACATTCATGCTCACACACAAATACCTACACATCCATGCTCACAGACACACAATTACACATCCATGCTCATACACAATTAGACACCCATTCTGACACACACAATTACACATACATGATCTCACACACAATTACACATCTATTCATATATACAAACACATATACCTACATCCAGAGCGCAGGACGTCTAGAGCTTTCTGCATCCGTCACACCAGTACGGCCATTTTCAAACTTTTTAATCCATTCATAGACGACTCTACGAGAGAACTTTATCCCCATACTGAGCACACATGCAAAGATGAATTTGTGCTCCCGGCACACCTTCTGCCCACAAAAAGCGCATAATAGAACCCTGTTCCTCTTTGGTGCAATTTATAGGTTTTGTAGCCATCCTCACCCCAGTTATACTAAACTGCAAGGGCAGCCGGCTTGACACTCAGAACTAGTCACATGACACGCTAGGACACGACCAATTACTACTCCTCCTGGCTTTACCTTTTCCAACGAAAATATAAAAGTGCAGAAACTTTTTGAATGTCATATATTCTTGTATATGCAACTATCTTGTCTACTATAATCACACCCACAATGTGGTATTAGAAGAGTCTTTAGAGAAACATAAAATCATTTTTGATCTCAATCATCATCTTTGATCTCAATAGGGACACTTTCCTTCCACTGATTGCTTTAGCTGTCAATCAGTGACTGAAACATACTGCAATTGATTTAATTTAAAATACTATACTGCCACTGATTGACAGCTTAAGCAGCCAATCGGTGGCAACATATTTCAGATAATGGAGAAAGAAGATATTGCTGCTTGACTAAAACTTCTGTTTGAGATAATTGTTTTAATTATTTATTTTTTGTTTGGGAAGAATACATATTAAGGGTATAGGTAGCAATTTCTGGTTAATTCACTCCTAACTTAGATAGATGACTGCATTGTTAAATGTTTTATACACATGTATTTTGTATATTACACCTAAGGTATGTAATATATTAAAGCAAAGATATATTAAAGATTATGACCCATAGATATTATTCCTATATTTTTATATCATATTATACTGAGAAATAACAAAGCTATTGTTATTGGTGTATTAACCAAACTTAAAAAATAACCTTAATTGAACAATAATAGCAGCTACAGTTTAGCATACTTTTTAATATATTAAATATTTAGTCTTTTGGTATGCTTCAGGGACATGCTAATCCTTTCTTCCTTTACTCCAATAAGAGAGCTTCAACAAAAAGAATAATAACAAACCGAAAAAGTTATTCTAATTCTGTAAGATTAATAAATGTATTACAGAAATATCCTATGTCACCTGTTTTGATCTGTAATGTAAACCACATGATATACATATCTGTTTCCAGTATCAAAAGATTGCCTCCATTCTTATGGCCCAATTTAAATCACAAACTGTTTTCATACCATAGCTTGGAATACTAATGGAAATAGTTCATATTTCTAACATATGTTATTGTCACTTTACATATAGTGAAATGTATAAGATCACAAATACAGGACAAGTCCTTTAAAACCCCTTAAAATATATATTCTTATTTGCCTGCAATTCATCATTCAGGCATTCAGTCTTTTATTATAAAAAAATAAACACAGTGAAAGATAATACCCTCAGTTGTAATTATTGACCATACGTATCGGGTTACAGTGCTATTAAATATGTGGTTTAGTTAAAAAAAAAATAAAAAGACTGCATTAAATTATTATCCATTAAGTTTCTTTAGAAAACTTTTGCAAATGGTTTCTCCTGTAAAATGTGAATGCATCTGCAATGGCTCATGGAAATCTCAGAGTTCAGAGGAGGGCTACAGCATGCAACAACATCTATATGACCAAAAGTATGTGGACAGCTGGCCATCACATCTACATGCACAAGATTTTGGAGTGTTTTTGTGGGAATCTGTGCCCATTCAGCCAGCATTTGAGAGGTCAGGGACTGATGTTGGACAAGAAGGCCAGACTTGCAATCAGTGTTCAAGTTCATCCCAAAGGTTTCAATGGGGTTAATGTCAGGGCTCTTTGTCAGCCAGTCAACTACCTCCACACCAGACTTATCAAACTGATTTTTTTTAATCAATTCTCCGTTTATTGATACAGCGAATAAAAAGTACACAATATCAAGAGTACATACAATGCATATACAAATGGTACAATGTATCAAGATGTCATAGTACAAGCATTACATGTTGCAAATGGAAGAGCAGCAGCAACGTAGACCGCCAACGGCGGGGTCATGGAAAACAGTTGACATCGAACAGCTCATGAGTCGAGGATATGATTAGCGTATCACGGAGATAAAGAAGAAAAACAACTTATCAAACTGATGTCACAAAGTTGTAAGCATACAACTAAGGGCCCAAAGCCTGAAAAACAGCCCCAGACAGTTATCATTCCTTCACCAAACTTTACAGTAGCCACTGGCATTGGTCATAGTGATCTTTGGCTTGTGTACAGCTGTTCAGCCATGGGAACCCATTTCTTGAAGCTCGTGGCAGAAAGTGCTTGTGCTTATGTTGCTTTCAGAGACAATTCATAGGTGATTTTTATGCACGTCATCGCTCAGCAATGCGTGCAGTGAGTGTGTGTCGTCTATCGCTGAGCTGTTGTTTCTCCTAAATGCTTTCACGTAACAATAATAGCACTTAAAGTGGACTAGGGCAGATCTACCAAGACAGAAAGTTAATGAACTGATGTGACAAAGGTGGCATCTTACTGCTTACTTCTACTGCTAAAGTTTGTCTATGGAGATGGCATGCCTATGCGACCACTTCTGCATACGCTTGCAAGCTTACCTCTGTAAGTGTGCGAGCAACCTCTCTTGTATCGCCCTGGGGAAGCTGGGATGCAGCGGAGCAAGTCCATCTGGGTGCCAGGGCTGGCCTTTGGAGTGTGTGACCTGTTATCTATATCCGCAGTTTAGGGTGTCCATGCATTTGGATTTATAGCTTCAATGCTGAGTTTACGTATGATTTTCAGTTGATCTATACCTGCAAGACTGGGTTTGTGTGTTATTCAGCTGCTCTATACCTGCAATGCTATGTTTCATCTGTTATTTATTAATAACTGCAAATACAGGAATTGGATGTCTTTTTCAGTTGATATATAGGGGACAGTGTAGGGCATTAAACAACCATTGTTATATCAGGGTAAATAAAATAATATTATTTATATTTTTATATTAAAATAATATTAAAAATAATAAAACGTTTTTAATTTAAAAATGTTTAAGTACTTTGCTGGCTGTATTAAATAGTATACAATCAACTAAAAAAACCCTGGCATTGTTCTGTTACATATTGTAATAGTTTTAGAAGTACAACATCTGCTTTTGGAGGTGCATCAAACAAATTTTTCGATGATTTAGACAAGCTCAGACAGAGAATGTTGATGGATTATGATTGATCACTGTTGGCATCTATGTGACACAGTAACATGCTAGCCTCCTATTTCTGCAGAGCATTGAGAACTTGAGGATCAAGAGTGAGGGAACTCTTAGATCAAATATAAAGGAATACTGCTGTAAAAACATGTCTTAGAAAAATTCCCATCTATGTTTTATTCTTCAAAAATATACTCATGCCAACTGGTGGCATAGTAGGCTTTTTTAAATTTAGATTTGTTATGTTATAATCCACTGTTTATACGGTGGAACTAATATTTTGTATACATTGGTAGAATATTTTTAAACCACATTTTATACATCCATTGCTGTCTGGCTAATAACTATAAATATATCATGCAATGTACTTTCATATATTTTGATTACTTTATATTGATGACATGACTTGGCCGTTGTTCATTTCTTCTGTAATCGGGATCCACATCTGACAGTATTTGTATTCTTATGTATACAAATGTATGGATTATTACTAGAATATGTATTTTATTTGCCTATATGGAAAATCATTAAAGGCAAGATAGATGGATATCTTTGCTGGGTTGCTAGGGTGATCTCTGATTTTATGTTTGTTTTGTTTTTTCTGGACCCCTCTATGTAAAACAAAGACTGTTTTCACTGATCTCATGTGCTAGATAGCCAAGATATCTCTTGATGGCACTGCATCAATTGTTTTGAAAGAAAATATTTTATACATGCCTCAATGGCTGCATCCCATTTTAGCACCTATAAATGTCATCATAAATTAGTGTTTTCTTTCTCATTTTGTAGATGTTGGATTGTTTGTCTCTGATAAGGTTCTGAATTAAAAAAAATCCTTCCATTGTAAGAACAATAATTTATGATGTTACATTTTTGTCGTAAATTGGAAATGGGGCAGTTGCTAAAATAAAGAAAGTGGTAAAGACATAAGATAGGCGGATCTACATATCTTGTTTCTTTTTTCCTCAAACCATAGTGTTTTTTCCAATCCAGAAGGATTAGAAACTTTTTATTGGGCCTACAAACAAAAATACAACAGGAGACAGTCAGAGACACAGTAGAGATAGGTTGTGATTTTGCCACAGTTACTTTTGTGACTATATCCTTTTTACACTCGTAATCTGTTTGCACTAAACCTAGATCCAATATACCTGTGACTGTCTAGTGGGTGCATATTTACAGTGGATTATCAATTGATATTAACCTCCAACCACCTGTTCTATTTTACCTTCAATACATTTTGTATATATTTGACTCTACCATTCCAGAAGAATTGACCTCTGAGCTCCCAAAGACATTTGTGTCTCTACAATTGTTCTATTATGGCCCAATATGTTCTATCCAAAACCAGCGTAATGGTTTAGACAATAGAAAATAGCATACAACCTTTTTATTGCACCATACTTTTCAAGAATTTCCAGATCGTATCAAAATAATATGAGATAATATACTATAACAATTGTAAAAAAAAATGTTAACTGTTCTATTAACTTGCAACCTGCTTTCTTTCTTTTGCAACAGGTGTGTTCGCCGTTTTGAAGGTCATATAAACAGATGTCAGCCATGTGGAGTTGCCATAAGTCCCTGTGGGAGATTCATTGCATCTGGATCTGAAGATAGATGTGTACGTTTATTGTATGGCAAAATAACTATGCCATTTGCCACTGTTTTTCTTGTTAAATATTTTACTGGATGGTAAATATGTGGAATAGCCTCCCATCAGTAGGGTTACAGTTTAACACAGTAAAGAAATGTAAACGTGCACAGGATAGATATACGACTATTAGACAACGGACAAATTAAGGTTTAAGTCTTTAAAGCTAGATAAAAGGGCAGACTAGATGGTTATTAGCTGCTGTCAAATTATGTGTTTCTATGATATAGTGAATAAACCCACGAGAGGATTCATTTTAGAAGTCGGATGCATCTTATAACTTGTAGGATTTAAATTGGCTATGAGGGTTGCATTTTGAGACCCCTCTGAGACTGCAAATTAGACAGTTTATACATTTTTGTCTAATAATTATAACCACATAGATCTTCTAATCCCAACTTGGGGCTTCGGAATTGATGCTTATTGTGTTGTACAAACATTTTGAAAACCACTAACTCATGATATGATCTTTTGAACAGTCTGGGCAGAGGAAATAAAAAGGGAGTAAATTAATATCCATGCTTTAGTATTAAACATTTCTATTACAGTATATGCTATAGTATATGCACTGTATATGCAGTGATTCCAGTAACCTACACATTTGTAGGCCTCAGATATGTATAATACATATCTTTTGATACACTAGACTGGTATATCTCCAAACCTGCCCTTTAAGCCATCCGGTGAGGGAGTATGTATTTAGCTTTGTTTACTTCTCACCTAGTCCCATCCACTTTACTTCCATCATAGCCTTACTTGTCTCCCATTCCTATATAGACACAGAGGGGAGAAATGCAGCATAGCCAGCAAGCAGGCCTGGGCTGGTCATCTGGCACAAAGGGCAGATGCCTGGTTGGCTGCTGCCTGTCAGCACCACACATTCACCCAGTCTACTGCTTCTGTGCTTCAACCGGCCGCATGCCACATGAGCAGAAAGACACTTGAAGAGTGTGTATATAATGTACTTACGTGTTTAAAAAAAAATAGGTTGTGTTTCTAGCACCAAAAAATAATACAGTAATAATATGCACCCACTTAAACATGTATTGCCCAATTAAGTGTATGAGGCTGTCTTTTTTGACATGTAAATGTTTGTCTTTAACCATGGAGTCCTTCCTTTCTGACATGGCAGGTTTTAATAGATATTCTGAAATGTTTGCCCTGTGTTACATAGGTTTTTCTATACAATACAATTTTCTTTGCATACGTTTGAATGTTGCTGTGTATTTCTCTCCATAGCTTTAAATACCAGTATATATATCTATATTTTGTCTTCTAGGCATATATTTATGAAATGCGTTCCAGTACATATTTGCAAAAACTCCAAGGGCACAGAGATTCCGTCATCAACGTAGCCTTTAATCCATCATCTGCCCAGGTATGCAATTCTTGTAACTGTAAACACATGGCTATAATGTAAACGTGACCTACACAGAGACTGAGGTGGATGTTTTTATGTTTCACAATGTTATCAAATTTAAAAATTTGAACTTCAGACACATATTATAAATACAGGTATACCAATGATGTGTTTTTCTGTCAAGTAATAATGCAAATCAATTGTAGAACATTTTGAAACCTTATGTATTTGGTTTCTCATTGAGTCACATGGATTGTGCACGTTTCCTCTAGACTTGGGAGCCAGCCAACTCTTTGTGTTCGTCTTAGTGGGGGGGGGGAGGGGAATCTTCATATTCCACTAATAATCGCCCGTTCCTGTGTTCGGTTCGGGCGAATATTCGTGTACATTCTTCGTTTTTTGTAGAAGGGGTTAATGTGGTTATCTCATATTATTTTGATACGATCTGAAAATTGTTGAAAAGGATGGTGCAATAAAAAGGTTGTATGCTATTTTCTATTGTCTAAACCATTACGCTGGTTATGGATAGAACATATTGGGCCATAATAGAACAATTGTTGAGACACAAATGCCTTTGGGAGCTCAGAGGTCAATTCTTCTGGAATGGTACACAAAATGTATTGAAGGTAAAATAGAACGAGTGGTTGGAAGTTAATATCAATTGATAATCCACTGTAAATGTGGACCCACTAGACAGTCACAGGATTTGACTATAAAGTACTTGCCACACTTGCCACACTGACTTTGCTGATTAGGAGGAAACTGTCAGTCAGTGCAGTCTTCCCTCCTTCTGACCCTGGTGTGACTCCAGGTGAAACGTCCTCACGCCACAAGTGCAGAGGAGGAGCCCAATACTGTGCTAATCGCATAGCAAATTAATGTGCCTGGTATGTGTGAGTGGTAATCAGGGCTGGCTTAAGGTGTTCTGGCACCCTGTGCAGACCACCTGCGTCGTTTCCCCGTCATCACCCCCAGAGTCCCTTTGTCGCCTCCTTTATTGTGCCATACCTCTCTTTTCCTCTCTCCTGTAGTTCAGGTATAGATCAAATAAAGAACACATGGAAAAACATCATTGAAGGCATAGATCAATCCTATTAGCATGCATCATATAGAGCATACAAAATTTGGGATGTGTTGAGTTTTAATCTGAATCTAAATATGTGGGTTCCAGAAAAGTATACACTGTGTTGTCAAGGGTTAACTGTGTCCGCAGTGGGAAATCACCAGCAGGAAACTTCTGAGAGGAATGGATAGAGCTGAACTCTAATGCTCCAGAGTAGTTTTTTTTTATAATCCCATTTAAGACCAATTGACATACTTTAATTACATTACAAGATAATGTGCATGTGGTTTTGAAGTATGGACTAATGGCTCCGATTATCATTCCTCATAAACTTTTCCTGTGTAGCTAAGGCTGTTCTGGGATTTATACAACATTTCTCTTTTAATAAACTGCAGTTGTGCCAGTTTAAAAATAGAAGCAAAATCACAATGCCAGGCAGCTATGAAAAAGCATGTGTGTAGCAGTCAAATACATTTTTTAAACCTTATTCAGTTCCAGCATTTGCTCATACTGTAGAAAAATGCTGAGATGTTTACGGGTCCTGTTATGGGCACTTTCTCAGCTACAATGTCAACAAAGAGTTTGCCTGCAGTCCCTAAGACTAGAAGATTCTTTCAACAATGTGATGTTTGGAGTCCTAAGGTGCTGACAGACTGTCAAAGTTGATGACTCTAAAACTCTGCTGATATTTACACTTTTAAAACTAAATCCAACATTGGAAATATAATTTTGAGTACTGTTCATTTCCCAAGCACTTCCTAGAAATAATTGTCTAAACAAGAAAGATTTTGTCTCATTCATAATTTCGTTCTGGGAATGCTTAATTGTCGTGTGACACAAAAGCAATCACTGCTAGGTTGATGCCAACTAAAAAAGCTTCTTGAAAGTTTGTGTTGTTTTTCTTATATGATTAAGCCTTCAGAGTGAAAGATAATACGACAAATCTTTTTTATGCTTATCATACTAGAACTACCTAAACTTGTGCTTTTTGATATTTAATAAGTATACTTGATTTGTATATATTGGGTATTAAAATAAGGCACTGAAAATGTCTACACAATTAGAACCTGAGGCTTGTTTCCTCCTAATATAACTGCTTTCCAGGATGTGCAATCACATATTCTGAGATACAGATATTTAGTTACAAAGCAGCACATATTCACTTAAAGATGGAGCCCACACATAGCCTACAGAGAGAGAGGCAGAATCTTATGTTACACTATATATCTCAAAATTTTAAGTGGCCAAAGATGGACATCTTTGCTTTAGTTGGTGTGATTAAAGGTGTGCTTGTTCAGAGACTTTTTATGTGTCTTTGTGACCTAGTTATTTATGTTGCTGAGTTAGGCATTTAGGATGAGAATTTATTTTACTTACAATGTTTCATTTATGAATACAATGTTTCTATACACATTATTGTAACATTAATACCCACCAAACATTTTCAGATAATAGAAATGGGGGGCATCAGTGGAAAGAAGAGGGCCAAAAGAGAGTCTGTCCCACCTTAAGAGGGACACTTGGGAGGTATATAAGGAGAAAGAGCTTATAACTGATGTATTTCCTTATTTTGTATTTTCCTTGAAAGCTTTTCCCTCCTTCTCACCCCTTTCATACAGGGTGATTTGTACCCTTTTTTGTTATTAAAAACAAACAAACAACAATTTCAGGAGAGTGGTGGCAACATTCAGCATCAGGGGGCAATCCCATTCAGGAGCCCAAACAGGAACATACTGGGGATTAAAATAAATCATATGTATATAGGAGGTGCAATAAGGCATATGCTCAATGTTGCTGATGGTCTGTCTGTGCATCTAACCCAGTAATAGAGAAACCTAAAGCACATTTGGAAGACTCCATGCCCAATACATTGTTTCCAGCCCTGTTCAAAATACATTAACATTTAAGAGAATAAAGAATGGATTCAGTCAATTCATAAAATCTTCCTAAAGCCCTTGTAACACCATGATGTCTGTATGTGGAATTGCAAGTAAAACACATACAAACACCCCTCTCTACACCCCTTTTGGCAGTCCCGCCCTAAACTTTTTTAATTCAATTGCGAACAAATTCTAAATATGCCCCTTACTCACCACTTACATTTATTTGCCAGAGAACTGTCATTCTAATTCCAGCAGTAATTAATTTTGACTTACTCACCAGCAATGATGACAATACCAAAATAGGTGCATTCAATATGTGTTAAGCTCCCCGATGTCATGGCTCGCGTAAGCAGGTCGGTTAGCAGCCCAATTGCAGGGGATATCTCAGGCTCCATCTGTACTACGCCGTGCATAGCCACAGACAGGTAAATAAAGACAAAAGACTAGAGACATACACAAGGTTGGTTATAAGGAAGATCTATATTGATGAGTGTTGGCTGCTCAGGTAATATAAACAGGACTGGTTTAAATAGCAGAACAAGACACAGGCGGAAATAAAGTCTGTAAGTAATATACAGATAAGAAAGTCCCTGGACAGGAACACAGCTGGAAGCCCTCTGGCAGGGCACACAGCAGGAACAGGCACCTCAGACTTGGATAGGGGACAAGCTCCTTGGACTCGGATAGGGTACAGGCACCTGGGACTCGGATCTGTAGCTGGACTGGAGACCCTTAGGCTGGGCACATTGCAGGAAGCCCTCAGTACGGGCACACAGATTTTTTTCCTGTATACTTTTTGAAACAATACTTCATTTATACAACCCATCAGTTATACTGAGCTCACAGCTTCCACTCAGAGTAGAACATTAGGCATGAGTCTATTGGTTTGTGGTCACAGACATAACCATTAATACGATTTAAGTTTGATGTGTCTGTCTTACGCTTTTATGCCTTACAATTTTCTTTTTACACCTTGTATATAAATATATAGATTCAGGTATGGATTTGACTTATAGAACCACATGTTACTTGAATGAGCTGGCAGAAAACTATAGTTCGTACAAAATCTGCAGTTTCTATGTGCAAAAAAAGAGTCATATTAGAAACTGCTGTTCACAGAAAATTAGGATTGAAAACACATTTTCAAGATGTTCACAATGGAACGCATTTTTCCTTCCACTTGAAAGAATGTTTAGAACAAATGAACATTTGATTAAATTATGCAGTCGAAATGATTTTCATTACCAAACAGCAAGACAATCCTTAACCACACAGAGGTAAAGTTCCAGTATTCAGTGTTTTTCTAATTTGGGTTCTGGCACTCTCACACAGCCATAACTTGCAATGCTGATTTAGCAGACTGTCTGCAACCATCTGACTTTGGAGAGGTCCCATGTGGACATTCAGAGCCGAGCAGATGGATGAAAAGCAACATTTCATACTGTACAATTGTAAATTTGGGTACATGCTTTTGGGGGTCATCTGATTATTAGATATATGTTTAAGTGACAGATTACACAACAAAACCTATTTTATGAAAGGTTTTACCTGGTGTCTCTGGCTGAAGCCCTGTTTCCTGGGTCAGCTTCTTCTTTCCCTGGGTGAGAGAATGGTGTTTTGCCATGCCCATTTACCACCTACTTCTTGCCCACTAAGGGCTGTCTGGGGCTAGGCCCACCCCTACATGCTCTAGCCCTGAGCAAATTAACACATTTTAATATTTCACTGTGAATACGATAGAATGTGAGCATATGTTTTAGTTTTTTGATCAACAAAGAAAAAAAAATGTATGCTAATGATACTTGTGAAACACTAAAATGTGAGTTATTTCCGCAATTGGCTTCCTTGAATCCCCAAACTGTTTGAATTTGAATGGCCTCACATTCATTTCATTACCTCCTCTCGGATGGATAATAGTATTTTATGTGCACCTGGGAAACAAATGTTTTTGGTTTTTTTACCATTGCTGCATTCAATTAACCTAACATCAGGCAGATTTATAAACTTTACTGTGAATGGTAATGATGAAACTTGTCAACCAAGAGTTACATATACCACCTGCTAAACACAAACATCTAAGATGCAGTTGTTCACTACGTATGAATAATATCCCTCATGGACTCTTTATGGTTTATTTATTACACTCAACCATATTATATCACTACATAATAAAGCATGTGGTACTGCAGGCACAGTGGATGGGATGATAATTCTTACATATCAACAGTCTCTTTGTAAACAACATTTGGGGTTTAAACTATTTTACTTGAGGGTACCAAGCAACCCTGAATGAGAGTATGAAGAATTTTAAACTGCCTTTTCAACTGTAGCTCTAGAAAAACTGACATACAGTTGTCCATGACTAAATACGGGTGTCAGTAGATATTACAAAAGTTCTTAAAGGTAAGGTATGTCTTTTTGCAGATGATACAATGTTTTGCAATTTCTTCTGGAACAAGAAAAATTACCAATGATTTAGGTATTTTTGATCATTCCTCTTCTCGAGAATGTGGCAGATGCAGTTTCATGTTGATCAATGTAAAATAGCACACTTGGGGTGTAAAAATGCCAAGGTAGAATATCGCATTGGGGCAATGTTCTGTCAGTGGGAACAGAAAGGAGTCACTTGGGAGTAATGATTTGTGCTTAGAGGTGAGCAGATAATACAATAAAGTGTCGGAAAAAAACAAGCATGGTACTGGGTTATATAGCTAGGGATATTAGTAGCAGGAAGAGGGAGGTGCTTCTGCCAAGTGACAGATTTCTGGTCAGACCTCACCTAGAGTATCGTGTACAGTCCGGAAGACCACATCTCCAGAAGGATATTGACATTTTGGAAAAAGGTCAGAGGAGGGCTACAAAAACGATGAATTGTTTGCAGAATAGCATGTGTCAGGAAACGCTCCAGGATCTAAATATGTATAGCTTGGAGAAGAGAAGGGAAGAGATTTGCCACAACATTTAAATACATAAAATGTTTTAACAAAGAACAAGATGGAAGTTTATTTCAAAAGAAGAAAATGCTAGAGCAAAAGGGCCAGAGGTTTAGATGCAATGTAAGGAAATGGGTAGTAGATCAATGAAACAGCTTACCAATATAAGTTATAGAAGCTAATACAGGGAATGTAAACATGCAGGGGATAGGCATAAAGCGATCCTGAATCAAAGACAAGAGTCTTAGTGGAAGGAAGATAATTATATTTAGAGATGAGAGTAGGGTACATTTGGATTTGCCTTCACATGAAGGTACTAGAGCCTAATTTTACTTATAAATTGTAAAGCATAACAAATAATGCTGATGTGGGCTTTGCATAACTTTCCAGAAACATAAAATAAGTAAACATTTATCCATAGTTTAGATGAACAGTTGGTCCATACTTGTCATCAGAAATTGTTTCAGGAAAATAAAAGTAACCTTCTATATTTGTTTTCATTTCTATGTTTTATTGTAGTTATTTTCATGGTTAGAGAAAGGTATGGCATATTATCACAGGACACATTCGCAGCCTTTGAAAATCCTGGCAGGGTGGATTGGGATTTTACTGATTATGAAAACAAAGTGTTAACAGTTATTTAAAACTCTTTACTATGGCATTAAAAAAATATTTATCCAATTGATTGGTGTCTTCCATGAGTGGTCCTTAGCTGCATACTTAATTTTTGGCTGGAATATCTTTGCACAAGCAAAGCATTTCTTTCTATTGATATGGAAAAGTCTGGTTTAAATTTTGTCAGTACAGAACTTTGGCTTTGATTTTACTTAAATCAATCTTAGCTTTACCTCAATATTGGCTTTGCGTATTTTCCGGGATCACACATGGTAAAGAAATTTACTTTGCCAGCATCAAAAGTATTTAATCATGTTTCATTAAATTAAAATTAAGCAACAGTGTATTTACTTTATTCTGTGTTTATTGGCTGTATCATTTACAAATAAAACACAACCTTGTTATTTTGCTAAAATAAGTAGAATTAGAAGGCAGGCTTTTGAGAATTCCTTCCTAGCATGGGTTGCATAGAATAGAGGAATCCACAATGCTAAACCTGCTGGTTTCCTATTCAGTTATCAGCCTCTAAAAGTTGTAATCTCTTAATTTTTATTTACATAAGACAAAGCAAAAACTAGTGAAAAGGTGACAGTTCGGAAATTGCCTATATCTCATTTTAAGATGTATTTAAATGGACAAGGGGACCCCTTTATATACCGTATTTGCTTGATTATAAGACAAGGTTTTTTTCCAGAGCAAATCCTCTGAAAAATACCCCGGAGTCGTCTCATAATCAGACCTCAACTAGGTCTGACTATGAGACTAAGATCCAGATCCCCCGCAGCGATGCAGGGGACCTGGATCCTCATCCCCCCCACTTACGGGTACTTCTGAGTCCCCGGTGCTTAGTCCGGACAGCGTGTAGAGCTCTACGCGATTTGCGTACACAACTTCCGCTGCAGCCAGGAGGAGGTGCGTTTAGCAGCGGGGGTTGTCTGTGTCCATCGCGCAGACCTTCCCTGGCTGTCAGAGATCAGAGTTCCCTGTGATCTCGGCTGCAGCGGAAGTTGTGTACGCGAATCGCGTAGAGCTCTACACGCTGCCCGGACTACACACCAGGAACTCAGAAGCTCCGGTAAGTTTGGAGGAGGGAGGGGGAGGGAGTGTTAAATGGGGGGCATAAGGCATTTCTGGAGGCAGAGTGCTCTGTGAAATGCCTTTTAACCCCCTTAATGCCACTCTGCCTCCAGAAGTGCCTTTTAACCCTCTATACGCCACTCTGCCTCCTGAAATGCCTTATACCTCCCTATATGCCACTCTGCCCCATAATATGCCCTTTAACCCCTAAATGCCAGAGTGGCATATAGGGGTATAAGGCAATTCTGGAGGCAGAGTGGCACATAGGGGGTCAAAAGGCATATCATGGGGCACAGTGGCATTTAGAGGGTTAAAAGGCATATCATGGGGCACAGCGGCATATAGGGGGTATAAGACATTTCTGGGGCAGAGTGGGAAATAAAAACAAAATATTTTTCTCAATCATAGCTTTTATTTAAAAAAAATTGTTCACATAGTTTACATGAATTAACATTTACTGGTAAAACTTTTTTCCTATTGTGTCGTCTTATATATTCAGATTTTAGGAGGTCGTCTTGTAATCGAGCAAATACGGTATTTTACTTGCAATTCCACTCATAGCCACCAGATTAAGAAGGACCTTAGCCGACGTACACTATGCCTAGATCCTTTCTTTGCTTATTTTATTGGTTTGCAATGTTTTGCCTGGGGTGAATCAACATCAGCTAGGTCTAGATAGGATGCATAAAGAGTCCCCTCTGACTTACAGAGAAAGCATCATAGATATATTCTCAATACGTGTATGTCAAAATAATTTATTTAACCACATGGTTTGACATGTCGTTTGACATAATGTCTTAAATTCCAGAAGTTTATATTTGCTTGCCCTCTCTTATGTAAGTGATGCCCCTGTAAGACAATGTGTAATAAGTGTTTCCTTGAAAATCTCTCTTATTCCAGCAAGTAGTTCACCTGCGACATACTAATATGAAAACCCCTTGTTTGAAGGCATAGCATCAAATCAGTGCAGAACATGAAGCAACTGGTATGAGATTGTATGCTCTTAAAATTGTGATGCTGAAATAATTCCCTTGAGACTTATCGTGGAGCCTAGCAAGGGCATTGTCTTCTCAGCAGACTGTATAGACAGCCAGCGTACTGTACTTAAAATGCAGAAGAAATTAAATATTTGCCGCTAGATTTATCACTTTGCCATCCTCTGGAAAAAAAAATCTGTAAATGACCATGTTTTCCACCTTTCGGTCCTCAGAGGATTAAGAGCTCAGTCTTTCCTACAAAACCTTAGATTTATTTTAGATTGGCAGACTTTTTCAATTTTTACACATTTCTACAGGGTTAGAATTTATTTAATATGGTTAAGGCAAAGCACATCTGTATTTGTTCAAAATGTCTTTATATTACCATCAAAACCTTTAGTATTTTTTTTTCAGTTTAACCCGTCACTTCTAAAATTGGACTCATTCTCCCTCTACATTTTGTAGGGTTTTGTTTTAAATATTGATGCCTCTATGTCTATGGTATATATTACTGTCTTTTTCCATTTACATAGCACAATAATTTTTATTAGTAATGACTAGAATAGTCACTTTGTTTTTTTAAATAATGTGTAATTCCTCTTTGTTTGTATAGTAGAGTATTGGTCCCATTTTGCCCCAGTAAAAGATTTCCGGAGACCTTTCATTTTAAATGCAATAAAAGAGCCCTTCACCAGCACCCCAGCGTATACCAAAGATCTGCTTCCCTAGTAAACCCCTTATGACATTGTATATTATAGAAAAGGACCCCTTTTATATGCTGCATTGAAGACAGTGTAGGTGAAGGGCTGAAGGGCTCTTTTATTTAAGGCCAATGTAAAAAAAAGTTGGAGAGCCAACCTCAGAGGTGTCTTCTTCAGTTGAGGACAGTTGTCCTAGGACTCAACATCATTTTTTGGCCCAATGACGAGCAATGCAAGAACAAACAGATGATACTAGGAGCAGGCAATCGGATAGTCGGGGTCACGAGCAAAGGTCGGGGCAGGCGGCAAACAACGGGTAGTCAGGTACAAGCTGAGTTCAGGTAAGGGCAGGCGGCAAACAACGGGTAGTCAGGTTCAAGCAGAGTTCAGGCAACAAAACGGCAAATAAGGTTCAGGAACGCTAGTGAAGGCAATAAAGGCACTATCACAGGTAAGGGATACTTGCAGACTGAGGGTTTAAATATCCCTCTTGCTCCTCCTAAATTAGGGGGAGGAGAAAAAAAGATAAATACCCCTTTAAGACGTGGCATGAATATTTATGAGATAGCCATTCGCGCGTCCCGTCTAGATCCCTTGATCCTCGCGGGGGCGCGCATCTAGAGGCAGGACTGAGCTCACCGCGTCTCCCGCGAACGGAACCAGCAGGGGGCTGAACGTGCGGGCTGCGTCTAGGCTCCCCTGCTCGAGGCAGCACGGGAACCGCCGGCAAGGTAACAAATATTCAGAATGGAGCAAAGTCCAGAAAGAGCATCAGTCTGTAGTAAGGTAGTCATTTTCCACTATAGTCTGTAGTATCCAAAATCACGCCTTTCTGCTTGGTTCTTTACCCTTTTTGATTAAAGTATTTGTAATCTTATAAAAACTTACTTGAGTAGCAGAATCCATTTTCCTTTATTAATGATAGCCTGTGGACCGTTTTCAGTGAGATATATGTTTTAACCTTGTGCCTAAGATTATCTTAAAATGTTTCCATTTGCAATAGAATTTTTTTTTATGGTACTCTTTTGTAGATGTTCAGAAACCTCTCTTTACTAGTACAGATGAAACCTGAACCATCCTTCGATAATTTTATCAAGTAAAGAATGTTCTATATTAACAACACTATCAATAAAACATCAAAATGTATTTTTAGGAAGCATTATAATACCGTAAACTTGCTATGTAAAGAACTGATTTTTCTTTTTTTACATAGAAATGGGTTGCATCACAAGTGACTTACTGCTTGCATCAACATATAGCAAGTGGTAGCAGATACGTATTATTATTTCTACATATTATTACTTTGTTTCTATAGTGCCATCATATTCGACAGTGTTATACAATACGCAAACAGTACATATATATATTATATCACAACATGATTTACACACAATTATTTTTTTTATTAAAAAAAGCCACCTGTGCCTGTTTATATTTGTATAAAGGGTAAGTTTATATCACCTTTTTATGTAGGTATTGTCTGTTTAACCATATCCTCTTTGTTTCTGTAAGATTTTATGTCTTAATTAATTTTTGAGCCTTCTATGAGACCAATAAAGTGAACAATGGAAACAAATATTAAGAAATTCAGATTTTTTTTTTTTAATATTCACATCAAAGTCTTGGCTACATACTTATACCTCTTCAGTAAGTGACTCGTTTAGACAAAATACAATTGTGCACTTTTTTTCTTATGAATATCTTTAACAAAACCACAAGGATGGAAAATATTTGAAGTGCAAGAGAGTGGTCTTCTAATAGAACCTGAGTAATGGAAAAAAGTTAAGGGAGAACTTAGGGGACTCTTTGCAGTTAAACAGGTTTCCAAGGTTTTCCATGAATAGCCTTTGGGGAGCATTTCTAGTCCAACTATACAAATAATATAGTGTTAGCGGTATAATATAAAAACAAGGCTTCACTAGTTAAAACATTAGTGGCCATGTTCAACTCATGTAGTTTTGTGAATGTAGTTGGCAGTAGACACTTTTACCCCAGTTGAACTGATGTCCCTTGGTGATAAAAAAAAAGTCCCATGAAAGTATTTGAGATAAGACTTTAGACTCAAATGAACCATTGAAAGAGTACCACTTAACTGTCTGAAAAGTAAAACAAAGAGAAAATACAGTGAGGCTTATCAAAACAGTTTTTTGTTTTAACTGGCACTGTGAAAAGCTCATACATCACCAGCTTCAGAATAATGTCAACCACAATATCTAAGAACACAATTTTATGCAGTACAGAAGTATTTTTAAGTTGACAATGAATTAAATGTGTTTCTTTTGTCTTTAAATAACACCTGCAGAGAGAGACATTAAAGTTGTATATGCTTAAGTTTAAGTCTTTGAAGTATAGACTACTTAACTGTGTGCAAGTATAGCAGTGCTGTTAGTAGACCTTTACCCTTCGAGTGCCAGCTTTGTGTGTGGTACGTTGTCAGCAGAATTTTGTAAGGGTACCAACCATGTACCGCCTATCTGCATACCTAGGAACGCTTTGGATCTGAGTCTCTGGGTAAAGTGCTGCTTCTCCTGGCCAATTTTTTTATAGTGTACTGTCACTTTTATGGGCTGTTTATGCAGTCTATATGTACAGTACATCCAACCGAATCTATTTGATCAATTTAGCTTAAGGGGGGTGGAACCTGTTTAGAAAAGTATTTAGTTTCCATTATTTTTACTCCTTTGTCTAGAATTAATGGATAAAAATTCCTTTGGACCTTTATCTATATTCTGTTTGTCCTAAACCAATCATCAATAGCTTGACTAGTCCTTAACATAAGCTGTTTAAAAGATTTTCTCATAACTAAAGCAAAACTGCAAAAATCTTCCTGAGACTCCCCCCCCCCCGAATTAGCCCTATTACTTCTCTATGTATTTTTGTTTGTAAGAATAAAATAATTTCTTATTGCTGTCAAGCATTTGGTGACAATGCTACCTTGTCCATCTTCCAGGAATACCTTAATATACTTGAAGTTGTCATTGAATGCAAGATACTTTGCAATCTGGATCATACGCATACTCCTGTTTTGTTGGTGGCTGGTGTTTCTTCATTGCCAAAAGCACAAAAGATATATGCTACAATACTAATTATTTTATGTCTTTTTGTCTTTTTTTCTTTGTGGTATCTGATTTTATGGCAATTTTCAATGCAATTTAAGTAATAGTTGTCAGTCCATCCCTTCCCACAACACAACCTTAAAAGATAAATACTGTATTTATGTGTATATACATACATACATACATACATATATCTTGGCTATGTGTTTAGCCATTTGAAACATTTACATCAATATATTCTTAGAAGACTATATACATATGTATATAATATTTGGAAATGTTAAACATGCCTATGTGTGAAGTGTTATGGATGTTCCATGAAAGTGTGATGCAAATCCATAGAAACATTGATGGTTCATTCTTGTTGTTGTTAGATTTGTCACGCACAGCAGACAAAGTGAAACTGTGTATCTCTATATAAGCGTAACAAACAGTTGTATAATACGGAGGGGGAATGGGGAAGCACCTTAAATGCACTACAGCTCCAACGAGGCCTGGTCTCTCCACATTCTCAGTGCCACAGATGGAATAGTTTTATGAGCACCCTTTCAGTCTTATTTGCTGCTTACAACCACAGCTTTCATAAAAAATATCTTTCATAACCGTATTATTTTGTGCTCATACACACATACGCACTGGCTGTTCACGGAGGCATCTTAAATAGAATAGAACAACGTTTCTCCTAGGCACGCGTTTCCTAACGTTATTTTACTTAAGAAAATTGTCCTATACACAATCCTTCTTTCCTTTTGAATGCCTTTCGGTGCAATTTGTACCAATCTTTTTATTATGTCATATACAGTTTTATTTCTTATTTCTTTTTTCCAAAAAGGTGCAGAGCATATGTATAATCTGTGCAAGCAGTAAAGTGCAAGTCAAACTGGGCCCAGGCTAAACCCTGAGCTTGGTAAAGCAAGCAACACTGTACAGCGAGCAATATTGGCATAAAGACCAAAACACTAAAACTGTGATCAAACTGACTCGGCTCTAGCTCAACTTCCTCTTGCACCTATAGTTAAGTTTGCGGGAATGTCTTGACTAGATAGAAACAATTAAAGATTTCACAGATCTTAAGATGACCTTAATTCAAATACTGTACAACATTTTTGTGCACAAATAATAAGATGTTCGTCTGTCCATCCGTCCATCCATTCATGCACCTATCCGACCTGAGGACCTGAGGACCAAATAGCCAGTATAAAAGAACACAATGGAAAAACTCAATTGGGTAATTAACAAATAGTGTCGATATTCAATTAACATTAAATATTATATTATTTAAAGACATGAGGAGACGTGTTAAGCTCCACATATAATTATACTCTTTTCTATAGACAGGATTTATTATCCTATCAGTCTATACTATTAGTGTTTTAGATTCTAACACTCACGATTTTCAATCCAGAATTTGACACTTCAAGGTAAATGTCTATTACAGCTGGTTAAATAAGGTCATATTCCTAGGAGACTTTGGCTACATAGACAGGAAGTTGCGGATTAAGCTGTATTCAGCTACTGCCAAGAAACACCAAAGATACTCGGTTTATCTGGAAAATAGATTTTACAGTGGTCGGGCTGTTATTTTCAGCTGCATTCACGTAATGTTGACTTTACTTGCAGGCTGTTCTTTTCCTAACCAAAGACAAAGTTTTGGATGCTTTCCTAAACCTTTTTAATAGTGAAGTGCTTCACACTGCATTATTCTGTAAAGTAGAACCTCTGAAAATGATGTTCCTATCCAGGCCTGAATTCTTGAAAAGCGCTACTTCAATTTTTACAATTTTACTGAATGTTCCTAAAAAGAGGTTTATTTGTTAGTTAAATTACATTCTATGTTCTCACTCTACATAACCAGTTCTTTAGGGAGACTAAAACAGCATGTGTTTAGGATATTTCCTGAACTAGTTCTTATAAAGAGTAAAACAACATATGTTTAGCATATTTCTGATTGAATGGCTCATTTATTTTCATTCATAAAGACCAGATTTTAGATGTAGCTTATTTCATGTAATATAAACTATTTTACATAGCTGGGTATGAGTTGACCTATAAATAAATGTACAATGGCTTCCGTAGACTTAATGCAGTTTGCATATAAAGGATGAAACTGGTGCAAAGTCTAAAGTGATCCTATTACCATAGTAACCAATAGAATGGTCCTGTGCTTAGAATGTTCCATTGGTTCCTGTGATAGTAAGAGCACTTTTTAAACTTTGGATAACAATCACTTTTTTTTATAAAACCCAAATTTTTTACTTGTTTATAATCCCCTTTGTAAAAGTTGTTGCATATAATAGCATTTATCTTCTTGTTTTGTCCTGTTATCTTCTAATAGTGGTTAGAGGGACATCATTTGCAGACATGCAATATATATATATATATATATATATATATATATATATATATATATATATATATATATATATATATATATATATATATATATATATACAGTATCTCACAAAAGTGAGTACACCCCTCACATTTTTGCAAATACTTTATTATATCTTTTCATGTGACAACACTGAAGAAATGACACTCTGCTACAATGTAAAGTAGTGAGTGTACAGCCTGTATAAGGCTAGGTTTCCACTTGGGTTTTTTTTTTTGCAAAAACACCCATAATAACGCCAATTCTGCCACACAGCGTTTTATTAGTGAAAAAACACTGCGGCCAGATGTTAGCTGTTCAAGAATAAGAAATCGCACAATGCCATATCCACTTGGCATTTTTCTGTTTGGCGTTTTTTCAGTCCTCTTTGGCGTTTTACTGCTTTTTTGGGCTCTGTGGCAGTTTTTCATAATCGCAGCATGTTGACACTCTGGCGTTTTTTGCAAGGAAATCTTGGTGTTTTTCTCCAATAGAAGTCCATGGGAGAGAAAAACGCCATGAAAAAGCCATGTGGGTTTTGCCTTGGCGTTTTTTATGGCGTTTTTTTCCACAGTTACAATGCAGAGGATTGACCCAGTATCTGTGTGTCCTACGATAAATAGGCTGGAAACAAACAGTTTCACACAAAACAAAGTTCATATTGAATTTTACACCATTTGGAACAAACATGCCATTACTAACAAACATACCCGACGCATCAACTGGATCCTGCGTGCCAAAAGCAACAGCAAACAATTTGCACCATCATTTGGGGCCAATCTTCCTAGAGGAGCAGACATTCGGTATAAAGCATGCCTTACAAACCACAGAAAAGAGAAAAAAGGGTCCGCCGAGGCGTGTTTAGGTAGAACTCTACCAAGGAAATGACATCAGGAGAGACGTCAGCAGATACTTGCCATTTATCCTAATCCCTTTTAGCTGGGTGAAAATTCTAACTTGTAAAGGCTGGCAAAACTGCCTATGGTCAAAAAAGCAATATCCACAGAAAGGCTAAAACGCCCGAAAAAAACCCAAAATGCAGGAAAATGCAGTGGCAGTTTTTCTGGCGTTTTTCCTCAAGAAAATAACACAGGAAAAATACCCAAGTGGAAACCTAGCCTAACAGTGTAAATTTGCTGTCCCCTCAGAATAACTCAACACGACAATGTCTAAGCCTTAGCATCAAAAGTGAGTACACCGCTAAGTGGAAATGTCCAAATTGGGCATCAATATTTTGTGTGGCCACCATTATTTTCCAGGACTGCCTTAATCCTTTTGGGCATGGAGTTCACCATAGCTTCACAGTTTGCCACTGGAGTCCTCTTCCACTCCTCTATGACGAAATCACGGAGCTGGTGGATGTTAGAGACCTTGCGCTCCCCCACCTTCCATTTGAGGATGCCCCACAGATGCTCAATAGGGTTTAGGTCTGGAGACATGCTTGGCCAGTCCATCACCTTTACCCTCCGCTTCTTTAGCAAGGCAGTGGTCGTCTTGGAGTTGTGTTTGGGGTCATTACCCTGTGGCCCAGTCTCGGAAGGGAGAGGATCATGCTCTGCTTCGGTATGTCACAGTACATCTTGGCATTCATGGTTCCCTCAATGAACTGTAGCTCCCCAGTGCCGGCAGCAATCATGCAGGCCCAGACCATGACACTCCCACCACAATGCTTGATTGTAGGCAAGACGCACTTTTTTTGTACTCCTCACTAGGTTGCCGCCACACACACTTGACACCATCTGAACCAAAGAAGTTTATCTTGGTCTCATCGGACCACAGGACATGGTTCCAGTAATCCATCTCCTTAGTCTGCTTGTCTACAGCAAACTGTTTGCCGGCTTTCTTGTGCATCATCTTTAGAAGAAGTTTTTCATGCAGACCAATTTGATGCAGTGTGCGGCGTATGGTGTGAGCACTGGCAGGCTTACCCGCCACCCCTTCAACCTCTGCAGCAATGCTGGCAGCACTCATATGTCTATTTCACAGGCTGTACACTCACTACTTTACATTGTAGCAGAGTGTCATTTTTTCAGTGTTGTCACATGAAAAGATATAATAAAATATTAGCAAAAATGTGAGGGATATACTCACTTTTGTGAGATACTGTATACTAACATGCAGACACACATGCACACACACTAAAATACCCAAGCAAACAGACACATACATACCCAGACACACATACATAATGTTGCTGAACATAAATTGAGTTTTTTTCTAATAAATCATTCATGCTCTAAATGATGGACTCTACATATAAAGATGAATTCTGAACAAAGCCCTATCTGTCCACAAAACATTATTATGTGTACATAATTAGAGAAATCATGATTGACAAACATATGGTAAAAATGTTGCAAAATCTCTGTTCACTGGGGGGGCGGGCATGGGTAGAAAAACCTGTCCTGAAAGTATTAAATGAATAGTCTTGTCAGGAACATTTTTGTATGGCGGTTCGTTTAAAAAAAAGTATCTTCTTTCATATCATCTGAATACCAGTTAACTCCCTTGACAATAATCTTTTTCCCGCTCATACAAAACAGAATGACATGTGAAACAAAAGAAACTGTTATGTAAAACACATTAGGTTTTTCTCATAATGTATTTCCTAGAATACCCTAATTAAAAGCTTCCGTTTATTTATAATCCACGTACAGAGACTAGTCTTGCATATTGAACAAAATGTTTAACTGCTATGTTTAAAAGTCTTTTACAGTATTCCAAGTAAAGCATTAGTAATGAGTTCATCAAAAACTGTGAGAAAAACACTGTATGTTGTCAGTGTATGTATTAAGATATTGAATTACTGAAGCCGTAGGCTTTTAATTTTGTTATCGTTCTGGCAGCAATTCACATTACATCATTTCCTGGGACTATCTTTATCTCTTCTTTAGTAGAGGTGACAACATGGTTACAGATGAATAAAACTTGCCAGACTTTACTTTCCACCATCATTGTCAAGCAGGAATTACTTTATTTACAGCTGAGTACACAGATTTATATTTATCTGTATTTATTTACAAAGATCTTAACTTGCACTTACATTCATGGCTAGACGGTAATACTGCCTCTGTAGTCTGACAAGATTTCTCATCTCTTTACTATTTGGAATCAGAACCCTGCTTCCATTTGCTAATTGTCTCCAACATTTTCTTTGCCAGATCCCTGCGTTAGGCCATTCCTTTGTTTCTGGGAAACTTGAAATGGTTATGACAAAGTGTAGCTTAAAACAGTTACAGTTTAAAATGTTCCATCATTGGAAGGGTGACTGTTGAATGCTCTAGTTTGACACATTGGAGCTTACATATAATAAATGACTCTGTAAAGGTCACCTGTGAATTTTCTTAACAAAAAAAAAAGTATAGTTCAGAGCAAATGACAGAAAAAGAAATTCCCAGTACACGCCAAGTCAAAGAAAACTAATTATTTTTCCCTCAAAGGCCAGACCCCTCACATTAATACATTTACTTAATTGAATGGCATACATGTAGATTTTACACCAAGCCCATGTAGGTGACAGCACACAACATAATGCTTAGTAGGCACACATAAGATGGATTTTATGTATCATAGTCATTACAAAGAAGGTAGGTATAAAAAAAACTTAATATTAAGATAGATCAGTTTGCCAGCATGCAGGGAAAATGATCTGAACCATTAGGAACTTTTTTCCTTTGTAAGAGAAACTGCCAATCCATCAGTAGTATTCTCTTCTCTGTCATTTCGGTCTATTCATTAAGAGGTTAAGTGCTCAATTGAGTTAAGGGTTTGCTCAACTGACCCAGCTCCAGCCACAAGCCCTCACATGCTAACTTCCACAAAACAACTCTCTATAAACTCGTATGTCCTTGCATATAACTCATGAAGTTAACCACACTATATTAACCAAGGAGAAGCAAGATTTCCCCATTCTTCACGTGCCCTGTGCACTGTGATGGGTAATTAAACCTTCGGTGTATATGTTCATTTAGCAGGGGATGGCCCCCAGCTATGCATTTTCTTCCCCATCTTGTTCTCAGTAGGATAGAGGGGTTATTTTTCAGAGTATCTTTGACTCTAAATGAATGCGAGGGTATTAAGTATATATTAAATCCCATCTCCTATGGTGTGCCAGCCATCGTTGTAGTGCCTCACCCCTAAGTTCCCTTAGTTGGAGTTAAGGTCTATCCAGGCACCCTCTGGGTCCTATGAGTTTGGCACCTAAAACGTTTCACCAGTAAAGGAAAAAAGGCCCATCAAGGAATGATCTATGAAGCAAATGCTCCTCAATATTCGGCCCACTGAATGGGGCCATGCAAAAAACGATTTTTAACCCCCCCAACAAAGGAAAATAATCCATCTTTGCCTGATGCATCTCCATCTGTATTGCATCTCCATTCACTTCATAGGTACCCATTCAAGCATATATTCAAGTCAAGGGGATGTTATATTTTTTTAAATGCTTTTTTATATTTATCCTACAGATTACATTAAAGGATGGGAACTTTTATTATCAAACCAGTATTAGGTCACATTCAAATATCTACAACCATAAACTTGGTTCTGTAGGTTCCCCCTTCCCCCAAAAACAAATACTTATATCTAAAAAACTCCATGGCATGTTTGTTCCTTTTGTGTTCACAGATCTTCTTTCTGTGACTGTTACATTCCAGAAAATGTTGCATAATATTTCATATTATAACAGTTTGTCCATCTTTACCCATGTTTGTAACACCAACTAAATCACCCCTATGGAAGCAGGCAAAAATGCTAGTGTGAAAGTCTGAGTAAGAAAAGATGTTCTGTCATTAAGTGTGACCAATTGATGAAGAAGAGAAATGGGACCAAGGAACAAATAAGGTTTGAGATTCTTATAGCAGGGTAAAAATGGGAAGACCAGATACGTCAAATAGTTCTTATCTGTCATCAAATTCTATGTTTCTATGTTTAAATGAGGCTAGCAGTCCTTATATGAAAAGTTATATATTGGTAATCATTTTAAAATAAAAATGCAGAACACAAGTACAATAGGCACATATGTTTGTGCAGTTGAGCTGTAATCTCTGCTGCAGTGATCCTACTTGACCTCAGCTTGGTTAAAATCACTCCTACACATTGACTCCCGAACATAAACAGTATAGATGAATCAGGAACTCTCTTTACTGTGACTTATTAGACAAAGAATTTGGGAAGCATTTTCAACATTCTGCCTCCTTTTTATACAAACAAAAATAAAACATGGATATGACAGTGAATCTGGATGCGAAATTCAATGTAGCATCCAGAGATATGCCTTATTTCTTCATTTTAGCAATTAAAATATAAATTCCCAGAAACTGTCCAGCTAAGTTATGTTTATCCAAGATGAGTTGGTCAAGGTCCAACAAATGATAATGCTGATCATTTGTTTTTACTTTATTGACTTCTTCAATTTAACTTTCTCCAAGATCCTTTTAACTAGGGCTGAAACAACTAATCGATAAAATTGATAATAATCGATTATGAAAATCGTTGGCAACGAATTTCATCATCGATTAATCGAATCGATTTTTATCGATTATAAAAAGAGTTTTTTTTCAGAGCAAATGCTCTGAAAAACTCCTCTCCTTATATAATCCGATCTCAAACAGAGATCGGATTATAACACCGGAATCCAGATCCCCCGCAACGCTGCTGCACTGTCGGCCGGTCTCTCACTTCCGTCTCTCTCCCCCCTCCCATACACCCCTCTGACTCCTCCCCCTCCCATACGTCACTCTACCTCTCTCCCGGCTCCGTTACTGACAAGGACTTTCACTGCAGCTTCATAGAAGCCACAGTGTAAGTAAAGTGCAGTAATGGAGTCTGTCTGTGCGATGCAGACACTCACAGGCTGACAGAGAATAATCCTCTCTGTCAGCTGGTGGGGGTCTGCATCGCACAGACAGCCTCCGTTACTGTCAGTAACGGAGCCGGGTAGAGAGGCAGAGCGGTGTATGGGAGGGGGGAGGAGTCAGAAGGGTGTATGGGAGCCACCCTCCCATACACCACTGTGGCTCCTCCCCCTCCCATACGCCACTCTGCCTCTCTACCCGGCTCCGTTACTGACGGTAACGGAGGCTGTCTGTGCGATGCAGACCCCCACCAGCTGACAGAGAGGATGATTCTCTGTCAGCCTGTGAGTGTCTGCATCGCACAGACACCCTCCGTTACTGCATTTCACTTACACTGTGGCTTCTATGAAGCTGCAGTGGAAGTCCTTGTCTAGTGAAGATCCGTTGCTGACAGGAGGCAGAGTGGAGTATGGGAGGGGGGAGGAGGCAGAGTGGAGTATGGGAGGGGGAGGAGGCAGAGTGGAGTATGGGAGGGGGAGGAGCCAGAGTGGAGTATGGGAGGGGGAGGGGCCAGAGTGGTGTATGGGAGGGGGAGGAGGCAGAGTGGAGTATGAGAGGAGGCAGAGTGAAGTATGGGAGGGGGGAGGAGGCAAAGTGGTGTATGGGAGGGGGAGGAGGCAAAGTGATGTATGGGAGGGGAGGAGCCAAAGTGATGTATGGGAGGGGGAGAAGGCAGAGTGGAGTATGGGAGGGGGAGGAGGCAGAGTGGAGTATGGGAGGGGGAGGAGCCAGAGTGGTGTATGGGAGGGGAAGGAGCCAGAGTGGTGTATGGGAGGGGGAGGAGGCAGAGTGGAGTATGGGAGGGGGAGGAGCCAGAGTGGTGTATGGGAGGGGGAGGAGGCAGAGTGGAGTATGGGGGGAGGAGCCAGAGTGGTGTATGGGAGGGGGAGGAGCCAAAGTTGTGTATGGGTGAGTTATAGTGGTGTATGGGGGGTATTATGAATTTCAGGGCATATAGGGGGTATAAGGCATATCGATATTAGGCATATCAGGGGGTCATAAAACATCTGGGGGTAAAAGGTATATCAGGGGGCTCAGTTGCATATCACTGGCATATAAGGAGTATAAGGCATATATGGGGGCAGAGTGGCAAGCTGGGGGTCTGATGTGCATAACCGGGGGCAGTTTGGTAAATAAAAAAAATTTAAACAAGGCTTTTTTTCTTATAGTTTTTATTAAATATGAAAAATAGTTAACATATTAATTAATATTTACTAATAACTTTGTATTAAAACCTAGTTTGAGAAACAGCGTGTTTGGGTTCTTGTAGCTTTTATTATTATGTCAGTAAAATAAGAAGGTGAATAGAGAGAGGCCATTGCAATAAAGAGATGAAAGTGTAAATTGTACGTTTTTTATTACATTATTTTAAATTTAAAAAAATTGCATTTTTTATCCGATTAATCGATTAATCGAAAAAATAATCGGCCAACTAATCGATTATTAAAATAATCGTTAGTTGCAGCCCTTCTTTTAACTATATGTTATGTCTAATTAAGAAAGTAATTTGAATATAAATTATGAACCGTGATGTGGGTAATACATTTCTAAGGTCCATGTGCTGTGGGTTTCCATTGTGATCATTTAATAATGTTAAGTCTTTGGATTTATGGAGCAGCTGATTTTGATGTCAAGATAAGATTTAGGGAGCAAGCATGCCGTCAGGCTCCATTCAGGCTGCGGAGCTGCTTCTCTCTAGTGTCCCCGGTCTCGCTAGAGTTCACCCTTTGCTGTAATCCATTCCTGGATTTCCTTATGCTCTGTCCTGTACTTCTGATTCTTTGATTCCAGTTCTGCTCTTAGCTTCTGCTCCTGTTTCCTTTATAAGGTGTGCCCTACCCATTTGTTATGTTTGTCTCGGTCTGCAGTCTAAAGATATTTCCTTCTCTGTTCTGTGTATAGATTTAATGTTTAGTTTCAGCTTATTAGTGATTCAGTAGGCAGGGTTTAGCGCTAGGACCCACCGTATATTGGAGTACTTTGGCGTAGTGGTGGGCTAAGCATTCAATGGCCATACGATGTGACTAAATCTCCAAATGTTATCATATTGTCCTAGGCTAGTCCTGTATTTTTGTGTGTCAGTCTTTTATGTGCCTTTGCCCTCTTTTTCCTGAACCATCTGAGGATTTCGGTTCCTCTCGCCCCTCCCCATGTCCCAGTTAAGATATCCTATCCTTGCTTAAAGGATAAGCGTCCGAGGATCTCGGCTCCTCACTCCATCCCCCGTGTTCCTTGTTCCCTGCCCTTTGTTGTGTCCTGTATGATGTATGTCTTGTCTGGCTATGTTTCTTGCGTGGTCTCTCTGCTCCTTGCTTTGTCCCCCTTGCATGCTATGTTTCTGCTGTTACTCTGCTTAGCTTCCCTACTCCCAACCTGTAGCATCCTGCACATTATTCTAGTGCTATGTCTCATGCCAGCTCCAGGGTGCCTGCAGGATATCACCAAGTTTTGCTTTGTTCTGGACAACATCAGCTGCTATGTCAGGGCCCTAGTATGTGGCTGCACAACCCTAGATGCCCACCTGGAAGAGTGCAGTTGCCAGGCCCTGTCCAACTCCGCTACTGGGTCATCTGTATGGAACCAGTCCCTGACACATGCCTACCTCAAAACAACTAATCCACACCCTTGTTATCTCCCGTCTAGACTACTGCAACAACCTTCTTACCGGCCTCCCTCTGTCCCGCCTATACCCCCCTCCAGTCTGTCCTCAATGCCAGACTAATCTATCTCACCCGACGCTCTGCATCTGCCGCACCTCTCTGCGAATCACTCCACTGGCTCCCCATCCATAGCAGAATTAGATTCAAATTACTCACTCTATCCTAAAAAGCTCTCACTAACGCCACTCCCTCTACCTATCCTCCCTCATCAGCAAATATACTTAAGCCCGCCCTCTAAAATCCAACAATGACCTGCTCCTTGCATCTTCACTTATCACCTCCTCCCATGCCGGCCTACAGGACTTCTCTCGCACAGAACCAACCCTCAGGAAGTCTCTTCTCCGTGCTGTCTGGCTCTCACCAACTCTACCCTCCTTCAAACGCTCCCTAAAAACGTTTCTCTTCAGGGAAGCCTACCACTGACATACACATCAAAACCTCTCTCTCACCCACTTACAACCCTTATCTCGCCCTACATTAACATCATTCACTACCATGCAGTCCTCACCTCCTGTTTCTCACCCCTTATCCACCTAGATTGTAAGTTCCTGCAGGGCCCTTCATTCCTCTTGTATCTGTATGTGAATTGCTGTATTGTACTTGTCGTTATCTGTAACATTTTCATCTTTGTACAGCACTGCAGAATCTGTTTGCACTTTATAAAGTATAATAATACTAATACCTTGTATGACAGAAGAAGGAGCTCACAGGGTGGACAATCTAGTAAAAAGTTTGAAAAGTCCTCTTATCACCACAGCAACTAATGATCTGGTCCTGGAAAATGGAACATTGGCTGCTCTGGCGATAGCATCACTTTAGCTGATTGGAAGGGGAACCAGTAGACTGTAAATACAAATAGTATGTATGTGAGTAAGAAATCCTCACCTATTATGTTCTATAGGTTCTATAATGGCATTGCAGAAGTGAAGCAAGATTCTCCCCAGAATGTTTTAAGAACACATCAGACCAGCTTTACTCTTATTACACGGATAGGAGGTTTTTAGGAGAAAAAGAAGAAATAAAACTTTTTTTTTTTTTTTTTCATATCAAAATTTTATTAATTTTCCATACATAAAAAAGACAATTTTTACAATAAACAATAATACATAAAGTTGACAGACAATGACAAATAAACCTGTGGTTCGGGATGCAACAATATTATAGGGAAGCAATATATCTCCTACTACACAGGAGCTGTAGGCATTTCTCCCATTGTTTAATCTTACTTATACTATATCCGACTGATTTTGTTATGCCCAATTCCATTTTACAATGGTATAATGATCGTAATCTTATCTCTGACCACTGGGGGACCTTATTACTTTTCCAGTATTTGGCTATCAGTATCTTAGTAGACAAAAGTATATGAATTATTAAATATTTATCTACCTTTGGACCTGATGGACAATCCAGATGTAAAAGAGCAAAATCTGGGGTAAAGGGCAGCTTAAATCCAATCAATCTCTCGATATGGTCAAAGACCTTTCTCCAAAGATCTTTTATTTGAGGGCATAACCACCAGGTATGTATATAGTCCCCATTTTCAGATCCACATCTCCAACATATTGCTTATGTTTTTCCATACATTTTTGCTAATTTAGAAGGGACATAGTACCATCTGTAACCCAGCTTATAGAAATTTTCCCTAGTATTCAGACAACGTATAGCTTTATTAACCCACCGTATCGAATCTAACCAAGATTCCCAGGGTATTGTCCTCCTTAAATCCCTTTCCCATGATTTAATTGCCGGAATCTGCGTATAATTTTGATGGGATCTAATGAGGGTTAGGCATCTACAAATCATACCCTTAGTATTCCTCATACTATACATTCTTTTAAGTTGTTTCAGATCTTCTCCATTATACAGTAGTTTACATTTTGAAATAAAGCCCTTAATTCTTAAATATGAGAATATCTCTTTGGAGGGTATAGAAAACTCCTCCTGAATCTGGGGAAAAGATTTAAGTTCATTGTCTAGGTATAGATCTTGAACAATATAAATACCTACTTGTTTCCATGGGTTTAGATTTAGATTGTCTATATTCCCTGAGATTACATCTAAGGGGAGAAAATTCCCTAACGTATTATGTAAGCCTAGTTTTTTTTTGGTCCGATCCCATACTTCTAGTGTGCTTTCTAGGACTAGAGATCTTTCTCTCCATATTTTTTCCCTACTTCCAAATCTTATGATCCATGGTAAAGATGCAATATCTCCACAACCAATCATTTTTCCTTCAAGTTGATACCATATCTCGTCTCTAGCTTCCTTTATCTGGGAGGCCATTACATGGGCTAACATACATGCATCATGATATTCCACAATATTTGGTATTCCAAGACCTCCTTCTCTGGTTTTCTTAGAGAGGAGTTTTAGACTTATTCTAGGTTTTTTTATTTAACCAAATGAACTTATTAAAAGCTGTCTGGATCATACGTAGCCAAGATTTGGGGACTTGTAGAGGTAGCATCTGAAATAAATATATCCATTTGGGAAGGATATATGATTTG
Source organism: Spea bombifrons (assembly GCF_027358695.1). NCBI lineage: Eukaryota > Metazoa > Chordata > Amphibia > Anura > Pelobatidae > Spea > Spea bombifrons. The sequence goes on from NC_071089.1 coordinate 36,621,000, forward strand.
ATAGTATTTATTCTACCGGTCCATTAAATTTCTTTCCTTTTCCAGTCTTTTAAAGATTTATTTGTAGATCTTAATAATGGTAGAAAATTAGTCTCTACTGTCCTTGTAGGGTCCTTAGTAATCTTAATCCCTAGGTATTCTATATAATCTTTGGCCCAGGTGAAATCAAAATTGGATTTTATAAATCTTAATTCTTCCTGTCTTAAATTATTTGCCATAAGAACAGTTTTATTGATATTCACTTTATAGTTAGAATATTTAGAGTAAATTTCAATTACTCGCATTAATTCAGGTAAGGATGTTCTAGGTTGTTCTAGAAAAAGAAGGATATCGTCTGCATATAAGCTAATCTTACTTACTAGCGTATTACTTCTAAAGCCATATATGTCCTGGTTGCCTCGAATATCAGAGGCAAGGGGTTCAATTGTTAATATATATAAGAGAGGTGATAATGGGCACCCCTGCCTCGTGCCATTAGTAATTGGGAACCATTGAGATTCTATCCCCGGGCCAACTGTTCTTGCAGACGGACACGTATAAAGGGCCATAATAGCCTCAAAAATATTTCCTTTTAAGCCATAGGCTTCTAGAGTATGTTCCAGGAAGTCCCAACTGACCCTGTCAAAGGCCTTCGCAGCATCCAATGACAGGGTCAAAGTTGGGACCCTCGAACGCGAGGAAACATCCAGTATATCAATAACTTTCCTAATGTTGTTCTTCGACGTCCTACCCGGAATGAAGCCAGTCTGGTCTTGGAGAATTAGATTATGTATCACAGCTTTTAGCCTCTTCGCTAGTATTGCCGCATAGATTTTAACATCCCCATTTAAAAGCGAGATCGGGCGGTAATTGGAAAGGGTCTCTGGGTCTTTATTAGGCTTTAATATCGGAACTATATTAGCCCTTAGCATTTCAGGGGGGAAAGAACGGGTTTTAATTACTTCATTGAAAGTCTTGGTGAGTTTATCCACTAATAGATCTTTAAAAATTTTATAGAATTTATTACTATAACCATCTGGCCCTGGCGCCTTATTATTTTGCATTTCATTAATAACCTTTTTAACTTCTTCTATTTCTATAGGTTGGTTTATAGACATCAGTTGATCTTCTGATAATTTCGGAGTGGCTCTTTTTGAGAAATATTCATATGCATGTTCTTGCTTTTTAATCTTTAAGTTATATAGAAGTTTATAGGAGTGATTAAAGGCTGCTCCGATTTTCTCTGGCGTAAGGCACAGTTCTCCGTTTGATCTTATTTTATGGATTCTTCTTGATTGTCTCTTAGCCTTGAGTTTATTGGATAGCAATAAGTCAGCTCGATTGCCCTTATAATACCAATTAATTTTTAGGTAATGCAAGTTTTTATTCTTTTCCTCAATTAATGCTTCATTTATTTTATTTTGTATTTCATTTAATACTCTTGTCTTGGATTCTGAAGGGGAGAATTTTTTTTCCTCTGTGATTCTATAAAAATTTAAATATAACTTAGCCAAGGAGGCCCCCCTGGATTTTTTCATTATAGTACCCAATTTAATAAAGTGGCCTCTGATTACGCATTTGTAGGCACTCCAAACTATTGGCGAAGGGACTTCTTTATTCTCATTTTCCAAAAAATATTTTTTTTGTGATGTCTATTATATAATCTCTATTCTCCCTTTTAGATAAGATATTTTCATTTAAGCGCCAATTGGATCTTATTTTAGGATTTTCAGGTAAGATGACCATTATTAATGCGTTATGATCTGACCAGGTGATATCCTGTATTAAAATCTTTTTTACCCTTCTTGCTATCTCATCATCGCCTAGGAATAAATCAATTCTTGAATACGAAAGATGTGTTTTAGAAAAGCACGTAAAGTCCCTTTCTTCTGGATGGTAAATCCGCCATAAATCCAATAGACCATAGTTCCTTATGGTTTTTTTTTAAATTGGAGTGCCTTTGTTTTTATATTTTTATCTATAATCTGAACTTTATTTGTTTTCTTATCCAGCGCTGGCTCTATAATTCGGTTAAAGTCTCCCGCAAATAATAGTTTTCCTTGTTTAATTCTTATAATCTTTTCAAATAAGCTTCTAAAGAAACTATTAGAAGAGCCATTAGGGGCATAGATATTAATCAAAGTATAGATCTCACCTTGCATTTCCATTATTACTATTATGACCCTTGCCTCTTGATCAATTTCTTGATAGATAATTTTAGCGTCTAATTCATTACTAATAAGGATTGCCACTCCTCTTTTTCTATAACTTTCTAGTGACGAGCAAATCGTATGGGTATATCTTTCAGGAATGAATCTCATATTATCCGATTTTTTCCAGTGGGTCTCTTGTAGAAAAACGATCTGGGCTTTTAAAGAAGAAATAAAACTTGAATTGGCAAACATCCCTAATACTCATTGGAGTAAGAAACATTCAATAAGGGCAAATAGGAAAAAGATAAAATTGTGTTACAATTCTTCTGGTTTCCACTGGTACATTACAATTAACACATGGCAAAAAAGCCTTGAATTTTCCAAATGTTTAAATTCTATCTAGGATTCTATCCTGACTGCAGGATAGCTAAAGTTTAACCCTTTGTTCGCTATGTATTTAATCCATGTTCTGTATTTATGTTCAGCTGTGTTTGGTTATGATGTATCTGTCTCCCCCACCTGAAGCCTATGCCATTACCACACCTTACCTAACCAACAGGCTTTATTACCCTGCCTCCCTCACCTGAAGCCTATGTCATTCACACCTGACATAATGGCCAGGTCTATATCTGGACACTCCCCTGTTTGTTAGGTGCCTTTGCATTGAAGTTATAGGACCATTTTGCTCTGGCCCCGTACCTGATCCTGACTTGTTCCTGGCTTCCTGTGTACCTGATCCTGTATTGCTCCTACCTTCAGCCCTACCAGTGGGCTTCTTACCTTGTGCCCTTCCAAGTGGGCTTCCTACCTTGTGCCTTTCCAAGTAGGGTTCCTACCTTGTGCCCTTCCAAGTGGGCTTCCTACCTTGTGCCCTTCCAAGTGGGCTTCCTGCCTTCAGCCCTTCCAAGTGAGCTTCATGCCTTCAGCCCTTCCAAGTGGGCTTCATGCCTTCAGCCCTTCCAAGTAGGCTTCCTGCCTTCAGCCCTGCCACGTGGGCTTCCTGCCTTCAGCCCTGCGAAGTGGGCTTCCTGCCTTCAGCCCTGCCAATTGGGCTTCCTGCCTTGTGTCCTGCTAAGTGGGCTTCCTGCCATATGTGCATTTTCTTGCTAAGAGACTGTTTAACCTGTATTTGCTTGTCCTGCCATAATATACAATACATAGCAATACCTGGAATTCTGCCTGTGGTGTATTCCTTTTTGCCTGTCTGTCTTAGCCTTCGGTTACTATGCATTGTCGTGTGCAGACAGAACCCCAGGTATCCCCTGCAATGAGGCTCCTACCCAACCTGATTACCCAGGCCCTGACATAACTAGTGTCTTATTTCTGTTGGAATTAGGAGATAGTTTCTTGTATCAGATTAAGCCCTCCTTTCTTTTTCTTTTTATGCATACCATGCATTTGTTGCATATCCTCACACACAGAAACTCTAAACAGAGATTTTTGTTGCACTGTAAATACTATAAATACACTATAATAATAATATAATAATATAATAACCACCTTCTTCTTGAGTCACTTGCTTCTACAGGCATTCGAGATACAGCTCTCTCCTGGATCTCCTCGTATCTGTCTAACCGTTCCTTCTCTGTCAGCTTCTCTGGCAAGACATCATCACCCCTTCCACTTTTGGTTGGCGTCCCACAAGGCTCTGTCCTTGGCCCTCTGCTGTTCTCTCTTTATACTTCATCTCTTGGCAAACTAATCAAGTCATTTGTCCTCCAGTATCATCTATATGCAGATGATACCCAAATCTACCTGTCTTTTCCTGATCTTTCTCCATCTAGCATGTCCCTTATTACCAATTGCTTGTCTGCTATTTCTTCATGGATGTCACAACGCTACCTGAAACTTAATCTTTCTAAAACAGAACTCATTATCTTCCCTCCTTTCATCTCCACTCCACTACCCGAATTCTCTATCATCATTAACACAACAACTATCTTTCCTACTAGCCAGGCCCTATGCCTTGGGTTCATCCTTGACTCTAACCTCTCCTTCGTCCCTCACATTCAGTCCCTCGCCAGATCCTGCCACCTCAACCTAAAAAACATCTTTCGCATCTGCCCATTCCTCACCCAAGAATCCACAAAAACTGATTCATTCACTTATCATTTCCCGTCTTGACGACTGCAACACACTTCTTGTTGACATTCCTCTGTCGCGACTCGCTCATCTACAGTCTGTCCTAAATGCTGCTGCTAGGCTTATCTTCCTTGCACGCCGCTTCTCTTCTGCTTCCCCACTCTGTGAAACTCTCCACTAGCTCCCTATTACCTTTATAGTTAAATTTTAAATCCAGGTACTAACATACAGGGCCCTCCATAACACTGCTCCTCCATACATTTCTGCCCTCATAAACAAATACTCTCCTACTCGATCCTTACGTTCTTCCCATGCGCTAAGGCTCTCCTCCTCACTTATCACCTCTTCCTTTTCCCGTCTACAAGATTTCACTCGGGCTGACCCATATCTCTGGAATCTACTTCCAAGGAACCTTCAGCATTCACCCTCCCTCCCAACATTCAAGAAACATCTCAAAACTCACTTCTTCAGAGAAGCATACCATCTTAGCTGCTAGAACCTCCTTGTCATTGATACAACCACCACACTACCTCTCACCTTTTCTCTGTGCATTATGTTTGTCACCCCATTCCCTTAAGATTGTAAGCTTGGGAGCAGGGCTCTCTCCACCTAATGTATCGGTTTGTCTTAGTCTGTCAATTCTCGTCTTGTCATACCCCTTGAATATATGTATTGTATTAAGCGCTGCGTAAATTGTTAGCGCTACATAAATAAAAGATAATAATATAATAGATATATCTATATTACATGGTAAGTCTTTTTATTGATCCAATTTAAATTGTTTACTGATGTTCTCCTGTATTTATCATGAAAACAATTAACATTGTATTGTACATCACAGAACTCTTGTATCCCCCAGACTGCCAACCAACAATCTGCCCACGTAAAACTCTCATCCTGTTAATTTTTTGGCTTGCAGAGTGTGGGTTTTGTAGAGAAATTATCTACTGTGGGTTTGAACAGCCAGTGGACCAGTGTTTGGGGTCCCGAGCAAGTAGATTTTTGCTGGCTATGTATTACTCTCATAAAAACTCAAAAATGACTTATAAGCTCACCCTTGGAAAAGCTGAAGTTTATAAACATGGTGACATTTTAGCTCAGTTAAGTTGCAAGAAAACAATTTAATTACTAGTGTATTTTCGTTGCGTCTCAGAGTTTGTTTCCTCGGTATGCCAGGACCACCGGAATTGTGAAAACTCTTGAGTTTTTTGGCTCAAATAGGTTTTGTAATGCTTTTCCATTTTTTGTATTGGATTTTTTTCTTTTATCTATTATATATATTTGTACCTCCCAGTAATTTATTTTTCATGTTAACAGATAATTTTTCTTGATACATTGTGTATCTCTGGAATGTACCACTGGATAAAATTACATATCACATGAGTGAATATTGGAAATAAACTATTTCCAGTACGAATATTCTTCCTAACATCGTAAATAAATAAATGTTATTTATATTTTTATTTCATATTGTTTAGATTTTATCCCAAGTCCTGGTGTTCACAGCAGTAATGAACCAGTGGATTTATTCAAGCCCTTATTATATCACATTTAAACATTCCTAACTATGCATAATAATAGAGTGACTTAAATGAGCCAGGCTTTTCATTTACCCAGTCGTTTATCTGCATTACGTGCTGATGAACATGTGAAATACATATGCAACATATGTAACCTCTAAAAAAAAAAACACCAGAAAAAATGAGCGATACAAAGCAAAGACACTAGCCAATAAATTCAGTTTAGCTGAAAGTGATATGGCAAGAATACCAGATTCAATGTCATCTTTTTTCAATAGAAAACATTCCACATTTACATCTTACTCCTATGTACCCTTAAGGGTCTTTATATTATTGGTGTATAATGCCTAAACAATTTCTTAGTTACATCTGGAAACGTTTTTGTAGTCATTTTACAACACCAATAATAAACCAAATTACATTGTGTACCAATGCAAAGCCCATGGCATACACAGTGAGTTACTTGCCTGTCCTTAAACTAGGTCATTTTCTAAGAACTATTCTGAAATGTTTTTTTTGTCTTATTGTAATGTATCTCATCATGCTGGTACTAGTAAATTGTAGCTTGGGGGAAAAATGGGCAAAGTGTCTATAACTTGAGCCTGTGACAATTCTTGTTTAAGCCATTGAAGCCCGCAGGTCATTTACTGGAATGTCTAACACACTCCAGTAGGATGAAAAAAGTAAAGAAAAAAACAATAGTTATGCAGCACCTAGACATGCCTCATTCATAAAGATTGTTTACTTTTTGTTTAAGGGTTTTGAGGTTCCCCTTAAGTATGCTATCCATCAAGGACAGTGAATCAAGAATGTTTGTTTCTACCTTCTCGTTATTTCAGTGCCTGCTGATCACTGTGAACACGCTACATCTGATAAACTACAGGGGATCATTAAGATTTCCCCAGTAAATAGGCCATCTCAATGACACATGTTCTGCCCCTCACAGAGGAGAGAAGCAAAGATTAACATTGACAAAGCTAGACTCATCCACTGAAATACCAGAAGTCTTAGGACGCATGCAGACCCAGCTACCAAAGGGTCTACATATTTTAGCTGACTTGTCTCCAGCTAAATCTTCTCCTTTTATGATTTTGCTTTGGGCTCAAGCCCATACTGGTTTGCCCTTCAACATTTAGCATACTAGCACGAGGTAATGATCAACAGATATTACCCAGGGATGTACAGTTATGGACAACAAACTTGCATTTTATTGATTATATTACAGTTCCTTCGGTCTCTGAAATCCGCATCCCTTCTGCCAGTGACTCCTGTCTTGGCCTGGTCCTTTGTGGTTGTGGTTATACTTTTACGACTTAATCTGATACTGTATAGAAAGGAAGTGTAAGCAAGATACAAGCCAAGCAAAATGAAGATTATTTTGCAGGAAAATTCACAATACTTTCCGATGCAGCTTAGTACAAATAGCCAATGTACTTGACTTTCTGATGAAGTATTTAGCTTTTACTGGACAGGAATGTTGTTAGCATTGCTTTTAATTTAAGTGTATATTTATTTGTTAGTCATAATTAGTGAATTATAGCTGGGTTGGTTGTAAAGTTTCACGGTAAATATCATTATTGGCATGATAATGTACTATATATATATATAGTATACAAACGCACATGTACAGATAAGTGCAGAGCCTATTTATGTTTATTCTGCAATCATTCAATCATGGAATCATTCAACTTAATTCATATGCAATATGTTGTAGGAGCCCAACTCAAGATGGTTAAGTTGTGGCCATAGAAAGTTGTCCTGATCACTCATTTTGGGGGCTTTTAAGGATTAGGTAAATTTAGGTGCAGCTCTCCATCACAAGAATTACTTTAGCCTTCTGCCCATACAGAACAACTAATTTATTCTTGCTTGTAGGTTGCCTATAATGCATAGCGAAAACAAGGTGTTGGAATGCACAGTTTGCCATCAAACCTCCCATTAAGCGCATACACTCTTCTAACTGACAACCAATATTAAGTGACATGGTATATTAAGAACTGGATAATCATCATTACGGCTGCAAGGGAAAACAGGACGGTCTGTAATGTTGTAAAATACCTTATTACATTTTCAAAACATTGGTGTTAACCTATGTCCAGTATGTATGAAACATTTTATTTACAATAACAATCAGAGATAAAAAAATAGTTGACTGCTCAGTCCCAGGATGATATAAGATGTTTGTATGGCAACTCAGCAACTGCATATTTTAAGCAGCTTAAGCAGCGGTTTGGGCTTTATTCTCTCCGTAGTTATGGGCAGCAATGATAAATAACTTGGTTTCTTTAAAGTGTGATCTCTTTCTACAACTTCACTAGAGGAACAGTTAATCCTAGAAATTTTAGCCCCTGGATACTGAAAATCTTTTTCTAATTTCTTGTTGACTTTTTGCACATGCACAGGCTACCATTGCATATCCCTGAATTAGTGCTGTAACACTACATAAAATAATTTTATACCAGTGTCTGTGTTTTCATATAGTAAATAGAAGTAGGTATAGAAGTATAACAAGAAGGGGGCTGTATCAAGAAGCCATTGCCTGCAACTGATTAGGAGATCAACTCTTTTATAACTGTCATGAACGGGGTCCATACAGACGACTGTAATGACCCACAGCGCCCAATGATGGAATTTCAGGAGTCACTGTGCAAGAGTGGAGTTGGACAGGGCCTGGTGCAGGGCGACTGCACTCACCAGGGTGTTGAGCACATAAGGTTGTGCGGCCACATAACAGGGCCCTGACATAGCAGTGGATGTTGTCCAGAACAAAACAAAGTGATATCCTGCAGGCACCCTGGAACAGGCATGATACATAGCTCTACAGACGAATGTGCAGGATGCTGCAGGCTGGGAGTAGGGAAGCTAGCAGAGTACAGGAGAAACATAGCAAGCAAGGGGGACAGAGCAAGGAACAGGGAGACCAAGCTAGAAACATAGCCGTAGAAGACATACATGGTACAGGACAGAACAAAGGACAGGGAACAAGGCAATGAACACAAGGGATGGAGTGAGGAGCCAAGATCCTCAGATGCTTCTACTTTAAGCAAGGATAGGATATCTTAACTGGGACATGGGGAGAGGAGAGAGGAACCGAGATCCTCATATGATTCAGGGAAAAGAGGGCAAAGGTGCATAAAAGACTGACACAGATAAATACAGGACTAGCCTAGGACTATATGATAATAATTGGAGATTAAGTCACATTTTATGGCCATAGTATGCTTAGCCCACCACTACGCCAATGTACTCCAATATTCAGTGGGTCCTAGTGCTAAACCCTGCCTACTGAGTTACTAATAAACTGAAACTAAGCTGTAATTCTAAACACAAAACAGAGAAGGACATACCTTTAGACTGCAGACTGAGACAAACATAACAAACGGGTGGGGCACACCTTATAAATGAAACAGGAGCTAAAGCTAAGAGCAGGACTGGAATCAAAGAATCAAAAGTATAGGACAGAACATAAGGAAATCCAGGAATGGATTACAGCAAAAGGGGAACTGTAGTGAGATAGGGGAACTGTAGTGAGACTGGATGGGGCAAGACAATAACCTTATGTGATATCTGGACCAACCTTGCCTCTAGAGTTCAGCCACTCTCGGTGAGTCAAATTAAAGATGACAGGTTAGGTGTCTCAGTGCACAAACTGTAGTTGGTGTATGTATGGCTTTGAATTCTTGTCCCTAGGCTCTGGAAATCAGAGCATATTACTAGGCACCCTGGTCAATGTGTATAAGTTATGAGGAAGAATTAGTGTCCTCTCCCCACCCAGGTCTTGCCCCAATGCCAGCCCCTTTCAATTCTTTTAATGTGCAGCCACATCCCTACATGTATCAAGCATCACCTGATTAACCTTGAAAACCCTATTCCTGTCCAGGTTTAACCAAAGTCAAAATAAAATAACACAGTAAACACAGGAACATTGACTTATAATAAAACTCAAAAGCAACATTTTATGAATAATTTCATAAAATATAATTTACTTGTCTAAAAAAAACCTCTTATTTTATTACACAGTGACTATGTTAACAATATGATGTTAGAATACAAAGTTGGCCTTTTGTCAGACAGTGTTATTTGATCTAGATCGCCTCATTCACTTTAGAGATTTTAATGGATGATTAGTACCAAGGAACAGAACTTCTCCTGGGTCTTTATGCGAGTCAATGTTTGCTGTTACATCACAAGTAGGGAGCTGAATTTGTTTCTGCAAAAAAGATAATTAAAATAAAGTATTGGAGATTCTTTACATAAGTAAAAATGTTTGCCATTTAGCAGTATTCTTTGTTGGACCATATTACTAGTGCTTCATTTATGCAATATGGCATTAAGTACTTATTGCAATGCCTCCTACAACGTTCTTTGTCAGCTTGTTAGACTATTAGTGCTTAATGGATAGATGAATGATCAATTCTCTTCTGAAGATGCAAATCACAATGCAGATCCTAAATATATATTTTAATTATTCTGTTAAAAACAATACAAAGGTTTGCACATTCTTCAGTATAAACAGACATCTATGTCAAGTATGTCAGAATATGTAAAAGGGATAAATGAGCTTTAAAATCATATGCAATAAATCAAAGCCAGACAGTTGAATACCTGTGGGTCAGAGCTATTTTTTTACCTACCAAGACATGGAAATGTAATTTAACAAGCATACAGAACTGAATAACATGAGGATTAGACTATATCCTGAATTCCTGTTCTTCCGGTAAAAAAACATATAATAAATAATCCTTAGTGGCATTAAAGGCTCTATATTTCATCTAACAAGAGATAGCATCACAGACCATTGAAATCTTCCATTAATATACATCTTTTAGTGCAGCAATGATTGCTTTTCACTTTGTGGACACAATGATTTGAAATGGGTGATTTTACTGTGAAAAATAACTTGTAAATTAATAAACAAGGCACTCAGGAAAATGAAGCTAGGGGGCCTTAATGGTATGGTAATTAATTTTAAAGAACACAGTATATGTAAATTATTTTGTTAAAATGCATGACAGTAATTGAACATTTAGATGTGGCATTTGTAGAAGTCTCAATTCTCTAGTTGTAGCAATTGTGTAATGGCACATAATACCTGTTACTTTCCCAGACATGCCTTCCATGGAGCTCCCTCTGTTGCTCCTTATAGATGTTAGGAAAGGAGACTGACCCTGACAAGGGGTGAGAGACTAGCTTTGTATAGAGGCAGGGTTAGCCCCAGGGGGTTTGGAACCTGGTTAAAGAGCAAGCCTGACACAATACTGCATGTATATTGAAAACACTAACCCAGAGACACAGGGATGCAGTGTATCTCTCAGATACTCCGGGTGGAACCCAGTAAGTTTCCAAGCTCTGCTCCTCATTGACCATTGGGCCAACACCATAAAGCCCCGGCTCTTACCGAAACTGTTCCAGACAAAAGAAGTGTGAATGAAATTGTGACACCGAATGATGTCTTTCGGAAACTATGTGGGTGACACCACACTTTAACTTAAGTGTGTTATGGTGGATGCACCTCTAACCCTTGACTTTGGCTAAACTTAGAGCTAGGTACTGAGCTGTGCGGCACAACTCAAGATAAAGCATTTTTTTCCTAAGTAGCATTTCAGACTGCAGTGTCATATGGAGTAACAGCATAGAAAGAATATGAACCTAATGATGCCTGGGCATAATCTCAATTACATAGTATACTGCAAAAAGAAAGGGGGAGACGCACTTGTGTAAATGTTATTGCAAGTAACTGGAATTACTGTCCAGCACCTTACACGTTTGAACTGGGGTTCTTTTACTCAACAAAAAAGAATAGGCATACTTAAGAAGAATACCGTATGTGACAGTTCGTTGTTAATGCCTAGATCTTATAGGCTTTGGGGAAGCTTTTAAAAAAATATTCTTACATGGGAAATCCTTCTCAAGCCAGTCACCTGTACTGCAGATACAGAATGGGACTGTTTATAAAAAATGATTGCGGTGCAAAGTTTGAAAAATGGTCTTATCACCAACGCAACCATTAGAATGGTCCTGCTGGTTGGACTAATCGTGGGTTATATAATCATAAGAACATTGGACCATAATCACTTTTTTAAATATCGCCCACAATTCAACATTTTAAATTTGTGCATAAACAGCAAACACGCAGAGGAGATCCATTGCTAATATTTTTAACAACTTTACTAATGCTCAATTGATGTTAAAATGATAAAATATTTTATTAACTTTACTTACATATATACTTTTCTTTTAACTGCATTTTTCGCATAAGAGTCATACCTCTAATATTAACTTTTCTCTTTAAGCATAGGAACACAAAATAGTGTTTTCCTGGAATGTTCAGATTTTGTGTTGGTCACAGTTTAATCCTTTATAAGTAAAATACAATGTTTATTTTAATTATTTAAAGATCTTAAATAAGAATATCCATTGTATTATGTGTTAAAGCTTTAGCCAATGGCCTACAGTCTGTAATTACTTGAGGTTATGAAATTCAAAAGAATTACAAAACAAAATGTCATTCATTAAAATAAACTATTCCAGTGCTTAATACCGCAACATTGCCAAAATGCTGTTGGTGCTTTTTGGTTCTGTAGGAGAACACAGTAACAAAGCACTTACTATAGGCAGTAGTTCATTCCAACTCAAAAACATATCATATAGTATCCAGGTCAAAAACCTTAAAATGTAAAAACGTACTTTAAAAGCATCTGATTGTCACGACCCAGGTAAGCAGGTCGGGTAGGAGCCCAGTAGCAGGGGATACAAGGGGTTCCGTTTGTACCCCACAATGCATGACGGTAAGTGGGATGGTACGGACAGGCGCAATGAAACACAGCACAAACAGAATACTTGGAAAGGTACTGTATTGATGAAGGTGATAGGACCAGCAAGTAAAGGCAGTAAGTCTCTAGGCAGGATGCCCACTGGCAGGGCTGACGAAGCTGATGTTGCTTCCAGAGCATGTTTGGAATTCTGTATTAAGTAACTCCCTCTGTAAGTGTGCGTGGGCTACCACTTCTTGGTTTACGGTGGACAAGGGAGAGCTGGCACCATATGTCAGTGCCACATCTACAGTCACTGTGCTCATCAGTACAACCTATTCTAGTCAGTGTTTGTCTATGGAGATGGCTGCGAATCTACTTTTATACGCCTGTTAGCAATGGGTGTGGCTAAAACACGTAAACTCAACAGCTAGGAGGCGTGTCCACATACCTTTTGTCATATAGTGTACTTGCTTCAGCAGTGTTTAGGATATACTGAATAATAGCTGTGGCGTTTATTATGCTATGGACCCTTTTTGCGCCTAACATTCCTTTTGTATACTGTTTCCTGCACCAGCTAATAAACATATTACTATTTTTGTAAAATATACATAATGAAATGGCATTCAGGTATAAAATTCAGATGCATGCAGGAAACTGGTACTATATTCTAAGAGATCAGTTATAAACGGGAAAATGTGCCTTCTGTGTCAACGTGTTGCTCAAGTCAGAAGACCAGCAGATTACCTTAACCATAACTTACTGATTATACGTTAAAAAAAAAAAACCAAGAAATATGAAAAATCAGACATACTTTTGACATTTGTAGAGCACAGCAATGACGCATGTTTTGTAGTCCAATCGAAGATGCTGATCAATCAATGGCTTGTACATCATACACTTAAGTATGAATAATGTGTTCCTTGTTTCCGAAACTGCAGTCTATCCTACGTATTTATCAGAGAACCTACCTCACATAGAGCAAGAGAGCATAACTGGACAGCCTTTTTGCGTTCATCATGTGCCTTATGTTTCTTGATGTCTGGAACTGTAGAAAATATTTGCTGTTGATTTATTTCTGGCTTTGCACCCATCTCTACACGTGTACGTGGCAAAGTTCTCTTGGACTGAACATTCTGTGGTCTTTTTCAAGGAATGTAGATGATTGGTTTCAATAGCTGAACTTGGTTTGTGAGCCCAATATTTGTTCTTTCCTATTATGTTAAATGATTAGAAACGTGCACAATGTCCTCTTTTGAAAGTTGAAAGCCTCTGGAAAAGTTGGGCTACAAAGAAATATATTCTAGTTCCCTCTGCTGTAAATCAGGTATTGCACATCTTGGCCATAAGCAGCTAACACTTTTTTAAATATTATTAAAATATTTCAGGCATCCCCTGTAATGTTTATCAAATAGATTTATACATGAAATTGTGTAAACAATAAAAATGGGATAAAAGCATAACGCAATCTCAATTCTACCTACGCTAAAGAATATCTATATCTGTGGTGAGAATCCCTAGACGATCAATAGAAAAGGCAAGTCAGAACTTAAAGTGCCTTTGGTGCACTAGTGGCCAGAATGTTCCAATGAGCTTACAAATCTCCAAGTTTGGATGATTTTGAAGACATTCTTTGTTATAATAAAGCATCATCAGCATAGCTAAGTGTGGTTGTCTTCATTAAAGAAACACTTGTATAGCGACTTCATTTCAACATCTTAAAAGACTTGGCATAGAATTTTTCCAGTCATATAAATGTGTTCACTATCATAGTTATGCCCTGGATGGAATTTTCTGTACCATTCAATTCTAGAATCAATATAATATCACTTGCACGGCCTACAAAGCTGGATGTCTAGTTAGTTCTTGGCTTGTTTTTATAGTTACCCCAGCTGGGAGAGCTGCACTGATCTATCTTTGGAATCTCATTTACTTTTCATTTCATAATAATTTATGTTGGCAAAGCCATTGTATGGTAGGAGAACTCAAGAGAAAGTGACAGGTTGAGCAAGTTCTCTTAACCCTGTGACTACCCTCTCAATTGGGGGTAAACAGTTGTTTTTGCCTTTTAAAATCTGTTTTTCATTTAATAGTATGGAAGTTTGTATTTTCCCTTCCTCATATGCTGTTGCTGATTCAACTGTTTTATTTGGTCCAATTCTAGCAGAAGGTACCTCCAGTGTGCTTAGACTTTAATAGGTGAAGTCAACCAGTGAATCAACTGCTGGAATTGTGTCATCCACCTCCTCCATTAACTGTGCTTTTGCATGTTGCAACAAAAATATGTTTTATGCAATACATACTGTATATATACATATATGTAAATGTATACTTGCTGCTCCTGGAGAAAGAAAAATAGTATTTTTTTAAAAAATAATGAACAAATTAAAAAAACAGAAATAGAACAGGATTCTCCAAGAATCCCCAATAACCAAAGGTGGGGTGACGGCTGCTCCCTTCTTCTCCTACCCATCATACTGTGGGAGAGTAATAAACTCTAAAAGCTGTAGTTACGGCTACTGTGGGAGATAATTCCATCCTACGTAGACAATGGCCAAAGATCCGTAGGTCACACACCAATTGTGCTACTCTCCACAAAGAAAATAGTTTACTCCCGCAAAATTCTAATGACTCATTCTTCCCTTTGCTATATGTGTTTGTACATGTGTGTGTATGAATATATAAGTGACCTAATCGTAGGACACGTTTATTAAATAAGACTAAAAAATTGAGATTATTGAATTATTAATAATGCTTATTATTATTGTTTTATAAAGCACAATCATGTTCCACAGCAGTGTACAATTATATGATCAAGAAGACTTAACATTTTTAACAAAAGGTTTATATTAGTAAAGAGCAATGGATTTTTGGAGTTTGGTATTTGATTTTATAGCTAGCGTTGACTGTGTATCTATCAAGGGACTTCAAGTGAAGTCATATTACTCGAAGAAAGGAATACTTTAGTTTCAGGAATCTACAGGTTATGCTTAGGTTCAACGTGAATAAATTACTGTAAGCTTGAGAAAATCATTACAAACACTTTTGTTCTAATCCTGTTTTCTGTAGGTCTTTTCTGCTAAATGCTCAGAGGGGAATATTTTACTTGTATTACTATAAAATACAGAACATTTGGAGTAACAGTATTCTGCTACTGATTGTAGAAGATCATTAATATGGATCTCTGTTCACAGTGGCGCAAATATTTAATTAAAATTATATGTAAGCTGAAGGGGAAACCAGAAATCATTGTAACATGGCCTGACATTTCATGGATTTGGAGACACACTCACTAGTTAACCACTTAAGGCCCAGGGCTTGTTTATGTTCTAAACCGCCATTTTCTTCTTTCTTGTTTAGCAAACCTACACAAATTATATATATATATATATATATATATATATATATATATATATTAGTGGCAGTAGCACTCCATTAGTTCTAGGGTTCTCTTGTCTCAACGGGAGTCTGGAAGGCAACATTGGAAGCCAACTCAAGGCAGCTAGCACAAGTGAGCATCAAGTGCAGCATATACCAAGGTGGTCCACTGTCCCCACTACTGTTCTGCATAGGCTTGAACCCCCTTAGTCAGCTAATCACAAGGACTGGTTCAAGTCCTGGTTTAAGAGTGGTACTACCATCAGCCACCTCTTCTACATGCATGAAATCAAGCTGTATGCCAAGAGCGAACGAGACGTCTCACTGATCCACCTGACATGGATTTATAGACATTGGGATTTCATTCGGACTTTCATGCTGCCGGATTGTAGTACAGAGAGGGAAGGTACATTAGACCAATATGGTGGAACTACCAATAGGCCACATAGCAGACCAGCTACAAGTACCTTGATATCCAACAGTCACATGGGAACCATGATGAGAAGGCAAGGAAGAACAAGATCTGTGCCATCAACATATTCGCACTGCCAGTCATCAGATACCTCGTGAGCTGGCCAATGGAGGGCACCGAGGCTGCCGATGTGAAGACCCGGAATCTACTTACAATGTATGGAGGTTTCCACCTCAAATCCAATGCACAGAGACTGTACACCAGCCGTAAAGAAGGCTGAATGGGTCTGTAAGTGTCAAAGCCACTGTCCTGAATGAAACCAAGAGCATATGGGAGTATATCAGTAAAGTGGCACTCAACGTTGAGCTGCTGAGAAAATGCCAGTACCAGACATGCAAGTAAGATCAAGTGGAGGAAGTACCATGGCAAGCCAAGACCCTGCATGGGATGTGCCATTGGCAAGTATCAGAGGTGGCTACAGTATATACTGGGAAAAGTAGGGCTTTTTAAACCATATTCATATATATATATATATATATATATATATAAAATCAGACAATATTTTTATGACTTTTTTAAGGAATAAAAAAAACACCTTTATTCACACTTTACAGGTATATAAATTATCCACAACTACTATAAATGAGAAAAAATATATTCTTTAACTTGCTCGGGTTTGAAAAACATGCTATATTCTAAGTCCCACCACACTTACTGCCCAATATAATATCTAAGGAAAAATGTATTTCATCTAAGTAAGGATAGCTAAATTGTTTTCTTAAGGGTTGAAAAATAAAATGTCACATTAAATATATGTTTGGCTTTCATAGTCTTTTGCATTGTCCTCCAATGCTTCATACTTGGAACCAAAAAAAAAGACAACTATTTCCTCCTATAGTATAGGTGAATTGGTAGTTTAGTATTCTTTACATAGTGGGCAACCCTTTTGATAAGAGTTTTTACTGGATTAAAACTTTCTAATTCCACTGATGATTCTCGGCAGTTTTAATGTTCATATTGCATACCCAGCTGATTTTGCAGCGATATGAAAAGTTGCTTGAGAACTTGGACCATCTGAATGCAAGTGGTAGAATTCAAAAGAATGAGTAATACTATTATATTTCCTGATCATGTGGTTAAATGGTTTTAGTTATAGAACATGGTTGTGTATAAACTGGCTCTATTCACATGTGTCTTGGGGGTTTCAAATGACGTTTTTCAAGGACAGTATTCACCATTTTCAGGCAATACGATAACAACCATGTGATGCAACATGGGTGGCTTGGTTTCTCTATCCCCGGCAAAACTGGTACATTTTTACATAAATACAGACAAATTTGTTCAATTTCGTTTTAAAATCATTGCACAGCTATAATATCTATGGCCACATGAGAAGAAAATGTGTCTATATATCCTAGGATCCTAGGATCCTAGGAACCTCAGACAAGACCTGGTTTGGGAAAATGTGCCAGGAATAAGCATGAAACACATACGTGCCATTCCTGCAGCTCGCTTGTCAACCAATGATTTGCCGTTTACCTAGATGTGGCATTTTTGAGTGGAAAGACTGATTAGTTGGTATGATGTATTTTTTTTGTTCTTTTTTGGTTTTGTAAAATATATTCTCATAACTTTGGATGGAGGCTCAGAATATGAAGTAGTTTGAAAACTTGTGCATTGGACATAGAGAAATATAGAATGTATTTCATTTACATTGTAACACAGAATTTCTTACAACATAGAATTTGTTTTTACCTTTTGTGAGCCATATCTCTGTGCAGCTGTCTTGCACGAAATAGAAAGCGAAGTTAACTTTTTGGGAGACTTTTTACTTATTGTGTATGTGTTGAAGCAATATCAGCAGTTTTTGGTTCTAAACATATGAAATCTTCTCCCCGGTGCAAAATGCTATGTACGAGTTCTCGGGGTCCCTGTTTTACATACAAGTTCAGTTTGTAAACCCAGTCAATGAATGAATGAGTAAGTAAGTGAACGTATAAGTGTTTAGGGGCAGAAATGAGACAGACAGCCTATTAAGGGTGCATAGGTGGCACAGAAAGGCTGTTAAGGGGGCATAGGTGGCACAGACAGGCTGTTTTAGGGACAGAAGTGGCACAGGCAGGCTGCTTAAAGGTCAGAGGTGGCACAGGCAGGCTGCCTAAGGGGCAGAGGTGGCACAGGCAGGCAGCTTCAGGGGCAGAAATGGCACAGGCAGGCAGCTTCAGGGACAGAGATGGCACAGGCAGGCTCTTTCAGGGGCAGTGGTGGCACAGACAGGCTGCCTCAGGGGCAGAGGCCTATCACATCAGTGTCTGCATTAGAATATAGTGATGGGGGTTATGCTGCACTACTGTCAATGTCTGGCTTAATGTATAGTGATAGGTATTATTTTTTTTTTCTTCAGATTTCTAGTTTTTTTTTCAGTTGGCATAGAGTTTGTGAAATAAATATTCTTGCCAACATTAATTTTTTTTATGGATGTCTTTATATTTTAGTGTGTGGGGGTGCCACATACAGCATCCGCCCCGGGTCTCGAATACTTTAGGTATGCCCCTGCAAATAGTGTATAACAATTTGAATTTACAGAAACAAGGTAAAAGAGGGCCCTGCTTAAACAAGCTTACCGTCTGGAAATTATGATAATACTGTATAATATTGCAAAAATATGTAAAATAATACAGCTAATAGAAATTAATTGTATTTGAAAATTTAAACAAAAGAACAATTTCTTACTCTTCAGTTTGTTTTCTTAAATATATTTAACCTTGCGCAAGGGTTAGCAGGCCATCTCTGTTTAGTCTGAACCAATAATAATAAAAAAAAACCTATACATCTTAATACATGATCTTGTTAAAACAGACATATGTATACAAGCTGTTGGATGGTCTGTGAAATATATACTGGCAGTTCTAGGTGACACTAGTGCTTAAGAATAAAGAAACACTGTATTAGTGTGTGGGCACTGGCTCATATGAACAAAGTGATACCTAGAGTTATGTCTCACTGCTACAGAAGAATATTATTCTTAGGTGACCGCATATAACCCACACATTCCTTCACAAGTACCGGACATGATTTCATCACACAGAGATTTTACATATTAAAGCTTGTATCCCATTAGGGTTTTATACATGAATATAGTTTATATATACTGTAGTTCGGGGTAGCCGTATTAGTCCAGTGTATACGAATGCAAAAAACAGAAAGTCTGTTTTTCTGTTTTTTGCATTAGTTTATATATATATATATATATATATATATATATATATATATATATAGACAAAGGCTTTTCTATGGCAAGGAGTTATTTTTCATGTTCCCCAACAGAGAAACATATATCTTGCTAAGAAGTTTTTGTTATGCAAAAATAGTTATCTAACAATGTTAGCTTTTAAGTGTTTAGAGTGCAAGCAAAGTAAGGTAAAACACATAGACGGATGTTACAAATTGGCTAATGTGATAATGTTGCAATTTTGACCATTTGTCCAGGCTTGTAATGTAGGCATCTTCAGGGCCCACAAGGCCTGGCACTAATGATATCTGCTGGTCTGCAAGTGGGTTTTGATGTAAAGGAATAACTTTTATTACTAACACCACATTTTAATCAGAAAAACAATAATATTTTATGAAAAAAGTGAAGGAGATCTAGTCTCAGGAATTTGTCCATGCAAAATGTGCATAATGTTCTGATTACTAAATGATTATCCCTGGGTTATTCCTGGGCTCTCTTGGACAGTAATTGCCCATGGTGTTTTGGTACAAATGCACCAAATGAGTTTATGTGGAGTAAGGTTACCATGCAAGTGCTGGACAGCTATGGACTTAATTAGCCTTATCAGGTCCATATGCTTTACTTAGTCCTACTGTACACATCAGAATTTAGACACGACGTGTTACATATATATATATATATACACATATATAAATATATATATATATATATATATATATATATATATATGTATGTGTATATATATATATATATGTATATATATATATATGTATATATGTATATATATGTATATATGTATATATATATATATATATATATATATATATATATATATGTGTATATATATATATATATATATATATATACTGTCTGGGCCATGTCCCCAAATACACAAAATGTAGACTTTTATTATGTTTAATAAACATACCAGAAAGAAATAAACTATTGATGTGCAGCTATGCATTAGTAGGTAGTAATATAACTACATAGAGATAAAATCATTAAATAATTAGAATAACTAGAAGAATTGATGCTGTTTTGAAGGCAAAGGGTAATCACACCAAATATTGATTTGATTCAGATTTTTCTTCTGTTCTGTCACTTTTGGGTTTTGTTAAGTGATAAAAATAAGCTACGGTATTAACATGTCTATTTTTTAAAGCATTCTTACTTTACAGCATTTTTTTTCACACTTGCGTAAAATGTTCGCACATTACTATTTATATATAGGTTAAATCAGATGGAGAGTTAATTTTGAGATTTAGAAGACCGAGAAAATAGGTCACATGATATCCAAACTCTTTTGCCAGATGTTAGATTTTTCGAATTTGGATATAGAGTTAATAAACCCCAAGTGTCAGTTTATCAGACATGATTCCAAATTCATTAGCAGCAGATGTCATTATTGCCATAATGAAAGTATCCTTGTGTGCACCAAGAAGCCTTTGGGATCCCCGTAGGACCTGGGGGTTACATTTTACCCCTGGATAAGAGACAAGAGCTAGTGGTATATACAGGCTTCCTGACTTAGGCCAATATGCTATTGCTGGGTCTGTCAAGGAAGGTAGTTATTTAGTGGCTATAGTTCAGTGCATGGGGTTCCAAATAAATGGGATGACAGATGAAGAAGAGTTTTCAAGTGGGAAGGCAGAAATGTCAGAGCAATACCCATTAGTTTAATGCGAAGAATATATTTCTGGGAGAAAAACAAAATATAAATGTCAATGTGGAAGATCCATTCAATAGCATTTCAGGGTAGCACTACTGAAGATGCTTTTATTGCTACAGTTTGGTGAAGTTGAATCTCAGAAATGTGTTATTCCATCAGAAAGTTCCAAATCAGAGTTAATCAGGATCTTTAAAAATATACATTATTAAAGCATTTTACAATGAACTTAAAGATAAATACAACTGATCTTTATAACACAAATGACGCACCATACCTTTTGTATATTATTTTAACACTACAATAAGTATGAAATTGATAGTTTTACAGTTGTATATATTTTAGCAGTCACAGCTCTTGTATAACTCAGTAATCCAATTCATGTATGTTTTTTTCTGGAGTTACATTAAACATGAACTATTTCAACACATAGTCATTTGATAACTTCAGATTAAACCTAAACAAGATGTTGCATGTATAGAAATCTCATACTTTACTTCTGTCTCAAGAGGAAGGGTGCCTATCTTTACGTATCTTTTTCAGTAGCAAAATGAACATATCGGGAACATATGGCTTTGATAACACATTCCATGGATGGAAACTGACAGATTAAGCAACACAGCATAACATTTGACCCCTAAAAATTGTACAGGCAACTTATTGCAGATTCCTCTGATATTTGTCAGTTCCTATTATATCGCTTAATGGTGGTATTTAAATCTAATGATTTACTGTGCAAACAGAAAGAATCTGTTTCTTTATTACATTTAATAAATATTTAATTACCAAAATGCCAAAGGGGAGTCTATTTTTATTCCAATATGTGAAATATTAAATATACCTATGATTGTAGTTCACCATCATAACTGGACATTGCTTTCTTTGCTTTTGAGTTATTTTTAAATGTTTGTATGCATTCTCTATTTTAACTATACCATTCACCTCTCATCCTCTCCTTGCCCCACCATGTCCAAATTAATTTATGGTCATGTTAGGCTTTCCTGACAATGGTATACAGACCCTTACCTTTGCTGTTCAAAGGTGGGGAAGTAGGCCTAATGAAACATTTTGATGTAGAGATTGAAACATCAGTTAAGTCTCATAGGTGTTCCCAAAACTTATAAAACATGATGCAATCGCCTCCAGTTAGCTCCAACTCTAACTCTGCTGGACACTGCATGCAGGGATCTTCCTACTGATTTCAATGAGAATACTTTCCTGCCACTGATTGGCTGTTTAAGCTGCCAATTAGTGACAGGAACATACTCCCATTAACTTCATTGGAAGTAATTTACTGCCAGTGATTGACAACTTCTGTGTCAGGTAAATGTTTGTTTGTTTGCTTGTTTTTTTCATTGTGGAAGAATGAACCTCTTCAGTGCCAGAAAGAGGATGCTGTGTGATGCATTTAACCTTCTCCCATAAAATACAACATACATTATTTACATTATTTTATTATATTATGATTTTGAACATGAAACCTCTATCCTAACCAAAAATAAAATGTTTCCCGGTTACTAGTGGTAAAAGGAGGAAGTGTCTGCTTACGGTTGATAAATGTAAAATTGGTTGCTTCCAAAATAAATGATATGTTTATTTTTTCTACTTTGAAGTACAAATAGATATGGTGATAATGCCATGTCATGTCCCCTAATTTCTTTGTTGTGCGTGCAATTAAAAAAAATTATTAATTAAGTGAACCTTCCGCTCATATGTTATAACTGCTATCACATTGAAAGATTGTGGTGTTATTTTCTTTTTTAAAATAATACTCCACCTAACATAATGGTTGTAGACAGTTGCATATCATTTGTGTATGTTCAAACTGTCTTCATTCTAAGCCAATTTTACTAGAGAAAGACAGTGCATCCTTATCATACTACCTCACACTTGTAAAATAAGAGAAATAATTGTCTTAAGTCAAAAACAAACAATGCCTTTAAAGCTCACTTAACGTAATATTAGTAATGAACAAAATTGATGAGCAATTATTTTGCTAATATGTTTTGAAAAAAGGTACATTTGATTTATGTTTTCTTATAACAAATATATGTCATTTGCTGTCTGTGTTTTCCTGGTTTCACAGAGGATCATTTTAGTTTTCATATGAATCATTTAAGTGGTATATAGGAAACAGGTAAACCACCTGACCACACACACAACTAACTCAACTCAAGAGCAAATTATTTACTCACAAAAAAGCTCAGGTGCCGACTTGTTCAGTTAAGTCCCGATCAAGTTGCTGTGGGGGTTTATTGTGGTGAATGTTACTATTATTTTTATTATTGTTATTATTATTAATAACAATATTTATTATTATATTAATTACAATTATTATCATGTGAATCTTTCCGCCAATCAAGTCACAGGCTGAGTCAGTGACAGAGATAAACAATGGGAATTTAATAAAGGTATGTCCGAGATATAATTCCTATAGGACAGTAGATCTGGAGGTTTAGTGGTCAGATATTGGCATTAACAGTTCAGTTTATTCACTTGAACTGACTGTAAATTGTTGATTTAGTATTGTCCAAGCATATTCTTCTCACAGAAATAAAAAGATGTACTGTCCTCTGAATAGAACAAATGGGAAACACTACATCAGAGTATTATAGCTAGGAATGGTAATAATGCACAAATAATGGTGCAATGTTTCAGAAACTTATAACAGAAACCAACAAATAAAACTTACATTCAATCAGAGGAAAATACCGTATTACACGGTTATTATGGAATGTCGTATTTCATGCATTAAGATGCATTCATTTTCGTAAACTGGTTTCTGGAAGCTACCGACAGTTTTTATGTTTCATAATATTTTATATTTCATAATAAAGTCAAAGCTGTTGTCTGTTTACATTTAAATGTTATAATCCCCCTCCATATATTATAGATATTAGGAATAGTATATTTAAGTTCCAATTTGAACATGGTATGCACTATGCAACTTTCAGCCACAAGGGGGCAACCAGTGTAAAACCCATCAGTAAAAGCTGAAGAGACTCCATTTATCAACATTATGATAAGTATTTCATTGTTTTATATATATTAGCACTTTGCATTGGAAATAATATCTGAATTTCAAACCAACTTGGATATAATTATCAACAAATCAGTAGGAAAACAATGCTTTTACCCAATGGATTTAATGTCTGCCTTCAGTCAGAGACTGAGTGTGATATAATCTGATGTGTTAGAAGACTGAGTAATTTCATTGATTTAATCATACATGATACAGGGCCAACTGAGCTCTTCCTGCAGCGGAAGCTCACTGGGGTTGTGCATTCATATTGTATTGTGAAGTCAAGGAGTTGAAATCACAACTCAAAAAAGAAAGCCCGAATATAAGACAACCTTTAGGAAAAAGGTTTTACTAGTAAATATTAATTCAGATGTAAACTATTTTTTTTGATATTTAATAAAAACTATGATTGGGAAAAATGCATTTTTTGGTTTTATTTCCTTTTATTTGCCAACCTGCCCCCCAGTTATGCACATCTTCCCCACGGCTTGCTACTCTGCCCACAGATATGCCTTATACCCCCTATATGCCACTCTGCCCATATGCCTTATACCCCCTATATGCCACTCTGCCTCCCTGAAATGCCACCTTGCCCCCCAAATATTCCTTATACTCCCCTATATACCACTCTGCCCCCGGATATGCCTTATACCCCTATATACTATTCTGCCCCCTTTATATGCCTTATACCCCTATATGCCACTCTGCCCCAGATTTGCCTTATACCCCCATTTGCCAATCTGCCCCCTTGATATGCTTCATACCCCCCTATATGCCCCCCGACTTACTGATGCATCTGTGCTCAAGACTCCCTGCTGTCACGTGGGGGCAGCCAGTTATTGAAACCAACATCTTGTCTACATTTCAGTGCAGTGTAATTATCTGTGAAGCATAAGGTCTCTTGAGCACAGACATATTTAATAGCCACCTGTGGTTCATTTGTGGGCTATATGGCACAGTGTCATATCCTAGTACTTACTGTTACTTGCATGCATAAATATGAGGGAGTAGTGAGAACCGTCTTTATCAGAGGAGGCACAGACACAGTCTCGATCATGCAAGATGGGACTGTTTGGAGGAATGTCTATAGCTGGCCCTCAGTTGCGTCCAGACAGGCCAGTGGCCAGTACAGTGCATTGCCCCCCCTGGTTACAGACTAAGGACAGAATTTAGGAGCTCCTGTCACATTGGTTATAGCACTGATCTCACCAATGAAGAGATGTTTCTTGCTGAAGCACTTTACAGAGACATAGGGCACCTTTTGCTAGGACTAATAATTTAGTTAAAAAAGTTAGAATGATACTGACGAGATCATGTCCCCTTCTGTATGCCAAGGAATTTGGGACAATACTATGCTTCCAACTTTGTGCGAACAGTTTGGGGAAGGCCCTTTTCCTTTTCAGCATGACTATGCCCCAGTGCACAAAGCAAGGTCCAAAAAGACATGGTTGGAATTAGTTTGGGCTTAGACTGGCCTCAACCCAATCAAACACCTTTTGCGTGAACTGGAACAAAGATTGAGAGCCAGGCCTTCTCGTCCAACATCACTGCCTGAGCTCACAAATACTCTACTGGGTGAATGAAGAAACACTTCAAAATCTTGTGGAAAGCCCTCTCAGAGAAGTGGAAGCTGTTATAGCTGCAAAGGGGGGGCAACTACATATTAATGTCTATGTATTTGGAATGAAATGTTGCTTCTGCCTAATTATTATTTAAGTGTCCTTATATTTATTATGTAATTATATTATCCTGACATTCCTTCTCCCACATGGTTAGCATATGTTTTATTGCTGTCTCCAGATTTAATGGAAAACAATTAAAGTAGTTCCCATTAACATAACTTTTATCTCACAATAAAAGCATGAAAGAAATACCATTGTTTTCAAATAAAAATAACCATTCTATTCTTTAATTTTTTTTCTTTCCCTTTAGTTAACCACAGCTACGTTGGATGGAAAACTACAGATATTTGCGTGTTGACTACTTTCTTCAGCACTGCCACTTTTCCAGCTATGAATGTTACAGAATCAGAAGACGCATTTTAGAAAGTTTTTGTAACGGATATCCTTAAAAACTTTTTAGACTGCATGTGAAATGCCTGTCCTGGTGAGCTTTTAGGACATCGCTTAGTATATTTCTATGTGATACATGTAATATTTAATAAGATGTTACTAAACCTGAGTGACTGTGTTTTGGAATGAGCTAGGCCAAAGCCTCATGCCTGACTAAACTTGGTTTGTTAGGAGTGCAAACGGGCTGAAACTCCCCACATCCAGATGATCCTGTACTATGGTCTTTGTTTCTGGAGGCCGACGGTGTCTGAGGTTGATGTTTGGCTTGCCATTGGCCTACTCATCTCTAATTCAAATTCAAATTTAAGATTTTGATCCACCAGGGCCGAGTTTGATATTCCTATAATGTTTGATATTATAGTTTTAAGTAACTATTTATAAACTAGCTTTGTTTGTAAGTTTGCATGTTTATAACACCAGTAGGATGTTACAATTTACCATATTATGTATGTGAATTACAAAAGTGTACTCAACAAATTTCTGTAAATACAGATCTGTATGTACATAATGTGCTTTGCTGTTTAAAACTATTTTGAATTAAGTAATTATAAAATTAGCTCTTTAGTTACACTTAAGTTTGTTAATACAGCATTACATATATTTAATATCTATGACAGCAGTATACATTTTTGTGTTTTTTTTTTCATAAAAGTTCAAAGCATTAAACAATAAAGACAGATTTTCACAGCAGTCTTTGCTCATATTTACCATGGGTGCCAATATTAGTGGTAAGCCCTGTATATATATATATATATATATATATATATATATATATATATATTTGTTAAAAATAATGTCATGTAAAATATGATGTGCAAATATGTTAGCCATAAAGTACCGATAACTTATTATCCACATTAACAGAGGGCATCCACAAATTGTTTTAGAAAGTGTTAAAAAAGATAACATATGCTACTGCTGTACGATACACAGCTCAATATGTTGTGTTTGTTCTAAGGCCGCTTTCTGTCAGTGGAGATAATAGTATTTCCAAAAGCTAATCTTTACTAGGCATTTCGGAAGTGATAAACCACATTATTACCCAGTGAAACATCTCTCCATTGTGCTTCTTTTAAAAATAAACTTAACATTCAGAGCATCTTCTTTAAAGAGCTATTGGAATTTTAGAATAACTCAGAAGCCACCACTGTTTTTAATCACTGTTTTAGTTTTACAGTCAGTACCATTGTATATCTTATGAAACGCAAACTGCTTTCTGATGCCTTGAGAAAGTAGCTTGTGACTTCAAAAAGTCAGGCTAAAACTTCAAAGACAAAAGCTATTTGTCAACTTGAGGAATGCTTCAAATTGTCTTTTGATTTACCCTCCATATCTAATTCCTTTCCCAAGAATTTTGATCAAATCAAATAATCCACAAAATCTATCAGATATTTACATTGGTGACCACAACCCGGTAAATACATTGAGTCTAAAAACTGGCAGGAAATCTGACCATCAATGAGACACTATTCACTTTAATACATATGATAACCGAGTGTTCCATTTAAATGATTGTTTTCCTCTCCTGGCAAATGTATGGAGGATTCTCCAGAATTCTCCTGATGCATTTGCCTTTTTTTCCTCATCACCTCTATCATCTAGGATTGCAGAAGATATTTTTGGTGGAACACTTCCCCTGCTTTTGTGTACTATACTCACTTCCAGACACCTCGAACACTGGCTTACCCAAGAGTCCTAGAGCCTCTAATGAGACCGCCAGCATGCTTGCGCAAACAAAGTACTTCAAATTTTGTTTTACATACAGGTTAAAGAGAGGACATTAAAGTTCTTACAAAGTACTTTAATGATGATTTTTCATTGTTGGGAGACTAGTTAATGTTTACAGATTACAATAACCAAAAAACAACAGTTTAAGACACACTACAATAAAGCATTAATCATTTTTTCTGTAAGTCAGATTTTATTATAGTTTTACAAAGATGTACACGTAGGACATAACATGCAAGTCCACAGCAGAGAGACAGTGTGCATAAGCAGAAGAAGCCCCCACCACCATTAACAACACAACTTCACATCTATTCCCAGGGCTAGCCTAATCAGTATGTCATATCCTTCGAGCGAAGAGGAAGATAGTAGATGTCCTCAAAATAAAGATAATGGGAGAGAAAAAGTAAGAAGACATAGATAATAAAACAAAAAGTAAAAAAAAAAAAACAATAAATAAATGGGAGGGGGAGAGGAAGGGGGTGTAATACGGAGACCCACACCCAGCATACACAGTTTTGCAGACAGGGGCCCACGTAACTTTTAAACTCAGGACAAGTTAGCTAGACTGCATTTTCTAGCTCTTAATATGCAGTTATTGTTTCAAAGAAGACCAATTTTCTGCTTTAGTAGAGGTAGAATTACCATGTGGTCATGGTGTGATGCTGCAGCTTCACGTGACCTCTTCTGACAACAGAAAATTAGATATTTTAGTCTCGAACATTTTCAGGATCTACTCAAATGCAAATGTGTATATCTTGCGGCTTTGCATTATAAAGATGTACATGAGAAAATGTTGTTTGGTTCTGTTAATGGTAACACATTTACTATGCAATATAATGTATACTTTCGGTACAACAATCTTTCATTTTCCAATCCTACATTGTAGTTGGTATGCTTAAAAAAACATATCAAATGGTCTTTACAAATTAAAAAGCAATCTATGATGTTTGTATTCAAGACCCACTTTATGTGAATGCCATGGAAGCGGCCATCTTAACTTTCTATGCTTAGAGTCTCCCCACATAATTTTAAGCATCCCATTTGGTGAAAGCTGCGGTAAAATTATTCAATATGTTTAAACAAAATACCTCCAAAGCAATTACACTAATATTTTAAAGGCTTTGAAGGTGCCGGTTCTCTAACCAATAACCATTTACTATGGGCCTAAATGACAAACTGATCTTTGCTGTGCAAATGTACATTGGCATTCAGTACACATTATATGTAAAGATGTCTCCCAATGCTGTTTAATATTGTAATAATTGCAGTCGTTGACAACTAAAACACTGGTCCAATCTGTTTTCCTAAAACCATCGCTTTTTCACATCTTTTTTATTATTCCATTAGCTTAGTAAGCATGAGGCATATTTGTTGTATTCACTGAACTCTCCATTGCATGTAGAGAAGCTAGAACAATTCAGATGCTCACAACTGTAATGTTTTGATACCAAATGGTTTGTATTTTAAAAAGGGACATATTTCCATTCAGCGTTACTTACATAATAATTAAAATTGACATTATGGTTTTCACAGTACAGTGTTTCCTTCAGGGTTGTACGGTGGAAATGCTTCTTGATTGCCAACCTGGAAATTGTAACCATTTATTTGGATAGCTTTCATTTAATGCCTTCAGGGTGTACAATATACAGCTGATTGTTCTATGCTGAAATATGCCATGTGTTCTGCATGGGATTGAAGCCAGTTACATATTCCTAAATGTTAATTCTCCGAGAGGCATTTTTAATTATTGGATTAAATTAATTAGAGTCACTGTTTTTTCCAGTCTGTAACCTCAGTAGATCCAATATTTTTAATTCTATTTCCGTTTAACGTGGCTGTTCCACTTAGACAAAACATTAGCATGCCAATCAATTCTTGTTAATAATCCTTAGCCAATCTGTCATTTATCATAGAAAAGTATGAAATGCTTTTGAATTTCTATGGCTGCTTGTGTGTCAATTGATAGTATCCTGGTAAAAAAATATAGAGGGAAGGCTAATTGGGGACAGATGGAGGGTGGTTGCCAAATTTGGATAAACTTCGGTTAAGTTATTTGGTAGATATAAGCCATGCGGGGAGAATGACATACTTTAATGCAAACGTGTGGCCAATGGCTGGATATGTACGGCCCCACACTATGTTTTTCTGCTCATGTATCTGGAGAGGCAGGCCGGGTGAGTGTATGGAGCAATCTGCCAGCAGCCTGGTGTGCTAGGTGGCGAATCCGGAACGGTACACATTGGTACCTTCATAAAGTCCACTGAGTGACCCAGTTGTTCCAATGGGCTAGTGAAGGGTGTAATGGGAAACATCTTTAGCTGTTTGGCTTTAGATAGCTTATGTATACTGTTATACATTAAATATCTTATCTGAGACATTTTGATGACTCATTTAGGGTGCAGTCTACATATTGTTTTTTTCATAACTATAAGTAGGATAACAATAGTGTTGATAAAGAATGACATATTTATACAAATTTTGTATCATTCTTCGCTGGAAAAATTCACATATTTTTCTGATGGAATTTGTTAACATTCCATCTCATCAAAACGGTAAGATTTTATTTGTCATTTAAGTTATCTTTTCCTCAAACTGACTTATTTTATTTCCTGTTTAATTAACAACTTATCATTTCTTTATGCTCTTACCCTGCCACCAGATTTAACAATATTTATCTTGTAACACTGGAATAATAAGAGTGCAGAAATTCCTGACTGAAATATCAAGGCCAGGTCACTCCAAGGGGATTCTTTCTGAGCATGCTGTATAATTATTTTGAAAATGTTCTGGAAAATACAGCACTGCCAAATGGATACAGAATCAGAGTGTATAAAAGGTGACCACTTCAGGAGAGGTTGTATCTCTATAGCAACAAAAAAAACGATAGTTGCACCAGCCGACACCAGTATCACACAAGGAAGTCCATGCATGTATAAAAAAATATAAATTTATTAAGGGTCCGTGGACAATAAAATCAAAAGGAACAACAGTACGTGAACACGAACAAAAAAAGGCTAAACCGCTTGACGCGTTTCGCACACACTGTATCTCTATAGCAGCCAATAAAATGTTGGTAATGATTGAATCATTATACCGTATTTGCCCGATTATAAGACGAGGTTTTTTCCAGAGCAAATGCTCTGAAAAATACCCCTCGTCTTATAATCGGGGTCGTCTTATAATCAGACCTCAAATAGGTCTGACTATGAGACTAAGATCCAGATCCCCCGCAGCGATGCAGGGGACCTGGATCTTCCGCCTGTGTTATGCCCCCCCAACTTACCGGTGCTTCTAAGTCCCGGGTGCTTAGTCCGGGCAGTGTGTAGAGCTCTACGCAAATCGCGTAGAGCTCTACACGCTGCCCGGACTAAGCACCGGGGACTCAGATGCAGGGGACCTGGATCCTCCTGTGTTATTCCCCCCCCAACTTACCGGTGCTTCTGAGTCCCCGGTGCTAAGTCCGGGCAGCGCGTAGAGCTCTACACGATTCACGTAGACAACTTCCGCTCAAGCGGGTAGAGCTCTACATGCTGCCCGGACTAAGCACCAGGGACTCAGAAGCACCGGTAAGTTTGGAGGAGGGAGAGGGAGGGAGTGTTAATCCCCCTTAATGCCACTCTGCCTCCAGAAATGCCTTTTAACCCTCTATGCGCCACTCTGCCTCCTGAAATGCCTTATACCTCCCTATATGCCACTCTGCCCCATAATATGCCTTTTAACCCCCTAAATGCCAGAGTGGCATATAGGGGTATAAGGCAATTCTGGAGGCAGAGTGGCACATAGGGGGGTCAAAAGGCATATCATAGGGCACATTGGCATATAGAGGATTAAAAGGCGTATCATGGGGCACACAGGCATTTAGAGGGTATAAGGCATTTCTGGGGCAGAGTGGCAAGCCTGGGGGCAGATGTGCATAACTGGGGGGGCAGGTTGAAAAAAAGGAAATAAAAACAAAAACAACATATTTTTCTCAATCATAGCTTTTATTAACAAACAATTGTTCACATAGTTTACATGAATTAACATTTACTGGTAAAACTTTTTTCCTTTATGGTCATCTTATATTCAGGCTTTTTCTTTTTTTCATTAATTAATATTCAGATTTTGGGGGGTCGTCTTATAATCAGGGTCGTCTTATAATCGAGCAAATATGGTATTTGTTTCTACCAGAATCACTTTTGTATACATATGCCAGATTATTATTATTATTATAATCTTTTTATTTATATAGCGCCAACAATTTAGGTAGAGCTTCTTACATCTAAAAAGGTATGACAAAACCAGGACTGACAGACTACTACAAACCGACAAACTTATATTAAGTAAAGGAGACCTTCCACGGAAGCTTACAATCTAGGAGTTGTTTTTATTTTTATTACTACTACTGTTTACTCATTATTTTTATTACTAGTTTTAATACTGTAGGTAAATGTAACCAATAACACCAGAATTTATACAACTTTATCGACTAATATTGACATATGTAGTCATACTATTAATGCCTCTTGTCTCTACATTTTGAACATTTATTGAAATATTATTCTTTTAACTATTGTTGGACCACTCTTGAATGCTCTTCAAATCAATTCCTGAGCTGAATGGCTCTTCTGGGTGGTAAATAGCTGGGGGGGGGGCAGAGAAGGAGGCAAATGCATATGGGGGGGGGATTTACAGTCCTGAATAAATATATATATATATATATATATATATATATATATATAGGTTTTCCTATAAAGTTTATGGTTATAGCAAAACTGCATAAATTGGCACGGTCCCTCATGGGGAAAAATGTGCCCCATGAGGTGGCGACTCTAGAAACAATATATAGGGGGGGCACACAAGATACCACAGTCAAGGTTGCCCTGCCTGCCGACATTACGCCGGCCCCACTCATTGCGACTTTATTCCAAATTCGGCAGGGGGGCAAGAGGGGGGTCAAGGATTAACCTAGGCCCCTTGCCCCCCTGTAGTGACGCCACTGGCCCCAAGCACTCAGTTATCATATACATTAGGGCACATAAACTGGCTGTATTGTCTTTTAAACTCAATTACAAATAGGATGTTGTCTTCAGTCTAAGGTCATAACTTTTGCTGGCCAAGGTCACAACTTTTTTCTATTCTTCTTGTCATTTAAATCTGAACTGTAAATTGTACCTATATGAAAGCCTGCTTTATAAAAAAAAATGTTAGTTTCAAAAGTTTATATCAATAGAATTGATGACTTGTGTACTTAAGCTGCTGTTAATGTTCGGAAAAAATGTTTCTTTACATACTATACTTTCTTCTGTGTCTTCCAGTAACCTTGCGCTTGCAGATTCCTTGTGAGTGGGAGTTAGGATATTGTGGAAGGCTGTATGTTACAAACAATGAGATTTAATAGAAGACAAAATAAAGTATTATATATACTTGGGTATGTGCGTGTGTGTTAGACTTGGAATGTTATACATGAAACAAAATGTGTTTATTTTCTAATAAAATAAAATTATTTTCACTATTACACCATTAAACAAAACTATAAAAACATAGCTTTATTTATTGTTATTATCCTTCATCCATATGCAACTGTAGTGCCCAGCGCTGTTTATAGTACATACATTGAAAGGGTTTGACAAAGCTAGAACTAATCTGATGCATTACTGACAAACCAATACATTAGGAAAAGAGGGCCCTGCTCGCAAGCTTACAATCAGGGCCGGCCTTTGGGGTGTGCGACCTGTGCGACCACACAGGGCGCCACACTCCAGGGGGCGCCGCCGCGGAGTCCTCCTCCTCCGCCGACTATTCCGGCGCTCAACATGAAATGCCGGCAGGACTCCTCAAGGTAAATTAGGATAAGGAGAAGTAGGGAGAGGGGGGGGATAGTTTGAAGGAAGGGGCAGAGGGGGTAGTTTGAAGGGCCACAGGGGGGGTAGTTTGAAGGGGCAGAGGGGGGTAGTTTGAAGGGGCAGAGGGGGGCTAGTGAGGGGGGGGCGCCAGAGGAGTAGTTCGCACAGGGCGCCGGAACACCTAAGGCCGGCTCTGCTTACAATCTAAATATTATCATGTTAAATTAAAAAAACAATTGATTGTTTGTTGCACGTTTATTTCATATGTAGTTAGTGACAGTTTCTTTCACGCATCTTAAGTATACCACAGAGCCAACCTGTGAAGTGTACAGTACAAATTATTGTAAAACTGAAAATATACTCATTTAAATTCTGTCTTTGTGAACATCAGTAATCTAAACAAGTCTGTCAAATGCTGGCCATAGATAAAAGTCTAGAAAAAATACATCTGCCTTTGTATTTAATGAAGTATTTAGACTGTCATGTCAGCAACATTTATACTGTGCATTCGCATGTTGTCGAACACATTTTATAAACAAAATGTCTTGTCTGGCATTTTCTGTATTATTTGGCTAGGGAATACATAGGAGTGATGTCTTGTATTAACACTATGGTTACTTACTTCTATTACTTCAAAGACGTCAACCCGCTGCCCCGGCAACACAGCAGGAAGCACCGGTAAGTGTGTGTATGATGGGGGGGGGGTCGGGTGAGACAGGAGGATCCAGGTCCCCTGCAGCGGTGCGGGGGATCTGGATCTTAGTCTCCTAATCAGACCTCTATTTGAGGTCTGATTAGAAGACGACCCCGATTAGAAGACGAGGGGTATTTTTCAGAGCATTTGCTCTGAAAAAAACCTCGTCTTATAATCGAGCAAATACGGTATTTATGTTTAGGTGAACAACAGTAAGGGTAGGTATACAGCACTACTGGCCACCAGACCACCAGGTATTTGTCCAGTGAGCCAGATGCCAGTCTGGGCCTCTTGTTTAGATAATTTTATTATTCTGGAGCTACTTCACTGTTTTTTTTTTGTTTTTGTTTTTTTACTTTTTAGGGGAGACGAGTGAGACCTTGTAAAAATGAAAATATTCCAAGATTTTTGACAATACCCAGTGTGGTAGGATCTTACTGTCAAATTAACCTAGATAATAATGCGGCACTGTTATGGTTAATCAGCCTAGAATCCCTGAAGTACCAGGGTTCATCAGAATTCTAAGCTTGATTTTATCAGATCAGAGATAAATAAAAAATGAACATTTCTGATAATCATAAACAATATGGGAAAAGCAGCCCAATCAATGTGGACATTATTATTGCTAGAAATACAATATAGCACTTTATAGCATGCATTTTTATCATGGATGTAAAAAAAAAGTCAGCATTTTTAATTTTTTGCCAGTGTTTATAATCCAACAAGCAGTTAAACAGGTCCAGTGTTGGAGATGGTTGACAAGGGTGCCCTAGGCTGCCCTAATTGAAACATTTTGGGGTGCTACTTAAATATTTTGTTCATTTTACTATATACTCCACGTATATCCACCAAGGTGTCCACAGCATTTACATGATTGGATCCTTTCCTTTTCCCCCCATACTTTCTTTTTCCATTTTGGACCTAAGGTGAAATGGAGATATTTATTGAACCGCCTTACCTAACTGCAGATTTGTCTGTGGCACTCACAGACTTCCGCACGGGCCAGCAGCTCACCTCTGCATTGCTCGCACATTGTGCAAACCAATTCTCTTTTACCACCCAGAGGAAGCAGGAATGCAGCTGGGTTGTAACATAACACGACTCCACTGGTTTCCTGCATCCACTAGGCAGTACGCAGTTGCGACTCATACGACTGCAGTTGCCGCAGGCTCAAGGATCACTGGGCCTGGGGCAGCTGCCCCTTTTGTCCTGTGTTAAAGATGGCCCTAGAGAAAGTGGAGACAGTGAATAGGGATGAGAGGAATATTTGAGGACTAAATCTTCAATTCTTATTTTATTACCCAAATATCCTCATACACGGGGTGGAGGAGAGTGGCATTATCACCTCATTATTTAATAGGGGATCATGTGGACCCCTGTTAAATGTAAAAAATAAATACATGTCCCAAGATTTCTGCTCAGTAATTAAACCACTATATATGCTTTTCAACTCTGCAGGGTTTTCACTATTTTGCCCCCTTGCCCTATTACCCACTCTGTTCTAGTAAAGTATTTGACTAGGCCCATAGGAAAGATTATGGTAATGGTCACTAATTTCACTATATGGCTATATAGTTATCACTTTTCCTTGTGCACTGACAAAGGAGAGAGTGGCAGGAGTATCAGCACCCCCTACTACTATGTCATCCCTACTATGTTCATCCCTGGGTACTGACATTTAAGAGAAAACTATTACATGAGAAAGACTGTCATCCATGGGAAAGCTGCAAGGTGAAAAAAACACTGCTGACCAATACAAACAGAAAGGCTTGTCTCACATTTGGAGTGGCTTAGTCAAAGTCCTGACTTGATGCAATTGAGTGGCTGCACTTATGATTAAGCACCTCTCGGCAGGAAAAGCATGAGACAGTTGGCATATATGAGCCACCATAACGCATGCCCTTGTGAGAATAATCATTACTCCATCTACACTTCCTCACTTGGAAAACGTATCGACAGCTTTGGCTTCAAATACCACCTCTATGCAGACGACACACAAATCTATCTCTCTACCCCCAATCTCTCTGCATCTGTCCTCTTTCAGATCAGCAGCTGCCTATCTGGCATCTCTTCCTGGATGGCCTCTCACCATCTGATGGTAAATATGTCTAAGACTGAGCTCCTTCTAATCCCTCCTTCTAACTCTATTCCCCTCTCTGACCTTGTTGACGGTACCACTATCGCTCCTTCACCATACGTCTGCTGCCTCGGAGTGACCCTAGACTCAAACCTATCTTTTATTCATCACATCTAATCACTCTCTAAATGTTGCCACAACCAACTACTGACTGCCAACACCGCAAAACAACAAGTCCACTCCCTTGTAATCTCCCGTCTAGACTACTGCAGCAACCTACTTACCGGCCTCCCTCTCTTAAGACTATCCCCACTCCAGTCTGTCCTCAATGCCTCTGCCAGACTAATCTACCTCACCAGATGCTGTGCATCTGCCGTACCTCTCTGCGAGTCCCTCCACTGGCTCCCCATCCATAGCAGAATTCAATTCAAAATACTCTCTATCCTACAAAGGTCTCAATAACGCCACTCCCCTCTACCTATCCTCCCTCATCAGCAAATCTACTCCAGCCCACTCTAAGATCCTACAATGACCTGCTCCTTGCATCTTCACTCATCCCCTCTTTCCATGCCCGCCCACAGGACTTCTCTCGCGCAGCACCAACCCTCTGGAACTCTCTTCCCCGTGCTGTCCGACATTCACCAACTCTATCCTCCTTCAAACGCTCCCTAAAAACCTCTCTTCAGGGAGGCCTACCACTGACATAAACATCAAAACTTCTCTCTCACCCACATACAACCCTTATCTCGCCCTACATTAACCTCATTCACTACCACTACCATTTTACAATGAGAAAGATTATTCAAAAAGGGGAAAATATTCAAGTTGCCAATCTTCCCAGGAGTGGATATTCCAGCAAATTCACCCCAATGCTCATCTCAGACTCTACATGCCTCAGTTAGCATGGTAAATGTTAAAGAAAAAGACTGAACAAGTATGGTTTGTTTGGAATGGTTGCCAAGAAAAAAACATTCTATCTAAAAAAAAGAACATGACAGCAAAGCTTAGATTTGCCAAGTTGCATCTGAACAAACCAGAAGACTTCTGGAACAATGTCCTTTGGACAAACGAGACCAAAGTGGAGATTTTTGGCCATAATGCACAGTGCCAAGTAGTGTGAAAACCAAACACAGCATTTCAGCATAAACACCTCATACCAACTGTCAGTAGGGGTGATAATTTGGGCTTGTTTTGCAGCCAGAGAACCTTGTAGTCGTTGAGTTGACCATGAGCATACCAGCAAATATACAACAGAATGGCTGAAAAAGAAAAGAATCAAGGTGGAATTTCAGTGGCTAAGTGAAGGTCCTTACCACAACCTGATTGAAAAGCTGCAGATTTGTGGCTGGGACCCGAAATGAACTGAAGCAATGTTTACAAGAGGGGCCATAATTGTTCCACAATGATGTGAGAGACTGATAAGGTCATACAGAAAACAATTACTTCAAGTTATTGCTGCTAAAGTTGGTTCTGCAAGCGATCGAATCATAAGGTATATTTAGTTTTTCACACGTGACTTCTCCATTTTGGCTTTATTTTTGTAATGAATGCATTATGAACATACCAGGAGTTAATCACAAAGAATGTGATCATTTCACACTGAAACAATGCCTTCTTTTTAATTATATAACTGAAGACATCATGGGAATGTCTTCTTTTTCACACTGTAACCTTTTGATACATCATATGAAATGATTTCTAGTATACTGCAGATCATTTTGACAATTAAATAGAAAGGCTTTGCAGTGAAGCTTATTACTGCAGTTACAAGTCATAAATTGATGTATGCATAGACTAGTTAGCTTGAAGATGTCTGGGGTCAGTTGTCTTGACAAATGGTTCCCCTGGAGTTAGACTCTTTTTGCTGAGATTGCATTCCTGCTAATATTTGCATTGCAAAAGAAAATGTTGAAATATAAACCACATTGAATTACTATTGTTTTAAAACAGTTATGTAAGTCAATATGCAGTAACTGCATTTTGTAGTTAAAGATGAAAATGTAGTTAAATGTAAAATAATGACCTTGCAGACAGAATCACATTTTCCAATAATCCCCTCCAAAAATTCAAAGTAATATCAATGATTAACAATGGGGTTTATTCACTAAACTGTAAATTGAGGTAAGTTAAAACAACATTCATTATGCATGCATTATGAAGATACCCGGGAAACTAAATTCTGTGTAAAAATTATTTACCCACATTCATATGGTGAACTAATAATCTGTCAATCTCAATTGCTGAAAGGCATCTTGTAATTTACATTTGTAACAAGTACAATAATACTAAATAAAACGAATACTGACCAATATTGTGTCCCATTAACAACCAAAAGAACCTGGCATCTTGTGTCTGTCCACTCAAAATCCATGACATTTCCACTTTTTAGCGTTGTGTACAGTGTTCGGTTCAGACAAGTAACGCCTGCTGCGATAACTAACTTGTCTGGCTGTCAGAACGGTCTCTGCACATTCAGAATTGTAGGCAGCTATGCAGTACATTTATAAGGTTCTGTGAAAATAAAAATAAACATGTTGATAGTGTTAGAAGCATGGCATCCTCTGAGGTAAATCTGCAACACATTCATGTTAAAAATAGTCAAAACATCTGTGTCTACAAATAATTTTGAAAAGATGTTGATAATAAGCACCATTGTGAAAATTGGCATTATGATAGGGTGCTTTTTATATCGCACTATATCACATTCATATGCAAGAAACAAATTAATTGTTGTCCCAGCTGTGAGATCCACAAACTATGGTCCAATACAAGTCAAAACAAGCACCCTCCCAAAGAAAGAAAGTAGGATTGCATAGCTCCTCAGTGTCCCTCTTTGAGACCCTAATCCCTCTGCGCTCTTTCCTACGTTTATGTGCCTCTTTTCTTGGAGTTTAGGATTTTGCTGAATATACCGTATTTGCTCGATTATAAGACGACCCTGATTATAAGACGACCCCCCAAAATCTGAATATCAATTTAATTAAAAAAATCCTGAATATAAGACGACCCTAAAGGAAAAAAGTTTTACCAGTAAATGTTAATTCATGTAAACTATTTTTTTTAATAAAAGCTATGATTGAGAAAAATATTTTTTTTGTTTTTATTTCCTTGTATTTTCCAACCTGCCCCCAGTTACGCACATCTGCCCCCAGGCTTGCCACACCAATATGGCACTGTGGCCCATGATATGCCTTTTAACCCTCTATATGCCACTGTGCCCCATGGTATGCCTTTTGACCCCCTATGTGCCACTCTGCCTCCAGAAATGCCTTATACCCCTATATCCCATTCTGGCATTTAGGGGGTTAAAATGCATATTATGGGGCAGAGTGGCATATAGGGAGGTATAAGGCATTCCAGGAGGCAGAGTGGCATTAAGGGAGTTAAAAGGCATTATATAGAGCACTCTGCCTCCAGAAATGCCTTATACCCCTATATGCCACTCTGGCATTTAGGGGGTTAAAAGGCATATTATGGGGCAGAGTGGCATATAGGGAGGTATAAGGCATTTCAGGAGGCAGAGTGCTCTATTAAATGCCCCCTTAACGCCACTCTGCCTCCTGAAATGCCTTATACCTCCCTATATGCCACTCTGCCCCATAATATGCCTTTTAACCCCCTAAGTGCCAGAGTGGCATATAGGGGTGTAAGGCATTCCAGAAATGCCCTACACACACACACACACACACACTTACCGGTGCTTCCAATTTCCTGCTGTATTGCCGGGGCAGCGGGTTGACGTCTCATTCCGCGGCAGCCGGAAGGAGGTGGAGTTGGCAGCGGGGGTTTGTATGCGTCCGTCGCAAATACCTTCCCCGGCTGTCAGCGATCAGGAACTCTGGAACTCTGATCTCTGACAGTCGGGGAAGGTATTTGCGACGGACGCATACAAACCCCCGCTGCCAACTTCACCTCCGGAAGCACCGGTAAGTGCGTGCGTGCGTGCGTGCGGGGGGGGGGGGGCGACGATAGGAGGATCCAGGTCCCCTGCAGCGGTGCGGGGGATCTGGATCTTAGTCTCCTAATCAGACCTCTATTTGAGGTCTGATTAGAAGACGACCCCGATTATAAGACGAGGGGTATTTTTCAGAGCATTTGCTCTGAAAAAAACCTCGTCTTATAATCGAGCAAATACGGTAAGTATATAAGTATATGAGTATTGCAGTGTTCTACAACCCTAAACATAATAATAATGCGTATCAGAGCTGGATTGCGGAAGAAAATAGGTAATGGAACTTTAAAGACCAATGGTTGTACATATAGCAGCTACAAACAGCTACGCACTATGCTTATATACTTTCATAGCACAGAAGCAGATGAGATTACACACACAGGTATATATCTATACACTGATTCATATATGCACACTGTCACATACACATAAAATACATTTTATATATTCTATATGTATACATATACACTGATTCACATATACTATTATATATTAACACACAGAGTCAAACACACATACCTGGTGCTGGCTGCAGCTTACTCTGAGTTGGTGTGAAGGAGGGACTCAGCCTATCAGGAGAGGTTTCTGAACTCTCAGGCAATCAGGCGAGTTGAGAAATCACTCCTCATTGGCTGAGACCTCCTTCACTCAGACTCCTCATTGAGGATTGAGGCTGCCCGGACCCGGGACTTAAAGTCTCATGGCAGGACTGTGGTCACCCTTATCCACACATTACAGAACCAGATCTGATGCTCACGCAGCAGCACACAGCATTTGCCCCATACGGTAAATGGCTTGCTTTAACTTGATGTGTATAGAAACAGCAGAAAATGTGTAAATAAAGTAGATTATTGAATTTCTGATAGACTATTCAATTACAGCTAGCCATAAGTCTTGGTAAAGGCTTGCTGGATAATGACACCTCTAATAACACACCCTAAAACTAAAGTGGCCTTACCCATTAGAAATGTTAAGTATAGATTTGAAGTATTAAGAAAGCAGGCATTCCTGTATATTGATTTTTCTGAATCACATTTGGGAACTCTCCTGGTTTCACCCGAGGCCTTCAGGTAAATCACTGCTTTCCTTGAGTCGCTGGGCCACTCTGCTCTTTCTCCGGGGTAGTATGACGATGATGATAACATTAATTTGTGGTATAATAAAATGACAATGTAAAAACAAAATGGTATGATTTTGCAACTGTTAAATGCATTGCCTGCCGAAAATTTTACTCAAATATAGTGAGAGCTATATAGGTTCTGTTCCATTCTTTATTTATCAATACCCCAACTGCTTTGATCTACTAACTTTTCATGCTGTACCATAGTTCTCTGACTTGAAGTGCCACAGAAATGTAGCTCTTGCCTGTCAGTCTTTTTAATATTAATGTGTGGGGCTTTTATAGCGATAATATTTATTACATAGTTTTGCTGAAGCATATAATGGCATTAACAATGTCTAGAATTGACCTTTCTTAACCTCCCTCTTCTTCAGAAGGCAATAAAGATAAAGTAGGAGTTTCAATTTTAAATGTAAGGTTAAAGAATGCATTGAGTTATCAGTGGGACAGCAGTTTCCTGAATATGGAGACATTATTAAATAGTCTGAAGAATGTAGAAGAAAAAGAGCTTTCTAATTTATGGACATTTTATGAACATTACTGAATAAATTCTCTGTCATGAAGATTTAACCGCCTTCTTAAAGTGAACCTGTAACCCAAGCTGTGATGAGGTCATTTTAGCTATGCTTAAAAAAATTAGTTCTGCTAAAAAAAGAATCGGTAGAACAACAGGGCCTTAGCATTTGCTTTTCCTTGGAATTTTGCCCCCCCCCAGCTAATTTTGTGATCTACTCCGCAGGCGCTGAGTCAATGAAACAACACTTTGTAACTAAAAATGTGAGGGTGAGTAAGTATGGCGTAAAATTAGTTGTGAGTACTATAGGAAATAGGAGGTTTGCTTAACAAGACACTCACTATTACTTGTGTGTGTCATAAAGTTATCAACTATTAACTAAAAGTTCAGCTGTGTGACATAACTGTGAAAAAACAAATGCAAAGTGCTGGCCACGCTAGTAAATCTCTGATAAACTAAATAACAGAATATGCATAAAATGAATACGACAATAATGATTTTTTTTGCATTTGGCCAATTTGTAGTTATTTGTGACTAAAGGACATTCTTTCTGTTTTGAATTAAGATTGTCCTACTAATTGCAGTATATATTTTTAAAGGTTCACCTCAGTCTTTGCGTGCACTTTAATGCCTGTGAGTGTAGTCTTTTAATATTTTTTTTTCCTGTGGAGATACCTGGAGGGATTAATCGGAATCCCCTTTATCTATTTGCTTAGTTTCCCCAGTCCCCAGCTATGTGTTTTGCTTAGTGTGACAGTGTGAACCCCAGGGTGATGATTAGCATGGCATCTGAGTACAGCTGCTATGCAGATTATACATATGGGTCCCTGGGGTGGAGCAATTGGAGAGCAGGGTGGGCCAATGCTCCGTTTCCCCATGCTGTGGAAATTCCATGCCGGGTCTTCCAGGAGGCAAGAAGTCTGCAGGATCCGGTCCGGGATTTCTATGAGGCCGGCATCAGGCACAGGTGCTGGACATTAAAAACCCCTGGAGCCTGATACTCAGGGAGACTGTTGGGGGAAGAGGCAGTTCCCTGTGCTCCCAGGGCATGGAGAGGCCCTGAAGAAGACAATCCCTGAGCCAAGTGAGGCAATACCTGCCTGGACATTTTGTGTGTTGTCTGGGGGAGGTTTTCCAAAGCCTGGCGTAGCTGGGTCTGGCTGGGAGGTTGAGGTAGTGGGTGATTAGGCTGGTCAGTCTAGACCAGCATAGTTAAGTTAGAGAGGGCTCCAATTGGGAGCTAGGTTTTATTTTTATGATTTGGTTTTTGGGGTTTCAGCAATTAAGAATAAAGTGCTGTTTTGTTCAAAGCTGCTGTTCCTGACTCTGATTGCCCTAGAGGACTGTGCTTAGGACCCCTAAAAGTGACATGTATGGCCCTCATGCTATAGGGTTTGTCACATTAGTAATGCGCATGTGTGCTGAGAAGCCCCCCCAGAAAGCACTTCAATTTCATTGGCATGTGGATGAGGTGCTACGCTGCAGATTTTATGTTTTAAAGTCTTGAACGTATATTAAAGTACCAACTAAGAGCATGGGCGTAGGAACCCCTAAAAATCTGGGGGGGGGATAGCATTTTTACTGGTAGGGTATACCTGACCATTTCACCAACAGGGACTTTTATGACATTGCATTATAAATACATAGAGATTAATATGTAGTTGGTCCCCCTTTGGCGCTATAACGGCTTCCACTCTTCTGGGAACGATTTCCACAAGATTTTGGAGAGTTTCTGTGGGGAATTTTTGCAACCATGCCTTTATGGACCTTGTTTTGTACACTGGGGCACAGACCTTCCCCAAAACTGTTCCCACAAAGTTAGAAGCATAGTGTTGTCCAAAATGTCTTGGTATATCACCTTCAGCTCATAAAACGCTCTACTTGATGAATGGGAGAAAATTCCCACAGAAACAGAAAAATCTTACAACCACAGATGGACCGCACTGGACACGGCCACAGAGACTACTATGATGTATTGAAGGAACCATCTAAGACTCCTAACACGTCATGCACACAGGAACATATCCATACACTTAAACACTTGAATAACATACACACACATGCACACACTAACATACACACACACACACAATAATACACCCAAAAAGATTCCCACCCTAATATACCTAGACAC
Source organism: Spea bombifrons (assembly GCF_027358695.1). Classification (NCBI taxonomy): domain Eukaryota; kingdom Metazoa; phylum Chordata; class Amphibia; order Anura; family Pelobatidae; genus Spea; species Spea bombifrons. Next base: position 36,665,312 of record NC_071089.1, read on the forward strand.
ATGCACACCATAACACACCTGAAAACAGACTAACATACCCACAAAAACAGATGTGCGCAATAACATACCCACAAACATACGCTATCACACCCAGACACGCATTCAAACACATCCTTCACTTACTCTGCCTAGCCGTAGATTTAACACGTGGCGCTTTGTATTAGTGATGCCCTAGACCAAGTAGCACCCCGCAATATTCTCTTGTGTCCAAATGCTACATACAGTGACACACACACTCATTTTAACTAGAAATAGGCCTGGATTTAACCCTAGGCGCCCCTGAGTTAAACATGTGTTACAGGGAATCATTCTCTTCCCTTTAAGTACGACATGCCTGCTCATACACACACATATGCACTGCTCTTACGCATGCCTGCCCACAAAAACGCATATATACGCTGCAGTTGCCTGCACATACACACTTGCCAGTACTCACACATATGCACTACCCTTATACACGCCTGCCCAAGCATACATAAACTGCTCACACACATGCCTCCCCATAAATATACACTGCCCTTGAACATACTTACACAGACGTATACACTATAAGACAAATACACTCCTAATATACACACATATACACTGCCCATACACACATACACATATACACTGCCCATACAGACGTACCCATACACACTGCCCATACAGACGTACACATATACACTGCCCATACAGACGTACACATATACACTGCCCATACAGACGTACACATATACACTGCCCATACACACATACACATATACACTGCCCATACACACGTACACATATACACTGCCCATACACACGAACACATATACACTGCCTATACAGACGTACACATATACACTGCCCATACACACGTACACATATACACTGCCCATACACACGTACACATATACACTTCCCATACACACGTATGCACATACACTGCCCATACACACGTATGCACATACACTGCCCTTATATGCGCGTGCCCATACACACACATATACACACCTGCCCTATACACACATATGCCTGCCCAAGTGCCCATACACATTCATAGACATTGCCCGTATACATGCCTCACCATATATATATGCACACACACATATCTACCACCAGACCCCCCCTCGTTTTGCACTTACCTCACACAGCCCTGGGGGGGATTTCTCTATTATCGGTCCCCCCCGCATGATTTCCTGGGGGGGATCTGTCCCCCCCGGTTCCTACGCCCCTGACTAAGAGTTGAGGGTGCTTGTGGTAGTATACTGCCCCTTTAGTGACAAAGTAAAGCTCTAGCCAAGCCCTAAAAATAGAGGTTTGGATAATGTAGCAAATTCTAAAATCTACTGTGAAAAAAAAGTGTTCAAGCAGATCTCACTGGTACTCTGAAAATAAAGACTTTTATCTACTTTACTATCTCAAATTCTAATCTACTAAATCGAAATAAAATTTATAACTTTTTGTCTTCTATGTTACATATTCAACGGTGTTAATAAAGTAATCTCCGCAGTACATGTTTACAGAATTTTCACATATGGACACAGGCCCATTAATCAAACAGAAAACAAAACACTTGAAACTAGAAATCCGATAAACAATATGGGCTCATCTTATTGGAAATAATGGTGCGCAATATGGAGCCAAGCTGGCTAAAAACACTTCCTTCCCTTCAATGTTTGGGTCCTCCCATGTCTTGAACAATGCTAGAAAGGACATTTGGTGTTCAGTGGGTAGCTGTCTCACGCATCTTTGCTAGAAATACTGTTTTGTATGACACATTCACAAATAGGCCTACTGGTGACTTCCTGGTATTCTGTTTAAAAGCTTATGAAAAAATTGTTACAATAAATTAAATTACAGACTAAAAATTAAGACAATTAAAATGTAATCATACAAGATCCATTCACTTTTAACAATAAATAAGGTACGTTTCACAGTAGGAATGTCAGATATAGATTCCAAAGTGATTATTCTTTTGGCATAAGTTTGTTTTGTTTTTGCCAGAGTTAAATAAGTAATGAAACTTTTGTCCTCTGTTTGACTGCTAAGCAGATGACCGTGGCATAATATCTTCCCAAAAGGTCTGTAACAATGGCAACTGTGCAATGGCAACTGGAAGCTGAAGCTTTCAGCAGATGATTGCTTTGATGCTAAAAAGTAAATTTAAGGATGTCAAAGCTTAAAGTTGGGATCAGACCAAATCATTGAAAATGTGTTCACAGTTGGCAGATCCCTTAACATGCATTGTGATTTTGTCTGGTTTACTCAAATATTGTAATGCTGAAAAAACATTGAATTATTATGAATCAAGTATCCAGCTAGATCATGTCCTAATTATCACAAAAAAGTTGTGTTTACAGGGTGTAGCCAAATGCTATAAACACATCATTTCAGAGTACAAATACCACCCAAAGATTACATTCTAAGATCACCTTTAGGGAGTGTGGACATTTATCTTTTATGTTATTTTAGACTATTTACAGGGATTGGAGAATTACATTCAATGGTCTCTGCTTGTTTTAATTAGGCTAAAAGGATAAAAGCATGTGGTAAAACAAGTATTCCAGATTGTGTTGATTAAAGTGAAGTCACTATTGTTTGAAGTTCTACAGGTTTGCATAACATTGGGGTTTATTCAGTAAAGGGGAACTTTGAACGTGTTTGCACGAGTGTTGTGCTTTAATTTCTATCACTTCACTATTCATTATAAGGGGTCAACACTGGCATGTTTCTCTGACTCAATAGTTTCCTACCATCTCTGCTAACCACTTCTGTGTCCCTGTCTCCTTTTTTGCAGCTCTATTCCTTTTTTTGCCTCTTCTTGTTCTTTTTTCTGTCTTCTTCGTCTATTTCTCCCTGGTGTCAGCTCTGTTAACCTGGGCTTCTGCAAAGGGGCAGAGCCTCTGCGCACACTAGTATGCCAAAACTAGAACTGACAGCCAAGGACAAAACAGTTACATTAGGTAAAGAGGATCTATGTTTTGCCAATAATGTTATAATAATGAATGTGTAGTCATTCATTTCAAATTCACAATAGAAATCTCCTCATAGTTAGTAAGCAAGATTACTTTCAGTTACCATATTGGCCTTAAAGGACCAATGTTATGAGGATTCGCCTGCAAGAAAGACCCAGTTAGTACACAACAGCGCATGGTTCAGTCAGTTCAGTGTGAGAATTATTGAACTTCATTTTCACTGATTTAACTGTATTAAGCATGGCTAGCTCAACCCTTGGTATACTTGACTCATCAATAAACTGTGTAGTGAGTTTTTTTTTAGGAAATTAGAAGACACACTATAATTTAGATTGAGATTTTTAAAGATTGAATATCTTCCGAATTACCCAGTGCCTATACCATACATCAGCATCCAGGGGCATCACTAGAAACCGTAAGGCCTGGGTGTGAAAATCACCAAGTAACATGTCCCACAGTGCTACCTTTAACCCAAATAGCTTGTGAGTACCTCTTTGCCCCCAAACGGCTTGTGAGTGCCACCTTTACCCAAAGCATCTTATCTGTGCCCCATACAGCCTTGTGAGTGCCCCAAAACATCTTGTATGTGCCTCTTGCCCCTCTCCAACATACACTATGGCACACATATGTAAACACACTTACACAAATGTATGCATGCTAACACACACTTACTCATACTCACTAACACACATGTAGACACTCATTCTAACACACACACACTCCCTCCTCTCACACTACTCCTTCTAACACACCACTTACACATAAATGCTCGCACACACATGTTTACACATACACATCGATGGTCACACACACTAATACATTCACATATGGTTACATACACTTATACATAGGTATGCATGATCACATACACTTATACATAGACATCCATGCTCTCATAGGCTTATACATAGACATGCATGAGTGGTAGTGAAATAATTATCAGCAAGCAGAATAGTATGCAAAATTGTTAGTAAATAGATAACCTTACATTTAGGTCTTAAGTCTTCCCCACTCATCCGGTATACATAAGGTTACTCCTGATTAAGAAAAAACAAAAAAGCAGACAGAGTAACAGTAAAGAAGAACAAAATAAAAGTTAAATGTAAATTGGGACCCTTCCACGCTACACGTTTTGCTCGCTACTAATCTTCAACCAGACGTGTCAAAGGGTTCTGATAATCTTCTTAAAATTATTATTATTCATTGTTTTATATAGTGCCATCAATTTCCGTAGCGCTGTACAATGGGTAGACAGGACATAACAAGTAGTATATAACATAACAATTTGACTTACAGAAACAAAAGGTGAGGAGGGCCCTGCTCAAGTGAATTTATAATCTAGAGAGAGGTGGGGTGTATTACACAATAGGTAAAAGTGCCATTGGTAGGGATGGAGCAGCCACACTAAGTATAAGTAATGCAGGAGAGGGACTAGAAAAGGTAAGCTAAAGGAATATGGGAGGGTGTTAACGTGCATTGTTGGAAGCATCCTTTAAGAAGTGGGTCTTGAGGGATTTTTTAAAGGACCGAAGGCAGGGGGAAAGACGGATAGGCCGGAGGAGGGCATTTCATAGAATAGGGGCAGTCCTTGAGAAATCTTGTAAGAGTGCATGAGAGCTAGAAATCAAAGGAGAGGATAGAAGGAGATCATTGGATGAGCGGAGGGGCCGGTTAGGAGTGGATTTAGAGATGAGTGAGGAGATGTAAGCAGGGGAACCGCTATGAAGGGCTTTGAAAGTAAGAGTCAGGATTTTGAAGTGAATCATGAAGCGCACAGGCAACCAGTGAAGAGACCGACAGAGGGGAGAGGTGTTCGTAAAGCAGCATTCATGGTGGATTGTAGAGGGGTAAGAGGGGGACCAGCTAAGACAGAGTTACAATAATCAAGGCAGGAGATAATAAGGGCATGAACAAGAGCCTTAGTGGCATCCTGTGTTAGGATTTTAGGGACTGACTAAATGTGCGGGTAAACAAGAGGTCAGAGTCAAGGGTGACACCAAGTCAGCGAGCATGAGGAGACTTGGAGATGATAGCACCATTAACATTAAGGGGAACTGATTGAGTTTCAGGAAACATGCACACATCCAGTTAGTGACAGATGCGAGGCAGTTAGTGACAAGATCTAAGACAGAGGGAGAGAGATCAGGAGAGGATAGATAGGCCTGGGTGTCATCAGCATACAGGTGGTACTGAAAGTCAAAGGATGTGATTAGTTTGCCACGTAAGGCAGTGTAAAGAGCTGAGCCTTGGATGACCACGATTGAGAGGGGGAGGAGAAGTGTTACTGGAGACAGAGACACTGAAGGTACGATCAGAGTGGTAAAAAGTGAACCAGGAGAGAACAGTGTCACGGAGACCAAGACCAAGACAAACAGAGTTTGGAGGAGAAGAGGGTGGTCCACAGTGTCTAAACTAGCAGAAAGGTCCAGTAGGATTAGCATGGAGTAGTGATCCTTGGATTTAGCAGTGAGTAGTCATTTGTAACTTCTACCTTGCATTTCTCGCGAGAGCGCCACATTCAACACGCTCTGTACTGTGCCCATGCCCCCAATAATGGACAGGTTCTCAATGTCTCTCAACATCTTCTTACAGTTTAAATTTTCCTCTCCAACATTCTGCGTCATCAAGGATATAATTAATAAAACAGCACATATTCATTAATAAAGCAAGACTTTTTTTCAGATATATTAGTCAATATAAAATAAAGTATAAAATTCATACAGACACAAATTATATAGCTGAGGATGCCTGGGATCAAGCTTTTCTATATTTTTATATAAATGTATTCAATATTTAATGTGTATATTATGTTTTTTACATTTTTAAATGTTATTAATAAAAATCTGAAAATGTTATTCTTTATGTATTAAAAGTACAATAAAATACAAAAAATATCTAAATACAAAATTACAGACTTTTTGCCATAATAGAACAAAGGGTCCAAATATTCCCTATTACATAGATTTTTATTTGCTTCTATTTACACTACTTATGCCACATTTACAGATAAAACGATTGAGTGTTCAATCGACCTAAAAAGACACAAGGTCTTTTTTAAATGTTAAATTCCATTTAAGTACCTAGCCATAAATCAGAAAAATAATAGTTAGAGATCTAAGATAAGCTGTACTTACATTGAAGAACTTTAAAAATGTCACAATATCATTGTAGTATGATAAGGGAAACAGATAGCCTATAAAGCGAATTGGTAGATATATGCATATATATATTATATTTATGACACTAAATAAAAAATAATTCTTGCATGCCACTGTTTACAAGGTAGTTTTTGACCTGGATATCAGTATCATGAACAGTATACAAATGAAACCACATTTTCCATCTTATTAATGGACTACATTTATTACTTTAAGGAACATTTTTATCTGATAAGTTCCTAGACATTACAGCAGCACCATTCTTGATTGTACAATTGGCCTTTGATATTAACATCTAATCAGGGAGGGCTTGCATCTTCTAGCCTGGGGGGCAAGTAGAGCCAAGCGGCCCCATCAGCCCGTTGTCCCTCCAACATATGCACTGGCACACATATGTACACACACTTCCACACTCAGCTAATACATATACACATCCTTACACATACTTTCACTAATGGACATTTACTTATACTTGCTAACACACACATACTCCTTCTCATAACACATACACGTATACATACATTCTCATATATATATATAAATACATACATTCACACATACTCCCTCCCATACCCACACACTCACTTCCTCCCTTTCGAACCCACTTACCTCTGGCTGTTCACACACCATGCGAGCAGTCTCGCTTTCACTTTAGGGTTATATAACCTTGTGTTATGTGACCCTGCTGCGTTCCTGACTCCGTGCCTACCCCTGCTTCTTATAAGCCAATTGTCAGCCAATGATATATATGTAGAAAAACAGAACTGTAAAAAACTGAGTATATCTATATTCTTACTATATAACAACTTGTCTTTTCATAGCTTTATTATACATTATTGAAGGGATCAAATGAAACAAAGGAGAACAGAACGGACCTCTGTCTTGGCTCTTCATACTATGTTTCACTATTAAAATCGAGCATTCGATGGTCAACACCACCTCATTCATGCACTACTTTTTTCCAAAATAAATCAAATGTTTCAAAATTGTATGTTTTATTAACATTTGCATAGCACAAATAAAACAGCACAGTTCACTAAAACACTTTCCACATTATTACAGTTATTTGCAGGGTTGGTCTTAGATTACTCTCTTGCGTGAGCAGCCCCACGTTTTAATTTTTCTGATAATAATCTTTTGAATTAAATAATACTTAGCATTTGGTACATTTTACATCAGACACGTCTTTAGTTACACAAAGCGTTTGGTCTATTTTCTCAAACTTAGCTTTTAGTCCTATTAGCATCCTTTTAAAAAATATATTGTTACTTCCAAATTCAAAACGAACAATGGAATATTAAAAAAATCAAAAAGATACCCACATCACGCAAAATAAACACCTTTCTATTTTTTTTGGGGGGGGGGATAGTGATTAACACACGCGCATGAGAAAAAGAGAGATCAGCTTACTTCTCTCTGGTACATGGTTCAGGGAAAGTTCCCCTGTTGTGTTATATGACCGTCAAGCACCCACAGCTAGCTAGAATGGTCAATACTAAGACTTGGTGACCTTCTTAATAAATTAACAAAAATGTATTACTAAAGAAGCCAAGACCATTTGATTTGGGAAATGCACTGATTGGCTCTTGATGGATTAACAAATCATCTGGAAGTCATCTAGAGATTTGTAGCTATAACACACCTAGCAGTATGTTCCTCCAAGTATCAAAAAAACTTTGGATTGCGGGAAAATCAGATTTTATCTTGTCATATTGAAGCCAGTTTCTTTGACCTTATTCATGAGCTACTTTGTAGAGATCACATTATGTTGTGTTTTGAACCTCTTTGAAGCCTGGATTGGTCTTCAGCTTTCACTTCTGCTTCATTCTGCATAATGTTATTGGGTTATATTTTATTTTGTCCCTCCACGTACACTGGTTTTATAATGGATCTATTTTTTAGCTTGTCACTTGGTATACCATGGATCAAACTGTTCTTATCTGTAGTCAAATTATGTGTTTCGGTCATAGTCTAAAACTAGTGGGTCGTAGGTTTTGATGTAATATAAGGATGTTTTTCTTAACTGAGAGTGCAATTAGGGTACTAGTGGATGTAGTAGGGGTTAATACAGGGAGTGAATTTAATTATGTATGGAATAGGGATAAGAGTGCATACAGTAGTAAAAAAATGACTGTGTAGAAGGGCAAAATGGTTCTTACCTTCCACCAGCTTCTAGGTTTTATGTATCCTGATATCTACCAAAACAATAATTTTTTTTTATATATGTCATAGGCTACGATATGTCAAGTTTTAAGATCAAGAGAAGTGAAAAATTAACCAATTGAATTGTTTTTTTCAGAAAGATGATTTAAAAAAACCCATTTACTGACGCCACTGGTGTAAGTACAAGGGTCCATGCCTCTAGGGGGCCCGGTGTGACCCCTGCAACATCTTGTTACTGTCTCCTCATACCGGTCCATAATTGTTTAGAAAGGGCCCTTCCGACCTGGAGTGCACCAATCCAGGTCGGAAGAGTCCTTTCTAAACTATTTTGAACCGGCATGGGGGGACAGGAACATATCTGGGTCACAATACATACCGTGAACCGTAGTGGAATTGATGCTGCTCGCACACTGTGTGTGAGCAACCAGAGAGAAAGCTGCAGGAGAGGTGAGAGCAGGGACGGCCCTATAATGGGGCAGACTGGGTCAATTTCCGGCGCTCAGCATTACAAGCCGGCACCGTGGCAGAGCAGGGAGACTCGCCGCAGGACTGTTTAAAGGTAAGTACCGGGGGGGGTTATGGCGTCGGCGAAGTTTAACCCCCCCCCGGCGTCGGCGGGGGGGGCGGCGTTTTAAACTTCGCCCCAGGCGGCGTTAAGTCTTCGGCCGGCCCTGACCGGAGGTATTTGCTGTTCAAGTTCAGTCCATGAAAAGGTTGCCAGTCCACTGCCATTCTATAGTTAACTGCCAAATTCTACTCATATACATAAGGCAGATTCAGTCCTACCAGTGCTGATGCCTGTTGCAATTTAAATTACAATTAAAGGGAAATGGGTTGCCCCAACCTAAGTAAGCCTGTGAATAGATGGCCAAGGATTCTGTCTTAATTTACAACAAATCATGGAAGGAATGTAAAATAGACACACATAGACACGGGCACAGACTGTTTTAACAGTGTAAATTTGCTGTCTCCTCAAATATAACTCAACGCGCAGCCATAGAGGTGTCTAGGGTACTATTTACAATAAGGTTTGGGGAGGCTGCACGCGATATGATTGAATAAAATTGAGCCAGAAATGCATTGGGTGCATAGACCAGAGTGAACCATTCACCTTCAATACTTAGTGACAGCACAACATATCACCCCTCTGGGTCACAGATGATTGCCTCCACAGACTGAGTCAGACCAGACCCTAACAAAATCTAAACTCTCCTTTTTCTGGTAAAGTACATAGCTGAGTAGCATTATTTTACCCAGTGAGCTTTTAAGAAATTAGCATTTGGATCTGTCCAGTGCATCTCCTGGAGAAACACAATGTCTTGGCGTAATTTTTTTAGCACCTTTTTTTGTTTAACTGCAGAGTTTAAACCCTCCACATTCCAAAACATAATTCAAAGGGTATGTTTTATATGGGATGTGTGCACTACAGGTGACACTGTAGCATTATGGTAAGGCATCTATCCAATCCCAGTCCCTGGAGTCAACCCCCCAGTCTTTTTTTCCCATAGTAGCATCTCAAGGCGGTCCCAGCATACAAGATATAAAAACATGATGCACCTGTTTGACCAAGCCATTGTGCGTTGTGTTTGATTTCCCTCCTACCTTTTTTAAACTTTCCCGCGTCCTCAATGTCGGTGCCCTTATAACTGCACCAAAAACAATAACCAAACTAAAAACAGAAACAATATGCCAGCAAATATTGACAATGAATATGAATTAGCTTCATTCTCATATCATTACCAGTGGCTATGATCATTCTTCCCGAGGCTTAGGAGAGACAGGAAGGACAAGAGGAGAGAGGAAGAGGAAGGAGAAGTGAGGGGAGGAGTAGTAGGTAGTCATGGGAAGTTCGGATCATTAAAGTGAATCGGATCATTCCGATTCGTTCACTGAAATGATCCGATTCATGATCCGAATCTTCGGATCACTCAGTGTGCCTGCACGGAGTTACTGTTTTCCAGTAACTCCGTGCAGGCACACTAACGATTGGCCCCGCCCCTTTCATTATGAATCCTCCCCCCTGCCTCCAGTGATGTCAATGAAGGCAGAGAGTCGTTCAAAGATTCGGATCTTACAGGGATCCGAATCTTACAGTGATCCGGATCACTGTAAGATCCGGATCACTGTAAGATCCGGATCTTTGAACGACTCTCTGCCTTCATTGGCATTCTAATCATTCAGAGAATATCACCATACTGTTATAAATAATACATTAATAATCACTGCCCCCAGGATTTACATTCCCCTTTACCTGCAACTGCACCTTAAGCTAACTTTATTAAATTAATTAAATTAACCCTCACCATTAAATTAACCCTAAACACCCCATCAACCATGACTGCCCCTAAAATTAACCCTTAACACCCCATCAACCATGACTGCCCCTAAAATTAACCCTAAACACCCCATTAAGCATAACTGCCCCCAAATTAACCCTAAACACCCCATTAAGCATAACTGCCCCCAAATTAACCCTAAACACCCCATTAAGCATAACTGCCCCCAAATTAACCCTAAACACCTCATTAAGCATAAATGCCCCTAAATTAACACTAAAGACCCCATTAAGCATAAATGCCCCTAAATTAACACTGAAGACCCCATTAAGCATAACTGCCCCCAAATTAACCCTAAACACCTCATTAAGCATAACTGCCCCTAAATTAACACTAAAGACCCCATTACGCATAACTGCCCCTAAATTATCCCTAAACACCCCATTAAGCATAACTGCCCCTAAATTAACACTAAAGACCCCATCAACCATACCAATTTATTAGGTAATTTATCTGGAGTACATGCAATTAATTTAGGGGCAGTTATGGTTAATGGAGTATTTAGGGTTAATTTCAGGGGCCGTTATGGTTAATGGGGTCTTTACGGTTAATTTCAGGGGCAGTTATGGTTGATGGGGTATAAGGGTTAATTTTATGCTGATGACTGAGGGTTAATTTAATTAATTTAATAAAGTTAACTGTAGGTGCGGTTATAGGTAAAGGGGGGCAAACTCAGGGGAATCTAAATCCTGGGGGCAGTGTGAACATTATTAATGTATTTATTTATAAAAGTATGGTATCAGTAATATTCTCTGAATGATTCGAATCTCTGTAAGATTCGGATCCTTGTAAGATCCGGATCCCTGTAAGATTCGGATCATTCGACTCTTCGGATCATTCGACTCTTCGAACGACTCTCTGACTCTATGAGTCATCGTTCCTGTGTTAATTAATGAGCTGTAACCTGACCCCAGAGTCTGTGTCTGAGTGCTCTGCAGATGACTCACAGCTCTAGGATCAGGTTACAGCTGCATGATTGTAACAGACACACATTGTGCACAGACTGAACCGCTACAAATGAATCGTTCAGTCTAGTGAACCGATTCATCCGGATCACTAAAAAGAACCGGATCAAATGAACGATTCGTTCATGATCCGGACATCACTAGTAGTAGGTCCCGAAGCCCTGTACAATGCTGGAGATCTTGGCTGACCTTCTGTCTGTGATGGCAATGGCAACTCTATGGCCAGCTGGAACACCGCAAGGATTTTAGATCCTCAGAGCGCATTTGGAGCATCAGTAAAAATCTTGGATGTGCGCCTCCTGTAAGTCTTACATATAGAATTAAAAACTTTAAATACTTAAATATAAATTGATACGTAATACTTCTAGGTGAGATCTGAACAGATATCTGTAAAGCTCCATAACTACCACTCTCTTTCTGTTACGAATGCCATTAACTATACAATCCACCACCATGCTTGTTTTTTCCCAGTTCCTTATTGCATTCCCTGCTTACTTTTAAGTACTCTCAAATAATTAATTTCAAATCCATCTCTCCTGTTTTCGCTGATAGAACATTGCCTCCAATATATCTCAAGAGCATTATTAAATATTTATCAACATTAAACTGCATCAGCCCCATTGGTCACTATCTAGTGGGACAACAGCCACACCTAACAAAGGAGATCCATGAAGATTCAAATAGAAAGCTGAAGGTGTTTTTGCATTGTTTTATAGCAATGAATAAACACACAGCACCTGCAAAGATCACTTTGTTATTAATGGTCAATGGTACCTTGTTGCTGAGACCTATAAAAGCTTACTTACATTAATGCAGTTTGTGCCAAAGGCTTCTTCTAACTCCTTACTATCTATTATATCTCAGTATCTTTAGACTATGGTCATTACACTAGCGTCATTAGATGATGATAATGCCACCGGGGGAGTGTTTGAAAACCAGATGTATGACCATATAAAGCCTATACAATTAAGTTACGTTTGCTAGTGCAAACAGATGTGAGTTGCCAAGCAAACAAATGTTTGTTGAAGATGTGTCTGGAAAGTCACTGATCAGAAAATGATTCAGTATGTAAATCTAAGTTGGCAGAAAAATGACATTAGCACTTCCTAGGCATATTATTAGTATTTGCGTTACTGAAGGGACCTCTCCCTCGCTCACTCTATTTTTGTCTTAATTCATTATCACATAGAAAGATGTAGGGGGAGCAAGATATTCCTTCATTGGACCACCAGATACAGTGGTCAAGAGCCACAATGAGGCCTCAAGAACTCTTAAGCTTGGTAAATGACCCCAAGAGACAGGGCCGGCCCGACAATGGAGCAGAGTGGGGCAACTGCTCCACTTTGCCGCCCCAAGCCCTTTTTTTTTTTTTTTTAAAGCGGAAGAGAGAGAGGGGCGCCGAGTGGTTTTCACTTACCAAGTTGTCAGTACCCGCTTGGCGCCCCTCTCTCTCTCCTCTGCGAGCCCTCTAGCTCGGTTTCGGTGCCGGCTTGTGATGCTGAGCGCCGGAAGATGACGTCATTTCCGGCGCTCAGCATTACAAGCCGGCACCGAGACTGAGCAGGGAGACTCGCTGCAGGACTGCTGAAAGGTAAGTACAGGGGGGTAGATAATAGGGAGGGAGGGAGAGGAAGGGTAGATAATGGGGGGGCGGCATTTTAAACTTCGCTCCAGGCGGCATTTTATCTTGGGCCGGCTCTGGGTGAGAGGTAAGCAGGGGTGGGACATATATATATATATATATATATGTGTGTGTGTGTGTATGTGTGAGCATGCATGTGTACTTGTGTGTGTGTGATCATTCAAGTGTGCTTGTATGTGTGTGTGAGCATGGATGTGTGTTTGTATATATGTGTGAGCATGGATGTGTACTTGTGTGTTTGTGTGGGCATGGATGTGTACTTGTGTGTTTGCATGTCGGAAGGGGGGGCAAGGGTCAAAGAAGGCACAGACCAGTTGTGTTGGGGCAATTATGACACAGACTAGCTGTTGAAGTTGGGGAGCCCTGGGGCAATTTTCGCCCCTGACTGGCACACCAAGATGTAACTGCTTAGTAGTGCAAAAATTGAATTCTTAAAGCTTTCTAGACATTTTGGTTTTCCTTGAAAACATGTAAAGCAGTAAATTACCGTAGCCACACTACCTAACAAATGTCTGATTCAACAAATTAATGTACACTTTTTTAAAATGGACAGATCCTTTATGTTAACTTGATCTGACCTGGTTCTTTATTTTACCTTGATACTTCTGTTCCATCAATACAAAGGATAACACCAGAAGTAGAATAATGTTTGTGATTGGACAGTTTGTGGCAGCAATATTAGCTCGAATCCAGGCATTCCACAATTTAAGTATAGTTTCAGGCTTACATTTCTATCACATGTGTTTTTTTCTTTTTTTTTTTTACTACTAAGTTATTTTATGCATCTGCACTTTTTGTGAAAAACTAAACAATATGATAATGAAGCGTTTGTTTAATTTAGGAGTATGCGGTTTATTAGCTAAATCATGAGTTTGTGGGTGTGATATTTACAGGCTTTATTTAGGTCATAAAGCATCAAATTTAGCAAAAACGCAGAAATGGCTAAATTGGCACCACATAAGTAAATCAGTCATATAATCACATTGTCCCTTATCAATAAAGAAACTCGCCAGGTCAGGTTATAATGGACAATAGAACAGGTCAATTAAATGTCCACTTTAGTGAATAAACCCTAATAAATATATAAACTCTAATATTTTTGACACATACCATAGTTTTGAGTTATTTGTGAGAACTAGAAATAAAATATTTCCCTTTTTTACCAGCCCAAATAAAATCGCAATATGAGGGCGATATAATTTATAGTCCAAATTCCACTAAGTTTGAGGCATTTCAACCCGCTGCATATTATAAAAGGCCTTCTTTATTCCTTTACCAGTTTCTTGCACCAATTTCATGCTCACATGCACTTTGCTCATACCCCGCTTTGCACAAAACAAACATAACTTGAAATACTCTGAAAAATGATGCAGTGATGAGACACACTTGGCCACTGGAAAAGAACAGAACCTTCCTTTTTTTCTGTCTTTGTTATTGTTCCATCAAATACCTCAGTCCAAGAAATGCGGAAAATACAATATGTTTTTGGACCACTACTGAAGGTTTTGAATGTGTTGGAGACTGGATTTTATTAGAGTAAATGAAACTATAATTTCATGTACTGAGCTTTCTAATGCCTTTACTATGTAATATTAAATGAAGACAAAGCGGTCTTTCTGAAGATGATTATTTTGAGTTGTCTTTTTACAAACATGTATGATGCCAATTGTATTTAAAATTAAAACTGGCGCATGTCACAGATTCTTGCTTACCTGTACAGAATTATGTTCCAATATTAAGTTCATCTTAACCAAAAGGGATCTTTAATACAATCCTGAACAAAGGCTTTGTAACCCAATGATAAAAATATGAATCCTAGAGCAGTAGTAAAAAAAAAACGTATTGATGGTTCAAATGAGGTTTTGTGTCCTGGTTTAAACTAAACTAAATTTGAAGCTAAAAACAATATATGTAAAGGAATTTAATGAAAGTTGAAATATTAGGTCAGAAAGTAGAAAAATATGGCATCCATGGTTGGTATTAAGTATGATGAGGCTTTCTGTGTGCCATGCCAGCAGGTCCCCTATTGGATGGGTGGGTGGAACAATGTTACAGGCAAATGGCTTATAAGGTGAGGAAAGGGGATCTTAATGACAGGCGCTAACCACCCTCCCACCACTGTGTGAGTCATATTTGTTGGTGGCCGCCATTCTGCTTTTCTCTTTTTTTATAGTCACAGCAGGAGAAGGTCCCCTCTTTGGCAATAGTTGAATGGTTGGTAAATTGGAGGCCTGGCCCAAAAGAGCTTGGGAAGGCAGGTCCAACGAGCAGCTGATAACACCCGCTAGCCGGGGTCTTGGCTTTACCAGGTTTGAACCGCCTGCTAGGCTTAATACCTAGCAGCTGGCAGGTTGTTTAATAGGTTAATGTTATGTGGTTAACATGGCACGAGGAATTAATAAAGCTGTGGCCAAAGCCCTTACCCACAATGGCTCGTATGTTCATTTAAGTTGGGTGGGTGAAGGCATTTGTTTTCCCTTTGTCTTGCTGGAGTATCCCAGGTGTGGGCCCCCTGTGGGAATATTGGGACCCAGGCATTGCTTATACTCCACACTTAATTTGCACTCCCAGAACTGTATTGTTCGCTATTTTGTGGTCAGGAACATATCTGAAAAAAATTATAATTATTAAGCTATCATAGGAAATATGACAAGAAGGCAGAAAACCCCCCCACAATGTTTAAACTATATCTCTTGTGAGTTTTATACATTCACTCAAACATAAATGGTTATTCATAGGCATATTGGTTCTTGATATCATACAGGAGAACTTATGAACTTTATATATTCAAACGTACTTCATTGGGTCATGGCAAATATATTTGTCTTCATCTAACTTTTCTACCATTATGTTCACAGAACGATACCTGATTTGTTCAACAAAACTTATTTCCTCACATTTTCAGCCTATTAAACTATAAACACTAGGATTAAGAAGAACAACTTGGGATGGTCATTAAAAAATGACTGTGCTTGGCAATGGACGATTCAAAAGAAGAAATATTTTAATAATGTGTTTGGCCAACAGAAATTCCAGGCTGCAGATGTTGAATGTTATTTTCTCGCACTTCACTATGTGCTTTGATTGAACTTAATTCAGTTTATTTATCACTTTAAATAACTGCAAGTAATCTACTGGACGGAATGTGCATGAGGTCACATATCAACTTCTCAGAAATTACAAAGGGCAAAAAAGAGCAATGTGGAGCACCTCACTTTCTAGTAAATACCTAGACAGGTAGAATATTGAAAAGAGGATATTATCTCCAAAATCAAACATTTTTTTAGTTTATCTGTAAGGTATAAAATATGAATAATTGAAAGTGCAAGACAATCTCATCCTTACATAAACACTAGAGCTTAAATGTGACACATGTCTATCATCCTCCCACATCGGAAATCAGGACAATGGACTGTATATAATTTTAAACATTTACTCATATTGAAATATTAATCTATAGACCATAACCCTAGCCCAAAAATGTGTACAGTCATGGCCAAGAGTACTTATTGACCAAGCGGCCACTATGCCCAAGCTGATTCTCTCAATGGTTAGGCAAAATGTCCATGACAATGAAATAGGGAGTAAATTGTGCACATGGGGCATTTATTCAATATGCCTGTCACGATTCATAATGATGTCTACTGCTGACATGGCTTGAAATCGTACCATGTGTAGGTGTTATATACAGTTTGCATGCTGTAGTATTTAGATATGTATATACTATAGATGTTTTGTGGGGAGCACCCACACAAATAACCACCAGACGTAGCTTGACCATAGTATATAAAATACTTAAAATTGAAACCCTAGTATATGATCTTTTTGTCATTGGTACAGCTCTAAAAATGTTGGTTGCATGTGTTTTCATTTTCAGTGTATATTACACCAAGGTGCTCAGTGACTATAGACATTTGCTGTTATTCTTGTGTTTAGTTGCGGTGATATGCATAGCATAAAAGTTGGGACAGCAGGTCTGATGGTGAAGCTGACAGTTAAATTGGGACTGTTGGCTACATCTGGTGAAATTGTCCAATTAAATTGGAACTGTTGACTACAAAGATGTGACTATGTAAAATACATTCTGCCTTACAAAAATTAGAATACAATTAGAAAGATACCCACCAACACTTTGTAAATAAATGGAGCTTACGAGTTGACTTAAAGAGAACAAATAGAAAAAACATCATGTCAAAACAGGTGTAATGTAATGTTATACTGATTTTTATTGTTATTTAAACATAATTCATTTGCATATAAATACTTTTGGTGTCTAGTCTTGCAGTTTATAAAACATTTACTTTAAACTGGTCTCATACTTACCAGTCCCCTATAAAAAACACTGCACAACTATAACACTTTGAAGGTGTCCTTATCTAACCCATGAGCCAGAAGTCTTTCAACATATTCTGTAGCTTACCATACATACATTATATGCTTGCTTGTCTCCACAAACAGTTTTATAAACATTTACATCCACTTAAAATAAATTCTTGTATTTTCATGGGTGTTTCTTTAGAACATCTGGAACATAAGTAATGGTGCATGCTTCTACTGCTTTGTAGGTTTGCAGATGTTAACATCAAGTAAGAAGACCCACAAATCTGTAAGATACAGCTTTAGGTATTTCTATTGTGTCTTGTAATCGTGTAGAATTTTCAGAAAGAGTGAGGTTGCTTTTATTTAGTAGCTAATCTGCACAACATTATATAAAAAGAAGATCAGATGGCAAAGCTTTGATTTTAGGTTACTTTTTGTTATGGTGTAGATGAACAATTGACCATCCTTGGTCCTGTCTCCAAGGGTTTCTCCATCCATGATTCATGTTCTGTGTCATTTTTTATGCTTTACAAAGACCATGTTAGATAGTCTATTGAAAACCACAGGGTTTATTCTTTATCTAAATACCATACTGGTGTAGATAGATATTTCAAATGACATTACAAATATCACTGGCAGGTCACACATACACTATCTTTTAGTTTGGTTTCACTTCCTTGTTAATGAAAGAAAAGCAAATTTGTTCCATTGAAATATAAGATATACTGTGTAGACATGTTTACTGTTGTAAATGACTATTCTAGCTGGAAACGGCTGATTTGTAATGGAATATCTTCATAGGCGTCCAAATGCCCTTTATCAGCAACCATGACTCCAAAGTGTTCCAATGGCACGTTGTGTTGGCTAATCCAAGTTTAAGTTTAAAAGCTTTTTAATGAAAACAGCTAAGTTTACCAAGACTTTTTACATAGAAAAATTATTGATAAAGCCCTGCCTTGTAGGCACATCTCTAACCACATCACTTATAAGAAAAATGCCACTCTTTAGCCATGTTGGAAGGTATGAAAAGCCATAGCTATGTAAAACTGTAGCAGGTACCATTTACAGGTGACACTGCTTCCTAGATACCTAAAGAGTGTTCAAAAATATGGCACACAATTTAGTTTAGAGGAAGTGTAGCCTAGAAAGAAGAGTTATGGTAGCATTCATAAAGTATGTAATTCATCAATTATATAAGAATTATTAATAATATAAAAGCTGCATATTTTGGAAAGGCTGATACATATATCAAATTATCAGACCTGCTATTGAAAATCTGCTTTATTTATTAATATTCATTTATCTAAAATTTATTTATTCAAAAGGAATAAAGAACTATGAGACTAAAAAATTAGGTCCTAACTGCCTGTAAGCTATGGCCTAAGTACCTTTACAGAACTACCATTATCTTCATGATACTTTCCATGTGTCCCTGTTTTGGGATCTAAATCTCTCAAACAGAATGTTTTCTCCTGATGTATTTTTTCGAGGCGCACAGAACGTTTGGTTAGTATGCATGTACCACAGTGTTCTATAGACCCACAAGTCCCAACGATATAGATATAAATAGCAAGAAATATTTTTAAAATAATGTGAATTAAGTTGCAGAAATAAAATACTTTGTTATTCTTCTCAGTGTCTTACTTAGTAACTTAAAACAGGTCACAAGGTTTTATAAAAAGTCTTTAGTAAAACCTTTCCCCCTAGCTATGCATCTAAACAACTAAAACAAATGTGCTCCTCTTTTGTTACATGATGAAGGGAGTTAAAGGAGTATCTAGACCCAATCTGTAACCAAAAACTACTGTTTTCGGTTTTAAAGTTATTCCTTCCTTCCAGGTGTTCAGGAATGAATGACAATAAACAATGCATTTTGAGATAAGTAATAGTGGTAATACTATTTATTGATAAATGTTATAAAACAAATCTCCATTGTGAGATGAATATTACTGCTAGAATTTAAGAAGTCAATCCATACATGGGGTTAAAAAGAATGATCCTTAGAACATTGGTATAGTGAACAAGCCAAAAAAATATGTAATCAGGAAAATCAGTCTATCATACAACTAAGTCAAGGGGTTAATCCAAGAAAAGGTAAGGGTAAAACTTAAAATAAAACATAAAATACGCTACATTGTCTGCCGTTCAAGTTAACAAAGATAAGTAACTCAAGTGGGTAAAAAGTCTGAAAAGGTAACGTTTTTCTCTACTTGTTTTATTAATTCTGCATAAAAAGCAACCCTTATTCTGATCTGTTCTGACCTGAGAGAAGGTGTGAAAGAAGATGTGGAAAATGAACCGAAAAGTTGGTCTGAATCGTTTTTGGCACATTTGCACATGTCTACAGGGCAGGCACACATACAATAAAGGGTTAAATTGCATAATACACTATAGAAACAACGTTTACATAAAAATGATACATTTTGTTCTTCTGGTGCACTTTTGTGGAGTACAACTTCCATCATCAGCTGGTCATAAGTCCATTTAAAAATGATAAATTGTATGTTTATAAAATGTGGTTGTATGGCAATTTTCGTAGTTGGTGTGTGCAGAAATGTTGCGCAATCTTTTTTTCTGATACAAAAGTATGCGTGCACTGAATTTGTAGCTATAGATTATAATAATATATATATCAGATTTGTATATAGGTTATTACTATATAGGTTATTATCTAAAATTGGTTAACACAACTATGCTATTTTATCTGTGTACATCCATTAATCTTTAAATTCCTTGCACAAATTTCTATCAAATTTAAAAGATCTGAAATCTATTTTTAGCTAAATTGGTCATTATGATGCTGACTTATATAATAAAAAAATGAAGTTTTACGTTCCACAGCTTCTCACAGTTCTGTTTGACCTGTGCTGACTTTAAGAAGAGCGTGCCTTGTTTATTTTGCCAGGTGGGGTGGACAAATCAAATAATTTTCAGGATTAATAACCCAACATCAGAATAGATAAAACAAAATGATACAATATAATACCATGCAAAGTACGTAAGGCAGTTTGACAAAGTTTATGTGGTTATATGATAGTCCGCAGGCCTTAAACATAATAATCATATTACTGCGCTGTATGATTTTATTCATGGATAAAGACTATAATTCAAAAAATAGATGTATAAAACAGACAAAAGAAGAAACAATTTTAACCACGCCAATGGAGAAATGCGTGGCCTCTCAAAGGCCACACATCATTAAATCACACAACTATCCTGTTTCTTGGCAACAGGAGATACAAGTAGGAAACATTTTGTGATTTTTAAACTGACATCATTCAGGGCCATTCACTTTAATGGGTTGAAGCATCTGAGCCCCCTTTAGCATTGCATGGTTCATTGGATATCTCCTGTATATATATGAAATATTATATATAACAACTTCACATTGGCTCTCTTGCAAATGAGTACTCATCTAGAGTATAATAACAGCTTCTACTTGACAGGACAAAAACAAAACCAGGTTCAACATATCTAGCTTCACCTGATCAAGCAGGGACTGTTTCCTATTACATCCAGAGCTATGCAGAAGGATTATATGTTAATGAGAAAAATAACATTGGTCAATCATGAAAAACCTACACACACCAGAAAGATGGATGGTTTTTGTATGGCCCTATATTCCATATGTTCTATGACTATTACATCATTGATTAATAGCGTTCAGTTTGCAGGTAAAAAGATTTTGGAGAACCATAAATGATCCCAAAGTCAAACATAAAATGTATATATATAAACAACATGAGAACAATGGAAACCTGCATTTTAGTAGGGAGCATTGCTTAGGGGTATGACCGTATGAAGTCAGTATACAATCTTTAAACAGCTAATTCATACAAGTTGGAAAAAAATCCCTCATGGGTATACAGCCCACCCATACCTCCCAATCTTCATCCCATTCCCAATAATGGACTGTTTTTCAAAGATCATGAAATAACCCTCATTTAGTGTATCCCTCATCCCATACAGTGGGATAGGGGGTTAAAATATCATTTGAGGGAACAGAGCCTACCTAAGCCTTTTACTCATTACCTTTTTACAGAGGAAGAGTAGCTACAGAGTAGCTACTCTGTACCTCTCTTCCTTCCTTCATCTTCTGTCCTGTGGGATTGAGGTGGTGTGCTAAATTAAAAATAACTATAAATTCAATTGAAAAAATACAATAAAAAAATCCCAATTATTACAATCAAAAATCCCTATCATACCCTATCCCTATCTTTTGTGAAATAAAGATGGATATTAAACCTATATCACTTATAACTGAACATTTAAATACAAAATGGGTTAAACTTGATACTGCTAGGACGTATATTTTTTACTGGAAATTACAGCATGGGCATAAGTACGTGTTAATGTCACACTTTTGATAACATAATCCACGATACAAATATTTAGATCCAAAAGTCTATGGAAGGGACCCTCAACAAACCTTGCAACGGGGGTAGGGGGCTGGGGGTGGCAAAATTTTGTCAAGCATCTGAATTGCAGACATTGCACTTTTGGGTTTCAGAAGAGGTACTCCTCCACCTTGGGTTAATAAGTAAAATAACCTTCTGGTAGTTGCGGTAAGGGAACTTAAGCATGTATGGGTCTATCCTGAACTTTAAGCATAATAAAAAGTTAAAAACATAAAATATAGAAGTGTATAATATATATATATTAATGTATATGTACATTTAAAGTATAAGGTCATCAGTAGACAATTATTGTAACGCTTTCCAATTTCCCTTCAGCATTTTTCATATGTTAGCTCTTTCAGGAAACGATGAACAGTAATAACCTCCCTCTGTACCCAGGGACCCCAAGCCAATGGTCCGCCTTTACAAAAATGAAACAGCTGGGAAAACTATGCTCACAGTGATTCATATGTTTATACACGCTGCGTTTGGTTACAGGATTTTTTTTTTTTATAAGGAAAACCTGTGCTTTATTCACTGTTTCTTTAGCAACTTAAATATAGTAAAAACATTAATGTTACTGATTGGGAGGTGTAATGGTATAGCAATGTATGCACCATTTACAAGGTTGCTAAGCATTTTAAAAGGCAAAAGGTCCTATTTATATTACATATAAGCACTGAGGGGGGCATGGTGCTTATGGACAGGTAACTTAATATCATGTATCTGGAGTCACAGCTAATGTGCCTTTTATATGCTGATCATCTTTTAATGAAACTGGAATGAAAAGCACTACTTAAACATCATTATTTAAAAGAGAAGAACAGCGTATACAATGTAATTTTCAGAAGATGAAGATTTTTTTATGTGTTCTTTTCACCATAGTTACAACTTCAATAGTTCAGCTGGCCATATGAATATCATGACATAAGACATATTACATGAATTACAAATGTTTCTACTCAAAACACTCTGGTAGGGTGATAGTCTTCTTGCCTATGCAGTTCCCCATATAGCCACCAGGGCTGAAGTAATACGTATATTGGGCCACATATAAATGGCAATTTAAATGATTTTGTAACCCTTATATTTCTTTCTTATGAATTCCCCTTTTGCTAATGTGTTTTGGACAAGACTGGGTAGTGCACATTATTAGGCCCCTTTGATGGACATGCCCTGTGGTGTGTGTGGGGGGTGAATGTTGCCACCCATCCCATCAGGATACCAAAAGAAAAATGGGAAGCTGGTGGAGTTAATAATTAATAATACATTTGTTATTATTTTTGCTTGTAGTCGCTTATATATCAGCTTCCATTGAGTGACCTTCATTGTAATAAAAAATAATTTTTTATTACAATCAGAGCCGGCCTTAGGTGTTCTGGCGCCCTGTGCGGACTACTCCTCTGGCGCCCCCCCATCCCCAAAAAAGAAAGGAATAAAAACTTGTAACAAAACTTGTAACAAAACCCCAATCACTATATACTACGCCAAACATTGATGTGGTGTAGGCCTACCACTTCATTGTCTGGCTTAGTAGTAGGGATGCACCGAAACTAATTCTGGACTGTAACCGAAAGTGCAGCATTTACCTGGCCAAAACCGAATATGACCCCCCCACACCATAAAAAAATCTAACACTTTTATTTAAAGTAAGTAACACACCAAAATAGGACAAAACAATTAAATAACAATATTATATATATATATATGATTAACAGCAATCACATTCCTATCATGCCCAGGCATACCCAGATTCCAGGATGTACTCGCAGACTTGGCATGATAGGAGTATGATTGCCCTATCTACCCCTTCTCACTCCCTTCTGCCCTATCTACCCCTTCTCACTCCCTTCTCCCTATCTATCCCCTTTCCCCTGTCTCACTCCCTTCTCCCTATCTACCCCCTCCTAACTATCTACCCTTTCCCTCTTTGAAGTTCACTTACCTTTCAGGAGTCCTGCGGTGGGGGTGCAAGGCCTCTGCCTCCCAGCTCTGCCACTGTATGGAACAGTATAGAGTGATGGGAGGTATGATGTACTTTTAGAGCATGAAAAAGACATTGGAAATGGTACAGCATAACACCCATCACTCTCACACACTTACCAATCCACACGTATACACCAATCCACACGTATACACCAATCCACACGTATACACCAATCCACACATATACACCAATCCACACACATATACCAATCCACACATATATATACTAATCCACACATATATATACTAATCCACACATATATATACTAATCCACACTTACCAATCCACACACATACCATTCCACACACATACCAATCCACACATATATACCAATCCACACATATATACCAATCCACACATATATACCAATCCACACATATATACCAATCCACACATATACCAATCCACACATATATACTAATCCACACATATATACCAATCCACACATATATACTAATCCACACACATATATACCAATCCACTCTCACTGATTGTTTTCCTACCTTTCCTCTTTTCTCCTTACAGCTCCTCTTCCTTCTCCTCGCTCCTCCTCTTCTTCAGTTCTTCTGTCTTCTTCCGGGTCAGAGGGCACGGACAGCGGTGGGCGCGGCTTCAGTGTTGTGCGCCGGGATCTGACAACAAACCCTGGCGCACGGCAGCTGTTGCCGCGCGGATCACAAGGGAGCGGTGTCGGAGGTCTTTAACAGACCTCCGGCTCCCTTGAGTGATTTTAAGCCGGGTTCAAGGGTTCCGACACCGCTCCCTTGCGAGCCTGCTCCTCCAGCGACGGACATTACTGTCCGTCTCTGGAGGGGTGCCGAGTGCCCCCCTGATGAGCGGCACCCGGTGCGGACCGCTCCCCCCCCCGCTAGGTACGCTACTGGTGGCAGCGTACCCCGCGGCGGCGGCGGACCGCGCTGGCGCCCCCTGGAGTGTGGCGCCCTGTGCGGTCGCACAGGTCGCACACCCCAAAGGCCGGCCCTGATTACAATGGCCTTTGTAGATCTGTTACTGAGCTAAGAGAGCCGGCTAGTGGTTGGCATTAATGGTTTAGGAAGATGGTAATGGTCCTGGCAGATCTGTGGACAAGGGGGGGCTCAGGGTAGATGCTAGTTGTACTATGTATAGTTAATTTATAAATGAATGGCAAGGATTAGTCATTTATGTTAGGATGTTTGGTGTTAACAAAATGCTGGTGCCTATTTATACCAACTTATGTTCAGATCTTGGTTGAGTGGAGTATTGGTAATGGGGAAAGTTGGGGTGTGGCTTCTGGGGTTAAGGGGTAACATGGTCACCACTACCTTCATACATAGCCAAAGGCAGCTCTATTGGAGAAAATATTACAAGAACCAAATGCAATTTAACACAAGAAATTTCAGTTGGGAATCATCTGCTGTTTATGTCAACCTACAGCTGTCAACGAGTTAGGGAAATAGCTCAGTCCAAGTAATGCAGACTATTTTAAAGGAGATTCAAATAAAATGTATGAGTTTCTGCAAAACTACTCTTTTCCCTCTCGCAACTATACCACTACTAACCTTAAACCATGTTATGGCATTGGTAATCGTCAATGCAGACCCCAAATAACTTTAGCCATAAATGAGCATATGTAGTGGATAAATATTTTGTGCTCCCAAAATATTGAAATATCTAAAGGTAACTAAGTTACACTTTGTTCTTCTTGGCAGCTTTGGTGTTAAGTATCTCTGTCAATGTTCAGCGCAAAAGCTGGCTGTGTAACATTTCTTACTGCTACTGCTAAATCACTAATGTGAAACAGATGAATAAGGAATTAGTTCTGGGCTTGGAAGCAAACAATGACTCCTTAGTCTCATTTGTTTAGTTACAATGGTATTCTAAAAGTAGACGATGCTCCTCTTTTAGCCAGAAAGGTCAACAGGGAGTTGCAAAGGACCAAAAGAACACTTTAAAAAAAATTGGCCTTTTTGCTTTTTTCAGTTTACCATTGCCTTGCACTGTGTCAGAGTTTCAATGGAACTTCTGAATGTTAGTCTTTTGGAGCTAAAGACACATAATGGGACAAATGCCCCAAACCTAGCTTTTCGTTTGCCTGATCTACTTTTTGGCTTCAAAGCATCATGTCTTAAACTTGGCTGAACAATCATCACCAATTTGGGAGTTCTTGGAAAGTGTGGAAGTGATCCTAAATTATATTCCCTGCTGTATTAACTACATTAATATTCTTATGATGTTCATTTTTTATATTTAAATTACATTGTGGTGCCGGCAGCAGCGGAGGTTGTTTGTGCGCATCCCACAGCAGGTGAACGTTTGCGGGACACGCACAGACAACCAGTGCTGCTGCCGGCACTTCCGCCAGGCTTCTATGGTGGAGCACCAGAAGGTCATATGATGCCAGCACTCAGTCATAGAAGCCCCGGCGGAAGTACTGGCCAGCAGTGGAGGTCTATATTGCACAGAAGCCACTGGCTGCCCCACTAGACACCAGGGAGTCTGAAGCATGGGTCACAAGTAAAGGGATGCACTGGTAAATCGGGGGGGGGGGGTAAGAATGGCATGGGGGGTGTTAAAAGGTTTTCTGAAGTCAGAGTGGCATATAGGGGGGTTCAAGGGCATATCAGGGAGGCAGGGTGGAATATAGGGGTTAAAAGGCATATCAGGGAGGCAGAGTGGCATATAGGGGTGTATAAGGTATTCCTGGGAAAAATATAAAATTGATTGCATACTAAATGTTACTGAAGTAGTGCAAGACTAGGTTTGGTTATAGACAAAAGAGAAATAACTATTGTATAATATTGTATTTAATGGAATGAAAAACAAATGCATGCAAAATGAACGGAGTCAAAACTTGAATTTTTATCACATTAAATATCATTTATGTTGTTTCCAAAGGTGGTAGACTAAATTTGTTCGTGTTTTTTTAATAATGTCAATAATCACAGAAAATACAAACTTAAATGGACAGTCCAGCTATCATATGCACTTTAACGCATATGGTAGCTAGGAGGCGCTTTTAAGTTATCATGAGGTCCCTCTTACAAATCATTGAGGGATTCCAGAGAATCCCTCATATGCACGGGCATCCCCAGAATCTTTTTCCAGGAGGGTCAAAATATCCTTTCCACTCTCTCACCCCAATATGTACCTCCATCCCTCCTCCCCATTGCCTACCTTTCTATGCTCTGGAGAGAAGTTTCATGGGGGAGGCAAATGATAGTCACGCATTAATAGGAATAAAAATATGACCAGGGTAGTAGTAGCTAGCAGGCCGGCATATACCTGCCCAACATGAGAACTTTAACCACAGCTACCCTAGTCTGCAAATACCATTGCTGTTCCACCAGTCACAGCTGCAGTCAACAACAAAAACGTTAGTGTGTAGCTCAGGCCACCACAACCCCAGTCTAAAAAAATGAAATCATGAATATTATTGTAGATACAGTCAACACATGTAAGTGTTTGCCCTGTAGACTCAGTGTAGCCCCCACAAATCATATGTATTTGACCCTCTCCCCATCATTGCTATTTCTTTGCAATATATGTGTGTTCGATGCCTCTGTAGCTGTAGCTCAGGTAAGTACTTTTTTAATTAAAAAAAAATAATTTTTAAAGAATGCATATTAAAATACTCATAATGTACTTATCATAATATGTATTCTTAACTGCCCTGTCAAAGGAAAACAAAGTTTCTTTTAAAATATACTTTCAATTTAAGAAGGGAAAATGCTAAAGACAAACCGAAGTTTTAGTCAGGGGAGTAAAAAAATGGACTGTCAAAAAACAGCATTATTTACAGGATACAAATAATGAAAGAAAGCCTACAGGATTTCAACGTATATTCACTAAACTAGGAGTTTGCAGAAAAGTTGACCATTTAAACTGCCTGAAATATCTATTTCTTAGAAGTGTCTAATCTCTGAGAGCCCAGCAATGTATTCCAATTGAGTAATGCCTAAGGCATGACGTAGTGTAGCTCCCTTCACGGCCATTATCTTTACTGCAGCAGGGTAACACATTATACAGTGTGCTGTGGAGGCTGTGCCACCTTGGCAACATCCTCCATAATGTAAATGGACAGGGTGGGGAGATCAGAGATCCAACTGCCAGAGGCTGTATTCTACTCACCCCCATTAAGTCAACATATTGGGCATTCTTTTACACTACTGTAAAAAAAGGAGCGGATGTATTTTGATATATATGTAAGTAAATCAGATTATTCATGGTACATTACATTCAAGCGCAAATCAACATTGTATTCTTGTATTTTTATTTCATAACCCCAGTAATTACAAGTCATGGGCAAAATATCACATTCACTTGAATCGAAAAGCCAAGATGGGCTAAAGTATGTCAACCTTTTATAAGAAAACATAATACCTTAAATCTCAAAGTCAACAGGAAAGTTCTAGTAGAATCCAGCACAAGCAGATAACCCCAGTCATCATTCTCTATGTATTGTACGTACTTGCAACCAAAAGCGTTTTGCACAGCTGGTAACATTCCTGGAACAATTTTGTTGTCTTACCATGGCACCCATTGCTTCATGTTAGTTATATTTCAAATAATGTGAATATGGCTTCAGAACGTTTTAGATTATATATAAAAAATGATACAAAAGAAAAATTGACTTTTTCTTGGCAATGCTTTTTTTACCATGTAAGGCTATTACGTATGTCAATAACAGGATTAAATGGTCATTGCTCATCTGAGGTTGTAGGGAATACAACAGCTGGGAAACTAGAATGCTGAATACCAAATCATCAATCAACAAATTTAATTTTATCAATTGCCACATCAAGGTTATCTTAAAGGAACAGTATTTTGTTTCAGACTGCTAGTGTGCTAAACAGTTGAAATAAACATTATTTACATTTAGTAACCTTCTTGATTCTGTTAATAACAAATTAACACATTTTGACATCAGTTACATCAATCGTCACAAACGACATCAGAGAAGAAAACCCTGAACATAATCATTATAGATTAACCTCCTTCATTGTATCTTGAAGCGCCCCATATTTGCCCCTAATGTAATAGCATGTGTAATGAAACTTTACTGTTACTTTAATTCATATACTTATGTTTAGTGAAAAGGAAAGTGTTTTACTTAGTACCGCTAAACAACAGGGTCATCTTCTCGATGTGGCTGCTTGCTAAAAGCATCTAATTAAAATACTAAATAAGTATGTAATTCTACCTAATGACGCAAAGTGTTTCTTTCCTGGAGTCAGCACAAGATATCTAACATTCTCCCATAGATAATCAGAAACTCTACGCATTTTGTAAAGCTGAGGAACTGTAATGTTTTCGTCAAGAAGAAAATATGGCTCTACAAATAAAGGTATGTTCACTAAAGAGGGAGTTGGCAGGAGGGAATGCTGGAGAGTTGTGATTTTAAATCATTGAATTCCTTATGCATGATGAAGGGCCATTCCATGGCATGTCTTCTTAGAAAACGCATGTGAGCTGAATTCTCCATGTGTAAAACATACTTTTGTGCCTTTTAAGAAATCTTAAAGCTTTGACTTCAAATTATATGTGGACAGCCATGTTCTTCCAGGGCCGGACTGGGACTGAAAAGCAGCCCTGGAAAAATTTGGAGACCAGCCCCATATAGTTTATCTCACGGTGAAGCTCTTATACCCACACGCACCCCTTATACACACCCGAGTCACACTATGTGCCATTCTTTTTATCTCATTATTTGTATTAAAATGCCAGAAAGCAAAAGTGTTAAAAGGCCCTAATAAATGAAATACATTACACAGAATGGGATCAAAACATTTACTACTGCGAACATTTTTAGATGAAAGAGTTCCATTTTATTCAGTGGAACAAAACACTGATCACATTATTCTTCACCATATTCTGGTAAGAAACTTTTATTTCTTTATTAATTCATGTAGACTATTTTTTTTCCATATTTAATAAAAGCTATGATTGAGACATGTTTGGTTTTTATTTCCTTTCATTTGACAACCTACCCCCGAGTTATGCACCTCTGCCCCCAGGCTTGCCACTCTGCCCCCTGATATGCCTTCTAACCCCCTATATGCCACTCTGCCTCCAAAAATGCCTTATACCCCCTATATACCACTCTGTCCCATGATATGCCTTCTAACCCCCTATATGCCACTCTGCCATATAGGGGGTTAAAAGGCATATCATGGGACAGAGTGGCATATAGGGGGTATAAGGCATTCCTGGAGGCAGAAAAGCCTTATGCCTCCCTATATGCCACTCTGCCTCCCTGATATGCTTTATACCCTCCTATATGCCACTCTGCCCCATAATATGCCTTTTAATCCCCTATATGCCTCTCTGCCTCCAGAAATGCCTTTTACTCCCTATGTCACTCTGCCTCCAGAAATGCCTTATACCCCCCATATGCCACTCTGCCTCCCTGATATGCCTCAACCCTCCTATATGCCCCTCTGCCCCGTGATATGCCTTTTAACCCCCTTTTGCCACTCCACCTCCAGATATGCCTTTTGACCCCCTATATGTCACTCTGCATCCAGAAATGCCTTATACCCCTATATGCCACTCTGTCCCATGATATGCCTTCTAACCCCCTATATGCCACTCTGCCATATAGGGGGTTAAAAGGCATATCATGTGACAGAGTGGCATATAGGGGGTATAAGGCATTTCTGGAGGCAGAGTGGCATAAAGGGGGTTAAAAGGCATATCATGGGGCACTCTGCCTACAGAAAAGCCTTATGCCCCCTATATGTCACTCTGCCTCCCCAATATGCTTTATACCCTCCTATATGCCCCTCTGCCCCATGACATCCCTTTTAACTCCCTTTATGCCACTCTGCCTCCAGATATGCTGTTGACCCCCTATATGTCACTCTGCATCCAGAAATGCCTTATACCCCTATATGCCACTCTAGCATATAGGGGGTTAAAAGGCATATCATGGGACAGAGTGGCATATAGGGGGTATAAGGCATTTCTGGAGGCAGAGTGGCATAAAGGGGCATCAACCCTCCTATATGCCACTCTGTCCCATGATCAGCACCCAGCGGCCGCTTTGATTAGATTTCGGGCAGCCTGGGGGGCAGCTCAGCCGCTGTCTTCATGGCCGCCCAGCCCACGGACCTTCCGGCCCACCGGGAAATTTCCCGGTATCCCGGTGGGCCAGTCCGGCCCTGTGTTCTTCTGACAGCAG
The DNA here is from genome assembly GCF_027358695.1 of Spea bombifrons. Lineage (NCBI taxonomy): Eukaryota > Metazoa > Chordata > Amphibia > Anura > Pelobatidae > Spea > Spea bombifrons. The sequence goes on from NC_071089.1 coordinate 36,696,384, forward strand.
AACCTCACTGGGTTTGAATTTTTATAAATCAGTGGAAACTCCAAGTCACCTTTAGTGAATAGACCTCAAAAGTAGTAACACCAGTACAACTTAAAATATTATACAGTATTGTAGGTTAAAAAAAGACTTTAGTCCATCAAGTTCAACCTTTCACACATACCTAGTTCTAAAGTTGAGCCTAAAAAAGGCAAAAAAACAACCTACTTGGGGCAATTACCAATTATGCCACAGCAGGGAAAAAATCCTTCTTGATACATTTGAAGGGGCAGTCCAATAGAAGACATATTTTTCCTTGAGCATAAAGTACAGTGTTGTATGTTACAGTAAGGTATGTTAGCATTGACACATTTTATATTTTGGGTGACTTTCTATGCTCAAACACAAACATACCCGAATCCTGGTTGTACAACTTTTCTTTCCAGACTTTGTTTAGTCAGTGGGTCCGGCTGAATGATTCAGACTAAGCCATTCTATTTCTTAATGAGTTTGGTGTTTGCTTGTAGATTAGGGTAACACAGTAACTCAGTAAGAAGTAAGAACATAGAAAATGACTAATATGTAGCTGTCTGGAAACATTATATTGTGCAAAAAAACATTTGTATTCTTATTTAAAGAAAACTGTACAGAGTTTGATTGTAGTCGTCGCATTCAGTATGTCCAAAACTTTTTAATATAATTTGGCCAATTTTAATCGAGACACAACCATGACCTCTTCAACCATACATGAATACATGTTGATGTGTAAATAATTAGCTGTTGTGTTAATCTTGCCTATGAAACAAATATAGTGCTGCCCTGTTTAGAAGTACCACAAAGATTGCATCAACTGAAAAGTGGGGTGACCAGGGCCAGACTTGACTCCATTTCACTTTCCATTGGCACCCTATACTCCATTTCGCTTTCCACAAGGACAAACAGATGGTGTAGGTCCAATGTTTAAAAGAGAGTTGTGCCTATATATTGCCTTGGGTTTAAAATGAGCTAGCTAAGCCACATACGTTACAGGGCAAAAGAACACTTGATGGGTTCCTAATTCTCCAAATGGTAAAGTTATTGCTCATTTAAAGAACATACTTCATTTCTTGATAGCACCTTATCCTAACACTGGACAGATGCTTCATATTTTTTTCGCAATTTAGTGCAATCATCTTGTCATGACGCATATAATATATAATAGTATAATGTGTGTGTCAAGTGTATGAAAATCTAGACAATTTTCTAAATCCACCCGAAAGTCAAAAATGACTTTAATATTCATCAAAGAAAACAGTGGTGGATGCATTTTTGGGGACATTTACATTTAAGTGAGTTCACCTGTTGGAAGATCTGACTGCATCCAGAATTGACAGCATTTCCCTGTAAATCTGCAAAATATTTATTTTATTATTCACGTGAATGGCTACACACTTTTGGTAAGTGACATAATGGGATTTGTTTTAAGTGCATTGAACTTTTAACCTAAGAAATGTTACACAATTGAAACAAAAAAATTGCAGTAAACAAAATTTGCAATTTAGAAATAAATTAAGAAGTAATTTTTATGATATATACTGCCCAACTGTCCAACTCTCAATTCACTGAGATCTATTGATGTTTTTCTTCTTCTTTGATTTACATATTTATTGAATATATGAGTACTTTCCTACATTTTCTAAAAGATTTCTTATCATTGTCAGGCGCCTAGTCTCCTACCTGCTCCCTCTGCTCCCACTGCTAACTGGAGCTCTGTTTCACTTTGGCGGGGTAGGCTGCAGCACTGGTCTGTAGTGGGCACGTGGAGGCTCATGTGGACCATTCGGTCATGCCCCAGGAGGTATGACTATGCTAATGGCATCCCAATTAGCTGAACAAGAGGTTGCACAGGTGAATGGACTGGTGAAATTTCTGCTGTTGGTCAGCCAGCTTCTGATGAGGGTCGCAGAGGTGCTACAGTAGTAGTAATTACGTGCAGCCCTATATAATCCTATCACACCCTTCAGTCAGCGCTCAGCTGTCTGCCATTGCTCCAGATTTGCTGCAGTCTGTTGCTTAACCCTTGCTCTGCTGTGGACTTTGCTGTATGACTACTGGACTTTGGCCTCTGGCTTGTTTATTGTTGCTCCTGATTGTCTCCTGCCCTGAACAGGTTTTATTGGTAACATTTTTGTCTGTCCCCTTATTTCCATTAAGCAGTGGATTTATTCTAGTACCTTTTGCCTTGAGTTATTCTATGTACCACCCCACTCCCAAAATCCCTGGCCTCGTGTTCCAGAAACTCAACTCCAAATGTTCTTTTTCACTGTGTATTAATAATTGTTGATGCAGACAAAATGGAGACTTGTTCCAAAAGACCTTAATGTTGCTGAACTTTGGCATAAATATATATATATATATTTTTATTGGTATGAACAGTTTTTCTATTTTTTAAATAACTAATGACATGTGCTAATTATTCAAAGACATACATTCAGCACCTGTAATTCTGAAACTAATGCTGTTTTCAATTTAAATGATCACTTAAGCAACTAAGAACAAGCTTCCAGGCGGCCAATTGAGATCAAAGTAACGGTTGAATGAGGTTCAGTTAAGCTAAGCAGCCACAAAAAATGAATTCAGATCTCCTTGATATGAACTGAAGCTCAGACAAGACAAATACAACGTTTACATATGCAGTCCAAATAAAATCTGACGCATAATTATATATATAACAACTCATTACTGTCAATAGTAATTAAATAGGTGTACAGGAAATCTATATGATTTAGTTCAAAATGTTACATTTGAATTAAGGATCGAATAATCATTTTTATGATAAATGAATGACTGCTAATGGACTTTTGCATATGCAATTAAAGATGACATTAAGGCAAAAACATTTTCTTCATTTCCACAATATAAGTAGTGGTACCTAGGGCTGAAAATTCAAAATGGAAAGTCAATCTTCAGAAATAGTTTAGTTTCATATTTTGTTGTTTTGCTAGGTATTTATGGATTGCTTACGTTGTCCTGAAACAAATATAGATTCCCCTAGGTAAAGTGTATGCTGTTGAAATGGCCCATTATATCTTACAGTACATTCAGATGAATATACAGATGCATTTAATACTTCATTTTGCACATGCTTGTTAGAGTGCTTAAGAAACTTGTGTTTTCATTAAAACTATTTATAGAGATTTGTATATTGTAGATTTGTCTTAGGCATCGGAATGGGTATTGCCTACGCAAGTAGATTAGCTAGTCGTATTATTATGTGTTATTATGTTACATGTACGGTTGCCAACAAAACTTGGACTCAATTCTATCAGTTTTCTTCAAAGCACCATTAAATAACATCCCTAATCCATACCCAATATTTTCTGATCATAGCCTCAGACAGAAAGATACATTTTGGCATCCCACACATGTGACCTGATTTACCATACCCTCTGTAGATTTGTACTGGATACATAATTGAGGGTTGATTGACTGGGAGAAAGTGTCAGAGCGGTATGCAAACTAGACAACAGTATAGTACTGGGTAGTGAAGGAAAGAGAAAAATGTTGATATAACACATGACAACATAATATATTGTTGCACACGTCCACAAATGCCAAGTATCCCTCCTTCGACCCAAATCTTTTATTCCCATATATTTAGGAAGCTTTGTCGTTTCTAAATGTTATAGAAACAGTAGAATATATATTTAGAAAATAATTTATGTAAATGGTATATGTTGCCCATTTAAAATGTTGGAAGGTAAGCACATCATATATCGCACTCACCATCAGTCCACTCATACTCATTTTATATTCCTAATATGGTAAGTGTGAGGGACATATCTGACAGTTACAACTATGACTGGTTAGAGTAAACGGTATGGGTAGGAAAGAAAAAAACAGTAAGGTTATGTACGTTACATGGGGAGTGGCTGAGAAAAGGAATGTGGATAGAGGTATAATACAGAAGGAATTGGATTGAGGCAGTAAGTAAGAGAAGAGGGAGACACCTTTTGATCCAGACACCTTTTGAAGGCATCCAATCTATTCGATAACACCTAAATTGGCAGTGAATTCCATACCTTTATTGTCCTTACTGTAAAGAATCCCTTTCTTTGTCATCTATGAAATCTCCGCTCTTCCAGTCTCAGAGGGTGACCTCTTGTTCTTTGTACATTTCTGTTAATGAACAGGTCACTGAAGAGCTCATTATATTGGCCCTGCATATATTTATATAATGTTATCATAGCCTCTCCAAGACACCATTTTTCTAGCGTATAGAATTCTAACTTTATTTTTAGCCTCTCTTCATATACCTAGTTCAGGTATAGCTCAAATAAACAACACATAGAAACATTGTATTGCAGGTATAGATTAACTGTTTAAGACATGCAAACTTTGTATTTGCAGGTATATATTAAATAAATAACACATGGACACATAGCATTACAGGTATAGAGCAACTGAATAACATAAATACCTAGCTTTGCAGGTATAAATCAACTGAAAACTCACAAGCAAACTCAGCATTGGGGGTATGTGCCAAATAAATAATGCATGGAAACCCTAAATTGTAGGCATAGATCACTGCCCCCTTTGGACACATAGGACCAGCAACCAGATTGCACATAGATACATGACTTGCCCAGATTGCGACAGGATTTACCCACCACCCAGAGTGCACCTACAGTGGTCTCAGTCAGGGCTTCTCTCAGTCTGGCTCACATCCACCCTTAATTCGTTCTATACCCGTTAGAACCAAAACAGTAACAGTAATGGATAGATCTTTAGAATACAAACATATTCTAAACTTCTAACTCTTCTAACTATACCCTTACAAATGCCTGCACAAACACACGAGCAAATTCACCCATGCCCCTACACATAAACAACCCAGCTTACCCTTGCCATTAGCCACTAATGTACTAACAAACGCTTTTAAAAACCAAGCACAATCACTCTTCCCTTTTTCATGTCTCCCCTATCTGATTTTGTCTCCTCTTTCTCATTATCTCTCCCTTTTCTCATGTCCCCCTTCATCTCTCCCCGTCTCTATGATTCTCTTATTTCTCATTATATAACCCATTTCTCTTTAGCTCTCCTTTTTATTTATATTTCCCATTTCTTGTTAACCCTCTTCTTTCTCTTTCTCTCAATTTTCTCCCTACTTTTCCCCTTTCTCTTTTTCTCTCCCTTTTTTGATCCCCCTTCTCCTTATCTCACTACCTTTTTATCTCGTTATTCCCTCCAGCTTTTCTCTTTGTCTCTCCTCCTTATTCTCTTTCCTCTCATTATTTTTATATTTTCTTTTTCTCTCTCTTTCCTCTTTCTCCCTATATTTTCCCTTATTCATTATCACTCCTCTTTCTTGTTATCTCCTCGCCCCCCCCATTTCTCATCTTTATCATATCTCCCCTTCCTTACTATCTCCCTTCTTGCTGGTTATCCCCCTTCTCATTATATCTCCCAGTGGGAAGCAGTTAGACTTGTGCTTGCACCACCTTCTATGTGGTGGACTGGACTGCCTGCTGCTGGCCCCGCTTGTCCATCGATGGGCAGCACTATAGCCTAGACAGAGTAGAACAAAGTCAGAAAAGCCAGGAATCAGGTTCAGGAATAAAGAGATACTGTACAGCATTTCCACAATAGGACAGCATTTGGTACAGGCAGCAATCAGGCAAAAACAGCAACAGGCTGAGGTCATGATTGGTGAAGTCAGGAACATCAATAAAGCAAACCAGGTCACAACAGGAAATCAGAACAATCAATCACACACTGCTACTAGCAGCTAGACCACACATGCATAATGGGGATTGGAACGGGAATGGTTGTCAGCTAAGGTAATGGAAGATAGCTGACAGGTTTGCAGTCCCTGTGGCTGTAGTCCAGCAGGAAGTACTACCACAGGAATAGTGGATAACCGAAATACTCCTGTGGCGAGCCTGTATGTTTCAGGACCTGCATGCAAAAGGATGTCACAGCAAGTTGTCATATATTTTAGTTGGTACTAAGGCAAACAGGGTCCCTACACTAGGAGAGTCCAGAAGGTAGATCATTGTTTAGGGTGATTAGGCTCCCCAAATGGGAGTCCTGCTGCTCGTTGGGTTGGTTACAAGAAATATCTGTAATCACCCAGCCAAATTTACTATTTGATTAGCTGGTACAGCTTCTAGGGGCAACTGATAGTATTGCCTTGGGTCAGATGTTATGGTGTAAATCAAAAGCATTTTTTAGGAATATAGCTATTTTTTTTCTCTGGAAGGGAGAGTATGTGTATAGTGGAATTAGCTTGTGTGAAAACAAGAACCTTTGGTTACCTAGTGGTTGAAACAAAAATTGGGGTCAGATAAAAATCCAATATTTTTTTATAAAGTTCACACAATGACTGGACATATTATAAAGAAACATCTGCATTGTGCATATAATGCATTGGGAGTTGGGTAGATGTGATGCAAAAGTATACTTAAGGGAATTATCAAAAGCCATCTCTTGTTATCTGCAGCAGACAGATCTTGTATGGCTTTGCATAATGTATAATTAAATAATGCCTACTTACACATTGAATCATGTAGAGCCAGCTCAGTCCTTCATGTTGGAGAAACGAGCCAGTGTTCAGCCTTAATACATAGTGAAGTGAGTGAATAAACTCCAACATTGAATGTGATCATTTGTGCTTATATGCATGCTTTATTTCCATGTATTCTAGAATATACACAGTGAATTTTACCATGCAGATTTCTGTACAAATTTGACCCATGTGTGTACATCATATGGCAGTTGTTTGTCCACCATGTTGGTTGAGAGTAGATAATATCTACTCATTCCCAACTGCAACTTTTTACCATACTTCAAGTACAGCATATGTTACTTTGATGAAGAGTGCAAACTTAGTTTATGTAAGTCCAGCTTATGTAAGACCACCTAACACTATTAATGTAATTTGTACTTGGATCATCCACATTGTATACTAAGGGCTTTGATATGATGTCATATCCTGACACAGAGTAGGTTTGCTATAGAGGCTGTGCTGGATAGTGTAAATGGACCAGTTACAATTTAGTGCATATGCACCAGTATTTATCTGATCCAGTAAGTATATTACACGAAAATAGCAACCAATCACAGAGTTTAGTAGTAGGCTAGCTATCTTTGGTGACAGGAAAATTTGGTAGTGACATGTACGGAAGCCAGATGAGGGATTCAAATGTGTATAACTGAGTAAAGGAGAGCAGATATTTTCTTCATTATCATGTGTCTTATTGACTTCTGAACACAAGTATTTTGATATATCATGAACTGATTATTTAATTGACAAAGGCTAAGACATTAATAACATAATTAGCATTATATGTCTAGACCTGAAATCTGACTTGGAGTTATGTTATGTTCTTTATACAATTTTTTTTTTTAAAACAGTCAAAAATTACATTAGCGCCAGATAATGTGATTAATATATTTTGGCTGTACTCCAAGTTCTAAGTAGAATGTTTAAAACACAGTATATGAAATATTAATGTATTCTCTTTACAGAACACAATTTAAGCAGATGGTAATGGAATGTATTCACCACATTGGATATGATGATCGAAAAATGAATTTTGCTTATTATCTCTAGAGAAAATGGAGCCTTTGGTGAACGTTGATATCTTTTAATTAGGCCACCATAGAAAAAGATGCAATGTTACATAAGCTTTCAAGGGTCTCTTCTTTAGGGAAAGGGTATTATAGACCTTATGCTCTTTGTGGATTTCTTCCCTCTAGCGTGAGTTGTGTTGTTCCCATGTCATTGACAGCCTGGCAGACAACATGTGTTTTGTGCAGTTTTGATTTGTGCCTGGGTAAGATTATCTACAATACTGTCAGTTTTTATTTATTCTTTAACAGAATACCTTTTCACATTTAAAATTCAAATAATTTATTTTCAATAAGTCTGGATAAACCATATGTATAATCCGAGAGCCCTGTCCCATTCATCTTCATTTCCTGTATGGGTAATCCTCCAAAACAATTGATATAATTTATTACATTTTATCATATAGTTCTTGGAAATCAGGAACGTACTGTATCTTATTATTTACTCATAAAACATAGTTTGATGTTTCATAAGGGAAATTCTTTATCCTAAATGGCATACTAAACTTTGTGACTAAATGTTGCATGTATTTTGCAGGGCTTCTGTTGCATAATATTTCAGACCAGTGTAGACTGGCTGTGGATGTCTCATTTTCAGCTCAAAGAACATTTTTTTATGCGTTTGACTGCATTATGTGAGTCCTGCATAGGAATGTCTAATTATTTTCTTAGAAGAGTCAAACATGTAATATGTTGATGCGTTGTCTGTGAAATGTTGAAAGACTTCCATGAACAGACCTTAACTAATACACTGATGCTCTTTTGATTATGTGAATAAATCACACAGGCAATTAAGGCTAGTTCATGTGTCTTTTTACTCAAATGGTGATATATCGATGCGTTTGCACTTCTGAACTTTACTCCCCCCTCCTCTACTTACTTAAACAGTAAATGCACGATACTTAATATAGATAGTTTCTTTAGATTTACTACAGGTGATATAATGATATATTTTACTGCTAATACAATATGCTTTCATTTCTTCATTTTCAAATTACAGAAGTACTTGGAATTAAACTGCAGATCTGTTCTATTGTAAATTTACTATTTTCTTAAATATATTGTGAAAACTGACGTTATAAACCATTTTTTTGGTTATTATTTAAAACAGTATTTGCAATGGATAATTTCCAAGTTCCAACAAATCCTTTTTATTATATCTGAAATGCTAAAACCTTATAAATCTATGGTAGCGCAATAAAAGGTATCAACGTTGACTAAAGGCTTGATTTATTACGGCTACATCCATTTTTCACATTTCAAATATAATTCATTTATTTTTAAAATGCATTGAATGGCAATATACTACTCCTGTTAATGTGTGTGCATTTTATAACATCACATTTTTTTTAAAGATTAATGGATTAGGTATCATACCCATCAACTCTCCCAACAATCTAGAAGCAAAGCAGAGGACATGATTTTATATACAGCAGTCAATTGAGTGTGTGTTTCATTATTATTCTATTTGAGAATGAGTATGTCTGAAACACTCTCGGGTTTACTTAATAACTAGTGAGCTCTAAGTAAGTTATGGTGAGGTCAAACATTTTATAAGTGCCACTGCACCCCAAAAAGGATGAACTTGGCTCATAGACCAGTTGGTCACTCACAAAACACATCATAGTTATGCTTTAATTATTTCAAGCTATGTTAAAACACTAATCTTTTAACAATTTTAATAATAGAAAAAGCATCTCATATGACTTGAGATTTATTGCCATAACATAGTGGTTCCCAGAATTGTGATTTGCTAATAAATGTAGTATTATATAACCCAGGTGACTCACTGAAGAACATGCAGTATCCAGGAAACTATGATATAGGTTGGACATTGAAAGATTGATTTCTGCAGCTGGTTCTTCTGAGACACACTAAGGTATGAATAAACAAGACACCATACATGTCCATTTGTCAGGTTTTGCACAATACCCTCATTATTATACAGCTTAAAGCAAAGTGAATCATTTTCATTCCATTTGTCATAGTGTTTATGACTTTCCCAGGTGAAAAGTCCTGGAGGGTTTTTTTTCACACGCATATTTGGCCAAACCTACTTCGTATTAAAATGTTAAGTAGACCTTTGTACATTGGGTTATGTATCAGTAATGTACATAACTCCATCAAAGTAAGGATAGTACAGGGTAAGAAATAACCTTAATTTTATGTAAGGCAGGAGTAGCCACTGTATAGCCCTGCAGCAGTTGTGGAACTAACCTTATCATTGTATTATTAATCATGACTAATAAACTATATGGCACAACAACATTTTAGACACACCCTAAGCCGGTGGTTCTAGGACCTAAAAAAGACATATTTTTTAAATAAAATTAAGAATTAAACATAAACAAAACATTTCATTTTAGAAAAATCCATGGGTTTACAAGAACACCCAGTGTCAGAAATTACATTGGTGGCTAATGGTATTCTGAAAAATTATACTTTCAATGATATTCTTATTAGCCCTTCATCCAGTATATACCTCAAACATTCACAAGTGGGATATTTAATGTGGTTTGGTAAGGTCTTTACAATTACAAAACAGACTGTAATCTTCATGTATTATTACCATGAATGCCATGTATTGTATGTCAAGTTATCTAATGTCACCCGCCCCCCCTTTTTTGCTTTTGTTATTTTTTTTTAGAATATGTTAGTATGGATTCCAACCCATTGTAAAGTAAGCAAATTGAAATGCGTAGAACGTTTATCTAATACACCCTAATTCCCTCTAGATTGCAAGTGCATTTGAGCAGGACCCTCATCTGTTGTTTTAGTAAATCAAATTGTTATGTTGTATGCTAATTGCATATACCTAGCAGACAATCAGTATCATAGCTGGGGCTATGCCAATTGATTATGTTCTACTAATTATGTGCATAAAGTGACAAATACTATTGGCTATAAGGGAACTGAAGGAGATGGTTAATGACAGACATTTTATCTTCTAAAACCACTTTATAAGAGACCTCGAACATTTTTTTTATTGGTTGCATTGATTTGTATATGTTCTAGCTGAATCTGCTAGATAAACACCCTAATTCTATGTTATTGGAACAAAATGGCATAAGGACAATCTACTGTATTTTTTTTTCATGCGGCAAAAGAATGTCTGCCCCAATTTGCATGCAGTAAAATTTACTGGAGTCCATGGAAAATGGACTCCAATGTGCATGTAACATGAAAAAGGACAAGAGTGCCCATGTAACTTAAAAAATAGCACACCTTTTGATGTGTTTAATTATAAACATAGGTGAGAACTCTGGGTTTGCCTGAGTTATTTGGGGAGAGAGAGCTCTGGGTAGATTTTACACTATTTATAATGATAATACACAAATCAACCTTAACATTATGACCACCTGCCTAATATTGTGTAGGTCCCCCTTTTTGGCACCAATAATCCCTGACCTGTTGACACATGGACTCCACTAGACCTCTGAAGGTGTACTGTGGTATCTGGCACCAAGGTGTTAGCAGCAGATCCTTTAAGTTCTGTAAGTTGTGAGGTGCGGCCTCCATGGATCCAACTTGTTTGTCCAGCACCTCCTATAGATACGTAACAGACTGTTTCACTGTGTGTTCTGACACCTGTCTATTAGAACCAGCATTAACTTTATTGGTAACTTGAGCTACAGTAGCTCGTCTGTTGGATTTGACCATACGGGCCAGCCTTCGTACCTCACATGCATCAACGGCCACTCATGGTACTGACCACTGTAGACTGGAATTACCCCCACAAGAGCTGCAGTTTTGAAGATGCTCACACCCAAATCACAATTTGGCCCTTGTCAAAGTTGCTCAGATTCTTTACACTTGCCCATTTTTCTTGCTTCTAACACCACTTGCCTGCTATACACCACACCTGGCATTGTACAATAATACCACTTAGAGTTGACCGTGCAGTATCTAGCAGGGATGAAATCACACAAAGGTGGCATCCTATCACAGTACCATGTTTGAATTCACTGAGCTCTTCAGAAGGACCCATTTTTTCTGCAAATGTTTGTAAATGCAGACTGCATGACTAGGTACTTGATTTTATACACATGTGGCAATAGGTCTGATTGAAATGCCTGAATTCAATAATTAAGAGGTGTCCCAATACTTTTGTCCATATAGTGTATATACTGTACACATAGTGTGCCCTTCATTGAAATGACATGGCAAAAATGTTTCACATTTTCGCCTTCCCTCTCCTCCTCTCTCTTTCTCTACCTTCTCTCTCCCTGGAACTCTCTATCCTCATCCACCATCTATTCACGTCACCTTAACTTCTCATGCGGCGTCCTGTCCTACTCTCTGTGCGAGTGCTAACATCCATAAGGTGACCCTGCTTGGAGCCAGGCCAGAACATAGGGGAGCTAAAGAGCGTAGGTCAGAGTAGAGAATGTGTTAATGCAGAAGGAAGCCGGAGGAAGCAGGTCAGAGCCGAAGGGCCAGGACGTGGCTGGAGAGAACAGAGGGGAGCTGGAGGGAATGAGTTATAGCAAAAGGGGCAGAAAAGGGTCTGTGAGGAAAAGAGGGGGTGGGTCAGTGTAGAGAGGGCAGGAAGAGGCAGATCAGAGCAAGGGGAAGGGGCTGTTAGAAATGAGAAGGGGCAGATCAGAGGCACTGGAGGTGACAGGAGGGGACTGGTCAGAGCAGAGGGAGCCTGTCAGAGGGGGCAGGAAAGGGGTAGGCCAGCAGAAGAGGGGCTGGGTCCGAGCAGAAGGAGCTGGGAGGATCATTTTGGAGCTAGATGGGTTAGAGCAGCGGGGGGGCAGGACAAAGAGGGCAACAGTGGACACTTAAAGTGTAATTTAAAGTCTGGCCATGACATATATATATATTTAAAGAGGCATAGTGGCATTATTAAAAATGAATAGTAAGAACATAAGAAGAAATTGTGTGCTGCTTATTTATAACATGTCAAGGCATACTATAATCTCTTTAAAACCGTGATATATGTGAGATACAGATAAAAACAAAATATCTAATTCTATTTATCCCATATGTCTAATCATTGGGTATTATTTCATCAAATTGAAGAAAAATATGTCTAATGTTATGAATCTAGATAATTATGTCTGGCTTTAAAATATATGTACCTGCAATTGATCTTTCCCATCCTGTACACACTATGATTTTGTCTGTTTGGAATTTATTACTCATCGTCTAAGCCATTATTCCTCCTAATTTATTGTACTAACCTTATGCATTATGAACTTTTCAAAAGGGATTTGGAAGATACGGGCTTAAAAGTGAAGGTGAAGCAATTGTCTGTACTTTTAAAACCACCTACTTGTGGCATCAGTCTAATAAGCATTGGACTGAAAGGCTAAGACATATGTTTTGTGTGGGTCACAAAAGTTAGCAAGGCCATCATGAACCCCCCAAAAAACCAAATAGCTAATAAACGTATAATTATTAATCAGACAACTTTGACAACAACTTTGGATCTGTGTTCTCCATGAAGCTTAGGCCTTGCATAGTTGGGCAAGAGCTCATCTTACCAGGGGCAAGTTTCTATGCTGTTCAATATGAACCTAACTGTAAAGCTTTCATGCCAGTTGGGGACAGGGTATTTGCACAGCTGTCCAAATGTATTCTGCAGCATAACCACTATCTGAACTATCTTTAGCGTAAAGAAGAAAAAAGAGACCTGGAAGTGATGTATGTTTAATAGAAGTATGTTGCTTTGGACAGAAGTAGGTGAAAGTTATATAGTGCCCAAATAATAGATATCCTGGAATTCCAGCCTTGATCACTTTGGCATGCTGTAACATATGTGGTAATCCATATACTAATTGGATAAATAACTGCTTATTTACTTGAAATGGGAATGTATGACGCAAGTGTTGCTCAGTAACTATCAGGCCTAGCCTCGAAAAACAGACAGAATTCTAATATGTTGAACAATATTTTGAGTAACATTGCCTTGAATAAGTATTAAGGATAAAACACATCAATTTTGCAGAACGTCTGACATTTGAGGACATCATTCAAACACATAATTAGCTATGACAGAAACATAGAATTTGATGGCAGATAAAAAAATACTTGCCCATCTAGTCCAATTTTTCCTGACGTAATCGATTTTAACTCCTATCAGTCCTTGCTCCCTGGTACTTATTTGGTACTTATTTGCATTTAAAAAAAATGTGAACTAAGCTAAGCAGTTTCTAAATACAAAACGATTATTATTATTATCTCTTTTTTATATAGCGCCAACAATTTATGCAGCGCTTAGTACAATACATATATTCAAGGGGTATGACAAGACGAGAATTGACAGACTAAGACAAACCGATACATTAGGTGGAGAGAGCCCTGCTCGCAAGCTTACAATCTTGAGGAAATCGGGTGACAAACATAAGGCCCAGAAAAAGGTGAGAGGTAGTGTGGTGGTTGTATCAAGGACAAGGAGGTACTAGCAGCTAAGATGGTGTGCTTCCCTGAAGAAGTGAGTTTTGAGAAAACAATTTTTTGTGGATTCTTGGGTGAGGAATGGGCGGATGTGAGAGATGTAGGAGAGGTTAGTAGGAGAGATAGTCATGTTGTTAATGGTGATAGAGAATTCGGGTGGTGGAATGGAGATGGAAGGAGAGAAGATAATGAGTTTAGTTTTAGAAAGATTAAGTTTCAGGTAGTGTTTTGACATCCATGAAGAAATAGCAGACAAGCAATTGGTAATACGGGACATGAGAGATGGAGAGAGATCAGGAGAAGACAGGTAGATTTGGGTATCATCTGCATATAGATGATACTGGAGGCCAAATGAGTTGATTAGTTTGCCAAGAGATGAAGTATAAAAAAAGCACAGCAGATTGCCAAGGACTGAGCCTTGTGGGACACCAACCAAAAGTGGAAGGGGTGATGATGTCTTGCCAGAGAAGCTGACAGAGAAGGAATGGTTATGCAGATATGAGGAGATCCAGGAGAGAGCTGTATGAATGTTGAATGCCTGTAGAAGCAAGTGAGTCAAGAAGAAGGTGGTGATCAACAGTATCGAAAGCAGCAGAGAGATCCAGTAGTATTAGAATGGAGAAGTGACCTTTTGCTTTGGCAGAGAGCAAATCATTGGAGACTTTTGTTAGAGCTGTTTCAGTAGAGTGAAGGGGTTTGAAACCAGACTGTAGGGAATTAGAGGAGAGGAAGTTAGTAAGGCGATTGTACACAATCCGTTCAAGCAAGTTAGGTAAAAGGAAGCAGAGAGATAGGGCAGTAGTTAGTCAGACAGATTACTAATTTACCTTACTTTTAAAACCTTCCTCAAGCAGAACTGGACATATTTGTATTAGGTGCAAATCAGAAAAATACATGATGACTGCAGCGAGGAGGGTAAATTTCTTATCCAACAAAACACAGATTTTTAATACTGTTACTATACTGTTACTTACATAAAACAATGTTTAAAGAAAACAATTTGAATAATAATATGCTGCTTACATTTATAAGGGTAATGAAAACTAACCATTTGAAGGGGGCATGATTTGAATAGTTACCTTATTCATAATTAGATATTTCTGTTAGAAAGATTTCTTTGTTGCCCTTTTACCCATTTGAGTGTATTTCTTCTTCTTAGTCCATTCTTTTTTTTTTTTACTGTCTTTTATTTAATGTATCCTCCCTTTTATCATAGCTAAATCAACTCCATGTTTGCGGTGACCATTAACATTCCAAAAGTTGTACATTCCCTACCTCAAATCTGGAGATATGGACAAGGCCACTATAACTCACAAACTTAGACAAATTGGTTTAAGATGAGGTTAAGGCAGCCAGCATGCAAAGAATGTGTCAAATAAGATTACAACCTGCAGCTAATAATTATAATCAATTTATAAAAAAACACAAAAAACGTAATTTTGCTAATCTTTTTTTTTTTTTTTTTTTTTTTACCGAAATAAACATTTTAAGCAGCCCTTGGAGCTTTCGCATGTTAATCAGCTGGTAGTACGCACTGAATACATCAGCAGCACCTCCACTTGAATTTTCAGTGCAATAATAGATGATAAATTGTCTCCTCTTATGCTTCTGCAGCATGAAGCCTTCATTGCATATTAAGGCAGGATCTCTGTAGTTGATGCCAAGCAAGAACGAGGGTCTCTTATGATCAGAGGAGTAAGACACTTACAGGGGAATCCCTGTCTGATTTCAGCTTTCAAGGAATGACCATGGTGAAATGATAACTTTTATTAGTAAATTATCAAAGGCCCCACCCATCCCTGTACCAATGTGTAGTGTGTTCTTTTGTGTTATTTCCCTTACAATATTCTATGGTATCCTCAAAACAATCAGTCTTGATTTTAAGTCCATTGTAATATTGTTTGAACATTTTTTTCTGCAGAGGTCTTTGTTCCCATTTAAACTGTGGTCCATCTTTATGGATGCCACTCTACACATCCATGACATAGTTTAGCTGACGGAGTCTAATATAGGTGTTTAAGAAATCGGGGATGGGGGGGAAGTGTAAGTGTTCCAGAGAGGGGAGGAGGAACGGCCAGATTAGGCGGTCAAAGTGAGAAGATTATAGAAGGGAGTTTGTGCAAATCAGGTAATGTACCTGTATTATCTCCTATTTGTCTTGGGAGAATGCATCCTACCTGGTCAGGATGTATTAGAGAATTAAGTATGTTGTTTAATCAGTTAGGCAATATTTTTGTGAAGATTTTTAAGTCTGAGTTTAGAAATGAGAGGTCTAAAATTACTAGTAGCTAGGAGAGACGTCCCTTCTTTATAGATGAGGCATACATTGACAGTAACCATATGAAATGAAGGCAGTGAAGGTGGAATTTGCTACCCTCCAAGATTTGTTGAAAAAAAATTTTAAGTGTGGGGGGAATGGATATTTTTACATTTCTTGTAGCACAAACTCGAAAAACCATCCGGACCTGGCTTTTTTGTTCGGTTCTATATTATTAAGGACTATGTCAATCTCTTCCAAGGAGAGGTCTGCATCCAGGAGTTCCTGGATTTCTTTGAGATGAACAGGAGGTTAACCTTGGATAGGTAGTGATTTAAGGTTTGTTTAAATTGTGTGTTTGTGTTGTGCCAATCTGGGGTATGATTGTATAATGTTGAATAGTAGCATCAGGGTCAGTGTGCATGTGTCTTGCCTCATGCGCTATGCCTGTAATAGTGTTTCTAAAGTTCCTAGTTTTGAGCCTACGGATGAGAAGGGTGTCTAACTTGTTTGCTTTATCATATTAGAGCTGTTTAGTCCAGAGCAATAAAAGACTTAACAATGTGAGTTCAGGCTATAAGATTGGTAGGCTCAGGTTAAGACAGGTTAATATCTATTGTTTAGCACAAATATGGTTATGAACCTATAATGATACATACATTTTTTTAAATCAAAACAGTTATGTTTTCAGTCATTATGGGACATTAAGGTGGAAGATTTCACAAAGTAAAATAGCATATTTTTATGTTTCTCTTATTGTCGGTTCTATATATTGTCAATTTGTATATTATTGGTAATTTTGTAATATTAATATGCAAATCAAAATGAAAGAAAAAAATTTATTTTGAATATAGGGAAATGTATTGGTGGGGAATATCCAAATTGTGGCTGTTAATATTACACCTAAGTTAAACATGAATTTCATCTTTCACTTTTAAGGATTATATATATTACAGTTTTCAAACTGTACTCATAGTATAGTAGGACAACATATGTAGTGTTTTACATATGTAGAGCTTTATAAAAGTGGATGCAACAATAGTAGTGTAAAACAGTCTTTTACCTAATAAGTGTTTACCTAATACAGAGTTATGATTATTTTCAATAACTTCTAGCGCATCAGTATAAAGTATGTCATAATGGAAAGCCATTTTAAAAATCTTGTTTTGTCTTAGATTTAAATATGGTGACAAAAACTGGATTTAATAATTTAGCTGAATTCAATAAATTGCTTTCTTGTCATTTGAATTTGCACTTTAGAGTACACAGAGAAGTCTTCTACCTCTTTCTTCCCCAGTGATTCCTTTTGCCTCTCTATGGTAAGCTAAAGGTAAACTTCTGGGTTGACAGCTACTGGTGTTGTTTCTGGAGGCTTATAACAGCCCTGTGATGGAGGGGGAAGGGAAAGCTTAATCAGGCTGTGCTTCTGCCTCTAGCTTCTATGAAACAGCTAGGCCAAACCAGACATGAAGCTTGGGGCCACACTGACTCACCCAGCATAACGATAAGCAGCAGTATATATAAACATGTATACCATATTTGCTCGATTTATAAGATGACCCCCCAAAATCTGAATATTAATTTAGGAAAAAAGAAAAAGCCTGAATGTAAGACGATCCTATAGGAAAAAAAAAAGTTTTACTAGTAAATGTTAACTCATGTAGACTATGTAAGCTATTTTTTTTTAAAATAAAAGCTATGACTGAGAAAAATATTTTTTAGTTTTTATTTCCTTTTATTTTCCAACCTGCACCCCAGTTATGCACATCTGGCCCTAGGGTTGCCACTCTGCCCCATGATATGCCTTTTAACCCTCTAAATGCCACTGTGCCCCATGATATGCCTTTTGACCCCCTATGTGCCATCCTGCCTCCAGAAATGCCTTATACCCCTATATGCCACTCTGGTATTTAGGGGGTTAAAAGGCATATTATGGGGAAGAGTGGCATATAGGGAGGTATAAGGCATTTCAGGAGGCAGAGTGGCGTATAGAGGGTTAAAAGGCATTTCTGTAGGCAGAGTGGAATAAAGGGGGTTAAAGGCATTTCTAGAGGCAGTGGCATTAAGGGGATTAAAAGGCATATCATAGAGCACTCTGCCTACAGAAATGCCTTATGCCCCCCACTTAACACCCCCCCAAACTTCTGAATCCCCGCTGTGTTGTCCGGGCAGCGGGTAGACATCTGCATCGCTGCAGCTGGAAGGCGGTGCTGTTAGCAGCGGCGGTTGTCTGCGTCCATCGCGCAGACACCCTCCGACTGTCAGAGAGAATTCCCTGCACTGGTGCGGGGAACTCTGATCTCTGACAGCCGGGGAAGGTCTGCGTGATGGACGTGCTGCTAACCGCACCTCCTTCTGGCTGCAGC
The DNA here is from genome assembly GCF_027358695.1 of Spea bombifrons. Classification (NCBI taxonomy): domain Eukaryota; kingdom Metazoa; phylum Chordata; class Amphibia; order Anura; family Pelobatidae; genus Spea; species Spea bombifrons. The sequence continues at coordinate 36,714,999 of NC_071089.1, forward strand.
AGAAGCTGCCTATGCAAATCGCGTAGACATCTACCCGCTGCCCGGACAGCACACGAGGGAATCAGAAGCACCGGTAAATTTGGGGGAGGGGGGTTACCAGACAGGAGGATCCAAGTCCCCAGCAGCGCGGTGGGGGATCTGGATCTCAGTCTCATATTCTGACACCTGATATTTGAGGTCTGATTATAAGATGAGGGGTATTTTTCAGAGCATTAGCTCTGAAAAAAACCTTGTCTTATAATTGAGCAAATACGGTATTTCCTCTTAGTGAACTTTCCTTTTGTCCTAATACTTTTTTTTTTGAATCAGATGGTGAACATTGAAGCAGTCAAACAGTATGTTTAAAAAACATACTAAAATATAAAACATAAGGAAAAATATTTGAATGCTTCATAGCCTACATCAGTTCCCATGCAGAACGTTAATTCGAGGAAGGATTTTGTGTTTTATTTGAATCTGTTAAGTTGATGACCTGTGGCAAACTTTCTTTAACATATACTTTACATTGTACCTTAAATAAATGATTACATTTGAAATCTTTGTAACTTCACATCTGGTGTAAACCTCTATTTTTAATAGTTTTCAAACGTAATTATCAAGTGTACTGTGTGAATGGGTATAAGCCAAATGTGTAGCTTCAACCATTACTACAACTGACAGTTTCAAGGCGACTGCATAATATGTGGGCAGCTTCCAAGTTTTCAGAACTGACCACATTCTTAGGCACATGTACAAGTCCTTAACAATATAAAAAGTAAACAGATATTTATCAAACTCTAAGTTTGTTTCTACAAATGAGCAAGATAATTAGAAAGTTAAGGGACTTATGTCAAATTCACAATATAATGAAATCTTTTGCAAATCATAACATAAATAGTAAAAATTAACAAATAATAGAAAACAATGTTATGTCAAGTGGGAATATGTGTTGTATTTGTTTAGAAGCTGTTTTGGAAACCACTTATTTTTTAATAGAGAGGAAAACAAACAGAAATGTTGATAAATATTAAAACAGCAACTTGACAGCTTGGCATGGTTAACTGACCATTTCCTTCAAAGCTGTGAAACTGAAGTTCTACCAAGTCTACTCAGAAACATCTGCAAATGTTATTCAAATTGGCAAGATAAAGTATAAAAGAGCACCTAAGGCCTAGAACTGTTTCAAGAAAACAAATAAAGAAAGTACTTCTGGGGCATATTCATAAAAAACCCAATGCAGATTAAAGTTTAAAATGTTAAGCAATCATGCATTATGACAGAATATTCTTGCCAATTGTGGCCTTATCATCTTAGAAACCAATTTAATATTCCTGTTGAGTGGTTCGATTGATTAACATATGAACATAGTAATTTAAGTTGAAAAAAGATACAAGCTCCAAATAGCAGTCAGATTTCTCACAGGATCAGCAAGCTATAACTAAGCATGTCTTTATAAAAAATGCAAACTGGGGGAGAACACAACCTAAAAAAGCATAAAAGTCATACACATGCAGATTCCTGGGTTGCTGCTAGAATAATAATGACAGTACACAAAACAAAACAAAACAAGAATTTGGTGCATACCCAGCAAATACCATTTGAAAAACACCTATCTAAGGCATAAATATTGGAGATTCCATCACACTATATAGTTATATATTGCTTAGCCTACCAATACGCTAAAGTACCCCAAGTTTGGCGAGTTATATTTAATTTTTCATGGTTATACTACTTTCCAAGGATGTCTTTATAACATTATATTCCTGTTCTTCTTTGCTAAAATAAATCATTCAGTCCATTTAGTTGGGTTTTTGATGTTGTTATTGTAAACAACCCATTTTGCTGCTTTAGGTGAAAATTTCCGTAAGTCTGACTGGATGACCCATTGTTCTTTGTGCAGTCCAATTAATGAAATGAATGTCAGAGAGTGATATGTATTGTCTCAGTATGTATTTGTATAATGATATCATACACCCTCAAAGATTTTTCTAGTGTAAACAAATTCAACTTCAACTCTAGCCTTTCTTCATATCTAAGGGGTTTAATTCTCATAATTGATCTTGTAGTCTGCCTCTGCAGTTTTAAAGTTCAATAATGTCCTTACGCATATTCAAGATGAGGTTTTATCATTGACAGTCAGTACCCCTTTTATACATGACACTTTGTGACTGGCTTTTGCTGCAGCTGACTGACATTGAGCATATCCCAAGACCTTATAATTTTAAGATTACCCTGACAACCCCATTTAAAGTATACATTGCACATTTAATTTTTTCCCAAAATGCGAAACTTTTCATTTCTGAATACTAAATTTCATTTGCCACTTGGCTGCATAGTCCTCCAATTTCACAAAATCTCCTCTCAGGGAAATACCGTATTTGCTCGATTATAAGACGACCCTGATTATAAGACTACCCCCCAAAATCTAAATATTTAGGAAAAAAACAAAAAGCCTGAATATAAGACTACCCTATAGGAAAAAAGTTTTACTAGTAAATATTAATTCATGTAAACAATATTTTCATATTTTCATTTTTGTTTTTATTTCCTTCTATTTGCCAACCTGCCCCCCCCAGTTATGCACATCTGCCCCCAGGGTTGCCACTCTACCCCCAGAAATGCCCTATTTGCCACTCTGCCCCATGATGTGCCTTTTAACCCTCTATATGCCGCTCTGCCTCCAGAAATGTCTTATACCCTCCTATATGCCACTCTGCCCCATGATATGCCTTTTAATCCCCTAAATGCCAGAGTGCCATATAGGGGGTTAAAAGGCATTTCATGGGGCAGAGTGGCATATAGGGGTTAAAATGCATTTCTGGAGGTATATATATATAACTGCTAATATATATAACTGCTAACAGCAATCACACTCCTATCAAGCCAAGGCAGCCAGTACATGCTGGAACCTGGGGATGATAGGAGTCTGAGTACAGCCTCCCTATGCCATGCTACCACTACCACCCCCTTACACATCCATACTAACACACACTCATTCACAAACATTTAAATACTCCATTAATCACACATACTTTACACATTAATCACAAAAACCCTCCCCCACCCCCTTACCTGAACTGCAGATCTCTCACTCGAAGACTTCTGCAGGGGCCCGGCTGTGTGAGCAACTTCTCTGGCCCCGCCCCCAGAGGAAGGAGGGGTGAGGCAGAGTTATGTGACACTCTTCTAGCTTCCTGTTCTCCTGCTGCTCGCAACCAAAGCCCGGTAAGCAGCATGGCCCCAGCGGACATTTTGAGGTCTGATTAGAAGACGACCTCGATTATAAGACGAGGGGTATTTTTCAACCTCGTCTTATAATCGAGCAAATACGATATCTAGTTCAGACTGTATTGTCTTATTATGCTTCAATTGCAAATACGGATAGGTGGCTTTAAATGCCCACCGCAAGACCATTAGTAAATGAAATAGTATAATCACTTTTGTACTAGAATAGCTCATATGAATATGGTTGATAGGTCTAGGGGATAAAAAATGTTTGCATGTTGGAAACCCTTTTGTTACTGCTGTTTAAAATTTAGCTTCCTGGAGACCTAAAACTTACATTTGTATGATTTGTTATCATTAATTTGGTATAATATGTTACTTGCTAGGATGTTCTATCAAGGCTTTTAAGTCAGACCTTCTCTATTTTTAAACCTATAGAAAGACCTAAATCTGTCTTTTTATCTTACTTATCCTACATTTATATAAAATTTGGTTTTAGTTTTTCCTTTAAAAAGTTTGCTTTGTTTGTTATATTCCTGTGTGAGTATATAATCTATATATGTCAATCTAGTCATTTTGATTATCAAAAATGCATTGGTTTGCTGGTATCTGATAATCAGTGTTAGCCAAAGTGAATATTATGAATACTTTGCTGGGCATTTATACTTTACATTTATTAAATATATTTTTACCATATACTTTTTATAGATTTTTGATAAACTGTTTGAATAACTTATTTCAACAAGAACTTTCCCTGGTCAAGGTTGTTTTACCTAAATTCATAAGAAAATGGTCAACATATGCTAGAGAGCTTTTAGGAACCAAATGCTATATAGATAAGGGTTACCATATAATATGTAATGTGTTGACTTGAAATATGCATTAAAAAAATAAAATAATTAGTACCATGTAGCCAGTGGCACAAAATGGTTAGAAAATGCATTACATCCTCCATTGGCTATTATAGTTGTGTTTCCGTTGCACGTCCATCCAGGTGGGTTTGTTGAACCAAGTCTGGAATCTGGCCACCCAAGCGTGTCTGTTAATATGTACAATTTGCAATCTTTCTCAGTTTTTGAGGATTTCACCGATTATAGAGAGTAGTTGGCATTCACTACAAGAATAGGAGCTCTACAGAAAATATTCAAAATACAAAAAGTGTACAGCTGTATGGATAATAGTTTAGACTCAAGAAAGGGGAGGGGATTCATTAATGTAAAGGGTGCTTAGGCTTGTAGTAAAAGCTTAAATAAGAGCTTTAAACAGACAAATATCTAAAGGGCTTTGAAAGGTAAATGTGCCATAAAAGAAAAAGTGCAGACTCTTAATCACTCTGAAAGGATAAAGTACAAGTTGGCAGTCAAAGAAAGAGATGATAATTTAAGAGACGTTAAGTGCTTTAGCATCTGTGGATCACAATCCTTTGAGTTAAATTGGGATATGAAGTGATGTCCATTTCAGAGACAGCAACTGAGATGTTTCATATGTTTTGGACTGTTACAGAATAGTAAGGAATTTTCTGGGACTTAATCCAGAGTCTGGCTGTGTAATATCTACTGATGGATCAAGTCCTATGAGAACATTTAAGCAAGAATGTTAATTATAATTAAGTCGATTGATCATTATCTGCATCAAGGCAAATCCTGTTGCTATACATGGAAAGTATAATTTTATAACGGGGGGTTATCAATAGGACAATTAAATCAATTATGCCATCTGTCTAAAAATAGGGAGAACTAAAAATATGTGACAGTTTACAGTACATTAAAATATGCAGGTAATTATAATGTTTGCAACAATGTGTGTGGAACATTATTGTGTGAGAAAATTCAATCTCTTTAGTGATGTTAGTAATGTTTAAGGGGAAATAATTCATCATACCTTCCAGTAGTACCATTTAACTGCAGTGAAATATGTCACTTTGAAAACCAAAACAATGGAACTATTGCTGTTAGCATACACATAGGAACAATACACAAGGATTTAGTTTACCTGGTTTGAAAAAAAACCCTCCCATTGCTTCTTCAATTACGCTTGTTAATAGTAACCAGATCACACAAACCGGAGCCAAGAAAGCACTGATTAACTACAATCTTTTGAGACAACAAATGTCTCTTTAGATTACAAACCTAAAAATAATTTTTTTAGCAATATGCATATTGAATATATTTTTTATGTATTTATAATATAATAAAATGTATATATAATAAAATATGATGATCTCTTTATCTTTATCTTTTAAATCTAATATTTTACATGGTTAATCATGTTGCTGTTTTTCTGTTTGTTTATATTGCTGTGATAAAAAGAATAAATAAATTATATCAATAAAGGAAACAGGTTTCTTCTGGAGTTTCAATCAGAAATTTGTGAGTTACTTGAATTTAAAGTCACACCAACTCACACGTGTAGCTTTGAGAGTTGCCAGTTTTCTTAATATTGCACACGCTCTCATATACTCACTTCTCCTGCATGCAAGCTTTTTACTTTTTTGAGTGCACTAATGTGAGTTGGCTCTAGTGAATTTGCAAGTTTGTTGCTGCAACTCGCAAGCACTTGCAGTTTAGTGAATAGATCCAATTAAATGAAAAGCATCTTCAATGCCCCCCCCCAATGTGGGTTCCTGGAACTCACATCTAAGTAAAAACAGTTGTAAAGTTGTATTACAGTTGCATAAGGTGGAGCTGTCCTACTTGTCTAACTTCGGGCTCCTCCTGAGGGGAACCAAGTAAAAGTTAGACATGGAGTTCACCACAGAGCAAACAGGTGGACCTCATGGACCAAATGGGCTCCCATAACACTCAGAAAAACAAACACTGTGTTCGTGACATAGTAGGCTTTCCTGGGGCCTGGTAAAAGGGTGAAAAGTAGGATTGTGGAGAGTAGATATGGAGTGGGCATAACCTGGGAAGGGAGCACCACCTGCTTCACCTGGTGCACTTTTTTTCTTTACACCTCAACTGTTGTATGTCTCTTTTGGTCCTGAAAGTTTTCGTTCATACACTGTCACAATTATAGTTTGGTAAATGTTAGCCCTTTCAACAACTTTTCATGTTTTAGTGTCCCAAAACCCATACTAGATGTATTATTGGCATATGATTTGTGTGAAATGCGTTGTATTCTCAAGAGAATAGCTAAAAGTTTTCAAAAATAAGAAAAGGGTTTAAATCTAACAATATAAAAAGCTTAATTTATTGAATTGGTAACTCAGGAGTAGTCTTGCATGTGTCAATATAAAGGAAACATATAGTATAGCAGACTGACCCCACAGATGAGCGTGGTACAAAATGTGAATAAAACCACTGTTGCACAAGAGAAAACAAAAGGAAATAGATTTCATATGCTAGTTAAGTCATCTTTTGTAGCAGATCTCAGCAACATTTGAATTAAATATTTTCTTATTTTACAACTAGATTTCTCCAAATTAATTAGATTGAATAACAAAAATGCAAGGTGTATTTAGTTTTACTAATTTACCATTGTTATGCTAAAAGCTGCGGTGAAGACCATTTTCTTTTCCAATGAAAAGTATATTATGTGTTCTTAGTGTCCTAAGATTGCTCCTAATACCCACTTCCTAGAATTTGTTGTGAGAGCTCGTTCTCACACATTTATTTAACAACTTGGCATGAAATAAGTCTGCTAGTTCTTCTGAGAGGTCTTTGTGCTCAATAATGACTTCTAACAAAGCCTGGAGGAGTTCTATATTTTGTACCATTCTTAAGATATTTCTAATTATCTTAAATTGATGGAACCGTTAACCCTTGAAATTCATAATAGTGTAAGCCTTAACACTGAGTTAAAACAACAATAACGCCGCTATAATAAAGCATGCATATATTTGATATTGCAAGTTAGACGCTTTATTTGTGATTCTCATGGTCTGTTCCATCTACCACCTTTACCTCATTACTTGATGAAAATGAATAATATGCTTACTATGTGGATTAAATAATCAACATTGTAGATGTATAGGGAGTGAAGGCTCGTGACACATTGTTTTGATAGGATACAGTTTGGAGGGTAAACATAGGCCCTAGGTCTAATGAAATGCCGATAAAGAATGATGGAACAACAGAGAAGCCACCACTGCTTTAGACACTAAAAATGCCAGACAGTAGTAAGTTGTTTTTCTATTGACAACTATTTTAATTCATTTTAAATTACATAGATACAATTTTTCAGTTGACAACATTTTTCTAGTGTGACTTTGTATGAAATGGGGCATAATGTATGGGAAAATAAATGTATTGGATCATTTTAAATATATTTGCTTACAAGTCATATTGCAGTGCATAGTGCATTGCATCCTCCATTGTCTTGAATAGTACTCATGCAAGTCTATAGACCCAATTAAAGACAATGAGGCCCATTTAAGTTAATGGAGAACACAATACATCTTCTAAAAACTTGGGGCCACTGGTGTAAGTGAGTATATATGCTCCCATTTTGGAATCCACTTCTAAGATTGTTAGCACTATAGCACAATGATTGTATTATATAGAGACTACAAAAAATATTTTGGAAATAGTAGAAGGTCATGAATGAGTGTGAATTAACAGTGGGGCAGACTGGATGCAATTGTAACATAATTCAAATATTTTTTCTCTGTTTGTTTCTTCTGATGTCTGGTGGGACTAGACCACAAGACATCTACCAATAACAATGTCTGTAGTTCATTTTATTTAGCCTAAGTTACCAAATGTGTTCAGTTTTTAAATTACTGAAAATGTCACCAAATAAAATGTAACATTATTACTACAAAGGAAGTATTAAATTCAACAAAGTGTGTAATTAAAAACGATTTTTAAGAAAAGAACGCTAAATTGAGTGTCACACTGTAGTGCATTTTGAAATGTTCCAATTGTTTGTAATATACAAGCTGTACAGATCCATTTACTGGAAATACATGAATTGAAGTCATTAAGCATATCATTTATTAAACCAACATGATGTCACCTTCTGTTAATTCTATATTTATCTGCACAATACATCACTAGGAACAAAGTAGGAAATAATAAATCTAGGAAAATATTTGAAGATATGATTCCTAATAGAATTGTTACATCTGATCTTGTTCCAATGTCAGCCACAAGGGTACAGTTATTAATAAGACAAACAGTTATTATATTTGGCCATGGTTACAGTCTTGCACAGGCATCACCCTTGCAGAGGTATTTAAATAATTACTGTGTGTAATATATATATATATATATATATATATATATATATATATATATATATATATATATATATATATATATATATAAGCAAATAGAAATGTTTGATGTGGTAGCCTTAGAAGCAACACATCATAACAAACAGGAGCTGTGTCACAAAGTAGTTAACTCGAAATAATCAGCAAAAAGTGGTATATGCTGGCACATTTTGTTTTCCCACAGTCTTTTTGCCACAGAGGTCACTCTATTGGGTGATAACACTTACTGGTGCGCTGCTCTATTGGCCAGTTACAAAGGCGATCTCCCAAACTGGCACATTGATACTATGAATGATTGTGCCTAGCCAGCGCAATCTCGTGCCATGAATCCTTCTGAGATGGGGTGCCATGATATGAAGTCACATCCTCACACTCGGTAGAAAGGATGCTGGCCGCATATGTCAATCCAAAGGGTGGATAGGGCACTTGCCTGTTTCAGGCCTAGAGTAGAACCCAACTTAAATACCATTTAGTGTACGCACACAAGTTATATATTGTTTTTTTCAAGATGGGCTTTCTTCTGATACCATTATTTTGATTGTATCATCTAAAAAAACACCTTTTATGACTTATTTGAAAGATAAGATAACATTTACAAAAGCAAGTAAAAAAACCCAGCTAAATGGATTCTACTATTTGTCCTGAGTTTAGAAATACCCAATGTTTTTATGTTTTTTTTTGTAAGTTGTAGGCATACCTGGGAACTCTCCGGGTTTGACCCGGAGATTGCTGGGTGAGCGCTGCTCTTGACACGCCCCGCTCCCCTTTTTTTTTTAAATGGGGGTGTTTCCCGCTACCGTCAATGAAACGCCCCTGACGTCCACGGGACCGCCCACCAGCGTCAGCATGCAGTCCTGGCCGAGTCCCACAAGGGAAGTCTCTGGGTAGCCGGAGCCGTGAAGTTCCCAGGTATGGTTGTAGGGCAATAAGTACAAGTAGTGTTTTATGATTTCCAAACCTTTTTCTCCAAATCTGGGCATTCTGCCTCCATCTCCTCTTTGGAACATCTTTGAAGCCGGTTAACTCAATATATCCCCATCAAACCATATATTGTTGAAAACTAGACACCCCAGGGTATTTCAAATGCTGGTATTTTAACCTTTCCGTGCACTAATTATACAACCACACTTTGTCAAACTTTGTAATAGTATTTCTTTAAAAAAATTGAGTATACCCAGTCTTGCTCTCGCAGAACTTATACAATTTTATTCCATACCTGGAGCTCTTTGAAGCAATATACTGCTTGAATCATAACCTTCCTTTATAATTCATCAGAGACTCATCCACGTAGATATTCCTTCCAGGTGGCAGCGAGATGGGTAATCATGGGGTGGATTTTATATAGCCTGTCAAACTGGGGGTGCTCCTTAGGGGGGCACAGGCTGTTATCACTAAAATGCATGAAATGAAGGATCATTTCATACCGTCTCCTACTCATAGACTGGATGAAAATGGGGGTACAAAAGATGGGGCTGGTGCTTCAGTAGGAGCGGGTGGAGGTTTTTTTTATAATTCCAATTATAACATCAATGGGGTTCTATGGCTGCTTTTCAAAATAGGAGTCAGGGCTAACAGCACGGTACTCCTGGGCATAAAGGTTGGATAGGGAGATAATGTCTCCCAAGGCATCTTCTCCAAATAAATCTGCAAAAACTGCAATGGGGTAAATCTTGTAACATCAATATTGATGCAAAGAATTGAAGTAAAAGGAGGGATAGCTGGCCTATAACAATTAGGCGCTACCCACTCCTCAGCAGCACCTCCACAACTACTTGTGGCAGCGGACCCAGCAGCCACAGATACATCACTAGATGTATCTGTGAACTGACCAACGTCAAAATCTGACGCCGTGTCAGTGGCCTCAGAATCTCAAAATTCCTATGCCTCCTCAGAAGTATACCTGCACTACATCATAAAATAATTAACCTCTAGCCGGTGAAATAAAATAAGAAAAAATACACAGTAAGCAAAAAGGTGCTGCTGCTATGGGATCAATCCCTAAGCACTGAACTACGGCAAAGGAGGGGTTAATGGTAGCTAAAAATAATATAAAATAAACCCTGAAAAAATGTGGATAAAAATAAAAAGTGCACAAACAAAAAGTAAGGTCAACAGTAAGGAAGGGGTTAAAATAAGAAGAGGGGCTCTTATAGAGCCTTTGTGGGGGGAAAAATTGACAATTTAATAAAGGTGTAATACCTGCTTTGATACACAATCTGTCTCTCTCCCTCACTAAAAGCAAGTGATGAAGGGAGGCAGATCTTTAACGGTCAAAGGCAATGTTAATAATTGGATATTGGAGGGACAAAATTTAGATTTGACACCTTTTTTGAATTTCAGTTGGGTTGATCATTAGTGTTGACAAAAAAACATGTAGTAATCTAAAAAATTTAAACAATTACATTTTCATATCTCCCAAACAGGGAATAGCCACTGGCAGAAAAGATAAACCCTTCTGTAATACCTTAGACTCAGTAGTATCCGATGTCCTTTGAGACTTTGAAATTAACAAAGATAGATTCTAATATCGTGGGTACCTTGAATTGCACTCCCTGCATCCTCCGTGAGTTCAGTTGCTGGTAATCCTGGCGTGAAGGGCAGCGTGTCATTGGTCTGGGGGGAGGATTTTCTCTACCCTCTTGAGCGTCGCCCTCTCCTGTACGTGGAGTTAAATGTTTGTGAAAATGGGGAGCTCTGAAAAACGTAGAACCTGCACCTTGTGTATATTAATCCTGGTCTTCTGATGATGAAGAATAATCAGTGGAGCCCCGGGAGATTCTGGGTGTAGAAAAACTCCAATTATACACCATCTTGTTTTCGTAGTCACGCTGAACCCGAGTGAGTTTTTTTTTCACTTCTGGTTTTGAGTTCACTTTTCAATTTGTCCAACTGGACTGAATATTTGTCATTTAAAGCTATAGCTTCCGATGACAACTCCATCAGCTTGTATTCCGCTTGTATTAGATCACTCTGTATATGGGTTAGTTTCCTACGAGTGTGCTCGATGATGAGAAGCATCAAATACGTGCTACACTTGTTCAGTATGGATTCCCACTTGGAAACAAATGTAGCGTCTTCCATGCCTAATAAGCAAATTCTTCCAAAAAACTGACAGAGCTTGTAAATGGTGGATAGCCTTTAGCTCCTTTTGTTTTAAATTTCTCCATTTGTTAACAGCACTATGGATGTCCAAACTGACAGACACCGGCGTCCACATGAGGCCTTCAGCCTCTTGCTGGGTGTAGGAATGGCACACACTGCCATGTGTAAAGAAAGCTTGAAACGGTGAAATCAATCTTGAGTCACCACAATCAGGAAAAATGTATATACGTGACAAAGGATCACCAGAGTTGCTTATAGCGTAGGCTCAACCCTGTAAGCAGCAACAGTAATATGCAAAAAAAAAAAAAAACTCTCGATGAGAGAGACAGGGCAGAGGAGCAGGTACTAACTGGATACAAATGTATCACCATCAATCATGAATTAAGAAAAAGTAGAAATATCAACCAGGATAATCTGTCAAAGCAGTTTGTTCTTAATTTTTGAAACCACCGACCGGTCTCAGCGTTAACAAACGCCCTTATCAAGGTGAGACATACAAATGTTTTTCACAGGTAACCTTAAATACCCTCCCTATAAGGTCATGTGACCTTAATAGGGCGTTAGCTCAGACAATCACTTAATTGGTTACCTGAACAATGTGAAAATATAAAAAAAACATATCTGTGCTTAATACAATGTTATTATTTTTATAATGTGTACATATTAATGAAAAAATAAAAGGAATGAAAATATATAGATGAAAAATAAAAAAAAGTTAACTGATACTTATAAAGACTGCTGTTTATTAAAACAGAGACCAATTAATCTCCTAAAAGGCCTGCATGGTTGTTTGCATTTTGCAAAGCTCCTAATTCGGTAATCCAAAATGATTCACGCGTAATAAGGCCCTCACCTTATCCCTGCCTTTATGTTGAACAGGGACCATTTCCAAACCATAAAATCTCAAAGATGTCAGAGATCCATGGCCTGCCAGATGGTAGTGGACAGCCATGGCATTATGTTTCTGTCAGTCCCAATAATTTCAATGGCATTGCGGATGGTAGATTTATGCTCAGTTATACGTTCCCTTAGAGGTCTTTGGGTAAATTTTAGAACATGGACAGAGAAGAATATATACCATAAAGGCAGTGGCACAGTTAATAAATGAGTTGTTTAAGTTCTTAAAATGGATTTTAAAAGTATTGAACCACTGACGTTTTATATATTTTTTACCTACATATAATAAATTAACAAATATAATACATATGCAGGTGTGATAATCATATCTCATGTGTCATTCATGCTTGATATAGAAACATGTAATGTTTAGGTACGATAAACCCACTGTTCATGTATTCCAAATAGGAAAAATTTTACTATTTTACTATAACTTATAGAAAACTAAAACTATAATGGCAAAATCATAATATACTGTAACTAGAGACACTTGCCAGCTGTCAGATTCCACAATGGTCCATAGACTAGAAAAACCTCCAAATAAAAAACTTTGTTTAATACGGTCACTTTAAGAATCTCTGACCTGACCTCACGTCATTATAAAAGTGTGCTCCACCTGTGCCTCAGGGCATGATTATTGTGTATAGTGACACACGCCTGAATCTGGTTCTGTGAATTTATATCCTCTGTTCGGAGACCTCTGAAAAGGTAACATCACTATTAACTCTCCTGCCTTATTTGGATTAGATCTGTGAATTATCTGAACTCCTGTCTGATCTAGATTTGAACTGTGGATAGAAATACCCATTTTGGATCAAGCCCCATTGATGCTACTCTGGATACCTACCTGTACCCTTTCACAAGTTCTATGGAGTTTCTGCTATTTTCTCTGTAATGAGATTCTGAGCTTACCCTGCCATTTCAGATCATTTGGAGATAATCAAATCAGCGCTTCTTCTGTTATTTCATTTGACTTTACCTACCTGCCATATTAATCTGAACCTGTGTGCTCTGAGAGGTTGCCTTAAATTTCAAACCTGTTTTTTACTGCTGACAATAAATATGAAAGGATTCATTCATCTCATTATAGTATTTTGGCGAATTTATTTCCACCCAATATGGCTAACTAACCTGACCATCAGCTCACACATGACACCAGTAAAGTGAAAAATTTCAGCAGTCTCAATATTGGCGCTGAAGCCCTAAATATTTACTTCATAGCCCGAATTGAGACTTTAGAACTAAAGCATTATATTACATTTATTTATACAGCGCCAGCAGATTCCATAATGCTGTTACAATTAGTGGAATCATTTAAATAACACACAATAACAAACTGGTACTAAGGAAGAAGAGGGCCCTGCTCTTGCAAGCTTACAATCTAGTCTAGTTTTACAGAGCATACATTTAGCCCAGAGCCTCCGTTCTGGGCTATGGTCCGGTTGGGGAGATCCTACATCTCCCTCTAACCGGCCTCAACTGGGATGACATCATTAACCGGTGCTCAGCACCAGTGGGATACATAGGGAGGAGGTCTGCTACTCATGGGGTGTCCCACAATTGGGGTGGTCCCAAGGTCACGTGTCCCTGTGACTAATGTGAGAGAATCTACAGCTGAGCTAAGGGGGTGAGTGAGGGAAGGAGACAAAGCCTGTAAGTGTTTGTGACCATGAATGTATGTATGTACTGAGTGAAGTAGGCAATGCACACACAGATCCATAAACCAGTATAGGTAATCGGTGATGTAGAATCACAGATGGATGATACAGAATGCCAGGAGTAAATGCAGAATGGATGGTGAGACGTATCCGGATTGAGTTCACTAAGCAGGTAGTCATACAAGTCAGAGGTTGGTACACAGCACGGCTAGTCAAGCCAGGTACAGTACACAGGTAGAGCAATGCAGGATCAGAATCACTGGGCAGAAGAGAAGTTAGGCAAGTCAAGGGTCAATGATAGCAAACAGGGTTTCCAATGATAATGCAACGAATAATAGGACCACAACAGGGTGCCTCTGCTAAGCAGTTCTGGATTTTTAAACCCAGGGCCTGCCTCCTGCTGCTCATCACAGCCACCTGAATCTGGGTAAGCGCACGCCACTCAGGACCACTGTTCCCTCTAAGGTGTGCGCTTGTGCGCGCGCACATAAGTTTTGATGAGAGCGCACACGAAGAAAAATTGTGCGCACAACGGCTTTTACCAAGAAAAAAAAATGAAAAAATAAATCCTTTACCGTGATTCGGCAGGCAGGCAGTCATCCATCCATCCATCCAACCGCAATCAGTGAGACAGACACGCGACGTCGCGACGTCGCGACGTCGTGACGTCACACGTCACGCGTCTGTCTTTTTAAAAGCTCGGGGGCAGTCCGTTGCAGAGGCAGAGGTGTGGAGAGAGCTGAAGGACGCCGACCGCTTTCTGCACGAGCCTGGTGAATTTCTGTTTTGCGGTGAGTATTCTCTCTCTATTGTGCTCCTCTGGTCTTTTATTTATTGTTCATTATATTATTTCTTGAAAAAAAAAATCCTACCTTTCCTCACTATGTTGTGCAAATACCCATATATGTTCTGGTGCAAATTGTGCTTTCTTTATTATTATTTAATTATTATTATTTACCTCCGATTTCCCGTTTTTTTTTTCTTGTGTGTTTTTTTTTTTTTTTTTTTTTTTTAATTTGTGTATCACATTAGGACAATATTTCACAAAACCAAAGATTGTCTCCTGTTATTTTTGCCTGTAGAATCTATGTAAAAATCAGCAGAAATTTAGTTTTGTATTTTTTTATTTTTTTTTTACTTGCTGACTGCCCCCCCCAAGTGCGTATGCTGACTGCCCCCCCAAGTGCGTATGCTGACTGCCCCCCCCCAAGTGCGTATGCTGACTGTTTGGCGGGAATTCAGGGCGTTCTAGCTCATGCCTCATTTATTAACACCTAGCAGGTTTTGGCGTCTTAATGATTATTTTTATAGGCAAATGGACGCCTATAAAAATAATCATTAAGACGCCACAATTGTCATTATGTTTGTAGCCACTGTTCCAGACTTCCAGCCACAGAACAGAAGCCCTAGCCAGCCGGTGCCACCAGCATCGAAAGGAAATGTGTTTTCATGGGTGAGTCTAGTACTACTATTGGATAATTATATTTGTCTGCAGTGCTGAATCTTACTGTTTGTGCCTCCTGTGTAAAATAAATAAATAAAAATAAAAAATATAAATCCCATTAGTAAGCTTTATTTTTAATGTTTGGAAACACTGCTTATTTATATATCACATTATTGGGTAAATCATTTGCTTTTGCCTCCATTGTATAGTTTGCAGATTTTCCATCATAATTTTTTTAATGTTTAAGAAACATTAATATATAAAAAATACTGTCCTGCAGATTGCCGTTTGATGTTAGATGAAATAGCCCTCAATTGCCTGACCAAGAGACCAACCTGAATATTCAAGCCACACTGTCAAATACTTCATTTGGCTGTCTGCCTGATCTACTGCAACTCTGAACGGTAAGTAGTAAAGTCACCCAAACCCTGTACACTGTTTCCCCTCCTATTTTTCTTTATTTTCCTCCTACAGAAATCATTGTTTTCTTATTTAATATATAAAAATACTGTCCTGCAGATTCCTGCAGACTGCCGTGTGATGGGAAATGAAATAGCCCTCAATTGCCTGACCAAGAGACCAACCTGAATATTCAGCAACACTGTCCAACGCTTCATTTGGCTGTCTGCCTGATCTACTGCAACTCTGCACGGTAAGTAGTAAAGTCACCCAAACCCTGTACACTGTTTTCCCCCTTTTTTTCTTTTGCATAGTTGGTGTATTTACTTATCAATGATACTTTGGCCATAATGATGGCAATTGAACAATTTGACATGACGTACAGTGAGAATTTCACCTTTAAAATAGACCATGGAAGTGGAGTCAAAAGGGGTGGAAATATATTGCTCCATCCCCTTGCAATGTGAATTTTTTCAGCTCCACCAACTTAGCTTTATATGGACTGTGACATTAGGAGAGAGGCTTGTCTGTCAGACAGGAGGACATTACACTAAGTAATACTGTTGTGTAGCTTATACTATATTATCACACTATAATGTAGTGTTATTAACCATGAGCGAGCTGTACCAAAAATATAGAATAACAATTTAAATTTAACATTTGCAGAAGCATATTGTGCGCACCAAATTTTGGCTCCGGGAAAATTTTTGCACAAGAGAAATTTTGTGCGCACACCACCTAAGAAAAATTAGAGGGAACATAGCTCAGGACCTCTGACATGACAATGTGTGTAAGCATGATGTGTATGTGTGAGCCCGGATGTGTGTGTGTGAACGATGATGTGAATGTGTATTTGTGTATGTGTATGTGCATGTGTGTTTGTGATCTTCAATGTGTATATGTAAGTGTGTGAGCTTGGATGTGTGTCTGAGTAAGGATGTGTATGTCTAAGCATGGATGTGTATGTGAGTGTGTGTGTCAGGGCCCAGGTAATCAGGTTGAGTAGGAGCCTCATTGCAGGGGATACCTGGGGTTACTGTTTGCACATGGCGATGCATGGTAACCGAAGGATAAGACAGACAGGCGCAAAGGAATACACCACAGGCAGAATTCCAGGTAATGCTATGTATTGTATATTATGGCAGGACAAGCAAATACAGGATAAACAGTCTCTTAGCAAGAAAACAGATGTATGGCAGGTAGCCCACTGGGCACGGCACAAGGCAGGAAGCCCACTTGGCAGGGCTGAAGGTAGGAACAATACAGGATCAGGTACACAGGAAGCCAGGAACAAGTCAGGATCATGGCCAGAGCAAAACGGTCCTATAACTTCAATGCAAAGACACTGACTGAAGGGCAGAGCAGGATGAAATAGGCAGGCTCAGTCCAGTCAACGAGGCTCAGCTTGTTGCATGGATTAGGTCTGGGTGCTTCAGAGTGAGAAGGGTTATACCCAGGTAAGCAGAGGCAGCTGGTCTGCTCGTTAGCCTACAGGGTACTGTGTACACATAGGAGGCCTCTAGGGGCTCCCGCTGATATTACAATAGGTAAAATAAATACAGAGTCCTGGCTGACAGGGTATAATCCTGACTGTGTGTGAGAACTCGGCACCCCTTTGGCCCCCCTGACTGGCAGAACTCCAGGGCCTGGTCGCAGTCGGTACCCCTGCGACCCCGGTAGTTCCGCCACTGGTGAAAAGGGATCAAATAAAAGGGGGAGAGAGAAAAGGGAGAGGTGGGGAGAAAAGATAGAGATAAAGACTAGGGGAGATATGGAGGAGGAGGAGAGAGATAAAGAGAAAGAGGAGGGGAGATGTACAGGGGAGAGATAGTAAAAAAAGGGTTAAGTAAACAGAAAGATGAGAGAGAAAGGGGAGAAGAGGCAAGAGGATGAGAAATAAAGAGAAAGCTGGGAAGATAAAGAGAACAAAGAGAGATACAAATAAAGGGAACAGATAAACAGGAAGGGGAGAGGTAGAAAGAGATAAAAAAGAGGAGGTAAGGTAATGAGAAGGTGGATCAAAGAGTCCTGGCTGACAGGGTATAATCCTGACAGTGTGTGAGAATGGATGTCTGTATGTGAGCATGGGCATGTATGTGTGTGTGAGAACGGGTGTATGTTTTTAAGCATGGATATGTATTGTGGATTTGTGACTATAAACGTGTATGTGTAAATGTGTGTGAGCATGGATGTGTATGTGTATGTGTGTGAGCATGGATGTGTATGTGTAAGAATGTGTGAGCATAGATGTGTATGTATATGTGAGGACAGACATGTATGTGTGTAAGTAAGGGTGTATATGTGTATAGGTGTGTGTGTATGCATGGATGTTCATGTGCAATCGTGTGGATGTGTGTGGGAGCATAATTGTGTAAATGTGTGTGTGAGCATGTATGTGTATATGTAACGGTGTGTGAACATTTATGTGTATGTGTGTGGTAGTAAGTGCATGTACATGTGTGTTGGCATGAATGTATCTGTGCAAATGTGAGAGCTTGTGTAAAGTGTACATGTGGCAGTGCATATGTAAGTTACTGGGGGGTAGGCAAGGGACAAATGGGATCATGCCAAATAATGAATAAAAGGAGAGATAGGGAGAAAGGATAGAGATAATGAGATGGAGGAGAGATGGGGACAACGTGGAGTGATAAAGAGAAAGATGAGACGAAAAAAAGAGAAAGAAGAGCTAGAGATACAGATAATGAGATAATGTAAGATGAGGAGAAAGCATAAGATGAGAGATAAAGAAAAGGGAGAGATACAGTGAAATCAGAGGAGAAATAAAGACAAATCAAAGAGATGAAATAAATAAATAAATGGGTGATGTAGTGAAAAGCAGGGGCGTAACTAGAACCGGTACGAGAATCTGTTAAGGCCCCCACCCCAAACGCATCTACCCCCCTTCTCAGACTATCTCCCCCCTCTCCTCACTATTTACCTCTCCCTACCTCCCCCTTCTCCCTATCTATCCTCTCCCTACCCCCTTCTCCCTATCTACCCTCTCCCTAACCCCCTTCTCACTATCTATCCTCTTCCTACCCCCTTCTCACTATCTATCCCCTCCTAACCCCCTTCTCACTATTTACCCTCTCCCTACCGCTTTCTCACTCTCTATCCTCTCCCTTTCCCCTTCTCACTATCTACCCTCTCCCTACTCCCCCTTCTCACTATCCATCCTCTCCCTACTCCCTCTTCTCACTATCTACGCTCTCCCTACTTCCCCTTCTCACTATCTACCTTCTCCCTCCCCTCCCCTTCTCACTATCTACCCTCTCCCTACCCTCCCCCTTCTCACTCTCTACCCTCTCCCTACCCCCCTTCTCACTCTCCACCCTCTCCCTACCCACTTCTCACCCTCTAAACTCTCCCTACCCCCTCCCCTTCTCACTATTTACCCCTCCCTACCCCCTTCTCACTATCTACCCTCTCCCTATCCCCCTTCTCACTCTACCCTCTCCCTACCCCCCTTCTCACTCTCTATCCTCTCCCTACCCCCTTCTCATTCTACCTTCTCCCTACCCCCTTCTCACCCTCTACCCTCTCCCTATGCCCCATTCTCACTCTCTACCCTCTCCCTACCCCCTCCCCTTCTCACTATTTATCCTCCCCCTACTCCTTCTCACTATCTACCCTCTCCCTACCCCCCTTCTCACTATGTACCCTCTCCCTACCCCTCCCCTTCTCACTATCTACCCTCTCCCTACCCCCCTTCTCACTATGTACCCTCTCCCTACCCCTCCCCTTCTCACTATCTACCCTCTCCCTACCCCCTTCTCACTATCTACCCTCTCCCTACCCCCCTTTGTAGGTCACTTACCGTGCAGTCCTGTGGTGGGGGCGCGAGTCCTTTGTCTTGCTGCTCTGCCACGGTGTGCATGGCTTCACTGCTGAGGCGTCTGTCTCGGGTGAAGTGCCGGCACCCGAGACAGACGCCTCACGCTCCCACCACTGCAGTCGGGCCAGCGCTGAGGCAGGCGGCAGCGGCAGAGAGTAGAGCAGACAGAAGGTCGACCACTCGGCACCCCTTGGGCCCCCCTGACTGGCAGAACTCCAGGGCCTGGTCGCAGTCGGGACCCCTGCGACCCCGGTAGTTCCGCCACTGGTGAAAAGGGATCAAATAAATGGGGGAGAAAGAAAAGGGAGAGGTGGGGAGAAAAGATAGAGATAAAGACTAGGGGAGATATGGAGGAGGAGAGATAAAGAGAAAGAGGAGGGGAGATGTACAGGGAAGAGATAGTAAAAAAAAGGTTAAGTAAACAGAAAGATGAGAGAGAAAGGGGAGAAGAGGCAAGAGGATGAGAAATAAAGAGAAAGCTGGGAAGATAAAGAGAACAAAGAGAGATAAGGGGGGAGGTAGAAAGAGATAAAAAAGAGGAGGTAAGGTAATGAGAAGGTGGATCAAAGAGAAGGGGGAGAGATACAGAGAAAGAAGAAAGCTAAAGAAGAGAGAGATAATGAGATATAGAGAGATAAACAAAAAGGGGAGGAGAAAAAAAAGCAAAGGGAGAGCTGAGATAAAGAGAAATGGAAGAGATAATGAGAAAGGGAAGGCTCAAAGAGAAGGTGAGAGATTAATGAGTGTTTGTATGTTAGAGCAAGCGAGCATGTACATGCAAGGGCAGGTGTAAACCAGCATATTAATTATTCATGGGCAGGCATTTGTAAAAATATATGCGTGTATTTTGAAAATCCGTCCATTACTGTTTCGGCCTAAAGGGTATAGAATGAATAAAGGGTGCACGTGAGAGGAGCCCTGACTGAGAGGAGACCTGAGACTCTGAAGGGAGACTTCTGTGGCTGCAATCTGGGTGCAGGGTAAGTTCTGTAAAAGGAATCTGCACAAGTTCTGTGGGGGGCTATCTGAGTGCTGGGGCAAGTCCTTATGTACATATAATAAAGGTTAAATGGGATGTCGAAAGCAGATAGACTTGGTTAAAGAAATTGTGTTAATGTATAAACGTTTTGCAAATATTTGTGTGTGTGTATACTGTATACCACTCCCAAAGCAGACGCCACTGCTATTCAATATGCTGTGGGCTCTAGCCCCGGATCTTTTGGAAACCTAGAAACACCCCTGCCAACAGTACAAATCCTTGACATAGTTAATGTAGGGTAGTATATAAGTATATGTTCATCCAGATATCTTACTTTTGGAGGCAATTATAAAATATATGTTCTTCCAAATAAAACCGGCTCAACACAACCTGACACTTTACTATTACCAAATGCATGCAACCATAAAACTGAACTAAAATTACACCCTACCCCCCGGAAAAAAAAAACACAAGGCTTGGTGACATAAGTGAGAAGAAGGACCGACATATGCAAAGGTTTTTCAGATATTGGCTGCTAACAGTCACATCTATTTAACTAAACAAACACATACATTCTAATGAATACATAGTTTTAAATGTAGTCATCTTGTGCTTCTCTTGCTCTCTCTCTCTCTCTCTGATCTTTGTTCCTCTTTTAATTATTAGAACTTGATATCAGGTGAGATAGTGCTGGACATTAATCAAGAGATGAAGAGGACCACAGACCAATGCAGTGTACAATGAGTCAGTCTCCATCTTTGAAGCTACACACCCTAACTGTATCATAACAGTGACAATATAATAGAAGATGAGCACATCCAGTTTTCATAGGTACCAATGACTTCTACAAGCCTTCTCATAAACATGTTGGGATACTTTGCCTTCCTTGTTGACCCAATGCTAACCCCCGTAAGCTAAACTAAAGAAAAGCCAAACCCTCTGAACAAGACTTGCCAAATTACTTCACATAATCATACTACTCCTACATGGCACATAATTGTCAAATAGCTTTGGGAATTCAAAAATAAATGGAGGATGGTACAGTTTTCTTCGTAGGACAGAGAAATGTCCTCTGCTGGAGTTTTATTTTATTACAATTTACAGCCAATGTATTTAAAAATAATTGACTCCAATCATTTTGAGTATCATGTTTTAATTTATATCATAAGGAGTCAATAAAGCTGCTGGTAAAACTAAGAATCTGAAGTTATACTTCAACCCTTTCCAAGACAAATATTATGCTGGAACATTACCACGTTACACAGGTAACTTTTTTACTTAGAGATATGTTCAAAAAACAATTAATCAAATGAGGAAACTTTATTGTGTGCACATCAATACATAAATGGAACAAACCTACTACGAACACACATTCAGTTGCTAAAGCTTATAAGAAGCAGGCCAAGTAGACAAGAAGTCTGACAAAAGCTGCGACCGGCATTTAAATTTAGCAAGGCACATCTCTGGATTATGTTAAATTCTTTGTCTGGAATATGTCTGTTTGTAGTTTGTTTTCTGTTGTGACTTGTTTTGCCTGTGCGTGATTGCTTAGTAAGACAATGACATTAGCAGGACCCTATCTCTATAACAATCTCTATAACAATCAAAAACACTTGGTGATAGTAAATAAGTAGTAAGATTATCTCATGGAAATGAAGCTATTCATCTCATCATGATCCAAAAGATTGCTCATCAAAGGATTTGGAAATCAATATTAAGGAATAATATGTCCAATTGCCAAATCTTCTTAAATGTAGACTGTAACTAAAATTTCAAATATTTGTGTATTAAGTTCTTTAGCCACTTGTGACAGGTCACAATTAACATTTTTGAGCTTCAGACTTAAAGTAATAACAGAACAGGGTCGAGAAAATTCACAATGGTAAGACATATTCTGGTTTATGGATTTAAAACTCACCAGAAATGCAGGTTTTAGGACATATAAAAAGCAGCTTTTATGTTGTAGATGCTCTAAGAAATCAACAATGGCTCAAGATGGAAACCGAGTTGGTTAAAAAAACAAACGCATTGTAACATAGCACGGAAAAACACATCAACTGTGAGACAGTATAAACAGCGATAGTTGTTTATACTATGGGGAGAGTTCCACTCCCATATTGTGTAGTAAAAGTTTAATGCATGAGAATCTACTCATTGTTATTTTTCTGCTTTCTTAAAAAAGGCATACTCTTTTAGTCCTAAAATAGTTTTTGTCAGATATAAAATTGTACTATAACCCAATATCTTATTAAATTGACATTCTGAAAAAATTCTGGTGTGCCCTCATGCCACACACGCGCGCACACACACACACACACACACACACACACACACACTGTAGCTCTCAGGTAGATCTAGAATAGGATCATCGCAGCAGAAAATGGAGAAAGCTGCCCCCTAGCGGTCGACAAGGGACACTGCTACAGATGGAGCTGAATGTAGTACACGGGTACAGCAAAGGCAAAGCAGACACACTGGCATAGAGCAGAAGAATCAGAACCCAACTGTGGTCAGGAGCCAGGAACCAATAATGAACAAACATGGGTCAGGCAAAAGTGTAGCTGGGGTCACGAAACACAATTCAGGGCAGGCGGTAATCAGCGGTAGTCAGTAAACAAGCAGAATTAAATACCAAAGGTTCAGAGATAATCAAAATGCTAGTGAAGTACAGAGGTACTGTTAGGTTACAAAGTGAGGGATAAATATCCCTCCTAGCTTGAGGATCCTCCTACCTGTTTAATTAGGGGGTGGAGAAAATTGATAACGGGCCCCTTTTATTTCCTTTAATGAATATTCATGAGATAGTCGTCCACTCATGTAGTCATGATGCGTGCCCCGCTCTGATCTACTGATGTTCGCGGGGGCGCAAGTGTTGGAACTGGGAGGACCTACTGACAGCTCAGCAAGGGGCTGAGCGTGGGGACTGCATCTCAGCTCCCCTGCAAGACTAATGTGTTTTTCAAATTTACTTTAAAATGAAGGGTCTGTCCCCATTCTAAACAAACACTATTGGTCCCAGAACCTGACATGTGTTATTTGCCCAAATATGTCATTATAAAATATGGGGCTGGTATGAAATTTTTTCCTGGGTTGGTTTTAATTCCCATTTTGGTCCTGAGCAGTGGTCCTGCTGCTAATTGGTGGCTGCTGTTAGCCATGGTCGGTGACAGTAGCAGAGGATATGATATTATGTCCTTGGCCATGAGGCTAGTTTTGTGGAGCTGTAATATTAAGCCCTAAACCCCCCCCATCCCTGCCCTGTGGGATAGAGGAAAAACTAAGAAAACATTTTAAAAAAGTAATTAAATCATTTAAAAAATAACCTCCTACCTCTAAGTCCACCTTAAAAACCCCAATAAATTGCCCTTTTATATATTATTTTTAATGTATTTGTATAGGGAGGGGCAAGGACTTGTCAAGTCACCTCACACCCGTTTGAGTTCCGACTTGTATTTTTATCTCACAGGTTAATTAGTTTGTGAGTTGCCTGCTGTTTTACATAACTATTCAGGCTTTGCACTCCACGGATAAATATAAAGTGGTTTAATGTACAATAAAGTTCCGGTATACATGCATAAGTGCCTAAGTGCATAAGCTGGAAGCACTTACAGGTTAGTGAATAGGCTTGATTGGCTTGTTCAAACATTTGGCTAAGCGATATGAGTTCCTTGGTTTAAATGGCAAAAAGATTGATTGCTGACACCACTTCCATATTAACAACTAGGAAAAACAGCAGAATATAGATCGGACCAGTCTTAGTACAACAAACTTCATAGTGTGTTTTCCAGGGTAAGCATTTTCTGCTGGTAATTTCTGAATATATCATTACATGGTGTACTGTATTTTGACCATGACACCAAAATACTCTTGGTATTTGCTGTGTGGTGAGTGATTCTTGGTTCAAGCTTGCTTTTCCATTTCCCTTGGACTAATAAAAACAATGTGTATTACATATACTTCTTTCCAGATCCTACAGGGTCAAAGTATTCTGTTGAGCAACAGATAGTAGTAATTCATATGATTTTCCTCTAACTGTTCATTAAGTAGAGGACACCGCATTCCATGGTCATGTCCCAGATAAACATTTATACGTTCTGTAATATCATAAATGGAACTGATATGGCATTACATAACCTTCATTCTCTGTAATTAATGACTTATTTGCTGATCTAGTCTTGCCATTATTATATTCCAAGAAGAGAGTTATTTAAATGTCAAATAAAGCTTACAGAACTAAATTGCGGTGAATATTGTGATACCAAAGGACATGCAATTACTAAAATTTTACATCAATAACAAATATTGAGATTAATTCAGTAGTGAAAGAATAACTTAAAGAAATATACTCTGAGTATCTTATATTTTTAGGCTTAAATGTATTTAAGAATATTCAGAATTCAGTAAATGATTTCATTATGTTTGATAAAATTATGAGAAGAGTCCTAGGCCTGACCAAACTCTACCCTCTCCAGAGGCCTGTGTCGCAGTGGCTACTTTGTGTGTAACAAGAGGATATGACATCATAGCCTACTGCTCTGCACAGTAAAGGGTACTACAAAGTGGTTTTGTATGTCTTGTGTTTTGCTAGCATTGAAAGAATCTAGCAACAGATCTTTGTTTGTTGAAAGAACATGGATGTGGAAATTATTTTTCCTTACCAGACTTGTTGATGGGAATGCCCATCCTATCAAAAGATAAATTACATTTTTAAAATATAGAATTACAGAAATATATCTGTAAATTGTACTTACTGCAAGTCAACTTATCTAACTAAAAATAGGGGTGTTTAATAATATTACATTTATGCTATTTTGAGCAGATATGCTTCTCAGCCATTATAAAGTTTTAAAAAGACCTTTATGACAGGAAAAGGGCTATGTCATAATAATGTTAGGTTAAACACTGTACAATTACAGTACAATCTGCTTTATGAAGTCACTGCTCTATGGGGCATGTACATCGTCTCCGAAACTACCTTGATCATAATTTCTATACAGCTACTGTATATTTTTCCATGACTGCACTTATTGTACCTCTTATTTTACTGTAAATGTTAGTGTTACGTACATCTTGAATAAAAAATATGCATGCATACACATGTAATGAAACAGAAGTATAGTAATTACTGTACCCCCACCCCAAAGAAATTTGAGCCAATTTCCTATGGAAATGACGCTGCACAGTTACTTAGGGAAAACCAAACGTATCGTATTAAAAGTTATTGTATTAAAATCCCCATAGCTTGTGTTTATGAGTATCTGTCTGTAATTCTGATGGCAAAACAACTAGCATATTTGATCAATTTCCTGTTATCAACCACCGTTACAAAGTCCACTTCAAAAATCAAAGGAAATAATGTGGAAGACCAATCATATAGATCACGAGAATAGAAAGTTAATATAGCTGCCCCCACTTGTGGAAACGTAATATCTATAGCTTTCGTATATAGAACTGTTAAATGTATACTTTGGGAAAAGGGAGAGACATACTATGTCTGGATGATGAAGAGTACAACATAGCTTGTTGCAAGAAACAGAAGAAATGTAATAAATAAATAAATAAACAAATAATAAAAATAGGACACTTCTAGCCAAAATGTCATAACATAGCATTAGAAATAAATAAAACAGAAACACTACATCTGGAATGTGGATTACATTGCATGAGAAAGAAAGAACAAAATGCAAAGAATTGTTGGTAGTAAAATGTAAATGAATATAAGACGTCTTTATGATGATCACCAAGGGAACATCTGCATAACACATTGTGAAGTCTGCAATGGGGATCTACCCTTTAGTTAAGGTCAAAGATATTTTGCAATGTAAAGTATTATATATAACAAGGAAAGCTTTAAAATCGCATATAGACTTATACAGTACAATCTCAGGTATAATGCGTACACTAGAAAAGGTCACTGATAAATGATCAGTGACCTAAACAGTCATTAATTATTGGTCAAATAACAACGTATTAGGGTAAAAGCTGTAAAATAATAATATTGTAAAATAAAGACTGTAATCACACCAATCAAAAACCAGTGATCTGACAGTAAACCGTTACATAATTAAAATGTAAAAAAAATTAAAATATTTATTTTTTATTAATAATGTAAGTGTGTGTATATGTGTGTTTTTTTTGTTTTTGTTTTTTATCTTGCTGGAGAGTGTAACTGACAGCAACGGACCTGGAAATAGCTTCCAGGTCAGTTCTGTTGAAGATTTTTTGTCATAGGAGCACAGCATTGATTGTGAATTGAAGGCATAAACTTTAACCCCTTCATTAACCCCTTCAATATTTGTTTAGACGTAATATTGAGTAGACCAAAGAGCTAAATTGTCAGTTCTGTCAACATTAAAACATTAAGGTTAATATGGCTACATATTACAGAGTGAAAATGGTCCGGAAGCATGTATACAAGGCGTTTTTACTATGACTCACAGAAAAAAATATGACTTTAGCCGTGCAAAGAAGATATTTTCATAGGGATCACCCAAGGACATCTATGGGAATGTTGCTTATCCTATGCTAGATATCCTGTATAACATCTCACCATAGGTCCCCCCTTAATACTAAGAAGAAAAATAGATTCATCAGTTTTTCAGGTGGATTCTACTAAGGGTGTCATACATGGGCTTAATGTGGAATCCCAAAAATTCTCATAAGATGATTATATGTAAAATGATCATAGAACATTAATATATTGTTATCTCTGTGGGCCAAGCTTCCTGATTGTATATAATGTAATAAAACAAAAACCAGAACAGAGGTAACGGGTTAATGTCACACCACCTATGAATGTTGTAGACCTCATATACCATCAAGAAATATTGTGGATGGGAACCTAGCTCTTTTACTTTTGATGGCTCTTTTACCTATGTGGTATATAGGCTACAAAAAATTGGGTTCTCTTGGCTGGAATTGCCTTTCCTCTATTCTTTAAAAGCCTTTTTGCAAACATAAAGTCCTATGTATAATAACTTAGTAAATATTAATAGACTAAAAGAAATGCATAAGCCTAAACCTTGTCACGGTTTCACCCTGAATCCCAGGGGCCTCATTTAGAACCTTATCCTGTACAGCCTTGCCCTATAAGTAGCTGCTGCTTTCTGCAAACATTCTGCCATTTGGCTCCCTGATCTGTTGCTACTTGCAGTGCCCTGCCTTAGGGTTATTCAGCCAAGCGCCCTGTCTGAGGGCTATTCTGCCAAGTTCCCTATCCAAAGGCTATCCAGGCAAGCGTCCTGTTCGAAGTCTATCCAGCCAAGCACCTTGTCTGAAGGCTATCCAGCCTAGCGCCCTGTCTGAGGGCTATTCTGCCAAGTTCCCTATCCAAAGGCTATCCAGCCAAGCGCCCTCTCCGAAGTGTATCCAGCCAAGCACCCTGTCCGAAGGCTATCCAGCCTAACGCCCTGCCCGAAGGTTAATGTTTTAATATCAGTACAAAACAAGTAAATTATTACATTGTCTGGCATTCAGAAATAGGCACATTCAAATGAAAGTGTATTAAGACTTGGTCTAAGAAGCATTGTCTTATTATAATCATTCTGTTAGCCTCCAAGAAAAATAAAAAAAATGAATATTAATTCCATTGGTTCCCATACTGATAAAACCACTTTGTTACTTTGCACTTTTTTCTACATATCTTATGGCACTTAAGCTTGCCTACCCAGCCCATACTTGGCTAAATATAACACATCTTTGAGTAAACACCCGGACATTATTTTGGGATTATAATTAATTAGCATATAAATTATTTGGCAGACAGAATAAAACTTTTCTTTTCATGTTGTTTTCTCTTATAATGATCTTAAGATCGTATTGCACGATTAACTTCAAAGACCTGATTAATGAGATTGAAATTTAAGATTGGTTTTATATGTTTGAACTCTATGCAAAATTGAGTTATGTACAGTGCTGGGTGTTGTGAGCTCATGCTTATGAAACTCCAGCAGTTACGAATATATGTCAGTCCGCAGTACAGCCAGCAAAAGTGTTTCTTATATCAAATCCATTAAATAAACATGAGAATGCTGCATTGTAATCCCTGCAAAAGGTGATGCAAAAGCAATGCTCAGAAGGGATAACTACTGGAGGTCTAGGACTAGTTTTCCTGTAAATCCAAGAGCTTGCAAGTTGTCGCAGAAGTACTACCAATTGTGTGTGAATGTACGAGTGCTTGTGAGTGCTTATGCCTTCGTACTTCAGGAAACCTGGCGTCAATCTTAAAGAGGAATGTTTTGTGTTAAAAATTCAAAAATAAGGTGCTGTATACTAATGCAGGTTAAAACCTTGGTTTAACGCATTTTGTTCAACTAGACATCCTTTATCTGCAGACATGGAGGCTGGCAGTTTAAGTCATATATTGATTGACTTTCATACACCACTGACTGAGCTGGTTCTTTCAGGCATGCTATGGTAATTGTGTCAGCTCTGACCAATGGCATACATGGGAGGGGGTAAGTCCTCCCCCAGGGACTACTCATCAGGGGGGGGGGACTGACACACATGAGCATGGGTGTGTATGTGATAGTGTGCGTGAGCATGAATGTGTATATGTGTGTGAGTCCTTGAATGCATATGGGTAAATGTGTCAGCATGAATGTAAATATGTAACATATTTTGTTGCTACAAAGTCAAATGTGAGCTCAAATTTGAGTCTTCTGAAATCAAGCTTCACCGTTGGCCAAACCCATAAATGTTTTCCATAGTCGCCCGAATTAGTCCCACCCCTTTTAGTATCTATTTTGTCCCAGTAATACCATCATGCCTCTGATGGCATTACTACCAGCTTTTTCAGGATCATTTAAATACCACAAAATGTTACACACATTGTTGCCAAAGGAATTACATGTACAAACCACATGTATGATAAAAAAATGTATCCTATTACGAGGTATTAGTTAAATACAAAATACAAACAAGTTACTGTCCTAAACGAAAAGGCTAGTTTTATTAGATTTCCTGGTTTCCCGGTAAGGTCTAGTAGACATTTTTTAGTGAGCTTTTAAAAAGATATTTGTACAGTCTATAGCAAATTCCCAGCAGACGTCTTCCAACCAAAAAATGATGGTAGCTGCAACACAAAGAGATCTGTTTTCCCACTGACATAGTATGTGATTGAATAAACATTCCTCACTGTGCAAATCTTATGCTACAATGCTACGTTTGTCAAGTTTGATAATTTGACACATTTGTCTTAATCTGTTACACAAAACACTTACAGTAGATTGTGAGTATTGGCTACAGCTGCTGGGAAACATCAGGGAAATTAAAAACGCATGGCTGTACCATTCAAGCTCCCTGAGATACAAAGGTGTTAAAATCTGTCGCCAATGTAGCATGATGGTTGGAAACATAAATCTCTGTAATTTTATTCAACTGGTTAGTATTCATTGTGTCAGATGTCCTACATACTCAATGGAGTAAGGATTCTTAAATTAATTTTAAATTCAATGTTTATTTCATAAAATATTAAATATTTAAATATTTTTAAATATTAAAATTTAATTACTCTTCCTTATTCCTTTTGGCTAACATCTGCATCCTCACCTGCCTGGCAGGTATCTGAGCCATTCGTGTTTAATTACTAAAGGTTGT
Source organism: Spea bombifrons (assembly GCF_027358695.1). NCBI lineage: Eukaryota > Metazoa > Chordata > Amphibia > Anura > Pelobatidae > Spea > Spea bombifrons. The sequence goes on from NC_071089.1 coordinate 36,745,332, forward strand.
GCACAGTAGAGTTGGCAAATGAAAACATAGGCACACAGATTTTCACAGCAGATGAGAACCATTTGGCCCATCTTGTCTGTCTGTTTCCCCCCCCCCTGCTTTAAAGACTTAAATCTTGTTTTAGATCTATGATAGCCATGCGGCTATCCCGTTCAAGCTTAAATTCTCTGTAAACATCAACCACTTCTGCTGGGAGGCTGTTCCACTTATCTACTGTGACGGGAACCTTCTATTTTTACATTACACAGTGGCCTCCTCTCTGAGTCTTGGGTGTTTCCCCAGTCTGGCTCACATGCTCCCTTTATTCAATCTATAACCTTTAGGCCCAAAACAGGAACAGAAAAGGATAGACTGTCAGAATACACGTATACAGTACACTTACAAACTCCTCCTCATTATCTCTCCCCTATATCTGTCTAGTTTCTCTCTATCCTATCTCTCCCAATCACTCACATTTTCCTTTCTGATACCCTTCATGGCACGCAGCAGTGAGGCTGGACACACTCCCCGTTAGAGAAGATCAGTGCCACAGAGGAGGCACCCCCAAGCTATCTGCTCTTGCCTATAGGTAGCGCAGGCCCTGGTTGTATCATTTAAACGCGAGAGGTTGAACATTAATTTGTACATAATTATAGTGGATGTGGCTAGATAGATAGATGAAGAATAAAGCAGATTATTATTATTATTATTTTTATATCACCGTCATATTCCACAGTGTTATACAATGAGTAAACAGGACATAACAAGTAGTATATAACATAACAATTTGACTTATAACAATTTTCAGCTTATGATGCAAGCCGCTGTCTATGTTGCATGATAGTTCTGTTACCGAGCTTTAATAAGAACCTAAGTTGAAATAGAAAAGCTGTAAGTGAGTGAGGATTGAAGTATGACTATGGAAGGATTATAAGGTCTAATAGACAGAACTGCATATTTTGGGTATGTAGGAGAATAATAAATATTCATGGAAGCAGGAAAAGGTTGACAAGTCTCAGACCCCACACACAGTTTTAAGTTTTTATACTATGCATAACGTAAAAATATTTACCTCAATTAATCCTACTGTACAGACTAATTTCCTCTCTTCTTTTGGGGTTCTTTATTAATAATATAAAAGGCACTGTTCTTTGTCTGGCTTCCTGATGCCAAGACTGACTCATCCAAATAGAAAAAGAATGCAATTAGGCAAACTGGAAAAATAGGAAACTTGTGTATCATCTGCATATTTTTAGTCCAAAATGTGGAATGGTTTTGAAAATAATGGAAAATATGCAAAACTGACATCAAAGGAAACGAAAGGTTCAGTTTGTGCTGGACCTTTGTACAGATACACATCATACATCAGCAATCTGTATATGATGATATCATCAGAGCGTTGACATTTAGGAGGTTACGCACAAACCCACGCTATTTACTCTATTTTAGTTTTTTCACAATACATTTTTTTCAAGTAGTTGTGAATCATTTCATTTCTTTCTTTTTCTCACTTCCTTTCTTTCTTTTTTCTTTTCTTCTTTTTTTTTTTCTTTGCATGACCTTATCACTCATTCCCTTCATCCTCCCTTCCAAAGGCATCACCAAAGGAGAGGAACACCTTCATGGAAGGAAATACGTCTATTAAGTATATTCAGTTTAAACATTTAAACATGTCTCACTTTATTTATTTTAAAGTTATTTTCTATTAAAATGAGACAAAAGGGGAAAAATAATTATTATGGTGCAGAGTTGAGTCTGTATAATATTTATATTATGAATATTGATTTTTTTTTGGAAGCATAAGGAATATACAGATTTTGTCGTTTCATTGGAAGCGGAGACTGGTGGCAGCCTGGGGGTGATATGTAAAATTTTTATTTTATGCATGAATTGTATATGTAGGTGTGCTCCTTGTTAAGTAATTTGGTGAAATATCCCCTCTTTAGGATCAGATAATAAAAATAATGAAGTAAACAACAAAAATCAAAAATCTCTATCAAATAAGATGAAAATTGTAATATCCTTGTATTGAAACATTTTTAAACATCCAAACCCTATCCCTGTCGGTTAGTCATTTCCTTGACCTTAGAGACACTAAATTGTGTACTAACAATAAAATCTACAGTTTACTGCAGACAGCTAATTATTTTTAATTGTTGGTGACTCCAGAACCCCATGAGCAGACTGGATTAAGTTTTCCACTCACAAAAGTCTGTTAAATTTCAAGTTATTAGCCAATGTTGCTCACATATCTGACAGTAGATCACTATAATCATTTAAGCTTTTGCAGAAGTCCAAAAGGAACCATTTGCGTCTTAAGTCCACATCTAATTGCTAATATTAATAGAGATCACTATTTTTTATGTATGAATTAATTGGAAGAAACAATTGAAGAGTCACAAGATCTTCACACAGATAAGATAGACTACTACTTATTACTTGAATTTATTTACTTATTTTTGTTTTATTTGGTAATTCAGAATTAGAATTTTTTATGTAATACTTTTATTAAATATTTAAAAAGGTTTATTAGTATGTGTGGATTGGAGTAGAGTGGCATTCTGAAGGCCAGAGTTGCTGTAGATGTGGGATGCTACTGTCTCTGCCTGGAGTTAAACGGTGCTTCAGAGTTCTGCTAATCAACTCAGATTCAAACTATGTATGTATGGTGAGGTTAACAATGTCCCATGCCTGCCCCACCCTGCTGCATTAACTGTGACGTGGGATTAACTGCAATAATAAAATATATATTATATGCAGCAGTTATTGTCCCCTGGGGCAGAATAAAGTTTTGTGCCCCTCCCCATCTGGTTGTAAGCCTACAGCCTCACGCCTGCACACACACACACACACACCTGTCTATACATGCATACATTTACTGCCCTTACACAGACACCTACACTGCCCTTATACACACACACACATACACTGTTTTTAAACACACCTGCCTATGCATGCATACATTTTCTGCCCTTACACACACACACACACACTGCCCTGACAGACACACTGCCTTTACACCTGCTTCTCCATACCTGCATGCATATAGTCCCCTTACACACGCAAACACTGCCCTTACACATATCTGCTCATACACCCATACACTGCCCTTACACACACATACACTGCCCTCACACACATCTGCCTATACACACACATATACACGTACACTTCTCATTCACATGCCTGTCCATACATACACACATATACTGCTCATATGCACACACAGGCACTGTCCTTACACACACACACAAATGCACTACCCATATCATTAACATTTCCCTTTCACTGGAACTAAGGAGCCTAGGACAAACACTAAAACTGCCCCAGACCAAACTTTTCAGTAGGCACTGGGCATATTGGTAGGTAGGTGTTCAATGAGGTTTGTCTAGGCCTTAGCACCAAGTTTGTCATGCTGGAACAGGAAACTGGGGCCATAAAGTTGGAATCATACAATTATCTAAAATGAATTTGTATGCATTAGCATTACCCTTCACTTGAACTAAGGAGCCTAGCCCAAACCCTGAAAAACATCCCCAAGCCATTATTCACCCCCCATCAAACTTTACAGGAGGAACTATGCATTACCATAGGTAGTGTTATCCTGACATCCACTAAACCCAGATTAGTCTACCAGACTTCCAGATTGTAAAGCTTGATTCATCACCACTGGTGAAACTACAGGGGTTGCAGTGGTTACAGATGCGACTGGGCCTATACCTCTAGGGGGCCCGGTGTGACCCCTGCGACCCTTTCTTCCTTTCTCCTCATACCAGTATAAAACAGTTTAGAAAGGGCCATTCCAACCCGGACCGAACCGATACAGATTAGGAGGGCCCTTTCTAAACTATTTTGAACTGGCACGTGGAGACAGGAATGTATTGGGGTCACGTGACGTCACACGATGAGATATATGTATATTTGTCTATCTATCTATCTATCTATCTATCTATCTATCTATCTATCTATCTATCTATCCATCTATATATACTCAGGAGCAGTGGAAACGTGTTCCCTGGAAATGAACAGGGGCATAACAATAAACCGACAGGCCTCGGTGTGAAAAAATTGCCCCTGGCCCCCCAACTTCAACAGCTAGTCTGTGCCATCATTGCCCCCCTTCCTACATACAACATATTTAAACACACACAAGTTAAACACACTTACTCATACTAACACATACTCCATCTCACCCCACTTAGACAATTACACACCCATTCTCACACACAAGTACACATGCATGCTCACACACACAAGTACACACATATAGTCTGAGTCTAGTGACGGTGTGCTTTACACCAAGCATTGAAACCAGACTAAATTGGTCAAGCTCTGAAACCCATATCATGAGGCTCCCACAGTGCTTGTCCTGTTCTGCTGATCTTGCTTCCGGGGGCCATTTGGAACTATACTAGCAAATGCAGAGGACTGAGGCAGATATAGCAGGGCAGAAATTTCACAAACTGATTTGTGGCAAGGTGGCATCCTATGGCAGTGACACATTTAAACCCTTAAGACCAGCACAATTGTGATGTTTTCTCTATGTCTTTCTAAGACCATTATTTCTCATTTAGTAAACCCACATAGGGGGGGGCAAGTAGGGCTTTTTTTTTTCAAAAAACAAAAAATACCTTTATTCATACACTGTGTGTACCATGTTATTTTCTATGATTTTTTTTAAATAGGATTAAAGAAAACATTTATTCACACTTTACCTGAATAGAAATTATTCACAGTGAAAAACACCAAAGTACATTGCATAAAAGTTGCCCTGATTTTAAAACCCTATACTATAATTTTTATTTATAATCTTTATTTTTTTAGTTTGGTTTTTAACCCCTGCCTAACCTACTCTATTTCCACACTACCCCCACAACACCCAAAAATAATATATACAAAATTAACCCCTTAGGGTCAGGTAAAAAACATTTACTAGTGTTTCCCATCTCTCTCCAGCTTACAAACAGTAAAGTCACTGACCCATTCTACTGCCAATGTTTGTCTATGGAAATTACATGCCTATGTGCTTGATTTTATATGCGTGTTTGGTTTGGCTGAAACACCTACAATCAATTATTAGGGAGGGTGTCTGCATACATTTGGTCATATGATGTACAAACCTCAACCTACCTGCCAGCCACTTATCACTAAGTTCCCCAGGTAGGGTGATGAAAGCTATCCAATGCACTCTTTGGGTGCCAGGACAGTGAATGGAAAAATCACTGAGCTCACCATATCCGATGGGTGAGTTGAGCGTTATTAGTAAATATGCAATCCGATGTGTTGTACTGACTGTAAACTCATGCATACAGCCAGCTTGCACGCACTCACTCACATCTTAGTGAATATTCCAGGAGCTGAGAATTCAACACACCCACTTTACTGAATTCCCAAGTTTGATTAAAGGGACTCTGTTTTGGAAGAATACCTATTTAAGTACTCACAAAGAAAAAAGAAAAATGAGACAACATGAAAATGTAAAGGGACCGCTCAGCTATCACACGCAACAAAGTGCATACGATTGCAGGATTGTCCCTTTGATAGTTTAACCCTTTTTCCTAAATATCTTTTTAATTCAGAAAGTTGACCGTTTCTATCTATGTCTCTTTCTTCAGTTAAAGACAGCTGTGATTCCTATAAATAGTAGCAAAAACAGGAGAGAAATATTGACGTTGCTAAAACTTCGTAGAAATTAATTTTCTCTGCACGTGTATAAAGTAATTGGACCCATAAGTATGAATTTAAAGAGGAACTCCCTCCATATATATAGCTTTAATACTAGCATCACTTAACACGTTTTGGAAATATAGTGTCATTTCAACAACAGTGTTTCATTGTCTGAAGAAACTGTATTATGTTTTGATGCTGCATTTAGTTATAAAACTGTTACATTGAGCAGAATAGGTGGAACAGCAACTTAAATATTTAGCCACTGTGCAATATTAAAACATGCATGTCTGTAATATATAGCAGGTAGCAACATCTACTAAAATAAATATTTTTACAACACAACTTATGTATCTCCAGTTTCTGCTTTGAATATATGTATTGTAAGAAGCACTACATACACTGTTGGAGCTATTTAAATAAATAATAATAATAAATAATAATAATTGTATTATAGTTACTTAACATATTTATATTATGACACTCTCTACTAGAATTGTTTTTATTTGCACATGAATTAATATGCTGTGCTTAAAAGTTCTAAGACTTTATGGAGTTTTAACTTAGTGTGTGAAAAGCAAATACACAAACAGAACCCATCAGCAATTTATTCTTGCAGCTCATAACTACAACACCCAGCATATGGCCATCAGGAGCCTTATGTGTATGATGGGAGTTGAAGTCCTAAGCAGTGAGGAGTTCAGATGGTTCGTGAACATCCATTAACATTCCCTCTGTAACCCAGCACAGAAAGTCACAGTTTGTCTAGAGCTGTCTGCCCATTGTCAGTTTTTCTAATGGTTCTGTTAAAAATAAGTCAGAGATCCTTCCCAATCAATGCCTCTGTAACTTTGTAAGAGGGTTTTCATAAAAAAAAATCTTCTTCTGACATAAGAAATCCCTCCAGTTATTTATAGATCCTTTTCTCTGACGAAACAAAAGAAGCCAAGGAGGTTTTTGACTCCATCTAACCCCTCCTCACCAGACTGGGAATGTCCTCCTTATTCACAGAAGGGGGCAGGCTTCAACATCACCTTCAGGAAGACCAGAGCATTCAGTCAGGTCTAAGGAGGATTATGTCATCAGACAGAGGAATGATGTTTTTTTTCTTTCTTTCTTGAAAGTGCTTCCTTATGGGAGTGATTGACAGCATGGAATGGAAAGCAGACTATATAAATGGCTTTGAGCCTTTCTTCCTCATGCATTCTAGACAAGGCTCCCCTTAAGTAAAACTTACCCATTCTGGAGAATATAAGAAATCTAAGGCATTTTTGGTCTCCTTTTTAAAACAAAAAAATAATTATTAACACACTTTGGATTGGATAAGAAAGAAAGAAGAACTTGAATCACTTTTCCTCCACAATCAGGTACTTTTTTTCTTCTTTTGTTTTAATATAATTTTAATGTATAATTCAAAGACGTTTTCTGAATCATGCTATTATTCATCTGGTCTCACTTAGATGTAAAATGATTTTATTATAGGGGGTTTCAAAGTGTTTTGTGTGCATTTATATGTAACTGGAGTAAAGGAAGACCACAGTTTCTTTAACCCTTTAAGTGCCAGATGGGCACTTTTTAAGAAATGGGCTTTTTCTACTTTTGAGTCCTAAAATGGTTAAATGATTTATGTCAGCTGTAGTGAATAATGGTAATAAAGTACAACTGGAGTCAAGCTATCAGACAGTTTCAAATCAGTGGTCATGCCATCAGACGCTTTTTCTTTAGATTAGCAAAAGGTGCCTTAGACCTGGAAATGTGATAATAATCATAAAATGTTACAATTTTAGTGGATTTTGCAGAGTTCTCACACAAATATATCTCCCTGCAAAATTAGATACGTTTATTAAACAAATTAAAGGTAAATATCCGCTCATATCTAGCAAATTACCTTTTATAACATTTCTGCATATATTACAAAATTCCACCGTTGGACCAACACATTTACACTGCACATATCTCACACACACACCCCTTTATAATATCTTACAATATGGTGCATTTTTACTGTGGAAATTTAAAGATATAGCACCCCAAATAGCAGTGCAGTACTTGATAAATGTCATATTTCAACATTCTACATGGGGTTAAAAAAAAAATCCCCCCATTGGACCAACACAGTTACACTGCACATATCTCAAACACAACCCCCTCTATTATTTCTGAGAATATGGTGCATTTTTACTGTGGAAATTTAAAGCTATAGTGCCCCAAGTATCAGCCCGGTAGAAAGCAACCGTAATTTTTCAACATTCTACATGGGGTTGAAAAAAATTCCCCCATTGGACCAATACAGTTACACTGCAGATATCTCAAACACATGCCCCTCTATTATTTCTGAGAATATGGTGCATTTTTACTGTGGAAATTTAAAGCTATAGTGCCCCAAGTATCAGCCCGGTAGAAAGCAACCGTAATTTTTCAACATTCTACATGGGGTTGAAAAAAATTCCCCCATTGGACCAATACAGTTACACTGCAGATATCTCAAACACATGCCCCTCTATTATTTCTGAGAATATGGTGCATTTTTACTGTGGAAATTTAAAGCTATAGCACCCCAAATATTAGCCCAATACATAGCAAATGAGATTTTTTAAAAATCTACAGGGGTTAAAAAAAATTCCCCCATTGGACCAATACAGTTACACTGCAGATATCTCAAACACATGCCCCTCTATTATTTCTGAGAATATGGTGCATTTTTACTGTGGAAACTTAAAGCTATAGCGCCCCAAATATCATCCCAGTAGACAGCAACTGGCATTTTTCAGCATTCTACAGAGGGTTAAAAAAAATTCCCCATTGGACCAATGCAGTTACACTGCAGATATCTCAAACACATGCCCCTCTATTATTTCTGAGAATATGGTGCATTTTTACTGTGGAAATTTAAAGCTATAGCGCCCCAAATATTAGCCCAATTCATAGCAAATGGGATTTTTCAAAAATCTACAGTGGGTTAAAAAAAATTCCTCTATTGGACCAATTCAGTTACACTGCAGATTTCTCAAAGACATGTCCCTCTATTATTTCTGAGAATATGGTGCATTTTTACTGTGGAAATTTAAAGCTATAGCACCCCAAATATCAGCCCAGTAGACAGCAACTGCCATTTTTCAACATTCTACAGAGGGTTAAAAAAAATTCCCCCATTGGACCAATATATTTACACTGCACATATCTCAAGCACACCCCCTTCTATTATTTCTGAGAATATGGTGCATTTTTACTGTGAAAATTTAAAGCTATAGTGCCCCAAATATCAGCCCAGTAGACAGCAACCGTCATTTTTCAACATTCTACAGGGGGTTGAAAAAAATTCCCCCATTGGACCAATACAGTTACACTGCAGATATCTCAAACAAGTGCCCCTCTATTATTTCTGAGAATATGGTGCATTTTTACTGTGGAAATTTAAAGCTATAGCGCCCCAAATATTAGCCCAATTCATAGCAAATGGGATTTTTCAAAAATCTACAGAGGGTTAAAAAAAATTCCTCCATTGGACCAATTCAGTTACAGTGCAAGTATCTCAAATACACCATCCTCTATTATTTCTGAGGATATGGTGCATTTTTACTGTGGAAATTTAAAGCTATAGCGCCCCAAATATTAGCCCAATACATAGCAAATGGGATTTTTTAAAAATCTACAGGGGTTAAAAAAAATTCCCCCATTGGACCAATACAGTTACACTGCAGATTTCTCAAAGACATGCCCCTCTATTATTTCTGAGAATATGGTGCATTTTTACTGTGGAAATTTAAAGCTATAGCACCCCAAATATCAGCCCAATAGACAGCAACTGGCATTTTTCAACACTCTACAGAGGGTTAAAACAAATTCCCCCATTGGACCAATATATTTACACTGCACATATCTCAAGCACACCCCCTTCTATAATTTCTGAGAATATGGTGCATTTTTAATGTGAAAATTTAAAGCTATAGCGCCCCAAAAATCTGCCCAGTATACAGCAACCGTCATTTTTCAACATTCTACAGGGGTTTGAAAAAAATTCCCCCATTGGACCAATACAGTTACACTGCAGATATCTCAAACAAGTGCCCCTCTATTATTTCTGAGAATATGGTGCATTTTTACTGTGGAAATTTAAAGCTATAGCGCCCCAAATATTAGCCCAATACATAGCAAATGGGATTTTTCAAAAATCTACAGGGGTTAAAAAAAATTCCCCCATTGGACCAATATATTTACACTGCACATATCTCAAGCACACCCCCTTCTATTATTTCTGAGAATATGGTGCATTTTTACTGTGGAAATTTAAAGCTATAGCGCCCCAAATATCATCCCAGTAGACAGCAACTGGCATTTTTCAGCATTCTACAGAGGGTTAAAAAAAATTCCCCATTGGACCAATACAGTTACACTGCATATATCTCAAACACATGCCGCTATATTATTTCTGAGAATATGGTGCATTTTTACTGTGGAAATTGAAAGCTATAGCGCCCCAAATATTAGCCCAATTCATAGCAAATGAGATTTTTCAAAAATCTACAGAGGGTTAAAAAAAATTCCCCCATTGGACCAATTCAGTTACAGTGCAAGTATCTCAAACACACCATCCTCTATTATTTCTGAGGATATGGTGCATTTTTACTGTGGAAATTTAAAGCTATAGCGCCCCAAATATTAGCCCAATACATAGCAAATGGGATTTTTTAAAAATCTACAGGGGTTAAAAAAAATTCCCCCATTGGACCAATATATTTACACTGCACATATCTCAAGCACACCCCGTTCTATTATTTCTGAGAATATGGTGCATTTTTACTGTGAAAATTTCAAGCTATAGCACCCCAAATATCAGCCCAGTAGACAGCAACCGTCATTTTTCAACATTCTACAGGGGTTTCAAAAAAATTCCCCCATTGGACCAATATATTTACACTGCACATATCTCAAGCACACCCCTTCTATTATTTCTGAGAATATGGTGCATTTTTACTGTGGAAATTTAAAGCTATAGCGCCCCAAATATCATCCCAGTAGACAGCAACTGGCATTTTTCAGCATTCTACAGAAGGTTAAAAAAAATTCCCCCATTGGACCAATACAGTTACACTGCAGACATCTCAAACACATGCCCCTCTATTATTTCTGAGAATATGGTGCATTTTTACTGTGGAAATTTAAAGCTATAGCTCCCCAAATATCAGCCCAGTAGACAGTAACTGACATTTTTCAACATTCTACAGGGGGTTAAAAAAAATTCCCTATTGGACCAATACAGTTACACTGCAGATATCTCAAACACATGCCCCTCTATTATTTCTGAGAATATGGTGCATTTTTACTGTGGAAATTTAAAGCTATAGCGCCCCAAATATCAGCCCAGTAGACAGCAATTGCCATTTTTCAACATTCTACAGGGGGTTAAAAAAAAATTCCCCATTGGTCCAATACAGTTACACTGCAGATATCTCAAACACATGCCCCTCTATTATTTCTGAGAATATGGTGCATTTTTACTGTGGAAATTTAAAGCTATAGCGCCCCAAATATTAGCCCAATTCATAGCAAATGGGATTTTTCAAAAATCTACAGAGGGTTAAAAAAAATTCCTCCATTGGACCAATTCAGTTACAGTGCAAGTATCTCAAACACACCATTCTCTATTATTTCCGAGAATATGGTGCATTTTTACTGTGGAAATTTAAAGCTATAGCGCCCCAAATATCATCCCAGTAGACAGCAACTGGCATTTTTCAGCATTCTACAGAGGGTTAAAAAAAATTCCCCCATTGGACCAATACAGTTACACTGCACATATCTCAAACACATGCCCCTCTATTATTTCTGAGAATATGGTGCATTTTTACTGTGGAAATTTAAAGCTATAGCACCCCAAATATCGGCCCAGTAGACAGTAACTGCCATTTTTCAACATTCTACAGGGGGTTAAAAAAAAATTCCCCATTGGACCAATACAGTTACACTGCAGATATCTCAAACACATGCCCCTCTATTATTTCCAAAAATATGGTGCATTTTTACTGTGGAAATATGAAGCTATAGTGCCCCAAATATTAGCCCAATACATAGCAAATGGGATTTTTCTAAAATCTACAGAGGGTTAAAAAAATTCCTCCATTGGACCAATTCAGTTACAGTGCAAGTATCTCAAACACACCATTCTCTATTATTTCTGAGAATATGGTGCATTTTTACTGTGGAAATTTAAAGCTATAGTGCCCCAAATATCAGCCCAGTAGACAGTAACTGCCATTTTTCAACATACTACAGAGGGTTAAAAAAAATTCCTCCATTGGACCAATTCAGTTACAGTGCAAATATCTCAAACACACCATCCTCTATTATTTCTGAGAATATGGTGCATTTTTACTGTGGAAATTTAAAGCTATAGCGCCCCAAATATCATCCCAGTAGACAGCAACTGGCATGAGATTCTACCACCTGTCTTTCCCAAAATTTAATTTTGTATTTTTTTCCACACAAATTGTACTTCAGGAATGAATTCATAGCTCCTGGTATGCGTCACTATCGAACATATATAAATAAATATAAATATTTTTATATTCTCATGCATAAAAGGGTTAAAATACCAGCATTTGAAATACTTTGTGGTGTCTAGTTTTCAAAAATATATGGTTTGATGGGGTAAATTGAAGTAGTCTGCTTCAAAGATGATCCAAAGAGGATATAGAGGCAGAATGACCAAATGACTACCTGAATTACGCATGTCCCAAAAGTAGCCTTTTGCCAGCCAAACAATCTGACAAACCTATACATGTGGGGTATCACCATACTCAGGAGATGTTGCTGAACACATATTGGGGGGTTGTTTGACAGTGACATATACCAGGACCTTTATATTTATAACTAAATTACACTATAGCTTTATATTTCCACAGTAAAAATGCACCATATTCTCAGAAATAATAGAAGGGCATGTGTTTGAGATATCTGCAGTGTAACTGTATTGGTCCAATGGGGAATATTTTTTAACCCTCTGTAGAATGTTGAAAAATCCCATTAGCTGTCCACTGGGATGATATTTGGGGCGCCATAGCTTTAAATTTTCACAGTAAAAATGCACCATATTCTCAGAAATCATAGAGGATGGTGTGTTTGAGATACTTGCACTGTAACTGAATTGGTCCAATGGAGGATTTTTTTTTAACCCTCTGTAGATTTTAGAAAAATCCCATTTGCTATGTATTGGGCTAATATTTGTGGCGCTATAGCTTTAAATTTCCACAGTAAAAATGCACCATATTCTCAGAAACAATAGAGGGGCATGTGTTTGAGATATCTGCAGTGTAACTGTATTGGTCCAATGGGGGAATTTTTTTCAACCCCATGTAGAATGTTGAAAAATTACGGTTGCTGTCTACCGGGCTGATACTTGGGGCACTATAGCTTTAAATTTCCACAGTAAAAATGCACCATATTCTCAGAAATAATAGAGGTGGTTGTGTTTGAGATATGTGCAGTGTAACTGTATTGGTCCAATGGGGGGATTTTTTTTAACCCCATGTAGAATGTTGAAATATGACATTTATCAAGTACTGCACTGCTATTTGGGGTGCTATATCTTTAAATTTCCACAGTAAAAATGCACAATATTGTAAGATATTATAAAGGGGTGTGTGTGTGAGATATGTGCAGTGTAAATGTGTTGGTCCAACGGTGGAATTTTGTAATATATGCAGAAATGTTATAAAAGGTAGTTTGCTAGATATGAGCGGATATTTACCTTTAATTTGTTTAATAAACGTATCTAATTTTGCAGGGAGATATATTTGTGTGAGAACTCTGCAAAATCCACTAAAATTTGTAACATTATATGATTATTATCACATTTCCAGGTCTAAGGCACCTTTTGCTAATCTAAAGAAAAAGCGTCTGATGGCATGACCACTGATTTGAAACTGTCTGATAGCTTGACTCCAGTTAAAGTACATGCCTGGTGATTGTTAGAAATTGTTTAAGTTCTCTGTCTTTAAATAATATGGAGAATGGGCTTTTAAGAAGGTGATTTTGTAGTAGCTTGAGACATTCCTTTTTGCTCTGGGATTCCAGCATGTTTCTGCAGCATGTAGAATAAACTACTTTATTTATGAATCCTAGGAGGGTTCGTCTGATACCATTTATATGCCAGGGATTTCCAGCTTTTATGGCTCATTATTTGGCCATGGCTGGATTTGTACTGAAATGGCTTTTTTTTAGGATAGGTGAATCCCTTCACTGTTGGGGTATGAGGTTGGTGTGGCTGGTCCTTCTAGGGTTTCTTTTATTCTTCTTGCTGGCTGTACAGAAAAAAAGCTCACATGGCCCTAAAGGGGTTCAGGGTGAAACTGAACTATGAGTTAGCTACTACAATAAGATCTGGATGCGAATCAACAGCTGGATTTCATTTTAATGATACATTTCCATTTGGGAGATTGTCCAGTAGACATTATGCGTATATTTTTTAGATTACCCTAATGACTTTACACTGTGAATTTGATTGAAACCAGTTCACAATATATATATATATATATATATATATATATATATATATATTTCTTAACAGCAATGTACAAAAGTAAATGTTAGTGCATGATTTATACATAATTCATGTGCTTATTTGCCTTTCATTATAGCCAATATTTTTATTTGTATTCTTAAACTCTGACAGTATATATATATATATATATATATGTGTATATATATATATATATATATATATATATATATATATATAATTTAATGTATTTTAATGTATTGTTGTGGCTGATTTTGCAGATATTACTGTTGAAAATATAGAATTAAATTTGTACCATTGAATTATTTGTTCACGTTAAGAATTCTTTTCATATCAAAGAATGCGTGTCATTGTATACAGCATGTCCTTTTAAACTGTTACATTCTTTCTGGATCACCTAGTGAGCTTTTAAGTCTATATTAAAATAATTGCATAGTTTTTACTTTGAAAGGGACACTCCAGCCATTGTATGCACTTTAATTCATGTGATTGCTGAGAGGTCATTATTAAATGAATGCGATGCAAATGCATGAAGGAATGCTGCAGAATGCACACATACCGTTTGCATTTGCACCCATCAGCTATTACCAGGGGAAGAGACGTGTTCGCCCGAACACCTCTACTGACAAATGATATACTTACTGTCAGCTCCAGGGTTGGCTTGGCAGTGGAGACTCATGATTGGAAAGTACTCCCACTGATCTAAATGGAAGCACTTTCCTGCCACTTATTGGCTGTTTAAGCAGCCTATCAGTGCCATGGAGTGTTGGGACATGGACTAGGCAGGGTGCTGCAGCTCTCTAACTACAGCGTCTCCTTAAGTGAATAATTTAATTTTTTTTATGTTTTAAAATGTACTCATAAAGTACAGCTGATTTACATTTTATACATAAGATTATATGGGCTGATTTCAGTGCTGGAGATGTTGCTCTAGGTTCACTAACTAAGATAAAATGTATACATTGCTGATTTTGGAATGCTTTTCCATGCAATATATGTGAGGATTTTTAGTAAGTAGACTATGCATTTCTACAGTTGAGGAAGGCTGGTTTTCAACAATGTCACATTGAAATAACAGTCCAGTACACCTTAAGGCAGCTTGCCAATGCTTGTAGGACATCAGTGTCTTTCCCTACATATTATCTAGAAGTTCATGTGTGTTACTCAGCATTTATGCAAGCTTTGACCACAATGGATATGGGCAAACTGCAGAACCTCAGCTTATGTAACAGGTGATGGCCCAAAACAGGGTGAACTGGTAGCTTTTGTGTATGCATGGTATAGTAACATTAATCATCTGAGATAAGATTATGCTTCTTGACAGTGTACCACCAAATACCATGTAATGACTTTCAGCTTTGTGTACACAACACAGTCCATGTTTTATTAAAGATCTGACGCTGAAAATCATTTGGCTAATGTGCAGTGCTGAGTGGCTTTCTTTGTTATAACTGAACATGTGTACTTTCATGTTCACGTGCCAAGTTGGTTGTATTGGGATGTAATCAGTTTGGCAGGAAAATAGCCTTCTTCGCATTACATAAATCATCTCTCTAATTACTATGTCATTATGAAGCATAAACTTTAAAAGTTAAGGGCTTGCAGACTACATTCCAAAGAATTAAGGAAAATTGTGCTGTCTCTGTAATTGAATAGCCACAACGTTTATATAGATTTTGAAGTGTATTGTTATGTCTTTGTTTACATTTGGAATGGATTTATTTAGCCTTGAAGCACATTTAACTTTGTGTAAGACATCTGATTCTCACAAGCGGTAATAGCAATCATGACACTACAAGTAGCTTCTTATTATTTTTTTGTGTTGAGGTGAAATTAAGAGAATTGAGTGTATTCTATGTTTCCTTTGATGAAATGATCAGAAGATCAAAGAAATAAGATGATCTTTTGAAGCCTCAGGAACATTCTGAAAATTGAATAAAGCATTACAGGGAAACCAGTTACATACTTAGGGCAACTATTAATTTAGGGTACATCACAGATCACACTTAGAGAAGTTACAATTGTATCTTTAAAGTTTGAAGGCATTTTTGTTTTAGTGTTCTTTTTTTATAGCAGACAGGTATTAATATCTATCTATCTATCTATCTATCTATCTATCTATCTATCTATCTATCTATCTATCTGTAATGCTGTTGTAATACAAAGCGTGCAGTGCTTTAAGGCAGACTGTTTGATTTGAGATATGACAATAATTGATGAAATCACTGAAAACAATCTTCCCCTTGTGTTATTACAAAATAATTTGATGTTCCATTTCAACTTTATTCAGATTTATTTTTATATTTCTGTTGTCTACCAAAAGCATAGATTGATACACCTCATATAGTATATTTCTGTCAAATTCACATATTGAAAAGAAATGATAGATGGAAGGATAAGATGAAAGGGGAATGCTTATTGCTTTCATTTATGGCTTTATCCTCACGTGGTAAAATGTTCATTAAATCCCATTCTTGTCTATATAATACAATCATGGTTATTAAATGCTGTCTAAAATAGATAACTTTCCAATCCTTATCCTTGTTAAAGCTGTCTTTTCCAAAGCAAAAAGAAGGATTGTGCAAGGGGCACAGGTGTGATATCCTAATTGCTATATGCCCTTTTGGCTATCTACATCTGTTTGGGACAGGCTGACAGTAGATATGAATCAAGCCTTCCCTTGTCTTCCTAGTATGATGGATAGTTATAAATCTTACGTTAAGACTGGTATGCTTTTCACCTGCTTTCCTTTATTATTACAGTATGTCTTAAAAATTGTTAAAATGAGTTACGTTTGTAAAAATTGTCATAATTTTTTGTTACAAAAATATATATATACATTTATTTAATGGACATAGGAAAGTTATGCTGTAATATAACCAACTTAATATATGCTCATAACTAAAAACATGTTTAGAGTTGTTTATATTCTCCATGCTAAAACGGTCAATTGTTTTTATCATGTAAAAATATAAAATCACCACTTTTAAATATGTATGAATGACTTATGGTTAATTCCTGTAAGTTGTTTTTTTTCCTATTTCACTGTAACATTACCAGCATATCCAATGTGGTTTCCTGGCACTGATATTGTTAACATGCACATTTTAGGTGATAGAATGGCCGCAATATTGTGTCAGAAATCACAGAAAGAGAAGGCTATATGGACATGTCATTTTATATTTAACATACCATGAATACCTCCAAACTACTGACTATCTATAACTTACAAAGTTATTTAGAACCTGAGGCACACACTGTTGCTAAACAAACTGTTTTCATAGATTCTTAACTCTAGTTGAGTCTTGCTGAACCCAAGAATAGCACTGGAATCTGAAAAATATATTCTTTAAATAGAACATTCTTTGTATTGCCTGATAAAAAAAATTAATCTGAGGCATCTTCTATGATAAAGGCATTTTGGGAGATGCAACGTGTCTCCAAATCAAAAGCCAACATGGAGTCAGAGTTGGTTAAGGAATGCAATCATATAATTAACTAGAAAAATGAAGAGGGGCCCAACCTTATTAGCAGATTAATTAGGGCCCCTTTGGAGCATGTGGGAGGGCCAAGAGATTACACATAAAATGTTATCACTATGATGGATTTTTTTAAACCATCTTTAGATCATACATATTGCCTTGGTGTGTCTCTTGGTGTGTCTCTAATAATCGACTTCTATCGGAGAAGGAGCCATCTATTTTTATATTGCTTATAGTCCCTAAAAAGCTGGATTTGCCTTTGGATATGCAGATCATAGGCGATACATGGGAATTTCCTAGGGTAGGCTACATGGAGCGCTCCCTCTTCTGAAGAAGTGGCTTTGCGAGGGGGCACGTCTGTCCTTTTGAAATGGCTTTACCGGTGAACCCATAAAAGAGCAGATCTTGCAGCCAATATAGTGATACCGTTTCCTACTTCCCAAACTAGAGGCTGGACCCAACTTCACTGATATTTTCTATTCATATATAAAAGAAATCAAAACCAGAATTGTAGGCGTACGTGAAAAATCTCCATAACGTTCGATCTTTAGATAGAGAAGCTCTGTTATCCACAAGTGACAACCTTGGCCCATCTGTAGTGAGAGGGTGGGTAGGTAAGTAGAACAGCCTCTCATCAGAAGTGGTTGAGGCTAATACAGTGAGGGAATTTAAACATACATGGAATACGCATGAAGATATTCTGAACCTAAGACAAGACCAAGGACTGATTAAGTCAAGAAAAATGGGCAGACTAGATCAATGATTCCCTTCTATGAGGTTAGCCGTCCCACAATTTACCTACATCATACCTCGGAAACTTCTACTCCCATCGAATCTGTACGTCAGGAGGTTGGGCTTGGGAGGCAGATTGTCAGTGCATGTTCAAAATTCTGCACATGCGTAGTATACATTCTCTAGTGTCACAGACACTGGACAATGAAATCGAGATTGTGGTCCTGTATCCCCGATGTCCCATCGAGTGGGACAGAGCTAGAGCTCGGTGGGGACAGCAGGCTAGAGTAGCAAAGCAGGACAGTTAGGCATGCTACGCTGGACAGCAATTTGTGAAAATGATGTGTCTTAAAACAGCTATTTAACCCATCCCTAATCCAACCCACCTAACCCTGATCCTGCATGGCTCACCCCACCCCATTCACAAACTGCAGGTGCTACTGTGAGGCTGCGGCAGGGGTCACACTTTATTGAGTGACTGCTTCCCAAAAAGCATTGACAAAGACAGAAGCTATGTCACAGATGCCAAAAATAGGTTCTGCAGACTCAAAACATATGTGTATGAATGCTGCTGTGAATGTAAGGTTTTTTATGTGACTTTACTGTGCCTGTATAAATAAACCCTTGTGAAAATCATTGGCTGAACATTTGGAAACTGGACCGTTTTGCATCAAATGCTGAATCAACATTATTCTGAGATCCGTGTGTAACTTGGATTAGTCCTGGAACAGCAGGAGACAAGTAGGTTATAGGTGGATCTGCCTTAATCAGGGTAAAAATCTTGTATAGGTAATATATAATACTGAGGAATTCTATAAATTAATTTATGTATTATTTGCATAGTACTACCAGAGATAATGGGAATGGGGATACCACTTTTCATTGTTGAATTTGTTGTGCTCTAATTGATGTTCAGTTGTCACGCGCTCAATATATCTCAACTGAGTTATGTGCTAATTCCCTGACTATGCTTTTTTCTAGGAGTTATGCTACAGAGAAGACTGTTGTGGTTATCCATCTTGCTATCTTGCTGTTTTTCACTTCACGCTCAAGGTAATAGATATATATATTACTAAAGAAAAAGAATGACAATATTAAATGTCTACATGTTTATGTAGAGGCTCAGCTCATTGACCTTACCTTTCAGGATTAGCACCGGTAAGCTTATTCTGCACAAGGGACTGGACGGCCCTGTATAATGAATGTAGAGTTAAATCGGTGAAATCAGGAAATTTCCCTGATTTCTCAATGCCTTTTGCTGATAGACCAAGCTTGTACTGGAGAGGCTCACAGGGCTTGATCAATGATAATGAAGTTGGCGAGTTGAAACTGCAACTCTGCTGCTAACCTACCTACCAGCTTATGCTTTAGGGATTTAATCTTTTTATTGAAGTAATGTGCAAAATAGAAAAAAGTGTAATAGAAGGGGGAGGGTTTACCATCTTATTATTAAGTCAGGCCCTTAGTTCCCAACTGTTCTCATCAGATAAAGGAGAGAAGTAGCATTGAATTTAGTCCACAAAAGATTCAGTGCGCCAGTTCAATGAAATTTGTGGGTGGAAGTGTAATCATAGTCCTTAAAGTTGTATAAAACAATGGGTTAACTGGTTATTACATTAGCAGATTGTTACCATTGGCACATAACATTTCTAACAATATGTTGTATTTTTAGATGAAGAGGAAAAAGAAGATGAAACAACATTTGATCTAATCGGAATCAGCAATATAAACAGAAAGACAGTAGGAGCCAAAATGTTCCGGGGGCCGGATCAAGGTTCCCCCGCATATAGATTCCTTCGATTTGATCAAATACCTCCCGTTAATGCTGAAAAGATGAAGCAGATTATTGCGCTGATGCAGCTAAATGAAGGTTTCATTCTCACAGCCACTTTCAGGCAAGATAAACAAAACAGGGGAACCATAATTGCTATGGAAGGTCCTGGCATCTCCAACAGACTATTTGAGCTTGTTTCAAATGGGAGAGCCAATACTCTGGACCTAATTTATTGGGTAGAGGGGTCCCAGAATGTTATATCCTTGGAAGACGTGGACCTGGCAGACTCACAGTGGAAAAATATTACTGTTCAGGTGACGGGTGAAAACTTCAATCTCTACGTTGGCTGTGATCTCATTGACAGCTTCCGCCTGGAGGAGCCATTCTTTGAACATTTAAATGCTGATAACAACAACAAAATGTATTTGGCTAAGGGTTCAATAAGAGAAAACCACTTTAGGGTAAGCAAATGTTTCATTTATTTTTGTAGGACATCCAGAACCAGAAATGCTGGCAAAACAGAATGTGAAGTTTTTTATTCCAAGCCTCGCAGACACACTGTTTGGAAGCCTTTTTGGTAAAATATTAAGATCCCTAAGTGGCTGAGGTTACACTTTTAAAGAGCAGTCACTAAAGCAAACAATGTAAGCCTTTTTCAGCTAAACAAGCAGTATATCAACCTTTTTTACTTTCCCTGTGACAACCTGTTGACTGTAGATAGATGAGTCTTCTGCGCATGATAGTTGCAATATTGTAAATGATTAAATGAAAATAATATAGAATTGCACCACTGTACAAAGAGCATGTGCTTCAGTACCAATGTTTTATATAAAATTCACATAAATTTGTAATTGCTGTTTCAAGGGAGCTGACACCAACACCCTTGTCACAGTTATATCTACATCCCCCCTAGTATTTTTCTTTGTTCCTATTGTATTCTAGAGTAACTTTCCATACAGTTATGTGTACTTTTTTTTTTGCTCTATTGTTATGGTCACATTGTTGCAAAGTAGCCTTCACTGCTGAATGTCTCATTATATAAGTGTGAAAATATCTGTATTATATACATTTGTGTATGTGTAGCGAGTGGCGTGTCCAGGCCTAGGCCGACTAGGCCTAGGGAGGCCCTCTCAATTGATCAAGCCCCCCCCCCAAAGGTCCCAGTGCACAATGGGCTGGTTACAAGGAGATCTTTGACCTCCCCGATGAGCTTAGTTACACTCCACAGATTTCATTAAACAACGCTTTGCGCCTTTAAGATCTACCCATGAACTGGTCTTAACTTAACAGTTACCTGCTGTCATTGTGGAGGGTCATCCTGGAGACTCCTCAGTTCAAAATGGTTTGGAGTACCATTGCCAATATCTACCCAATATCTTGCCTTTCAGTCAATTCCAACTGGTGAACTTCAAAAATCTAAAAAAAATAACACTTACATATATATATATATATATATATATATATATATATTACATATACATTGTGCTTTATAATTGACACTGGGAGGTTAAGTGTTTTTAAATATGTGCTAAACAATGCAACTGTATAGTCTGTATTAATGTATTTCTAATTAATTTTTTAGGGACTGCTTCAAAATGTTCACTTAATTTTTGATACTCCAATCGAAGATGTTCTAAAGAAGAAAGGCTGTCAGTTAAGCCACACAGGTACAAATATTTCCATGCATACCAAACAGTCAAGTCTTCCGTAATTTGATACCAGTAATTTAGTTGTCTAATCTTTTTTCTCTCTTCACTGATGTGTGACCTCTACACTTTTCTTGTTGCAATTGTTAAATATCTACCTTGGGGGCACGTAACACATCATTATCTTGTTAAATGAGGTTTGAATTTTATTATTTTGTCAGTATACAGAATGCAATTTAAGTAGGATTGATGAGGTAAATGATCACCGTTGAAATGTTTAGTAATGTATATGCCTTAAAGGGGAAATGTCACCATTACTGTCTTTCGTTCTTAACTAAATTAATTTATTAAAACTACCTATACTTTGTATTTTTGGTTTTTGAGATGAAAAGTTTTTCTCATGGAAGCTGAAATCTGTTTTAGAGTGGCAAAGCCAGCACTATCTATTCATCTTCTTGTCTTGAAGTTCTCTCTTCTCTACTCTTTAGGGCTGCCTCAACCAGTCATTAACAGTTGACACTTTAACAACCGTTAAGATAACTTAATTGGGAGTAATAGTCATGCAGACCTTGAGAACAGGAAATTAAGATACATTTCCCCATTGATTGGGTAGGAGAGGCAAAGGCATCGGAAGAGATTTGTTCTTATCAATGAATTGTGAGAGAGAAAAACATTATTTAATAGACATATGGCTATCATATGCATCAAAGAGAACCCTTCAATTTTTTCCATTATATTTTTGGAAAACATTATGCATTATTCCCGTGTCCTTGAAGTATACTGGAGGTCTGAACGCTGTACCAATTACATCACAGGCAACTTAGTGTGCAAAGTAATTTCACAAATATCGATTCTGCAAATGGGAGTACAAATGATGGCTTCAGTGCCCCTTTAAGAAAGTGAATCACTCTTCTAAATAATAAATTGGATAGCCTCCGAAAATGAGAGAACAGCTCCAAAGGCCCATTAAACCCTCTCTTTGATTCTTTTTTTTCTGTCAGTATGCTCCATATTTTTATTTTGATTCCACATAGCAAACTGATGACTCAGTAAAAGGTACAGGATACAAAGTTAGGAGACTCAGTATAAATCTAACATTATAACATTATCAAGTGTTGTTAGGTTCATGTATCTGAAGCAGAAATGTTCAGGTCTAGATGCCAAAAGAAAACACTATTAAGCATGCTGAACGTTTCAAATAGTTTAACATGCCAGTGCTTACCGGGGGTATTTGTAGATTTAATGCAAGATTGTTCATCAACTTTATTCCCTACAGGAGCGTTTTTTCTGGGCCTCGTCAGTAGGTCAAGGGGCAATGCTCCCTCTCCTGTATTCTTTGTCTAAGAGCAATGAAATGTGAAGCTTGTAATTCCACAGGAACCTTAATCATCTTTAAAATAATTTGACTATTGAAAGATAAGAGGAAAAATAAGATACTGATGGTCTTGTCTATGCACATTAAAGATAACAGATTAATATTAGCTGCAATCCCAGCCATCCTTTCAAGACAAGTAATTGCTACGTTTAAACAATAGAAGGATTGTGTCAGCAGCTATTCAAAATCATAAACGTATTTGTAATAAGATGCATCTAGTAAAACCATGTAAATATCATGAATATTCTTGCAATTTTTTTTACTTTTAGTATTTTGTACAGTCTTATAGAAATAATTCTATGATTATGGAAATAAAATATGAGGATTTTATTTGTTTTACCACTCTTCAATTACAATATTTTCATCGTTTCTGTTGTATGTCTAATCTTATGTTGAACATATCAATGTATGCAAACTATTAGATGCCTGCCAGGTTGGGACACTTAGCACCTATGATTCTGGCTTCAACCACTAGACATGATAGATGTGTTCCAAGCCCCCAACATAACAAAACCCATTACGTGAATGAGGACCAAAATATTAAAGGAGGTTCAGCAGTGGCTCATACTTTTCTACTGTTGACGTGTGGGTCCCAGCCAGGATTTGGTCTACGGCATTTACATTGTTAAAACCTATTGTAATAACCTAATGCATAATATCCTGTTCAAAAAGATACTGTGGCTACTGGGATGATTCACAAGCCAATGATATGCTAGTATTAAGAGTTTTCATTTCATTACAACTGGAGAACTCCCTGCTCTCTATCTTGTCTGTTTTCTTTATAAATACCTTTTTTAGTGTTAGGTTACCCATATGTTAGGCAACATAGTTTTTGTTAATATATGTCAACTGAAGACATATTGGTCTCCAAGGGAAATACTTGGATTTCTGCACTTTAGGATCCCTTGGGATCTATCAGTGAAAAAGAATGAAGACAAATCCATATGTTAAGCTCTTGAGGACACAAGACTGGAGGGATGTAAAATGTGTTGCTATCATTGAATGCCTGAGTAATTTATGACGCTTTCATTTTTCTAGAATTGTTACGGGAAAGGCCAAAATTTGCTTCTAAAAACAAATTCTGCCTTGGCTATGACACTGCTGTGTTATACGTTTGCATTTTTTTAGATATTTTTATTTATCTATTTGTTATCTTTAGTAAGATGTCTATAATTTACAGGGCATGTGCATATTGGGCTAGAAAAGCAATGTAGTTAAAAAGATCTATAAATAATATGCCAAATATGAAACCATATCCATATGCTGAAAAATGGTGATTGCTATAAAACAAATATGTCAAGGTTTAATAGCATCACACAGATTAAAAGGTAGTACGCTGAGTATTGGAACCCCAGGAACCCCCAGAACTCTCCAGGCACCCACACTCTTAACTGCATCCAACAATATATTGAAATAAAACACATTTTAGATCTGGAATTAACATAGCCATAACCTACTTGGTAAAATGTTTGGGCTAAAGAAGTCATGATGTTACCTTTAGTACTACAGTGCAAGCTTTCAAGACAACTTTGGTGTTCAGGCACGTTAAAACTTTAATGCCGAATTGTCACAAATATATTGCTTGTGCTACAAAACAGATAAAATAATATCAGTAAAGTCAAGGTTTTTAATTAACCATTGTTAACAGTTATGGCCAACTATGGGAATTACAGATAATTTATATAGTGATCAAGCGCTAAAGTATACAAGCAGGGCCGGCCCAAGAATTAATGCCCGATGCCGGGGGGGGCGGCATTTTAAACTTCGCCGACGCCATTGTTTACCCCCCCCCCCCCGTTTAAAGGTACTTACCTTTAAACAGTCCCTGCTCTGCCACGGTGCCGGCTTGTAATGCTGAGCGCCGGAAATTGACGTCACTTCCGACGCTCTGCATTACAAGCCGGCACCGAACAGGTAGACTCGCTGCAGAGGAGAGAGAGGGGGGGCGCCGAGCGGGTAAGCGAAAACCACTCGGTGCCCCTCTCTCTCTCTCTCCTCCGCTTTAAAAAAAAAAAAAAAAAAAGAGCGCTTGGGGCGGCAAAGTGCCGCCCCTTCTAAAGTGCCGCCCCTTCTAAAGTGCCGCCTGGGGCAATTGCCCCAGTCGGCTCCATTGTAGGGCCGGCCCTGTATACAAGTATATATAGCTCCAAAAAAATGTAAATACTACTCAAAAGAATAAGTGGATGCTGCGAGCACTAAAGGTATACCCCCTATACCCAAAAAATGAATAATCCAACTATGGGAATGCATATTGCTATTAGAAGTCTACCTTTTGAGTCCTGTTTGACTTTAGGTTGACATACTGTAGTTTTTAGATTGTGTGATTGATACATATATCCTAAAATTTTCTTACACAACAAAATTCCTGGAACAATTTGTTCCATATACGTTATTAACATTGCAGTAGTAACTAATAGTGGCTAGTATTGTGTGCAGCAGTGCCAACAATAAATGTTTTTGTGCGCTGTCTGGATGTAGTATCATGTAAGGTATCTTAATAAACACTGCCTTATTTCAAACTAATCATAACAACACAATCACAATAACAGTAGTATGAAGTACAGTAGCATGAAACATAATGATTTGTTGGGCTAAAATAATGTGACAACTTTGTGCATGTGTTTAAATACTAGTCTAAATCAAACTCCAAGGATTATATTTAAATGTTTCAAACTGTTGGCAACTACGGAATGGCAGTAGGAATAAAAATAAGGTAATAAAGTACATCAGACGGCACAGGCTCCCTGCTTGATAATTTTAATAGTCTATGCTGTGTGTGTGTAAATTATGAGAGATGCATATGTTTTTAATCATTAGTAGTTGGAAAGGCTATAAAGTTCTTGATCAGTAAAAAAAATGTGCATAAGATCCAGATAAATATACTGGAAGTCACTATAAAGGTTGGTATATAAATTAATAGGATTAGTATAGAAAGGAATATTAGCCTGAACATCCCAGTAGCTCCACAGCAGCTGCGAGTGACTGCAGCTTCATTTGTGGTAACCCTGTGTTAAAAGAGCACTCTAGTCTTTTTCATATGAAATATGTATTGGAGTCCATTTTCCATGGACTCCAATGCATTTTTACTACATGCAATTCGGTGCAGGTGTTTTAAAGTTCTGTATCATTGTCTCCTCCCCTTGGCTGCCTCTGCTGAAAGTAGGAAATGTACTTAAGTATACTTCCTGCATATGTGCTGTAGAGCTCACATATTTGTCTTCCAAATGTATTTGCTTATATGAATTGCATGCTTTTGGGGATAGATTACGAATTTGTTGCACATAGAACAGGCTAGTCAACATAATTTACCACACTGTCCCATAATAGGGCTAAAACAGAAGGGGCAAAAAAGTGAATAGTCTCTCTCTATTTAAAAGACGTTGGAAATATGGGGGTAGTTATGGGGGTAGCAAGTAAGGTCGGGCCATCACCAAATGCATTTCATACTATTAGTTTACCATTACTTTGGTAATTACAAAAAGTAAATAAAATCTGCATCTAGGTATCCAGAGCAAATCAGTTTTGGCGGGTTTAATAGGTTAAAAGTTGGCGAATGGCATATAAACGAACTTACAAATTCAAGACAAGTAAATATTTTAAAGCTGTTTCTATGGCAATACACTGCTTTCAAATGTTTTTACAATAACTACTGACAATCAAACATCTTGTATTGTGAAATGTTGGTAAATGCAGAAATTAATGTGTATTGGGATTTCATGTGACATCCGTGGAATGCATATGAATATTCATAAGTCTTCTAGAGCTCATTGTTTCTATGACTGAATGGACATTTAAACCTCTTTGTTTCCTGTGGCGAGGACAGTTGCCATGGTGATAACACTGACGAGAATAAAGCTACAAAACACAACAAAAGTAAAGAAAAGGACATCTTCTGGCAGATGGATTTGTGGTTTACATCTGTAAGAAAAACATATAGCATAAAATATCAATGCTAATTTGAAGCCATTTAAAAAGTTTAGAGATGTCTGAGACTAGGGCAAAGAGAATAAACAAATCTTAATAATTTGCATTGTTAGAAAACCAAGTTTAAGTTAAGCACTTAGGGGTTTTTTTGCTGAATTGTTATGAGTTGAGAAAACATCACTATAAGTGCTCTAGGTTGACCACAATGGACAGTTCCTCTGATTTATGGACTTGTCCCTGATTGCCAAGGATCCTTCTATTTTGCTGTCAGTAGATGTAATTGCTCCACAAAGAGTACCTTAATTTCAACAACATGTATTGCAGTTGGAATCTTTAAGCATTCTGTTTAACACTTTCAGTGCAGAGCTTTATGATAGCTTCGTGCAGGACCCTCACATGGCAGCACTGATGTTTTGGAAGGACTTCATTGACATGCCCTTCCTGAAGCCATATCGACTGGGGCCCCACTCTGTTTGGAGCCACATTCCATTTAACCGGAAAGAATCATAATCATAAAATGTAGTCACTGTACCTTAGATTGATTCTCAAGTAAAAACAATTCCTGTTTATGGTCTCCCTATCCTGTTTATGGTTGGAAAGTCTTTGAAAACCCAAATAACTGAGTTTATCTCAGTCTAACCATGCATGGGCAACATTTATAGCCCAACCAAAGGTCTGAATTTTTCCAAATGTTCCATCAGTTTTGTCCCACATTTAACACAATGTAATCAAAAGTAAACTTAGATGCTTTAGTTGGATTTAGTTAAAATTATTATAGAAAAAGGCTCCAGGCACTCAATGGTTCCATCAGGCAGATTTATTGAAGGAGAAGGACAACAACGTTTCGACCTCACGGTGAGGTCTTTATCAAGTTGATAAAGACCTCATCGTGAGGTCGAAACGTTGTTGTCCTTCTCCTTCAATAAATCTGCCTGATGGAACCCTTGAGTGCCTGGAGCCTTTTTCTAGTTTGATTTACTGGGGAGCTGGCCCTTCCTGGCACAGCTAAGCACCTGAGTTCCTGTGGGGAGTGTGTGCAGATTCCTGATTCTGGTGACTTAGTTAAAATTATTGTCTCTTTAAAAGTAATTCATTTAAAAACAGATATTTGGATGCAATTGCATTCTTTTTAAAATATTGTTCCTGGTTTTAATTTTGAAAATACTGGTAAATTAATAATATTCACAAATATATTTTGTCAGACATTTAATTTAATATAACAACATTGTCTTGAAAAAGTATTAAACAACACATAAAAAAAGTTTATGCAACGTGTGTAACTTGTCAAGGAATTTTCAGTCTCTGTTTGTGTCATTTAGTTTCATGGTATTTTTCTCTGACAAAGTTCTGTTGACGTAATTTAACATGACTTGGAGACCAAGAGAAACTCTTAATGCAAAACATCTGATGCCCCACTCAAACCATTTCCTTCTTCACCACTAGTGTTCTTTTGCATGTGGATTCAAAATATTCAAATCAGGGACAGAAATCCTTTTTTGGAGCTGAGTACACATCAAAAATACCTTTATTTCCCTTTCTTGTAGGTGATGTTAACAGCATTAGTGAGAAAACTGAAATTCTTCACCTCAACCCCATTAGCACAGAGTATGTAGGGCAGAAGACAGACCGACAAGTGGACTTCTGTGACCGATCCTGTGAGGAATTAGGAACCATGTTTACGGAGTTGTCTGGCCTACGGATTGTTGTTAACAACCTGCTTGATAACCTACAAAAAGTGGTATGTTCAATATAACTACAGATTAATATGTTTTAATAGTTGCAAATACATGACTACATGACTAATATACATGATATCATTAGTACTTTTTAATATATTGCTGTAGAAGCCTACCTTAAATTGAGTATAAGCAAATTGTTTTAATTCAGTCTGAAGAGAACCAAGTGTTGTGGGAACTGATTGGGCCTAACAAGACCATGAAGAACCAGTCCATGTGTTGGCAAGATGGACGCCTCTTTTCAGATAACGAAGACTGGATTGTGGACAGCTGCACAAAATGTACCTGTCAGGTAAGACTTTCCCAGTCTTCATATGTAATTACATAAATGAAATATTTATATACTATACTTTCCAATTATCAGTAAGCAGTGTCATTCGATTGCATATGCAGGGTAAATAAGATTGCACTTTGTATAAAAAATGTACACACTTTTTGACCATCTTTCATCATTATCAAAAAGTATACAGGTTGGTGGCAGCCATATCTTGTAACAGTAAGATGTCAGTTTAACCTTTACTGTATAGTGATAATAAGATCCAGACGGTAAGTTAAATTGTTTAAACCCACTTATGTTTATAAACTACAACAGTTGCTAAAATGCTCTGGAAAATATTATATGTGATTTAAATCTGTCTTTGTTAAAAATCAATAAAATTTTGGAAATGGAATCTGGGTTGAAACATAACAATTAGAAGTAAAACGGAAACAGATTGTTTTAGATGTTTTTTTTAGACAACGCAATTGCAGGCTTTAGTATATTGCCTAATCATTAGGACGTTTTAGGACATTTTTGTTGGAAAAAAAAATATTAAAGAAAAAGAAAAGAGAGCATAAGCTTAAAAAAAAAAACGACTTATCTTATGTTTGTTCTAAGGCTGCTAGAATAAGAGGAAATGGCAAATGTTTGAAAAAAATATACAATGAGGATAGTAAAACGTGATCCTGGTGGAAATTTTAAATATCCAGTGGGCGGCAGTCCCCTTACTGCAAAACGGAGGGGCGGCAGGACAGATAACTCCCTGGTGTCCCCCTTCTCAACCAGCTTATTTAAACTATGACGGCTGTGTTGGCTCAGTACATACTCCATAGATTGTATTAGAAAGCACTACATCATATCCTGGCACTTATTTACTAGTGAAAGTAAATACACTGCTGGTTTTATCACCATAGCAACCAACAGTTTGGGCTATTCAGTTGGTTGCCATGGTGTTAATACCACTTTCCAAACTTTGCACCAGAATCATTTTTCATACATAACCTCAAGTTGCCTCATTTAATGCATGTTGAATTTTGTGTAAGATTTTTTTGTGCAATGCCTAGTAGGCGAAATGATATATTGCCATTGCAGCTGAACTTATATCCTGACTACAGGCCGTGATAATTACTATGCTCCTTATACCACAAAGACTATTTTTACATTGCATTGCATATTTGTCTGAAAAGTGTTGTGTGTATCGTTGCAGGCCTCTGTCACTCCTTCATTATTTAAAGTGTGGTTACAATTATTTTTATATCCCATGCAGAATTCCAAAACCGTGTGTCATCAGATCACATGCCCAGCTGTGCATTGCGATAGCCCTTCTTTCATTGAGGGAGAGTGTTGTCCAGTCTGCTTTCGTAAGTTTCATTCCCTGCTGTGAACTTTCAAGATTAGCAATTTGAAATATAACACAATTCATTACATAGTCTAGCAAGGGAGGTATTTTTACTGCGTGTGGTCAACATGTGGCTTTCCAGCTGTTACCAGATTACTATTCAGACCACTTCTAATTTAAAGGATCTACTTTGAATGAATTACATGTAATGACATATGAATGTAAAGAGTTTCCAAAATATTTAACAAAACAGTTATTATGCTTTTGTGTATATATTTTTTAAAAAGAACATCAATAATGTATGTAATCTTGGTCTGTGGAGAAATACTAATTTCCATATAGTGCTTCTTGAAGACATACATTTACAGAATTGAGCCTAAAATTTCATTCTGAATCCAAGTGGAGCTTGAAAATTATATTGGCTCCTATAGTAGTTACACCACCTTTACAACTTTGCACCATAATAGCTCTGTATATGAAGCATACTGATTGGAAATAGTTTAGCATAATGTGATTGTAGCTTGTATTCTGAGATGTCTAGAATTAAGGAAATGTTGGAAAGGTAGTAAGGAGCAATTGCTGTTAGCAGAATCATTATAGGACTTGTGTAAGTATTTATGTGTATAACCTGCTTATAATGTACTTATATTTTATTTATCATTTTTTGTAGCCATGGATAGTGAAGCTGGTTGGTCTCCATGGTCTGAGTGGACAGAATGCTCAGTCACTTGTGGCTCTGGAACTCAGCAGCGTGGAAGATCATGTGATGCCACCAGTAGCACATGCGCAGGTTCATCAATCCAAACCAGGACATGTAACCTTGGCAAATGTGACCTCAGAAGTAAGTTGACTTCAATGGCTGACCTTTAATGCTTGCACATGGCCCATCCTAGCTATTCTTTACTGAAGACATGAGAAAAAGCCAACAAAGGCTTGGGGAATACGTCACTGATTCCTCAGATGTCCTTGTGTCTGTGGTCTAAGCAATACTGATACACTATGTTGAACACATGAGTGCCAACCATTTAGACCATGCATTATGGCACTCTAACCCATCTCTTCCACAATTGAGGAGAAACCTTTTTTGCCCGCACTGGCACTGCTGACCAGCTGCTAAGATGATCAGCAGCGCTTTCCCCCAACATCCTGGAAATGCCTTGCATGGTTTTAATGTATATACATGACTTTCATTATGTACAAAGTGTATAAGCAAAATAAACAGGTATTAGTACATGGAGCCTGTAGCTTAGCAATGGTATTCCTTTGATAATTATTGACCATGGCACTGAAAGGTTTAATGGAGGTTCAATCAATTTGTTTCTTGACAGTGGGAAAAGGGAATTTCTAGCATTCACAGATTACAAAAACTAAGAACTTTCCACTCTTATCTCATTATGGTAGTAACGAAGCTTCAGTTTTTCATTGGCATTCATACCGTATGTGTCTTCAATTTTCAAAGTGCTGGAACCTTTATGTAAATTCCAAATTTGCACTGAAATACTTTGCTTCATCTTATATTTAAGTGTGTCTCATATTCCAAAAAATAAAAGAGAATTAAATAGAAAGTTCAGTGGGTCTCTGGTAAAATGTGGATCATGTAATTTAGTAGCAACAAGAGATGTCTTTCACGAGACGCTATATGTTGACTGTGAAAACTGACAAGTGTCTTCACACATTCTTGAGAAATGCTTGGGATATCATCTTTCAAAATGACTCTCTGGCAATTATGTCTTCTTTGCTTAAAGAAGATATATGATTAGGGAAACTAAATCCAAGCATTCATTTTGTAGCATGGTAATGAAAATTCCATTTAAAGCATTCTTGCAGGAAGTCCTTAGTCAAGTTGCTGATTTTTCAAGACATCAGGATGTATTCGGACTGTTTCAGGTGTTTACCGGAGCCCCAAGGAACAGTTTGATAGATTAGTATTTTGTTATAAAGTAAAGAATTGCCTCAACTATCCCATGAATTGTTATCATTGTTACATTTTGACAATTGTTAGGTGGAATTTGTGTCAAATTTACAAGAGTCTGCTCAGGAAATAATGGCATTACAAATCAAAAACACAGTTTTATTTTCAATTTACTCCATTGATATTAATTATGACATAACCCCTTTTTTCTTTTTTTTTTTTAAAGTACGTCAGGACGGAGGATGGAGTCATTGGTCTCCCTGGTCTGCTTGTTCTGTAACATGCGGTATTGGTAACATTACTCGCATTCGCTTGTGCAACTCTCCTAAACCACAACTAGGAGGAAAGAACTGCACAGGAGCTGGACGTGAAACCAAACAATGTGAAGGAGTGCCATGTCCAAGTAAGATTCACTACACTCTATACCTATATTTATATAGTAAGTAAACCAGGAGAGGCAACCAAAGTATTTGATACATTTCTTTCCAGTTATTGGCTTCCTCTAGCAGCCATAATTGAATCTTGAGATTATGT
This sequence comes from Spea bombifrons, assembly GCF_027358695.1. Lineage (NCBI taxonomy): Eukaryota > Metazoa > Chordata > Amphibia > Anura > Pelobatidae > Spea > Spea bombifrons. The sequence goes on from NC_071089.1 coordinate 36,778,209, forward strand.
AAGTAGTTTCTTCTGGGGAGGGCATAAAGTATTAAAGTACTTTTATGTACCTTGATCCTTGGTGAGACTGTTTAAGAATGTCCCATTAGCAAAGGAGAAGAAATAAATTAACAAAGAGGGGGGAACATTTTATTGAGGAGGGAGAATAATTCCATGAAAAGTAAGTTAAGGTGTCAATAGGTGAGATTCTAGTTTAGATTGATGCACACCATCATGTTGTTTAGTCTACTGAACTATAACATATAAGATTAGGCGAAGCGGCAAATGTACTTCAACGTAACTGGTTGAATGTCCTGTTATCTGATACATTAAAATCTGTTACTATGTGCGTAGGGATAAGACCCATATGGAAATGGTTCATTGACTTTATAACATTCTGTGCTTAGACAAAATGTAACAATACAATTCCTTCTCTTACAGTTAATGGTCAATGGGGTCCTTGGTCTCCGTGGTCCAGTTGTAGTGTCACCTGTGGAGGAGGATTACGAGATAGGTCTCGACTTTGTAATAACCCAAAACCACAGCATGGTGGGAAGAAGTGTACAGGAGATACCAAAGAGAAGGATATATGCAATAAGCAAGACTGCCCTATTGGTAAGTAAATCAGTATTACGTAGGTTTATCTGAGCTCTCCTTTTATAAAATTATGTGTTATTTTTTTTTCAGTGTATTAATAATTTAGCAATTGCCATTGCTAGAAAAATCGTGTGAGCCTATTTCATAATGCTTTACCTTGTTTCTGTCTCTGTTGGTTTAATTATTCAATTTTTGTGTATAACTCCCACTTAAAAGAGTATATAAAAGGCAGCCATATTAAAATAATTTTGGTTTTGTCTGTGATAGAATTCATATTAAGGAAACATTTCAGTGGAGCTGAATGTCATTCTCTAATAAAGAAAACATCCCAAACTGGACTAAATATTTCCACCTAAAATGTATTTATTGCTATGGAATTTTTTTTAGGTAATTTAGAAAATATAAGTGTCTTTGACTAAATCACCAGTGATTTAAGTGTGAATTAAGTTCACAGGTTCCACTCAAGTGAAACTCACCACACCTCATTACTTCATTTTCTTGGAGCTGCTAATGCATTTTGTACTGACTTCAGAAGGATCTCGTTCAACAAATAATTCAGACGCACACGCATTGTTACTTTTTGTAATATGAGCTAATATTATACAGTTTCATCAAAGAATGCCTTTCTCATATTACACTGCTTAGCTTAGCAGTATTCTGATGATCATATAAATCGCATAGAAAGCAGATTCTGTTACCCATGACTCACTCATCCATTATTGTTAGACATTGTTACAAAACACCTCTGGGGAAATAGGGTCTAAATAAAGAGTTTTACTTTCATGGCTAAATACAATACTGGTATGGAGTAAACAGCTAGATTAAATTACATTTGATAAACATACCATGAGGTTTATCTCAGAATCCTTGTATAAATCATAATAGAGAATGTTGTTTTAATGTTGTTTATCTTAGGTAATTTACTGTATCCTTAGTTTTATATCTTGGCTGATTAGTACTAGAGTTTTATAGATATTTAAACAAAATATTAGGACAATCCGCCAGCAGCTACGATAAAACCACTTTTCAACAGAATATTTTTATACATAACCCCCCAAGGTATCAATAAAAGTCAGTTTGCTCTGCTTTTCACACAATTCTTTTTTTTTCATTTTCAAACATGCTTCACCCATTTATACATGTGGCCCACTCATGTTGTTCCATACTCCTCACCTACATAGCATTTTTAAAGAACATTTGTGTATATTATTGTTTGGGTTTTTTACAATGTATTTTCAATTTGGTTAAACATTAAAAACCCCTACTTCAGGAAACATTATGATCCCTTAATAAGGCACTGGATTCCACCACTAGTAGAAAGCGTTATAGGAACACAAGAGTAATTCCCATTGCCTATGAGTTAGTCGGCCATCTGTTTAAGTGAAATACTTCCTAGGTTGAAGCGTCATTGTTTTATGAACACAATCTTTTCATTTTGATTATTAGATGGATGTCTGTCCAATCCTTGTTTCCATGGAGCAGAGTGTAATAGCTACCCTGATGGGTCTTGGTCATGTGGTGCATGTCCTGCAGGCTACATTGGTAATGGAACATTTTGTGAGGATCTGGATGAGGTATAACCTTCTGTTTAGCAATATTTGTTGTCTGTTAAATGTGTTTTTATCCCAAATACTCAAGAGTTATTCCTTTCTTACCAGTGTGCATTGGTAACCGATGCCTGCTTCAAAATCGGTGGAGTTCATCGCTGCGTAAATACAGATCCTGGCTTCCACTGTCTTCCATGTCCACCACGGTACAAGGGTAACCAGCCTTTTGGTGTCGGGCTAGAAGTAGCCAAGCAGAAAAAGCAAGTATGTGTAGCTTACAGTACTAATTGAAGAATCTGAAAGCCACATTTCTGTCTAGTACAATTTAAAGCAGGGGTCTCCAAACATTTCAGTACAAGGGCCACATACTAGTATATTTTATACGCTTTTGCAGGCCAAAGAAAAAAAAATAGTTTTATAAATGAATGAATAACTTTTTGGGGGATATTTTTGGGGTAATTAGCATTGCAGGTGTAAAGTGAGAAACACAGTGTAGCAAAAAAGCCTATAACATTTTTTAAAAATAAATATCCTAACAAGATCTTCAATTTTAATTAAAAAGTGCATATGTATGTGTAAGTTTATAGTGTTGGAGTGGCTTTGTGTGTATGTATGCGCAAGGTGTTAGAATATTTGTGTGTGTATATGTAAGTGTAGAGCTGCCCAGGATCATCATTACACCAACCCACATGATAATTCATGTAAGTCATGTCCCCATATTCATACCTCCCACCATCATCAACATATTCCTCCCCACCATCATTTCCATTTCCTATCAACCCATATTGCACCAAAATCGTCCTCCTCCATCTCTGTACCCTTTATTATTTCCCCTGCAAACCCTTCCCCAGCATGCCCTCATTCGTATTGTTTTTCCCTGTCCCTGGCCAAGTGTGTAAGTCTGCCTGCTTTGCGGTCTTGCTCTGCGAGCCTGCCCATGAGCGCCGGGCTGCATATGATATGATAGGTGCCAACTTGCACATATACAGTGGATGGGAGATATCAAATATTCATATAGGGGCGGACTCAAGACGGGCCCAAGGGTGAGGCGCACTACCAAGAAATTTCCTGGTATCCCTGTAGGACAGTCTGTCCCTGCTGCCTGAGCAACTTGTTGCGGGCCAGATAAAAACTCGTGGCAGGCCGGATGTGGCTTGTGGGCTGTAGTTTGGAAACCCCTCCTTTAAACAATGATAGCCACAAGATCACAAACTAACTATAAAAAGAAACCATTTTGACAAGCACGGTTAGGGACCACACAAGGGTATGCATGTGTTCTTTGTTTTAAAATAAGGTCATAAGGCCTTCAAGGTAGCTGTCATTGTGTCATTGATTGCTCTAGCAGCCTGAGATGAAATGTTTTCTGCATTTTAAATGAGCAACATCTGTCATCAGACACTGTGAAGACTGACAGGGAGAATGGGGAAAATGGGGAAAAAAGTTTCTGGTGGAAGAGATTGGAACGTGGTCAGCTTGTTGTTTATTTAGTAGTTTCAGTAAATATGTTAAACTCAGATGATTCCTGTATGTATTGTGATGTTTTTGAACATTCCAGGTATACAATTCAGCTTTGACACATACTTTTATTTTATCATTGAAGATAAAAGGGGCATATTTAATTATATGAATTATCTACTTTCAGGAATGTGAACCTGTAAACCCATGCAAAGACAAAACTCACAACTGCCACAAATATGCAGAGTGTATCTACATTGGCCACTTCAGTGACCCATCTTACAAGTGCGAATGTCGAACAGGTTATGCCGGGGACGGTATTATCTGTGGAGAAGACTCAGATTTAGATGGATGGCCAAATAGCGATTTAGTCTGTGCTACTAATGCTACATATCACTGCAGTAAGGTAAATAGATAAAATATAAAAAAAGATAAAAAATAGATAAGCCTAAAGTGCAACAAATAGTACCAGTAGGTACTCACATCTTTTTATGTCTCTGTCAGGACCTGTTTTTGTTTCATTAAAAAAAATATATATTTTTGTACCTGATGGTGGTGTTTCTAGTTTTGAAGTCCCTAAGCTCTTTAAAAGGGCTGCTTAATTATCTTATATGGTAGTTCCTTCCTGGTAACAGTGACATACATGATGATCTTGTAGTATGTTATAAAGGGGGGTCTGTTTTATTATCGTGCTTGAATTCTCTTATATGTGAAAGTTAAACTGTTAAATAATAACATGGCTTGAAGTTGCAGAAACTACAAAACATAGATATATATATATATATATATATATATATATATATATATATATATATATATATAAAGTCCAAAATTAACAATTGCACTCCAATTACCACTTTTTTCTGCCCGGTGCCAAGTAGCTGAAACAGCAATTCATATAATATCCAAAAATAGTTACCGGCACTCCAGGGACTTCTTTAAATAATCACTCGAGAAACTCCAGTTTTCCAATCAATGTTTCAGTCTGTTTATTAGACTTTCATCAGGACCTGATCAGTAAACTATTTGTTGGACTGGGTCCTTTGCTTACTTTCTTCTATTTTTCCACAGGATAATTGTCCCCTTCTGCCAAACTCAGGACAAGAAGACTTTGACAAGGATGGCATGGGTGATGCTTGTGATAAAGATGATGACAACGATGGAGTGGATGATGAAAAGGTAAGTTGACAATAGACATTTTACTTTGAACACACAGTAATACCTCCAATCACAGTAGGTTAAACGTATATGGAGGATCTCACTTATAGTAGTTTAACTATGTATGTAAATGTAATGGGCGTTTTGGTAATTTTAGTGTTTTCAGTGCTTTTATAATATTTTAGGCAGGAAGCCACTGTTTGTCCTTATAGTCTGCATATTTTGTGGCCAGTAACCATGGTTTAAAAACTAGCTGTATTAGGAAATCCCACTTTTATTACCTGCATTCTTTGAAATGAATAGCATGGCCTTTATGTATTTATGATCTTCTCTTGGTGTGTTATTGTGTATAAAACATGTGTATATAAAAACAGTACTGACCCTTTGACTTAGTCTACAAACCATTTAAGTGAGAGAGAAGACACATTTTAATCTCTTTGCTTCTTCTTGAACTGCAACCTGACACAACTTAATAGAAGACATGACATTTCAAACATGACAAGACTAGACGTTTAGTGAATATCCAATTTCCTGTTCAAAGAAAGTCAGCCCTGTCTCTGTTGATCTTTCTCATTCCCTTTTGATGAAGATTCATCATACTCTATATCCTGTTCATCAGGGCTAGACTGGCAGTTAAAATGGGTCCCGGCACGTTAAGGCCGGTGGTTAATAAATGTGAGGCTGCCTGCTGCCAACATGTCTGCCTCATGAAGTGTGTCCACACAGTGGTTAACCAGGGGTCCAGTGGGACATCTCTGCCTGTTGTCGCGACCTTCCTCGTAGTGAAAGTCAACTATGATTCTCAGAGTAATGGTGTTCCTCTGGGGAAAAAGAGTCTCCCAAAGAACATTGCCACCAGTCACCACACAACAGTCAGGATGCAAGAAATCACTTTGGACTGGGCATAGTTTTTGTATCCACTTTACCAGGGGAGAGTAAATTTGCAAACACAATAAACAGGAAAGGAGATACATAAATAACTTATGTTATTATGTAGACAACAACGGGATTATGTAGACAACAACGGCTCCAGACTAATCGCTTCACACATTTGACAATGGCGAATACAGATATAAAGGATTAGGGAACTAACACTTCAACATAGACTACACAGTAAGGCATTCTTAATATACATACAAATGGAAACAAGAGGGTGAAAATACAAAATATCACAATTTAACCCCTGTAAGTCAACATAAAATTTCAGTCCCAAGAATTTCCTTAAAGTAGGGCTCCAGCATCCGTTACACTCATTGAAACACACCTGACTCATATAGCAATTTATATAAGAAATAGGCTCACAAAATATTCTTGTTGTTTAAAAGGAAAACAGCACTTGTTTTCGATCCACGTTATGTGTTCTAGGGTTATAAAACATTTTCCTTCAAATTAAAAAGCATAAGAATTATATTATGTTACACTCAGATTACTTTATTATATATTTTGTAAAACTCACAATATAAATTCCCTAGAAACATATTGTACACAAATACAAGGGATGTTACAGATGAGAATGTTATAAGCCATGATGTGAAAATTTAAATGAGAACTTAGTGAACCCATCTGGTAAAAATCAAGCCGTATATGAAAGATCCCTGTAAAGGCTGTATTTCTGCCCAGTGATTGCTTCATTCTATAGGGATATAAGTATCAACATAGTGCCAGAATAAACATATTTAGTTGCTGTCAGTTTTTAGCCTGATTTAGCTTGAGATTTTAGCTGGGGCAGAGTGAAATAAAAATATATTATTCTTCTTTAAATTGTCCAGCTCAATTTTGGGGAAGTTATATTACAAACAGGACCCTTGGACAATAAAGTTACTTTCACTATATTATTGTGTATTTACAGTGTACCAAAATGTGGGAAATGTTATTTCCGAATTTCTGAAATATAAGACCAAAATCTTACCACTCTCTAGTTTGTTGTATAAACACCAAGGTGTTCTTTGGCAAACTGTTCCTGTTACCCACATGGTCATTGAGCCTTATGACAAAGATGCTTATTTAACATAAGCATGGAATTCTTGTGCAATAAATATACAACAATGTAGACAAATTCTTTATACCACCTATTTGTCAGTAATTATGTCTAAGAGTAGCATGTAAATCCAATTGAGATATTTTGAGTTAATGCCTGAATATGTATATCCAACTAACTTTCAATGTCTGACTGTTGGTCTTAAGAAAACATTTGTCAAATCAAAGTAGTGCAATGTAAAGATAATTCTTCTACAATGTAATCCTCCTGCACATGGGAAATTTGAAGCAATTACTTTTAATTCAGCTCTATGCATTCTTTTTCTTCTGGCAAGGTCATATTTATATGACTTAACCATTTTAGTACCAGCAATGGTACGCTTACCCATATGTGCTGAAAAGGCTATATAACAGGGAGAAGGCTTCTTCATTGGCCCTTGAAAAGATGTGAACAAATGTTCTAAAGCTATCCTTAATCTAGGGGAAAAACCAAGGACTGATTAAGGTCTTTACATCAGGAAAAATGGGCTTAATTGTTCCTATCTGCCGTTAACTTCTATGTTTCTATTGCTGGGTTTTTCGGTATCAGATGTCCTCAGTGCAGGCAGTTTAGTTAATTGCACCAGTGGCAGTAAAGGAGAAACAAGGAGATTTCTGCAGATATCCTGAAAACCAGCACTGATAGGGGGCCTTGAGGACCAAACTTCTAGACCACTACACTAAGTCAGAGCTGAGCTACTTTCCACAGCTTGACGCTGCAGCTGAACTTGTGAACTTGCAGCGAACCTGGTCACGATTAGTTTCTCTAGTACAGTTGAACGAGCAGCCTTAAATGAACATTCCACTAAACCCAACACAATCATGACAAATTCCAATGTAGAAGCAATCAGAACTTGACCTGTACCCCTTCAGTACTTTGTTTAAAATGTAAACAAAACTGTCTCTTCACTATAATATAGGAACTAATAATCACTAAAGAGTTAATAGTATACAAAAAGGCACAGCATGTAGATTATCGTAACTTCCCAGCAAGCAGAAGGTTGTTTGGGGTTTTTCGAAAAATGCTTACTGGTTTTACATATTTTGGATATTTACTGTAAGATAAATACACCCCCGACAACAAGCTCAAACATAAACCTCATCTCCTCCTTACTTATCAAGTCACGCTCACTTCAAACCCCTCTAGGCAGATCTAATAAATCATAAGACTGATCAATATCATTTAGAATCATTGTGTCTGAAACGACAGAAATTGGTTAAATCCTTTACATCTTATCATCATGGTAGGTAAACGTCTCGAGAAAATTCAGCCAGTCTCTAAGTTTTGTGGACATAAAAACAATTTAAAATGTCTTTGCAGATCATTTCATATTTTTTTTTTCTCACATGTTCTTTCACCATAGTATAAATGCATGCTATAGGGATCGGAGAAATCTACAAAAAACTGCACTTCCTGCCTCCTGCAGGATTTTGTCGAACTCACAACAGTCAGTTTGGTGGAATTTCTCTTATTAACATTTTATGGGAATTTTCCATAAAAAACATACCATTTCCAGTACAGATACCAAAATTGGTCCAGAGAGAATATGGAAGTTCCCACCCTTCTCTAATTATCTATTTCCTTCAGAGTCTGGCTCTGTGATGGTCATTTTTACTAACAGACTAGACAACACTGAAAAAATTACTGATCGTATTTGGAAACCTCTAGATTTTGTGGCATTTACCAACATAAGGTTTGCCCAAAGGAACCTGGGAGCAAAACTTGAATCTTTCACAAATAACTTGACAGTCAGTTTCACTTGGTAGGATCTTTCAGAAGTTGTCTTGATTGCCGTCATTTTTAGTTGGCAAGCAAATGTCTTCGTTTTTCAAGAAGAGACTAGGCATGCACGTACAAGGAACTTCAGAGTTGATTATCTGACTCCCATTAAAGCTGCTTTACTTTAGTTTAGCTTCAGAAAAAATACTTGATACTTGGTGGATGGAGTATCATCTATTAAAATATTTTAGCATTACTAAGTTCAATTGCAACATTTTTTTGCGTTGTGAACTGTTCTATTATCGTACAGGTGGACATGTTTTCATTTTCTTCAGTTACTTTTTATTTATGTAATACAAGGTAATACCAGTTCGTTTTCAATGTCATCAAACTGCTCCAGAGAGATTTAGACTAAAAGCTTGCTCATAGTGTTTTCAAAATGTAATGTATTGGTTTCTCTCTGCCTGTCAAAAGAGTTTTGCGATAACATTTTATTTGTAAATCTAAAGATTTAGATTTATATGTCATTATTAGGGGGAGGTAAGGGACTGAAGTTCCAAGTTTACCATAAAAAGCTTGGAAGCACAGAGGCACATCAGGCAGTGTATATGATGGTTGGTGTGTAGAATATATGAGCAATAGGACTATATTATCTGAATAAATAAAACAGAATCTTTATAGTCATGATAACAATGAACATGATGTTTAGAAACATCTTAGTGAGGCGAATAGGAAAACCGACTGGCCAGATTGGGCATTTAATGGAATACATTACTTGACTTCTTTAGTGTGCTACGAATATATACCGAAATGTTGAAATACATATCCTAACAATGTTTTTGTCTCTAGGGGCTTGGTGTAAGGTATACAAATCATTGGGTGGTCTGTTGAACATATACCATCTTCTTTTCTAGGATAATTGTGCCCTGTTGTACAACCCCCGTCAGTTTGACTACGACAAGGATGAGGTTGGTGATCGCTGTGACAATTGTCCTTATGTGCACAACCCTGCTCAGATCGACACGGATAACAATGGAGAGGGTGATGCTTGCTCAGTGGATATTGATGGCGATGGTATGTTGTTGCAATATACAATGTAATAAGGGTGACACTTTTAATGACCCATATTTTATTTTTTTGTAATTGCGCAAAAAGGATAAGATTTTTTTTAAATGTATTCTTTGTTTTTGTTTTAAAGAATCTTGTAAGTAAATCACTAGTAGCTTTAAAATGATTGTGTAGTGGACTTTAATAGTATAATAATCTGAATATAGGTTTCCCTTAGTTATATGCCTTACACAGTTTTGGAATTTGGGACATTGCATTGGGAATAAAAAATATGATTTACGATAAATATTAAAGGTTTTCACGGGGCACACATATTTAGGACAATACAGTGTTGTGCATGTTATTTTATACAGAGTACATGAAAATAAATTGTTGTTTCCTCTAAAAGTAACTATAGACTATTATTGATTTGCTATATCTCACATATCTTTATCTTTAGATGTCTTAAATGAGCGGGATAATTGCCCATATGTGTACAATACCGATCAGACTGATACAGATAAGGATGGAGTTGGTGATCAGTGTGATAACTGCCCATTAATGCACAATCCAGATCAGGTATAGTATGCTCTGAAAAAAGTCTAATCAATGAAAGCACAAGTAATGTAACTCCTTAAACAGCAAGTGATTTTAAAAAAAAAGCCTGTCTTAAAATAACCATGGTGTGTCTTGCACACCGAGTTAATGGGCTAATTAGAAGTTTGACAGTCTCTAGGCTTACATGCAGCGCTCGATAATTTTGTTTTCTGTTTAACCAAGACATTAGCTGTGGAATGTAGAATTACACACAAGTGTACCTTCAAGCTGAATAGCGAAAGTCAATGGCAGTCATTCACAGCCTAAGGGCTTTGTTTGGACAAGGCAGTTCAATGTGAAATTCAGAGTCTCGCAGTTCACCGTAAGAATGCCTCGCATACAAACTCAGCCATGTGTAAATTACAAATACCCATTGTCCGTGAAAACACTCTGAAACTTTTTTATGCAGTTAGCGAAGATAATGTTGCTGACAATACTGAGCGTTTGGTAACAAGTTGAGTAACAATGTCCCCTTGTACTTAAAATTCTAAACTTAAAACCTGTCTTCGAGAGTCATATTTTGATTGATCACTTTCAAACTATATTCTGTAAAAACCTGAATGTTAAAGTGATGAGTGTATAAAATATTTTGAGATGTTTTGTGAATTTGAAGATTACTCAATCTCTCTTCGTGTTCATGAACATGTAACCACAGAGAAAATGCACCAAGTATAGCTAACAAGATAATTTTGCATGACACCTGTTGTGTACGCAGCTGCCCTATTGTCCTTCACAACCATTTATTGCTGTTTACTTTTAGGCCGATGTGGATAATGACCTTGTTGGAGATCAGTGTGACAACAACCAAGATATTGATGATGATGGACACCAGAACAATTTAGATAACTGTCCCTATATTCCCAATGCTAATCAGGCTGATCATGATAAGGATGGGAGAGGGGATGCTTGTGATTCAGATGATGACAACGATGGTGTTCCTGATGACAGAGACAACTGTAGACTGGTTCATAACCCAGATCAAAAGGATTCCAATGGTAAGAAACATTCTAGTGTGTTTTATATTCATTTCTTAGGAATGTTACAGTGCTGTTAAAGATATAACATTTATACATCAGGCAAAACGGACAAACAAGGTGGGCCAAATAGTTCTTATCTGCTTTCAGATTCTATGTTTCCATGCTTCTGTGTAAGATTTTCTGGAAATATTGAATAAACATTTTTAAAAAGGTCAGAAGCTTGTATCTGTTACAAGTAAATACACACACAGTATAAACATTAGATATGGGGATCCGACTGGCACCATTTTACTGAACAAACAGTGCAGTGTAATTTCATAACTTAAAGAAGATACAAGTGTAGCTTGTCCAAAGAAAAGCCCTCACCTTTTTTGGATTCTCTTGGGAATCAGCTACCAGTCACTAATGTATGTTTTTAAATAATGGAGATTGTGCAGAACATAATGTCTCTCTGATAAAACAAAATCAACTAAATTGCTAAAATTCCTTTTTGAAATTTTTACTGAATTTCACAGGTGATAGCACACTCTTATTGATCTTTTTCCCTTTGCGTAATAAAAAATATGTTTCTATATATTAATATTTTATTTTTTGACCACATTGTGTTTATACTTATCCAAAGCTAAAAGAGAGCTGAGAAAAGCACTGGGAAAAAAATGTATGCTGATAAGCGCATGGTTATTCTTACGTAGCAGATGACGCAGTGTGTAGGATGTGGACACTCGCTGCTTCTGAAGTATTAAGCAATTAGGTAGATAGCACTAATTCAAGATTCCATGCCTGTATTAGAGCAGTTGGTAGTGTGGTCTAATAAAATAAATGGCCTGCTATTGATATGTCAATTTTGTGTTTTAGAGTTACGTTCCCTTTCATGTTGCGTTTTTTTTTTAACGAAAACCATTTTATAAAAGGTGTTTTTTTTTTCACACTCATATGGCCCAAAGCTTTTTTTGTGATTTACTGTATCTTTTTCTGGATAGAAAGGCTACAAGAGTATGTGTTTGATATTAAATATCAGTCATGGAATGTTGCTGCAGGCAGCCTTGTCAGGATAAAAGCTCTAAGCCGGTCACAGCTAAATAACATACCTGGTTGCATGCCATAATATAATGAATCAAGAACATCTGACTTTACCAGGTATCACCACCAACATTACTAGGACAGAGGCCCAGAGATATATACTGCCCTGTTGTGATAGATGTGACCACAACTGTCATACAAAATGAATCACAGTGAACAGTTTGTGTGCTATGAGTTGCATATTGACTGATAGGGTGGTGGGCGGAAAAATGCATAATTTCATGTGCAAGCAGCAACCTATTCAACTCCAAGGCGGAGAAGGCTGTGTAGTACATGTATGATAAAAATATTCTGCTAACAACGCTTTGATTTCTTTTTAGGGGATGGCCGGGGAGATGCCTGCAAGGATGACTTTGATAATGACAGCGTACCTGACATAATTGATGTCTGCCCAGAGAACAGTGAAATTAGCGAGACTGATTTTAGGAAATTCCAGATGGTTCCATTAGATCCAAAGGGAACAGCTCAAATTGATCCCAACTGGGTCATTCGCCATCAGGGCAAGGAGCTGGTACAGACTGCAAACTCAGATCCTGGCATTGCAGTGGGTAGGTGCATTTGATGTTTAGCAAAAAAAAAAATCAATAATTGTTCTATTTTTATAAGAACGCTCCTCAAAATATCTAAATAATGTAATGATTTAAATGATAAATCTTTACTATTTAACGTATAGGCCACAAAATAAGAAAATAATAGAAAATACAGCTTATATTTGCATGGCGTTAGAATATTTACGTTATTGATTATAGTATTTCCGCACATTAAACTGTGCCTATTTTTTTCCACTGATGCACAGGCTTTGATGAATTCAGTGCAGTTGACTTCAGTGGCACTTTTTACGTCAACACCGATCGTGATGATGATTACGCAGGATTTGTGTTTGGCTATCAATCCAGCAGCAGATTCTACGTTCTTATGTGGAAACAGACCACCCAGACGTATTGGGAAGACAAGCCTTCTAGAGCTTATGGATATTCTGGTGTGTCTCTAAAAGTCGTCAACTCAACAACAGGCACTGGGGAACACTTGAGAAACGCTCTTTGGCACACTGGAAACACACAGGGAGAGGTATGAAGCAAGCTTACCTTTCATTTCAGCAATTTTAACTTCTATGAAATTCATTTCTATAAAACATTGTTGCTTTTTAAAGGTTATGCAAAACAGTGATAATGCACTTTGAAGATATATCAAAGTTCAGTTCCCTTACAAGCTGTTTATTTAATTTGTGACTCTTGCTTTATCTTCAGACACGTATGCTAGCGGAACCCAGCTGTGTTTTCAGTCTCCATTCAGAGATTGAGAAATAGAACTAGCGTGTATATATATATATAGAATGTTTACGTTCCAACATGTTGCAAGAAAGAAATAGGTTGACCTTAATATGTTGTTTATCTGTGACATATAAAGAAATGTTCTGTTTTTTTTTCTCCTTAGGTAAGAACCTTGTGGCATGACCCCAAAAACATTGGCTGGAAGGACTACACAGCTTACAGATGGCATCTAACCCACAGGCCTAGGACTGGCTTTATTAGGTATGTTAACCATCAGGAGACAACATTGTCAGCACGCAACATGCCATCCTTAAAGGCACTCCTTCAAGTCCCTTTTTGAATTTACTATTTTTGTTACTAATTGCACAATAAGAAACATTATTCCTAAGGCTACGCCAGAAATAATGTATTTATGATGTAAAACTTTGCCTGAGATATAGTTCTAGCTGGGAACAAGTGACAATACAGCAATTATATAGACTGTTTCCACAGAAACGGCTTCTTAAAAGTCTGTGTTGTTTTTATAGGAATGAATACAATGTAGTAATGTTTTCTTTATAAGATATTGATAAAGATTTCTTTAACAAATTTCTAATGTCAAAATACATCTACTTTTGGCGGCTATTTGGTTCATTATTCAAGTATTAGTTATAAGGTAACAAAGTACATTGGTAACAAACAACAAAAAAATAGTGGTATTTGTAATCATTGCACCTTTCTGGAGTATTAACTCTTAGATTAACTAAGTTAAAACCTGGTCTGGTTAATAGATAACATACTAGAGTGTGAGATGTAGTTTCAAGAATTCCATTTGGCTGCAGGTTTAATAATCTCAAAAAACAATATTTTAGTACTTTAAGGAGCTCTACTGGAGGTTTTTAAATGATAGATCTGGCCCAACAAAGAGAAGCTTTCATGGGAGGGCTTGCACATTTCTTGGTCACCAGCCAATAAATCAGTAACATCAGACAGCTGTTACAGATTGTGGTTTTGGGGGGTTTAAAGTTTTTTGATATATGTATGCTTAAAGTGACTGTTTTGCCTTACAGGGTAGTTGTGTATGAAGGAAAACAGATAATGGCAGACTCTGGGCCACTATACGACAAGACATATGCAGGTGGAAGGCTGGGACTCTTTGTGTTTTCTCAAGAAATGGTTTTCTTTTCTGATCTTAAATATGAATGTAAAGGTTAGTAGTACTCTACTTATGTTTGAAAATGTACACAATTAAAAGGAAGCATTGAAATGCTGATTACCCTGGTTTACTGTTGTACAGTGTTGAAATGGTCTTGGAACCAATTTGTTTTTGCATTTTTAGTTTCATAAATAAAATTGTAAAATTAAACTGTTTATAAAGAAAAAAAAATAGCTATGTCACATACAAATGGGCTACAATACCATACTAAAAAAAACATACAAAGGAAATATTTTTACGGATCAGTACAAATTTAGTGTACACTTGGTATAAAGAACTGTCTGGATAAAAAAAGTGGAATTCATGTGGAAGGGCAGAATACACTATTAAATAAGGTTTATAAAAAGGGAATGTGGAAGAAGTGCAGACGTGGAGAGCCTGAGAAAATAAGTAGTGTTTCCATGGAAACGCTGCTGGCCAGAGTTTAATACTTGTCTCTGATCCCACAAGAACTTTTTGATTGAAACGAGCCTGTTCTTTATGAGTCCTCATTAATAACTCCATATGTTTATACAGTGCATTAAGTCATCTTTCTGTGTGCATCCAAAAAGTAATTCTTTTTATAATGTAACTGTATGGAATCTCTGGAGGATTTAGTCTCTCAACATCTGCTGAGTTTTTAGCATAATCAGCATAAAAATGCATTGGAGTACATTTGCTTCAAATATACAAAAAACTATAACTATTATGCATTATACAAAAAATATAATGATTGTGTGTTATTATTAATTATAATCTTAATCTGCAATATAAAAATAAAAAACCCTCCTGCTTCATCTAACACCCCATTCTCTATCGACACTGAAGGGATAAAATAAAATAAACAGTATAGACATAAACTCTGCTTGAAGTTTTATGCAAAAGTTCCCAATCATTATAAAATTGTTATTAATTATTAAATAATTATTAAGTGAAAATCATGCATGTTATCCTTTACTTATACTACAGAGGGAATTTGTGTTTAGGTGTTTGTGTTTGCAGAAATACCAATTCATTTTTTTAGAATAAAAAAATCCCCGCTGAAAATAAGTAAGGTCTTTTCCTTAATCCATCAGCCTACTGATCCCTTGGGGGAATGGGTATATAATATAACAGGTGTACAGATATCCTTTGCAATACTGTTAGTACTTGGTGGTACCATAACCAGGTTATACAGTATGCTCCATAGAAGCTGAACAAGAGCATTGCTTAACGGCACATGAGGACCCCCTTTTGTTATAACACTGAATAATTAAAAAGTATATATAAATCACATACATAATAGAAAAGCATTGTTTAGGTTATTTTTATTTGTAACAAGAGACCAAGTGGAAAAATGGAAAAGTGTCCTTGTTATGGTGTATTTATATTGCATTCTGCTGGTATGTACTATTTGAATTCCAGCTTCACATTCTGGAAAATTTTATATTTTGCAGATTTCTAAGATTCACGGTGAACTGAGCATGCTGTGCGACCAAGACACCTCAGCTCACCCCAATACACCTCCAAATGTAATTTAGTTTACCTCTGGGCAACAGGGATGGGCTATTGTTTAAGAACATTTTGAACACAAAAAGAAGAGGAACAAAGGGTGAACATCAGACTCATGAGAGAAGAGGAACAAAAATGACATCTTATACATTTCTTATGTTGACAAACCAGCAACATAGAGATGGGTGAATTTTTGAGACTTTCTCTGATGATATTTTAGTAATAACAGATAAATTAGACGTGAATATAAAATGCAATTTCTGGACAAGTTTTGTACATGTTTTGACATACTCTTGTATTGCCTTCATGTAACTAATATTCTCAATTATATAATTTTCTACATTATACACTTTAAAATATTGTACCTGAAGTTTGAAGAATTTATTTAAATAATACATTTTATTCCAGGATGATATAATTGATAGTTTAAGATTCTTAAGATGCTGTTGTGTCACATTACCCTTTTTTTTTACCAAAAACATGACCTTCCCATAAGTGTACTTAGTGCTTTTGATACAATGTGTGATGTCTACTTTAAAAACAAGTACCTTAATAATGCTCCAAAAATTAAAAAAAATGATGTCTTTACTAAAACAGTGACATTTTCCCACAACCCTCATATTTTTAAGCAGCTTAGGTATAACGCTTGCAAGTTTCAGGTGGACGCTAATGGAACATGCTTCATGATATATTTAAATAACAAATTAGGCTAGACCAGAGGAGACTCATAGCACAGGCGGATCTAGTAATTTTTCAATGCTACAAGGGCTTATTTAAAGAGATTATTAACCCCAGCACTCAACACCAGATTGCCTTTATGTGGTCTGAGCACATGCATGCAAAGCCTGTTTTTCAAAAATACCATAGGAAGCCACTTTAGTCTATATTCTGTGTATTGTTATGCATTGTTCAACCTAGTTTCCCAATGTTCCATCTATACCTCACCTATAAGGTGTATTTTTGTATTATTATTTTTGTTGGTGTGTGGCTGAGCCTGAAATGTTTTCCGATTATGGCTAGATGTACTATATAATAAATCCCTCAGCAAATCTGTTTATCACGTGCACAGAAGAACTTTACTACGACTTCCATTATATTGTAGCTTAAACACAGTGTTAAGCACTGCACACCAAAATAAAATGTTGGTGTCAAGTGATTACATTTTAACACAATAGGTCATAATAAACACATACCGGGAAAGAACATAACCTAATCTTTATGGGCAGGAGCCTTCCTTCAAGAGGACATGCCCAACCAAATGTTCCACAGCTATTGGTAGCATCATAGGCCAAAACTTGTGTACAGGGGAATTTGATTATAGCCAACAAAACAGAGGATACAATGGCACTTTATAACTTTATATTGTTTACCTGTGATCTGCCAAGGATCTTAGTTAATTTAGGTGGATCATTCATTTTTGTTGTGTACGTAACAATGCAAAGAGTGTAAATAGATAACACCCCCAAGAGTTAGCTTGGCTTTTTAAGTGGTTCAGCTGTCTTCCTTTGTCTTTAGAAACTGCAAAATCTAAACAATTTAGCCTTATATATATAACATGCAAATGTATACGCAATGTGCTTTTTAACGGCTAACATTACATTGGTTTGTTAACATTTAACTTGTAGCACCGTCACTCTATCCCAGACATTCTTTGACATTAGCTCTGTAAGTGCCGTTGGTGTGAGAAGTAATGGTAGTGCGAAGTGTGTAAAGTGGTTTGATTTTAACCCCTTAATGACAAAGCCCGTACAAAAATGCAAAATGTATTTTCAATGGGTTTAGGGACCGCCCATTGTCCATAAGGGGTTAATAGTAATCAATCGAGTGGTCCAGTATGCGGGAACATTGATTGCTAAGATGATAAGACCACTTTTCAGACCCTGCTTTGGAGTTATTTTTTTATACGTAACCTCCTAGTGTTTTTTCAGTCGTATGGCACTTAGGCTTAATCTGGTGATTTTATTTGGACACCTAGAAATTTATACCACATTAATGTATTGCTTGGTCATAGTCATTTTTATACTTACGGAATGCTGGTGTAAATAAGACTTTTTTGTTAAACATTATTGACATATACAAGAAGGAATAAAATATTCAGTTATACTTTACCATTTTTATAATTTGTTTCCTCATTACTATGTTTAATATAAAAAAAGGTTTTTGGATGTATAGAAGGGAATCATAATATTGGTAACTAGTTCAGAAGAAATCCTATTAATACTTCTTTAACTCTCCTACATTTTGTTATTTTATCTGTTAGACTAAATCTGGCTTTTACTGCATTTTATTTAACTGTTCTGTTAAAAAAAAGAATTTTTTGTTTGAATTTGGTTTTTGTAATGCCCTTTTCCTATTCAGCACATTTCATTAAATGTATGCATTGTAATTGATGTGTAGTCTGAGGTTTTGTTCCACAAATTTCAAAGTGGGACAAATGATGTTAATATTAACATACTGTACTATATTTTTCCTGTGTAAATTATTTGTGATGTTATTTTTCTTTTCTTTTCTGCTTATTTTTAATTTTGTTGAACTCAGAAAAAAAAAGAATTTTGTTTGCCAAAAATTGTAAATAATTATTTATTTGTTTACGTGGACAAAGTTTTACAAATGGACGTCCTTCATTCAGCCAGGTACTACTACCTTTTTATACTACTCAAAAATATTAGGAAATAAACTATAAACAAAGGATCATTTCTCTTTATATTTTGTCCACATTCTTCTACTTAACCTGGATAGTAATAATCAATCCAAAAACCTTTCACTTTAGTGTATACTGCAATATACTGATTTAACTCTTTCAGTGATATGTGGTTGGCAATGTGGACCTAGGGTGCCAACTATGTATCCCATTCATGGTAAAACCCCCTTCCCCTTCCACCCCCACCACTACTGCATAATAATTGCATAATGGGATCACAAAATAGGTAAGGTTAGGGCAAACATGTCCTGCAGGTACAACAGAAATCTTTTAAAGAGATACTTTGCATTTACAGTTATATGCAAAGAACAGAATCCTGAAAGCCGTTTAAAGACTGATCGGCAGCTTTAATAAAGTTGAGGACAAATATGATCCCCTTAGACAGGAATAGGTCCATGGGTGCAGAAAGCATAATAAGGCTGCTTGCTACTATTGCAGTTTATATAGTAAGAGGTAAAAGTATCGATATGTTACCAATTAATGTTTTGTTTAGCTTGACAGCATTGAGGGAAAAAACATGCTGAAGTCAGTAAGTGTGATGTCACACAGATATCATGACTCCTCCAGAATCATGTGAGAAATGGGATTTGTAACCCTGAATAGTCGGACCATCAGAAATGCTGTATTTGTGAAGATCTGCATGTTCTACCTGAACATGGAGGCAAATACCCCACAAATGTGTTGTGCAATGATGACACTATGACATTGGGGACTGCTGTTCAATTATTTCCATGCCTAGTTTTTATTTCCAGTCCAGCCCTCACTGGGGCAAGTGTTGGGCTCTAAGCCACACAAGCTCATAGCGATCTACTGAAAAGATGCATCAAAGCACACAGCTTCCACCTCTTGCTGATTGGCTGCCTATCAAAATCTTGTCTCATGACAACAGCTGAAAACAGGAAATAGTAGGAGGTTTAGATGAGTTTCCAGTTGAGTTTCGCAACAAGTAGTCTGAAATCTTTATTTATTGCAACTATTGTAGAACACGCTGTATAATGTGTTGAACTGCCAGACCAGCATATTTAGTGATAGCCAGAAAATAAAAAGAAATACAGGGGATAACTGAAGCACAACTTACACAACAGTTACAGAGTATGCCAAGAAAGTTGGGTGTCCAGGCACAGCTGAAGTTGAATTTATATTTTAATGTGGATAATCATTGTACCGATCTTATATATATATATATATATATATATATATATTTATATATATATATATATATATATATATATATACATACTGTATAGTGATCCCATAAACACTTTAATATGATCTTAATTTTTTTAAAAGGAATTAAAAAACAAATAGGAAACAAAACACTTTCAAACTCTGGGCAGACCCGGCAATGAACCCATTGACTATAGACGTGATAAGATAAACTAACTTGGAAACGACACATAGACTTTACAGCATGCATTTTTTACATGCATTTACAGAGCATACATTCAATAAAACACACTATTTCACTATATAAGTATAATGAACCTAAAGTTGTCTGGAATCTGTTACTTCCATACATTTTGTTATAATACCCCTGAGACATAATTCATATCAATGGGACCTAGGATTGACAAAAAAGGCATAAAGTAAATTGGTTTGCCACAGAACTAGCATTGGGTTAGTAGGTGAAATACAACATAACTTCAATAAATAGAGAGATTTGTTTCATAAAAAGTGAGTGGAGAAAATTGAACTCCAAGGTCATATAAAAACCACAATATTTTGGTTTTCAAACAGCATCATTTTTAAATTATTTTAGAATAGACCATGACATTAATATAATGTTTTCAGTTAAAAAATGAACAATATTGTTTGTTGACCTTTCTGCAACATTGGAAATTAAGTTATATTGTTTTTATGATTAAATTAAACTCATTCCATACAAATACCAACATTAGCTAAAATATATTTAAATTTGTCAAGGGGGGAAGGTTAATTTACAATGCAGCAGTTGTTCCTGAAACTATAACACACGGTGAATTCTCTACCAGGTTGATATACATATCCCATAGGACAAGTATGGACAAGAAATGTAGCCTGGGAAATCTTGTGCTGAATGTGAGATAAATCACTGACATTACTTTTATTATTATTATTTTGTTCAGTGTTCTATTACTCATTATATTAATATCTAATAATATGTTAATATTTCAAGCAGACAAAGGAGGCGCATTATAAATAACAATATGCATAATATTTATACAAATGTTAATGCGTACAAGCTTGGAAAGAAACATCATCAGGGGATAGTGTATGAAAAAGGACACAATTTATACACAAATAAACAAACAAAGATTCATACACAAATAAATCACAAAACACCAGTCTTTGAAAGAAAGAACAATGGCCCCAAATGGACAAGAAATATATATATATATATATATATATATATATATATATATATATATATATATATATATATATATATATATATATATATAAAATGCATTTTGGAAACATAAAAGCACATACAAATATGATCCCATAGTAATGAATGTTAAATCCTATACATTATACTGTAAATAATGCAATAAATTCAAAATAAATATAATTCAAAATGGTCTCATAATGGGTCACAAAGAGAATGATTTACTGGGACTGAGAATTCTTAAGCATAATCTAGGGGAAGGAGGAGAAACCTAAACAGGGATTCCTCTGGAGACAGTAACACACCAAAGTGGATATGGAAGAAGCAAAGTAAGAGACGTACAACATGACAGCTTCAGTTAAACCTTTTCACTCTTATTTTCTAATATTTTAAGGTGTTAAGATGTTTAATGTAGGACAGAATACTGATTTTACACTTTTGATTTATCGGGCATATTTTACTATGTATTAGAACTTGATGGAAGTTATCATGGACTAGACGTGTATTTAAATGTATAAGCTGAGCTTAACAATATTAATAAATGCAGGGCCATATCTTGCCAACATGGCCATTAGTACATTTTCTTGCTAGAAGACTGATCTAGAAGACTTACAGAGACCAATGGCTGGATGCTGGGTCGTATAACCTCACATGCCCCTGCATGTCTAGAGCAACACTTAGGGCAAGCAGGGTTGTTGCTTAGGAAGAACAAATGTGGGGAGAGTTGACTTGTGCATTTGGATTCGTACAAACTTTATTTTTAAAAAAATGTGTACATTTTTAGCTTTCGTACAATCTCAAATAACTAATAATAATTTTGAGGGTCCCCAACAAAACAATTGCAAAATCTAAGACATTTTAAGATTTGGTAACTTGTTTGCCATATTTATATATTATAACCTGTTTTGGTGCTCTTTGATGAGGTCAAGTGACTGATAGGTAGAAGGAGCCAAATCATCGGGGGATGATCTCATTGATAGTTATGGCTGTGATTGATGGTTTGATGGTGTTTTTTCTTTACTTTTTTCACCCAGCATTTATAAGGGGAAAGCACAAATATTAAATATCTAAGAGTGCTGACGCCATTTTAACCTGTCAGTAGTAGTAGTAGCACACTGATGAGCGTTGAAGTATGAGACAGTCAGTAACAGTTACAATGTTGATACAAAACCTCTAGTTTGTGAACAACACAAAACAATAAATCATTAACCCCTTAAGGACAATGGGCGGTCCCTAAACCCATTGAAAACAATGCATTTTGAGTCCGTACATGTACGGGCTTTGTCATTAAGGGGTTAAAATATTGGTGGCAAACGTAGCCATTTAAATGTGCTTCCACACTGTGTGTTTCTGTTCAAGAGTAGAGTTTAAGACAGTTGCAAATTTATGCTACCAGCAAAACCTCTAGTTTGTGGACAACACAAAACAGTAAATCATAGATAAATATCGGTGGCAGGCATGCATGAAAAAGTAGTCAGATAACTCCTGGTATCCCAGTCCCAAATAGTCTAAAACCTTCTTGCTCAGAGTCAAAACTATAATGAGCCACATGCAGCAGCGGCAACACAGAACATCTTTGCTCGAGTAGTGATAAAATCTAGTACACCGCACCTACCAAAGTAAAGCGTGATTTTATTTACTACCAAGGACTTACAGAGGGGCAAGGCTGTATCTTGTCCTAGGCTGACTAGGACTAGGGCCACACTTTACTGGGGGGCATAGAAAATCTACCCCATCACTTGCCCCTACACAGAGCAGGCCATTATATGGTATGGGTCCCGAAATGAATGTGCAAGTCTATTTCTCCCCTCTCTCCCCATCTCTTGCCTTTCTTAACTCCTGTGGTGGGAGCGTGTATTTTCTACAGACCCCTGTTTCAGTGCTGTGGTTACTTTAACCAGGGAAGAGGGTGTGTGCGTGGGTTCTGCCCTTTTGGGGAAGAGCTCTAGGAAGCCCTATGAATTTTGTTTCAACCGAAAGGGCAGGAAATTAAATTTATTGTCCAAAAATAATGGCCAAAAAATGAAACATTTGAAGCGTCCATTTGTGCAAGTCTAGTGATTGTCTTACCAGTGTTTACAAATACAAACTATATTATGTTATAAATTATATTATTATATTTATTGGATTAGGTAAACTTTACTTGGAAAGACTGCACCAGTGATTGCTTGAAAATTCGCCTGGCAGAACATATTAAGAACATTGTAAAAATATAGATTCTGGGGTATTGTGCTATTGTCTCAATAATCCTAGTAGAACAAATTGTTCCAGAATGGCTGTCATTATTTTTATCCTTTAACAAAGTTAAGTCATTTTATATTAATCAAATTAACAATAACTAATAAGAATAGTTTTATTTTCCTCTGACCAAATGATTGCACAATCCTTTTTTCTTTCTTTACTATTAATGTGTCTTCCAAGGGTGATTTGTACAGTGAGCATACATACTTTTGAATATCTGCAGCTGCTGTTAGCAATAAACCAGATGTATTTTGCAATCACAAATCCATCATCTGATTTGCACATTTAAATATCTTACAAGGCATACAAAAATCACAGTAAGATGAGACCAAGGACTGATTAAGATCTTGAAAGCAGGAAAAATGGGCATACTAGGTGGGTTGAGTGCTTCTTATCAGCCATCAAATTCTATGCTTTTATGGACAGAAATCAGTGGGTCCTCTGAATCATCAAAATCATTAAGTCCATTGAGCTTAATATTCTTTTGAGAAAGGTGTGGCTTGGCCAAACATCCCACGTTCTTCACTGAAATCGCGCACTGTAGGCGTTAATAGAAAAAAAACAAGAAAACAGGTTATATTCATATACTATCCTTTTTTCTTTTTGTTTTTACTTAAGTGAAGGAATTTAAACATTCATGGTATAGCCATATGGTTGTCCTGAATATAAGACAAGGTGAAGTGCTTGTTAATGTTTAACTTTTTACAGCGGGACAGAAGAGGATGTTTTACAGCACTTACAATTAAGTGGTGGTGTTTCTGTAAAGTAATGAAAAAACTAATGTGTGTTAGAAATAAGCACATATAGTTAAGATGGTTACATTTGGCATTAAGTTAAAATAAAGACCGTGGACGTTACAATCTGAGAATTATTTGTAACCACTGCTAATTAGAGCAGGAATATTATGTACATTTAATTTGTCTTCCATATCAACTAAAACAAGTATGTGTTCTGAACTATGAAATATCTACCCTTACAGCTACGCAACTCACAGGGAAGCATGATTTCCATATAATACTTAACACAATCCCTGATGGAGAATTGGATTATGATCAAACATCTACGAGTTTTTCAAGTTTAATACACTAATATAATATACTTTAATACACTAAAATAAAGCAATCCCACAAGAAATACAAGAAATACCTAAAAAGCAACCTTACAAACATGTATATCTCCTTTCTTTAACTTATTTCTTCAGTGGTTACTTGAGAAGAATCCAAAATGTTTTCACATATAATACTAGGAGGTTTTGGGTGCACTTAAGTCACTTGGATTCATTATGTGTTTCACTTCCCACTGTATAATTCCATGCGTTTCCACTATAATACGTTTCAGCTGATATGGTTATTCATCCATCTATCCATCCACATCCTAAAGGACCCAATGAAAATGTGAGAAACAGCAGGGAAAACATTATAAGGAGACTAAGTTACAAGCATTCAGCCCTTTGTTCCATATCTCTTAAGCCATCTATGTGCCAAATCATAGCACAAAAAATATATTAATTGATAAACAATTCTACAGATAAATTCATAGGAATGTTATTTTATCTTTTAGCCACATTCTTAAGGGAATGTAAATCCACAAATATTACAGTCAGTTTTGGCACAATACACTCTCGTCTGCTGAGGCAAAAATACATGTTTATTTGTGCTGACTCAAGCATATTTTTGCAGGGTGAGCAGAGGATAAGAAACATACGGTTGATACATTTCAAAGCTCTGTGTCTTTTTCTAGGCCTAACTGTGACAAAGGGTGATAGTGGAAGCCATCCAGGAGAAAAATATTTTAAAGAACTAGTCATAAATTTGAAACAAACTTCGTTCCTTTCCCCACAAAAAATAGCAAAGATTAAATATTTCCACAGAGCTAAGCTTTTATAATATTTAATATTATTTTTTTTCCAGTGGGAACTGGGCAGCATACCTGGGAACTTTCTAAATAAGCCAACCCTGAATGTCTCGAAATATTAACCTTTTATTTCCCCATTGTGAAAATTCTTTGTAATAACTCGCCGAATGTATTAACATACTGGGAACAAAGGCACAAAATGGATATGATCACAGAGTTGGAGAATAGGAAGGAGTCAGCTCCAGACTGCGTGACCCTGAGAATCTACCCCCTCATTCTGACATCCTGAGAATGGGGCAAAACAGGTGTGCTGGGGAGAGTTCCTAGTTTTTATGGTAATATGAGAATAGACAACTTAACAGTCTGATCTACGGTATCTGATGGTAGTTGTAGATGAGTAGTAGTGGTAGAATCTTTAGATCACATTTTAATTTGATTAGCTCATATCTATAGATGATTTCATTTGAGCTCTCCTTGGAAAAACAAGCAAACTTATAAATTGCGCCAAAGAGGAACAGCATTTTTTATAGGCAGAAGGTATGCTGGGAGCACAAATTTATCTCTGCATGTGTGTTTATATGATGAGGTTTGCAGGAAAGCTGAATGTGAGTCTTGGATCTTCCTATGCCCTGATTCATGGCAGCGATAAGTTAAGGAAAGTGGGTGCCAGGTGGGTGCCTAAGCAGCTGACAGAGTTTAGACGTTTGTTCCCGACACATGGCCCGTTATTGTGAAGAAAGTGATGATATTCTGCAGAAGAGTAGAGTATGCAGTGGAAGCATCCATCATGATTATGATGTGAAAGCAGTGGCGCATCAGTGGCTACTCATTCAACGAAAATCATTTTTTGCTGATGGCATTAAAAAGTTGGTATGGGTTAAAAAAAGTGTGGAAACTTCTTGAACGTCCCTTGTATAAATATATTTTAGACTTGTGTGTTTAGGTTCATCCAAGTTTTGCATTTGTAGGAATCTCTTTAAACAAGTTTGGACGCAAAACCTCTGCATATTTGTCATCCATTCATTTGTTTGTACATGTGGCACTATTACAACCTGTTTTGGCCATCTTTCAGCAGGAAAAATGGGAAGGGACTATGTGTAGAAGGGTATTAAATAAGTGATTGATAGAAGTAGCCAATACAATCATGGCATGATGTGTAGAGACTGTCTCATTGGCTGGCTTGGTAATGGCTATGATGGTGGCAACTGTACAACCAGGGCCACAACACCATCCCTGGTCGTGGAAGGGTTAATTTAAGAAATAAAGTAAAACAAAAATGCTACCTCAAATTCTAAAGGTAAGGGGATGTGTTCCATCCAAGTACCCTATAATTATTTATGAATTTAGTCACATATGGGTAGGTATACTATTTGAGTCAGGGAAAATGTCCTCACCTGAATTTAATACTTTAATACTTCCAGGTTGCAAACAACCTGTATATTAGTGAATATAGAAGTTGTTTTGCAAGTGTTATTGTACAAGGGCTGCTGCCTCAGTCAGGTCTGGACAGTTGACCTTTAACTTCACTAGCCACTCTACTTCATAGTGAAAAGATCCCAGTGAGAAAGATACACACAAATACAACTGGAGGTGTAATGAAGAAGTCTGTTGATAAATGGCATTTTAATTTCATGTGGAATAATTATGATGGCATGACATTTTAGAAAGGATCGACTAGTTTCACTCATCGAAACTACGTAGGGTTGCCACCTGGCCAGTATTTTACAGGCACAGCCTCATCAACTATTTGAAGCCGGTGTGGGTATCAGTAAAATACCAGCAATGCAAAAGCTAGTATTTTTTTTGTGCAGTGTGGACTTCTATATTTTCTGGGAATGGCATTTTTGGCAGCTTTCCCAGAAAATGTGGTTAAGGTTCAAAGTGTGTCCAATAAAAGTAACAGGTGCTGCTTATTAAGTATTAGCAAATACAGCAAATACAACTATTACATTAAATGAAAGTACAAATCTCAAGGGGTTCTGTGAACCTCAAGCTTCTCAAGCTTCTGGGAGGCTGTTTCACATATCCACCACCTCCTCAGTAAAGGACATCTTCGTTATTTTAAGCAAAACGTAAAAATAACAAGGGAGCATAAATAATATGCTCCCTTGAGCATACGATTTCAATGACTGTAAGTATTTACCACTACAGACAAGCAAGTGTCATATTATAATTTAGGACAGCTTCTATTGCAGGCATTGAGTACATATACCCACTCGCTTTCTTCTGTTGTCTTTTTTCTCTGCACCAGGACACTACCTCACATTCTGACCCCCTCCTCCACTCTTCTTACTACCCTCTCCCACCTCTCCTGCTTTTGCAAAGAGAGATCAGAGGAGACCAGAAAATGACTGCATAAGGTAAATGAGCAGGTAGGAGCCGATACAAGTGCAGGGGGCACAGGCAGGACTGAGGGACAGCGGGCATGGCATTTTTTTGGGCAACAAATTTAGTTTCCAAGTAAAAAATCCCCCTTTCCCAAAGGGCAGGAAACCAAATTTGTTGTCTAAAAAAACGAATGAGCCAAAAAAAACCAAGAAATTAGTCCAAAATGATTTTAGGCCTGTGCAGAAGTCTAATATATAATGTACACCTGGGCGTGTAATCTAATCAGTTCCATACTGTGTCCCTTAATAGCAAAAATAAAATGTGGTCACCCTAGCCCTCACTGGTAGAGCTGTCGCCAGTCTCCTTTTATCGCTGGTGGTTCGTGGGCCCAGACCATTTGTTTTGTAAGGGGCCACCCAAAACTACTGATGGTGGCCACGGGGAGCAGCAAGCTGACAGAATATGCAAATACATATTGAGATGGTGCACTGTGCACATTTGTGCCATAAACGTCAAAGGAGGGAAGCGCGGGCTCTACATCAGTCTCCAGAAGTGTGAGTGTCAATATCACAGGTGGTCAGACACTGCTCCAGTCTTCCAGCCTTCACTACTTGTAACTCATTGCATTATGGCTCCACCCTTCGTAGCACCACTGTTTTATAGCTCCACTCTCACAACTATAGCCAATATTTTTTGGAGGAAAAGGTTGCTACTACTACAATGGTTTCTAGCACCATAATAGCACATAGCCTATGTTCAAAGGCTTTCCATAAAATATATTATGTATTGAACTTTCTTTTTAATGTTGACCATATTTCTTGATCTGTATTCATGTTTCACAGTTACAAGGCTAATGAAGAGAGTAAATAATTTAAATAGTGATAGTTTGTGTTATGTGTATTTGATCATCGTTAACCTGACATATCTGATCTGTAAAGAAGCTTCAGCTTTCTAGACTATAAGAAAATACCTACAGTTACTAATGATTCCAAGAAGAATGGCTGGTATAATGGAATGCTTACTGGAAGTATCACCCATATGTAAGGAAATTGTAACCGAGCTGTATGGAAACAAATACAAGTTGATGAAAGAAAAACATCTCATAGGCCTGGCACAGACTACAAAGAGTCCAACTACAGGCTACAAAAAGCATGATGTATGACAGGAAAACTGTCCCTAGCAATCTGGGAGTTCTAAAGAAGAAGAATGCAAATCATTCATTAGAGAACTAACCCATCTGTGTTCTTTGGGAATTGGTATGTCTGATCATTTCTGGAAAATTTAAAAGATGTGTATTTTAATGTGAATGCACAATAAATGTACTTAGTAAGACTTCCTTGTGTTTACATTATTTCTACACAGTGAAGACTATGCTGTGAAGACTATGCTTATTAATTATAATCAGAGCCGGCCTTAGGTGTTCTGGCGCCCTGTGCGGACTACTCCTCTGGTGCCCCCCCGTCCCAAAAAAAGAAAGGAAAAAAATCTTGTCACTATCTATCCCCTCTCCCCCTTTATCACTATCTACCACCTCTGCCCCTTCGGACTGCCTTCCCCCCTCTGCCCTTTCTGACTGCCTTTCCCCCCTCTGCCCCTTCTCACTGCCCCCCCTCTGCCCCTTCTCACTGCCCCCCCTTCCCCTTCTCACAGCCCCCCCTCTGCCCCTTCTTACTGACTTCCTCCCCCCTCCCTTACTTACCTTGTTGAGTCCTGCGGTGGGAGCGTGAGGCATCCATCTTCCCGATCTGCCGCTGTGCGCGCTTCACAGCTGAGCGTGAAATGCCGGCACCGTGACGGAGTCACGTGGGGGCACCGAGCGGTTGCTGAAAACTTCACGACCGACCGCTCGGCGCCCCTTCCCGGGACTTAAATTAAAACATAGGGTTTGTTTTTTTTTTACTTTATTTAACATCCTCCATGTTAAATAAAGTTAAAAAAAAACTTTAACATGAAGGATGTTAAATAAAGTTAAAAAACAACAACAAAAAAACCCCGATGTTTTAATTTAAGTCCTGGGCAGGCGCCCCTGTCGCCATGGCGCCCTGTGCGGCCGCACAGGTTGCATACCCCTAAGGCCGACCCTGATTATAATATTGTTATTTATGTGCATTTAGTCAAAATCTATTATGCTAACATAACTTAAACTTCCTCCTATATATTCTAGACAAAAATCTATTGGTCATCCAGAAAGAGTGTCAGTTAATGCCATTTTTATTTTTGTTGAACAAGGTTACTATCTTGTAATCTATGTGCTCTGCAGTTTCCCAGACTATATTTCATTAATCCTGATACGGGTGGGCAACAGAGGTGTATTTTACCATTAACAGCATACAATCAGAATCTACTAGTGACAATGCAGACAACAGAAAGACTGTGTTGACTCGATAACGCCATTAAAGATGAAGAGTACAAAACTGGTCAACGCATAGAATACTACAAACCAGGGGAAGGAAAGATCATACTTAGGATGTTTGAACTTTGGTTGAATGCATACTGCATTGGATTCTTCTCAAGATTATCTCTGTCCAATAGAGAATATGTGCCAAAAATTAAATACACAGGACAGACCTCTGTTACAACTGAAGACATTATGAATAACGTGCACCTAAATATATTAAACCAAGGTGATATTCTGCATTAAACTATACTTTCCCAAGGAATAACTCATTTGAATGTACAAATGAATTGACACCTTAAATTATTTTGGAAAACATATGAATAATATCTGTTTTCCAAACATATGGCTTTGATATAGGCTGTCTAGTCAGTCATTTGGCAGTGTTACTATTCAGGCATCATCAAAGATGAGTCTTCGGCTATCAAGATAACAGGGTTGGTAAGGCACAAAAAAATTATAAGACTTGCTTAGTGAATCCATGAATATTTCAAGAACGCAGACATGGTTATTGCCAGATGTATTACTTATGTGATTTTGCGCAAATGTGGATTCAGCAAACGTTTGTGTTTTGGCAATTTTTTTAAAACAGACCATCTGTAGGTTTTGAGATAAGCCTTTTTGGCCAAAAATCCTCCAGTCAAGTTCCTTTAATATTCAGCTGTGAATTCCAGCATAGTAAAAAATAAAGAACATCAAACAGCATTCCGGATCACAGAAACATCAAATAAAAAAACAATTGTAAAAAATACAGTGAATAAGAGCATGGACATATGTTTGTTTCCCATGTGTGATGGTAACCTAATGCAATTATCTTTCATACATATATTGTTTTTAATCTGAAAACAAGGGGAGTTCAACGTGTGCTCAGTTTATAAAAAGTGAATATTGAGTGGAATACAATCTGATATATCTTTGTTATCCACTTTCAAGGTTCTTAATTGTTTTATGCTTGATCATAAAAGACTACTCTATAAATTAAGTAAAACTGCAGTACAGTGAAGTACAAATGCGGTAAAACTGCAGTAAATGTGCAGTAATACTGCAGTAAAAGTGCAGTATTGCAGTTTTTTCATGTCCAAAAAATAGCAGTATTACTTCAGAAAAACTGCAGTAATTTTTCGTAAGGGTGTTGTGAATGGATGTTTCTCAGTCTGTACGCAGGTATTAAGTGGAGTGCCTCAGGGGTCTGTCCTTGGTCCTCTTCTTTTTAATTTATTTATAAATGATCTCCCA
Organism: Spea bombifrons; assembly: GCF_027358695.1. Lineage (NCBI taxonomy): Eukaryota > Metazoa > Chordata > Amphibia > Anura > Pelobatidae > Spea > Spea bombifrons. The sequence continues at coordinate 36,809,441 of NC_071089.1, forward strand.
AGCTGCATTGAGAGCCATGTCACAGTTTTTGCTGATGACACAAAATTAGGCCGGGTAATTCAGACTAATCTTGATGTTTCTTCTTTGCAGGAAGATTTAGACAGAGTTGGGGACTGGGCGTGCAAGTGGCAGATGAGGTTCAATATAGAGAAATGCAAATTGATGCATTATGGTAAAAATAATAAAAATGCAACCTATTCTTTAAATGGAATATCCTTGGGGGAAACTACCAGTGAGAAGGATTTAGGAATAACGGTTGACTTGACAACAGTGCGCAATGCCAGCAAGCAGCTGCGAGGGCCAATATGGTTTTGGCATGCATAAAACGAGGTATCGATTCAAGGGAGGAGGAAATTATCTTGCCTCTTTACAGGTCATTGGTAAGACCTCACCTTGAATATGCGGTACAATTCTGGGCACCGGTCCTCAAAAAGGACATTATGGAATTAGAAAAAGTGCAAAGGAGGGCTACGAAATGAATAAGGAGATACTAGTTATGAAGAGAGACTAAAAAAGTTAAAATTATATACGCTAGAAAAACGGCATCTCAGAGGGGATATGATAACATTATATAAATATATGCAGGGCCAATATAAAGAGCTCTTCAGTGACCTGTTCATTAACAGAAATATACAAAGAACAAGAGGTCACCCTCTGAGACTGGAAGAGCGCAGGTTTCATAGACGACAAAGGAAGGGATTCTTTACAGTGAGGACAATAAAGGTAGGGAATTCACTTCCCAGGGAGCAGGGGCGTAACTAGAAACCTCAGGGCCCAGGTGCGAGAATCTGTTAAGGGCCCCCCCACCCCACCCCCAACCCATCTATCCCTTTCTCACGATCTACCCTCTTCCTCCCTACCCCCCCTTCTCACGATCTACCCTCTCCCTCCCTACCCCCCTTCTCACGATCTACCCACTCCCTCCCTACCCCCCCTTCTCACGATCTACCCACTCCCTCCCTACCCCCCTTCTCGCGATCTACCCACTCCCTCCCTACACCCCCTTCTCACGATCTACCCACTCCGTCCCTACCCCCCTTTGTAGGTCACTTACCGTCAACTCCTGTGTTGGGAGCGTGAGGCGTTTGTCTCAGGTGCCGGCGCTTCACTGCTGAGCGCCGGCATATGACGTCATATGCCGGCGCTCAGCGTGAAGCGCCGGCACCTGAGACAAACGCCTCACGCTCCCAACACTGCACTCTGGGCAGCTGAGGCAGGCGGCGGCAGCGGCGGTGACTGCGGCAGCAGCGGCGACGGTGGCAGCAGCGGCGGGGAGCGGAGGCATCCTGGATTTCTGTCAGTCAGGGGGGCCCAAGAGTTGCCGAGCGGTTGTTTTCAGCAACCGCTCGGCACCCCTTGGGCCCCCCTGACTGGCAGAACTCCAGGGCCCGGTCGCAGTCGCGACCCCTGCGACCCCGGTAGTTCCGCCACTGCCAGGGAGGTGGTGTTATCCAATACATTAGATACCTTCAAAAGGGGCCTCGATATTTTCTTAGAAAGGCATGACATACAGGGATATAAATAGAATAACACTATATACACTCACTGGCAACTTTATTAGGTACACCTCTTCAATTGCTTGTTAACACAAATAGCTAATCAGCCAATCACATGGCCATGACAACTTGCTGAAGTTCAGAATGGGGAAGAAAGGGGATTTAAGTGACTTTGAACGTGGCATGGTTGTTGGTGCCAGACAGGCTGGTCTGAGTATTTTAGAAACTGCTGATCTACTGGGGTTTTCAGGCACAACCATCTCTTGGTCCGAAAAAGAGGAAATATCCAGTGAGCGGCACTTGTGTGGACGAAAATGCCTTGTTGATGTCAAAGGTCAAAGGAAAATGGGCAGAAAGGCAACAGTAACTCAAATAACCACTCGTTACAACAGGTCTAACCATGAAGCTGGTGGGCTACAGCAACAGAAGACCATACCGGGTGCCACTGCTGTCAGCTAAGAACAGGAAACTGAGGCTACAATTCATACAGGCTCACCAAAATTGGACAATGGAGGGCTGGAAGAAAGTTGTCTCATGTGATAAGTCTTGACTTCAGATGGCAAGGTCAGACTTTGGCATAAACAACATGAAAGCATGGATCCATCCTGCCTTGTTTCAATGGTTCAGGCTGGTGGGGGTGCTGTAATGGTGTGGGGGACATTTTCTTGGCACACTTTGGGACCCTTAGTACCAAATAAGCACGACAGCCTACCTGAGTATTGTTGCTGACCATGTCCATCCCTTTATGACCACAGTGTACCCATCTTCTGATGGCTACTTCCAGCAGGATAATGCACTATATCACAAAGCGCACATCATCTCAAACTGGTTTCGTGAACATGACAATGAGTTTATTGTACTCCAATGGCATCCATAGTCATTAGATCTCAATCCAATAGAGCACCTTTGGGATATGGTGGAACGGGAGATTTGCATCATGGATGTGCAGCCGACAAATCTGCAGCAACTGCGTGATGCCATCATGTCCTTGCAATGTTTCCAGCACCTTGTAGAAAGTATGCCATGAAGAATGAAGGCAGTTCTGAAGGCAAAAAGGGGGTCCAACCCAGTACTAGCAAGGTGTACCCAACAAAGTGGCCAGTGAGCCATAAATAAAAAACAAAAAATCATAGTGTAACTTATTTTTGTAAGAATATGTGATTAAGAATGTTTGTAACTTGCACTCACAAAATTGCTGGTTATATAGAGCTCTTCAAACAGCAGTGGCACCAGGGACATACCTAGCGTAGAGACTGTGTATGTGGCATTATATGTCTGTTATTCAAAGCAATGGTTGCCAGATTAATAGTAGTCATTCACATTTAAATGATTCATAGGTAAATTAACAGATGATGCTACCACTGCTTTTTATACGTCCCTCTTTAATTTGATGGGGTTAAATAGGAAAGTAGTCATTGAAGTCTCCTTAATTGGTCTCCTGAGCAAAAATGGTTCACAGCAAAAATGTAATAGCCCCAAAATTCTTTAAAGTGGCTGGAGTCAGGCATATTTTTCCCTGCCAGAGCCTAAGACAATTTTCACAGTTTTCTAATAGATACATTTAGGTGCCTATACACTTACACTTTAACCTATATATTATTTTAAGTTATTCACAGATATCTAGGTTATATTGGTTAAAATATTAGATATTACAATATTTCCACCCATTATTGCCCATAAATTTCAAAACAAAGTAACTTAAAGGGGTACTTTTCTTAAAAGCCCCCAACCCCTTGGTAAATGCATGCATTATATGTGGTTGTACATAGATGTAAATTGCCTACTTAGCCAACGAAGGTCACAGTGAACAATACAATGCACGGTAGGCACATATAGGAGAACGTTAAACTCTGTAATCATGCTAAAATACAAACTCTGGTTAGAAAATACAAGAATGACAACCTTATTACACCTCTGGTGCACAAAGCTTTTGACGACTATAACTCCTGAGAGTGATGGGTTTTCAAGTCAACAAAGGCTCATCCATCCATTTCTTTAAAAAACCCTAATAAGTACATTTATTTTAATAAAATGTATCTTTGATTTTATTTGCTATTTTTAATCTGTTTTATTGAGAGAAATTAGTTTTAGAGGGGGTAGCATTTGTGCCCCTGCAGTCCCAGATCATTGTAGCATTGATCAGGGTGTTTTACCAGCGTGCCAGTCTGCTGATCTCACAATAAATCAGCTAACGGCATGTTGTAACATTAACTCCTTCCATACCAAGGCTTTTTAGTGCTGTAATTATTGTACAGTTTGTTGTCATTTTTACCATCAGTGGGGTTAATCAGGATTCCTCTTTTCTGTGTTTGATGTACCCACACAAATAATATTTTTTTTTCTTAAAAAACTGTGCTAGTATGTAAAAAAACCTATAGTAAAATAAAAATATGCAATTAAAGCTTAAATGTAATGTATCTTATCTAAACTTTTCTGTTACCAACAATTTATAGAATGAACCTCCTCTATGCAGCTAATTAAGTTTGACGAAATTTTGCGCCAGTGGAAGGAATACCCTTGTTCCGTGCAATGTTCAGCCCCTTTGATAAATTCAGCTTAGCAGCTCATTAAAGCTCAAAAATGCATATTAAAGTATTTTATAAATACATTTATACGTATTAGACTTGTGCATTCAGATTTGTACATATTGTAGATTTTTCAAATTTTGGTAAATTCAGCAATTCGTATGAAGCCCCGAAAATTAGGCCAGACCCCTCATGAAATGGATGAAAATGCAGCAAAAAGCTCCGAATTTCTGTCCCAAATTTGTGGGTTCACATTTATTCACGCTCTCTCACACTCACATTCTAGTTCACGCTCTCTCTCATGCCCACTAAATGTTTCCCTGCCTCCTCTGCCGACCACTTCTGCTGACCACTTCCGCTACCACATCTTTCTCGGTGTCTTCTTCATCTTCTCTTCTCCATTCTATCTTTAAATTGGAGGATTGGGGAGATGACATCACCGCAAGTCACATGAGGACAAAATGACGGTGCTTGCAGTGACATCCTCTCCTCAAATTGGAGGATCGGGGATATGACGTCACTGCAAGCACTACCATATTTCTCTCAGATGGCGCTTTCGGTCATGTCCTCTTTCCTGATTGGAGGATTGGTGGGAGAATGTCACTGCAAGTGGGGCAATTTTAGCAGAGGTTCCCACCGGGTTATGTCTGTGGGGATGTCAACAAAGAAATAAGATAGCAGATTGAGGATAGTGAGTTACCGTGAATGTGGGCACCAGGCAAAAAAATTGGTTCATTAATTCAAAATGCTCCCAAACCGAATGGACAGGGAACGAAATGTGTTGCACATGTCTAATACGAATGATTTAAAAACAAAACAAAAAACAAAAACACTGACCTGATGTAGTAGCTGCAGCCCTGCAGCTGTGCTCCTTCTCTGTGATCCAACGATTCTTGCCACTTATTGGCTGCTTTAAGCTTATATTAAGTATCTGTCGATTTCAATGGTCTCCATATACTTTTATGGGCCCCATTGAAGTTATTATAACCTGGAAAAAAATCATACATGCTGAACTTAAACTTAAGAGGTTAATTAAAATGTTACCACCGAGTTTAAATGTCTATTGTGTATTGCTTTACAGCATGGAGACACCTTCTAAATATTCCTCTTTAGAAGGGACAGTCTCTGTGCCTGAACAATATTATTTTGGAAGTGCTCAATTTCTCTGACCCCCTCACAAGATGAATCTGTGTACACATGTAATTTAGAAAGCAACTTTTTTATTGCATAATACAACTATTGGTAACATAGATAATGACACATCATTTACAATTTTTTTTTTAATAAAGTGGCATGCTTTAATAGATTAATTTAATAGAAGAATTAATATATAAATGTCTGTTTTTTAAAATGTTATCAATTTTTAAATAAGGTTGTTTTAAAAATACTTCAACAAATAATTTAGGTCATGTTGCATCCTGTATCTGTACTTTATAGTTTTTTTTGTGCAAGAATAAAGAACTCTTGTAAAATCTTTATGACTCAGTTTTATGAGGCATTTCCAAAAGACGAGTAGAGCGGAAAAGGCAGTCATTTTTGTTTTTCTGCTAAGCTCATAACATGATTTTTGTGTATATTGTCAGTAACAACAAATAAATTGTGTTAACAGCACAAAAAAGAACTATTTGCAGCTGTGCTATGCTTAAGGAGCACAATAAATATTTTATTTTGTTGCGTGTGTACATTTATGAATGGCTTAACACTTGTATGGTGTGGAACCGTTTGCTAGGCTTTCAGAGAAAAATGCAATGGCTCTAAGAAGTCTAAAACTTTACTTGGCATGTCAGTAGTCAGTAGCTTACATGTCATTAGTCAGTATGTCCCCTCCCAACCTCCATATGGCTCTTGTCTATTGGCATAGGTCTTCCAATGCTTCTTGAAGGTGTCCAAGCAATGTTTCTTGTGAATACACGTTGCTATCTCTTTGATGAAGCACGAGAATAAAGTGAAAAAAGGGCAGACTAGATGGGTTGAATGGTTCTGTCCAATTCCATGCTCAACCACATTCATATTGGGTGAAACCCTAGACCATTTGGATTTTTTTAAAAAAATCAATACGCATATGTCCATATGTTCAGAGCATATAATAGAATTTGCCAAATTATAAAGGCTACAGACCCCTAGCATATGGTTATTTTCCACCATATGATACTTTCTGTCTTTCCCCATTTACTCTTAATGTTCTCTCATGTAATTTTACCTTTACCCAGCTATCTGTCCTTTTCCTGTTGCACATTATGTTTTCCTTTTCTCAAGCTTATGTGGACCGTTTAATATCACAGACAGACTCATGGTATGCATTGTAAAGTTGTTTGTAAGCACTTTAATATGCAGTCTTGTAAATATTCAGGAGTTTCATGATTCCCCACACTGATTGGCCCCTTGGAGCTTCCACACAGGCATATAAGAGGTCTCACTGATTGACCCAATGCTGGAGCTGGCTGAACATATCTCTTCCACAACAAATAGCATTTGGTGGGAAAGGGGGCAAATATAGGGGATCCTTCCGAAAGGGATCATTTATTTGCTATGTGTTGTTAACATGCATATGATGGTTAGAGTGTTCCTTTAATACTCCCCCTGCATTACTACTCAACATTACCTCCAAACCTCCCAACATTTAAAATGTCAAGAAAAACGGACATTAGCACTGCCTATTGGCTGTTTTTTAATCAACTGGGTAAAGTACTTAGATGAAGTATGATGTGGTAATGTAAAAACAGTGATTCTAATGAAAGTTTGAACAGTATTTCAAACTTTGAATCCAAAACCCAATTTTTAATATGACTCACCGTATATACACCATTTATACATTAACACATTTTCTTCTGTTTCTATAAACATTATTGTGGCTTTTAGGCTAGTAGAACACTGCAAGACAATCATATCCACCCTGGATTAACCATATTCATTGATTAATTTGCAACATAGTGTTGATACATCGCTATTCCCAATTAAAACACTTGCCATAACCAACCACATAGGCATTTCAATGAATTTATATAAAGTAGAGGCAAATGTATTCTTCAGATAATATTCCACAGGGAACATTTTTATGTGTCAGATTACCCAATTCATTTAAATCTGAACAGTCTCAATACAGTCAGAATTATTGCTGTTATGACCTTGCTCAATAACATGGATTAAAAAACATTGTCCACAGACACTGTTTTCAAATAAAAACTAAAATCAAACTATAGACTGACAGTCAGCAAGGGGCAATTAAGTTAAAACATCACATAAAATGTCCCTCTTGTTCTCTAAAATGTCGGGTGTTGCGAGTCTATACCAGGACATTAAAAAGGACATTCTGAGGGATTACTTCCCTCACAGACGGGACATTTCATGTTGTTAGATAGGTGGATGACATAGGTGAGGTCCTCAATGTGAATGATTGGGAAGACATCAGGAAAATCAGTGCCCAGTTCTCCATTTGTGTACATGCCACTCATGCTTTAAAATATCACATGTCTCCTTCTCTAATAAACCGTTGTTGGTGTTCATATTTTCATATTATGTTGTGTGATGCATGTGTAATATGCAGAATCAAATACTATGAATGCCTAGCATGTTACTCTGTAAATGAGTACTTTTCTGTTTATGTGTTTTATTATTATCAATACTATGTGACTTTCTTACCAAAATACCAAGACATGCTTCTAACCAGAATAGGCCTAACAACAATAGCACAAATATGGCTAAAGTATGGCCCACGGTATCTCATTAGAATGCACCAGAAAATCATGGAGAATATAATTATGGATAAGCTGATTACTTTGGTCCACTAGACTTCTGTTTTTCTATATAAGATTTGGACACCTTGAATTTTCAGTTCAGTTCATCTGTAAACCATTTACATTTAGCTTCCTACAATCCTTGATCTCTTTTCTATGTCTTTGTTATTCCTTTTCATTATTTTAAATTGAGTTTTCTTCTATGTTAAAGAAAACCCCATTTTTTGTAAATTGTTCTGGTTTGTGTTGTAGACAACATAATTAAGAAGACGGGGTGCTACACTTTAATTTGAACAATGGTTCCAAATTTCCTTTTAATAGCTATGTGGATTCCTTACTTGTCCCCGTCTTGCTCAGCTCATTCTACTGCACAGAATCTTTGTTAAACAGTTGGTGGTACTTTTAATAGTATTGCTTATGGGAAATATTCATGATTGGGTTAACTTAAATAACTAAATGGTTGAATTAAACATTACTACACATTTATGTGAGCAACATATGGGTGTATATTTTCCATTAACAATAGGAATTATGTCATTGTTTGTGTTACAGTATTATTTAATGGTTGCTTGATTGATAAGAAATAAACTTGTAATTTATTCCACTGAGTAATACATAATAAACAAATGTTTAAGACACCGTTTGCATATGTATCAAATCACACATTATAAGAGTTATTGCCTGTGAAAGCATTTATATTCCAGGGATTTCCAGATAAAAAAAATAACTTTATCCTTGAAAGTAATGTCTGGGTCAGTCCTAGACAAGAGACAGTCATGCCCGAAAGAAACATTGGACATGCAGATAATAGACCAGATCAGGTCAGATCAGAGCATAAAGTTGGGTTACCCACCACATATGATGTCATTACCACATTCAGTTACAAAAGAAAATGGTTTACTGACCACAAAGTCAATATCCTACCATGGCCATCCCAGTCCCTTGACTTGAACCCCATAGAAAACACTTTGGGGTGAACTGAAGAGGAGAGTCCCGCAGCATTGCCCTAGAAACTTGAAGCAACTGGAGAGATCCTGTATGGAGGAATGGTCTCACATCACTTGCCATGTATTCCCCAACCTCTTCAGGCTTTATAGAAGAAGACCCGGAGCTGTTATCTTGGCAAAGGGACGTAGCACAAAGTATTGACTACAAGGGTGCCAATAATTATGACATGCATTTATTTTACATGTTTTTAACCCCTTAACGACAATCCCCGTACATGTACGGGGTTGCCGTGCAACGGGTTAACGACAATGCCCGTACATGTACGGGCTGCCGTTAAATAGCTGCATCGCCGCGATCGCGGCGTTTTCGCCGCGATCGGCGGCTTTGCAGCATCCACGGAAGCCTCACAAGTGAGGCTGACCGTGGATCCGGGGAGGGCAGCCCTCGGCAGCCCTCCCAGGAAGAAAAATGGCCGCCGCCGCACCGATCATCAAAGATCGCGGCGGCGCCTGGCTAAAACTGCTTAGGAAGCGATCGGAATCGCTTCCTAAGCATAAACTGTGTTGCTGACATGCCTCAGTATCGAGGCATGCAGCAACACAACCCCCCGACCCCCGATCGCCTTGTGATTGCTCCTAGGAGCAACCACAAGTGCCATCCTGTGAATGACGTTGCCGTCATTCACAGGATGGCATTAACAAGAGATCTGAGTTCACAGAGGGTCTATCCAGACCCTCTTGAGAACTCTCGAGCTCCTCCTGCAGGTTGAATGCAGGTACTGCATCCAACCATGCAAGGTCAATGGAGCCCAGCTCACTATTGAGAGTGATTAGTAATAAAAAAAAAAAAAAAAATTGGTCAAAAATGTTTAAAAAAAAAATTTAAAAAAATATGGTAACATGTAAAAATCCCCACTGTCACCAAAAAAATAAAAAAAAAATAAAAAAGTTTTTAATAAGCAAGTCCTAAAATTCTTTATCTTTACAAAAATTCCAGCATGGAAAGAGTTAAAATATTGGCATTACAAATGCCCATAGGGTGTCTAGTATTAAAAAATATATGATTTGATGGGGTAAATTGAATTGGCCGGGTTCAAAGGTGTCCCAAATATGGGACATGGGGCAGATGTCTAAATGGCAAAAAATACACACCTCACAAAGGCGGCATTTTACTTCCCAAATAACCCTACAAACCCATGCATGTGGGGTATCGCTGCGCTCAGGAGATGTTACTGAACACATATTGGGGTGTTGTTTGACACGGACATATACCAGGAGCGGTACATTTATACCTGAAGTACAACGTGTGTGAAAAAAATACAAAAAAAAATTACTACCATAAAGTTTCACTAAGGGTGGTGGTAAAATTAGTGCATGGAAAGGGTTAAAATACCAGCATTTCAGATGCCTCGGGGTGTCTAGTTTTTAAAAATATATGACTTGATGGGGTAAATTGCATTATCCGGCTTCAAAGATACCCGAAATGGCACATGGGGGGAAGAATTACGAGATTTGGAAAAAATGGTTTTGAAATAGCAAAACGCTACCTGTACTTATTGCCCCAAAACGTGCAGAAAAAAGCAAAAAAACATAAAAACATTGGGTATTTCTAAACTCAGGACAAATAGTAGAATCTATTTAGCAGGTTTTTTCATTCGTTTTTGCAGATAAGTAAAAGTTTTCTGTTTAAAAAGTGAGAAAAAGTAATTTTTTAACAAAAAATCCCCATATTTTATCATTTTTTTTATAGTAAATTAGATGATATGATAAAATGAATGGTATCTAAAGAAAGCCCTGTTTGTCCTGAAAAAAACAATATATAATATGTGTGGGAGCACGAAATGAGAAAGAAGAAAATTACATCTAAACAGTAACACTGAAAAACGTTAAAAGAGCCATTGTCCCGCAATATACCACGAGTAAAAACCCCTATTGTCCTTAAGGGGTTAATAAACCTGTGTTGTGTTTGCAATTGTTTGATATCAAAGAGAGCAGAGTATTGTTTGTGTATTGTTTGAAGAAAAGATTAAAAGGTTAAGCAATAAAGACAATTTTTCACAGCCTTTTTCGCTTATATTAACCATGGGTGTCACAATTTGTGGAGGGCACTGTAATTCTTTTTGCAGTTGTGTATGTATTCAAATGTACTTCTTCCAAGAGATAAGTGATATCTAAGTACACAGTTAAAATGATAATAATAATAATTAGACTTGGGCGCCGGCGGAAGGTTTGTGTTCATTTTCAGGAGGGGGGGGATTTTCTTTGTATTCGACAAAACTAGTCCGTCTTCGTATTTGACGAAATTCGTCCAACATTTTCATTTTTGGAAATCCCATTCGTTCATCCGCTTGCTATGGAAACAAGAAATAAGCGTGTAGAACAATTTTAATAGGAAATTTGAGACCAATGGATGGACGATAGAGGGTTAAAAAAATAGCTTAGAGTTATAGGGTTAAGGTTAAGGATACTAGTGGACTGGTTAAATTATCTTAATTAAATTAATTAAAGTAATTAGTGGTCTTGGATAAATCAGCAGTTTAGAGAGTTTTAGACTCTGTGAGAAATGGCAGGCTGAGGCTCAGCAAGTCTCACACAGAAAAATCTCACTCTGAGGTGCAGCAAAGCAGCGTCACATAAAGCCTGCTTTTTTGTTCTTTGAAAGGAGTGGACAAACGAAGATCAGCTCACTCAATGTGACTCTTCTCAAAATGGTGGGATTCTCCTCCTCTTAGTGTAGTTAATTTTACATACATTGCTTAGCCCGCCACTGCGTTAATGGTGGGTCATATCTCATTTTACATGGTAATGGATGTAGCTGAATCAGTGGGACTGCACCACATTTTAATCCACTGAGACTGCAATTTAAAGGCATCCCTGAATACCATTAATGAAACACCTATGTTTTGTTGTATGTACACATGGTCATATCAGCAGCACTCCAAAATCTGAAATAATATGATTGTTGGGGTGATGCTCTGGTCCTGGACCTTAAGGGGTTAAGAAATACCTACAAGTATGTGTCTATAAAACATACACACAGATAAACACATTAAAAGGGCAACAAAGCCATCATTTATATTGCTGTGTATAAAAGTGTCAGCTCCTACATTAAGCATATGAACACCAGCATTTCTTTCTGCCAGTGTACTTCATGTGGCTGCTTTAGACAGAAAAAATATTGTTGGCACTAGACTCTTATAAAACATTATGTTCATTATCTTGCAACAGAATAATTATAAAAGGTTAGTTTTGTTTAAAAAATGGTGAAGCAAAAATACAAAAAGTAAGCAATACTTTAGGGTAAATAGATTAAACCAGCCTGGTTCACTCATTATGTTTCATGTTGTATACTGAAATCATGCTGTGGCAACAATGTCTAAAGCCAGTCATTGGTTCTCATTGGGGTTAACTTAAAAACAAAAAAAAACTAGCAGTTCAGCTAGTTCTCCCCATCTTTAGTAAGCAAGTGTATGCAGAAGGGAGCGCCAGAGACACAGTGCAGCACTGAAACCCTAAGTCTGACTTTGCTGATGAGTGGCTACTGTGTAGGTCTTTACCAGGGGCCTCTAACATGCGGCCCGCGGGCCAAATGCTGCCCGCGAGACCTCGAGGTGCGGCCTGCGTGAGATCGGCAGCCAGGGCAACCGAGATAACAAAAACCCTGCTGCTTACCTGTGGGAGGGTCTTTTGTACTGCACAGAGGAAGCGGAACCCAGCAGAGTCATGTGAATGTACATGATATCACATTACTCTGCTTCCTCTGTGCAGTACAAGACAACTCAGAGGGAGGACGCGCCCCCTGCTGAAGTCTGTGAGCAGCATCGAGAGAGCTGCAGTGCAGGTAAGGGGTGGAGGACGATGTTTGAATGAGTATGTGTGATTGAGGGAATGAATCTGTGAATGAATGAGTATATGAATGAATAAGTGTGATAGCATGGATGCCCATCACTTACAGCCACCCTGTACCAGCATGTACTGGCTGACTTGACATGATAGGAGTGTGATTGCTAACCGCAATCACAGTCCCATCATGCATAGGTTCCAGCATTTACTGGTTGTCTGGATATGATAGGAGTGTTAGCAATCACACTTCTATCATGCCAAGTCATATTGTTGAATTTTTTTCACCAATTGTGGTGTGGTACTTACTTTTATTAAAAGTGGGGTTTATGGTGATTTTTTTTCTCTCTCTCCTAGCAGACGGGGAGGGGGGGTGTAATCAGGATATAAACTTGTGAATATTGTGAATTTGTTTATATTTCATTTATTTGAGAAAAGAAATCAAGAGTATTTTAAATAAAAAAAATATGTGGGTTTTTTTTTTTATTATTTTTAAAGGTAGGGGGTAATTATCGGTTTCGGCTAAGTGAACCCTGAATTTTCATTTTGGTGCATCCCTAGAATAAATAGAACTATTTCATTTTTAATTATCCTGAATCCTGAATTTGTAGTCACAAAACTTTCTAGGCCCAGAAATCAGTGAGAGGAAAAGTAAAGGTTTTGTGTCATTGACTTTATTTTAATCTGCGTATTTTATTAAAGGTCATATTTTCTCACCGCGCACGTATACAATTCTGATGAGGTGGCCCACTTGGACACCCCTGGTCTATACTAATAACATTGATAACACAATCAACTAAATGTGTAAATTAACAAAGTAGAAAGGAATGGAATTATATCTTAGTTTTATTTTCAAATCTTCTTTGACTACACATGGTTGCTAACTCACAAAAAAACAATCTTCATTATGGTGTTTAAAAGTATTATGTTTTTATTTTAAAAAGTATAATATATATAAACATATATATACACCTACATGTATTGTTCATGTCAATGGAACAGTAGAGCAGTTTGCTGCTGTTGCGAAAATTATAGAGAAAATTTGTCAGTTTCACATTCGATTATTTTGCCTTAAGTCGACCATATGTTGTGAGTTATGAGTTCCAATTGTATTTTCTAGTAAATACAAAATGTTTTGAAAGAGAATAAACCCACAACTATTCAGACAAGGAATATACAGACATAACTGGAAATTTCTCTCATTATTTTTATACTCCAGACATATGTTAGCTTAAGATGGTATCTGATTTTCCTAAATTAAAGAAGTTCTCAATGGTAGCCAACACCAGGGCTCCAGTAGCTCTATGACTAAAAATCCCATGATGCTCAGCCAGCTATATCCCCATTGCCATTATTTAAGGTTATACAGGAGCTCATGTTTATATAGAGAGATAGATAAAGGGCTTTCCTCAAATTGTTCCCACAAAGCTGGAAGGATAGCAATGTCCAAAATGTCTTGGTATGCGGAGGCATTAGGGTAGATAATAGGGAGGGAGAAGAAGGGTAGATAATGGGGGGGCGGCAGGGAGGGAGAGGAAGGGTAGATAATGGGGGGGGCGCGGCATTTTAAACTTCGCCCCAGGCGGCATTTTGTCTTGGGCCGGTCCTGGAAAGAGAGGCCATAGCAGCTTTCCCGGGAACATCAAAAGTCTTTCGAAACGCCGAAACGAAGGACGCACAATTATAAATCAGATGAGAATCCTTCTCCCACAAAGGTGAAGCCCAGACGAAGGCCTTACCAGATAACAGAGAAATTAGACGTCATCTTCCGGTGCTCGGCATTACAAGCCGGCACCGAGACCGAGCTAGAGGGCTCGCAGAGGAGAGAGGGGCGCCGAGCGGGTACTGACAACTTGGTAAGCGAAAACCACTTGACGCCCTCTCTCTTCTCGGCTTTAAAAAAAAAAGGCCTTGGGGCGGCAAAGTGCTGCCCCTTCAAAAGTGCCGCCTGGAGCGGTTGCCCCACTTGGCTCCATTGTCGGGCCGGCACTGTCTCTTTCCTTGCTTCACACCATCCAGGGCTCTTGCTCAGTTGCTGATTATGCTATCGAATTTAAAACTTTGGCAGCGAAATTAACTGGTCAGATGAAGCCCTTATAGCAGCCTTTTAAGACGGGTCATCCGAACGTCTGAAGGATGAACTATCTACCCGAGATCATCCTGCTGACCTTGAAGAATTTGTTTCCTTGACTCTGAAGATTGACAACCGTATCCGTGAAAGACAGGCACTCGTGAACGTACTCGTGTTGTTAACCCCGGCTTGTCTGACTACCTGCTTCGTTACCGATCCGGCTGCCCTGACTATTCTATTGGAATTAACCTCTTCTGTTCTGATCCGTTGGTATCCCTCTTATCTGCTGTTGCACCTTGCGAAGTTTACTCAGTGCCTACCTACATTCTGCCTTCACGGAGGCCTCCTCACTGTTGGGATTATCGCTGTTGGGGGCTTCTCTCTCTTCAGTGGTTGTCTGGGCAGAAAAACTTCTGCAGTGAGTGCCTCAAGTGTAGCAGACGTGACAGAAGTGATGAGGATATTCCTTAATAAAAAAAACTTAACAATTATTAAAATATATAAAAATATAATAGTGTAAAAAAAGTATAAATTGTGTGTTTAGTGATGTGGCAAGTAAAGAAAAAAATGAAAGACAAAGTCTGGTTTTTTAATGTATTTATTTGAGCCCCTATGTGGCATAAGAATGAGTAGATTGTAAAGAGGGTATATAGTTCCTATAAATATTTAGATATGTATCCTCTTCGGATTTTTTTTTTTATAAAATATGTTCCAGATAAGTAGGACTCTGCCTTCTCAAAGATTGAATCTGACTGTAAATTGATTCACTATGTAGACATTTATATAAACATTATTTTTTCACAATATAGTGTAAAATAGCAGTCAGATGTCACCATAGTCTACTAACACATCTGTTAAATATAGTAGGTGAAGTGAGAGAGAGGGCATGGGGAAAAGCATCAGGTTTCATATTTCTTACTGTACAGCTTTCCAAATTATGAAACTATATTGTGAACATTGTTTGGAAACTGTTTTTTATAGTGTATGTTTATTTTTAGATGTATTAGATGTATTGTTTATTTACAGATTTTTTTTAATTATTTCATTGTTTTAGTTTTATAGATCTTGTATTGTACTTTTTCCATGATTGTATGATTGTTCTACTGCCTGAGTTTAAATAGTTTAACTCCTTAAGCACTCCGACCAATTACTGTTTCTACATCTGTTAAATATATCATATACACTATATGACCAAAGCCATGTGGGCACCCCTCATAGTTATCAAGTTTACACAAACTCACAGAACAGTCAAGTTCTGAAGAGTGTAGTGCGTAAAAACAACCTGACCTCTATAGTATGACTCCATACACTATAGTATGGAGTGATGCCTTTTCTTCTGTCTTCTTTCTTCGTCCACTTCTCTTCTGTATCGGTTTCATTAACCAGGCTTTCTAGAGTGCTTTTGCAAAATGCTGGAGGCTTTTTGAAGGAATGTGGGAGAGGCTGCCCCCGTGGCTCCACCTTTTTGTGGAAGTACTCCGAGAGGCCAGAATAATGCAGACAAATGTGCAGAGAAAGAGAAGTGCAGAAACTTTCTCTTTCAATACGGATCTGCCCTTTTGCAGAAGGGCTCCAGGAGCGTTCTGGGTAACAGAACTGATACCATGGGGAAGACAAAAGAACAAGAAATAGCAAAAAAGGGAGTGGAGCAGTGTAAAAAGAGACAGGGTGTAAGTGGTCAGACGGCTACCATGACCCAGAGCGCCCAAAGATGGAGTTCAGGACTTATTGCGCAGTAGCAGAGTTGGACAGGGCCTGGTGCAGGGCGACTACACTCTCCAGGGTGTTGAGCACCTAGGGTTGTGCAGCCACGTACCAGGGCTCTGACATATCAGCGGAGTAATAACCTACAGGCACCCTGGAGCAGGTATGAGACATAACAGAACATAGAAATGGGCAGGATGCTGCAGGCTGGGAGTAGGGAAGCTGAGCAGAGCACAGGAGAAACATAGCAAGCAAGAGGGACAGAGCAAGGAGCAGGGGACAGGGAGACCAAGCAAGAAACATAACCAGACAAGACATACATAATACAGGGCCCAACAGGGAACAAGACAAGGAATACTCAAGATCCGACATAAACAGGACAGGACACCCCTCTACCGGGGATACAGGACACCCCTCTTCTGTGGATACAGGACAGCCCTCTACTGGGGATGCAGGACAGCCCTCTACCGGGGATGCAGGGCAGGACAGTCCTCTACCGGGGCTTCAAGGCAGAACAAAGCACAGAGCTGCCTAGACTAACCAGGCTACACATGACAAGAGTACACAGAAACCACAGGGCCAAACAGGACTAGCCTAGGACTATAACATAACAACTGGAGATTCCGTCACATCTTATGGCCACACACTAATCATAGAAAACCTATGAAAGAGCACAGAAATTAGCCAGTCATGGTGTAGATGACACTGTCCTTGCACATGACATTCAGAAAACCATCTTCTGACAGCAGCCTAGGAGGGAATTGCCACCTTATCACACCCTATCTCCATTTGCCAACTTTCCTTTGTTTTTGTTTTTTTTAACTTTAAGTATTAGAGTGATGGTAACTTACTGATGACTGAAGTGTAATTACATGTCCTACAGATTAAATAGATTTAGTGTAGCCTGCTTTGATTAACTAATGATTTACCGAAACAAGAAGCACTCTGATTTTTATTATTCCTGGAAACTTTAAACACCAACAACATTCCTTTAACTCCCTTACTGCCTACTGACATCACTTCTCATCTTTGATGAAATACCTTGGAAAGTTTAAGCTCAGTGGACTTTTTTCACAGTTTGTACAGTACTTTGCAAATTCTTTAGGCAGGTGTGAACAAATGCTGTAAAGTAAGAAAATGTTAATTGTTTATTTTTATAATTTAATAAAATGCAAAGTGAGTAAGCAGAAGAAAACTCTAAATCAAACCAAATTTGCTATGATCACTCTTTGCCTTCCAAACAGCATCAGTTCTTCTAGGTACACTTGCAAAAAGTCAGGAATTTTGTAGGCATATAGTAAGATGTATGATTAAACAATTATGCCAAACACATGTTAATGATCAGCAATTTATATGTAGGATGAAACACATTCATTAACTGAAACAGAAACAGCTACGTAGAAGGAATACAACTGGGTGATAAACAGCCAAACAGTCAAACAAGACGAGGTTGCTGAAGATGGTTTAATGTCAAAGGACATACACTATGGCAAGACTGAGGACAGCAACAAGACATAAGGTAGTTTTACTGCATCAGCAAGGTTTCTCCTAGACAGAAATTTCAAGGCAGAAAGGGGTTTCCAAAAGATAAGGAAGATGCATATCCATCATGCAATACCATCAGGGAGCTATCTGATAGGCCCCAAATTTATTCTACAGCATGACGACGACCCCGAACATTCAGCCGAAGTCATTAGGAACTAGCTTCAGTGTAAAGAAGAACAAAAAGTCCTGATGGCTCCTGTCTCAACATCATCGAGTCTGTCTGGGATTACATAAGGAGAGAAGAAGGCTGCATAAATTCATAGAAGAAATGTGTTTAGATCATCAATGTGTTTGGAACAACTTACCTGCCTAGTTCCTTAACTCCTTAAAGGACCAGGCCGTTTTTTTATTTTTTGTATTCTTTGTGACCAAGGCTGTTTTTTGCGGTGCTCGTGTTTAGCTTCAATTTTCTTCTTTCTCGTTTACTAAACTCACACAACTTACATATATAAAGCAAGAAGGGCTTACCACTTTTTTAACCTATGATCTAATTTCCTTTAAAAAATAATAAAATATGGTAAAATATCAAAAAGGCAACTTTACTCATTTTTATTTAAAAAACTTTTACTCATCTACAATACATGAACCTTCTAAATAGATTCTGCTATTTGTCCTGAGTTTAGAAATACCCTATTATTATAGGGCAATAAGTACAAGTAGCATTTTGCAATTTCAAAATCATTTTTTTCAAATCTGGTAATCCTGCCCCTATATCCTATTTGGGACATATTTGAATCTGGCCAATTCAAATTAACCCCATAAAACCATATATTTTTGAAAACTAGCCACCCCAAGGTATTTCAGATGCTGGTATTTTAACAGTTTCCGTGGACTAATTCTCCTACGAGCCTTTGTCAAATTTTGTGGTAATAATTTATTTTGTGTTTTGATCCACACAAATCATATTTTAGCTATGAATTTATAGCTCCTGGTATATGTCACTGTGAGTGCGGTGATACCACCCATGCACTGGTTTGTTTGGGGGATAAAAGGCCATATTTGGGACATGTACATTTTTCAATTTAGCGTTTTACCATTTGGTCATCCTGCCCCCTCTGTTCTATTTGGGACCTTTTTGAACCCGGCCAATCCAATTTACCCCATAAAACCATATTTCTCTTTAAACTATGCACCCGGGGTATTTTAAATGGTGGTATTTTAACCCCTTGCATGCACTAATTCGATCACCAGCCTATGTCAAATGTATATGTCACTGATAAACAACATCCTCATATGTGTTCAGCAACATCTGATACCTCTCATGAATGGGTTGTTGGGGAGTAAAATCTGGTCAGTGTGCACTCATGCCCTATTTGGGACATCTTTGAACCCAGCCACTTCAATTTACTAGACATTACTATACATTTGTTTAAACTAGACACCCCATGGGTATTTCAAATGCTAATATTTTAACTCTTGCCATGCCAGGAAGATACAGCCCTATTTATAGCACTTGTTCATAAAAATAAACTTTTTATTTGTATATGTTTTGACTTTTTGGTGGAAGTGGATGGTCCCTGTGATGGTGACATCATTGCATAGTTATTTTTAAACGTTGACACATTTTATTTTTTATTGTTTTAACTATTTTTGTTTTCTTCCATTTTTTTATATTTTACTGATTATGATTAGAAAACTGGGCTGCATTGACTTCCATGGTTGAATGCAGTACTTGTATTCAACATACAGGGTGAGTCCAGAGTTCTCAAGAGGGGAAAGGGGATGGTGATAGGGTCAGGGTGAGACTACGTGCCCACCTTACCCAGTGAGTCACCTTGTGATACACATTATGAGGAGGTTACAGCATACCACATGGGAGCTCCAAAGTGCTGGAATAAAACAGATCTTTATTGATTTAATAGCTCATAAATGGGGCAGTTGGGCAGCTAACTCACAAAACAATGGGACAATTACAAAGTATTATATTTTTCTTATATTTTTCTAATTGCAGTGTCTCTGTACTAGACCTGCTACTACCACCCCACTAGTATGAAACCTACAAACTTAACTAAAGGCTTTGAAAACCTTGCTTCCAATCAATCTGAATAAATTAAAATGGAACGTTAAGTACAAAACTGTAATATACATAACTAATAAATCCATAACTAACAACTATCAAACTTTTAGTTTGCTGTCTTAAATGTATTAACATGTGTGTGTTCCATCCTTAACATGACATCTACGTCCCAGAAGGTGTATTAAATGGAAATCTTTTATTTCCCTCGATCCTTTAGTGAAGAAGAAGAAGCTTCAGAAAAGCTCTTGTCAGAAAAAGTAGTGAATGCAGTGTTTTGAATAGATGGTTTACAGTGTATTCTCTTTGTATAGTTTTTACTGCAAATATGTTAGAGCAAAAAAGCAAGTAAAATGTATTGTGGTAATAAGATGGTGACTCTCACTTGCAGCAAGAAAGAAAATATCATAAGTTGTTATAATATATAATATGTCTAATATTTTATATACAGGCATATGTTAATTTGACCCAGAGTCTCATGGGGAAGTGGTGATTCTCAGGGTATATTTCCCTTTTCTCTGGGCATGGGAGTAATATTTGGTCATACCCATTGTCTACTTCTCAGCTATCCCTGCTACATGCATGGATAGTTCTACTCAATGCATGGCTAGCTCCACCTACACCAGAAGTCACTTAATCAGAGAAGGCAGAGCTCTGTGTGATCCATCTTGGCAAGTTCCCATGTACATGCACAGGTGTAGGAACAAGGAAAATTTGGAACATGGCCGTTTCAATGTACGTAATAATAATAGGAAAGAGTTAGTTTGATTATTTGTTTGATTATGGACTTATTTTTATCCATAAAAGAGATATTACTGGAAATCTGCTTAAAAACACGCTTTATCTCCGTAATAATGCAAAACTCCAGCCCTAACCAATAAATATGTTCATGAAATATGGTCCCTGTGGTGCACCCCAGTCAGAATGGATCACATTAATTTTCCCCCGACAATAAATGCATTCTCTTGAGATCTCTCTAAATTTGAATGGTTGCAGAGAGGTGGGAGCATTAGAAGCCGGCATGCTATCCTCATGTTAGAGAAAGACTACAGCTGATTATCATCTATTTTACTTATATACCATATTTGCTCGATAAGACGACCCTGATTATAAGACGACCCCCCAAATCGTTCTCCAATCGTCATGCTTTTCTTTGTCTATACCATTATCTTCCAACTTCACTGATCAGCGGCTGACTCTGTCCCATCTTAGAAATTTAAATAACTCAAAGCTTCTCTTGCTTTCTCAGCTGCACAAAATGTAGCAGAACAACCTACAAAACCTTGTCAATTCCTTCCAAAAATGCCCCTTCACACATAACACAATTTGCCCTACTGAGCATCTTCAAAGAGCACCACTACTCACAAGGGTGATAAAATACATCAATTATGCCCCCAGTTAGCGCATAAATGTAATGGAGGACTGTGAGTCAGAACAGCCACCACAGTTTACGTCCATCCTTAAAAGGCAGAGTGCCAGGATATGACGATATATCCCAGCACTTAACAGTAAAGACCCTCTCCAGCAAGTATGGCCAAACCAGCACTGTGCAATGGATAATACAATGTACGAGGAGGCTTTGAAAAGTCTCACCAATTTATAACGTGTTATAATGGGCCAGCCGTGCACGACCTGCAGCAGAAGCTCACTGGGGTCAGTCATTCATACTGAATAACGAAGTGAGGGAGTTAAAACCACAAATGTCCTGCAAATTATCCTATCATTTTACTCTTTAGTGAATAGACCCAAATGTTACTAAAGTGTGTACTCACTTATAGTAAAACAGATTATATATATATTTTAAAATCTTACCAACCAGACTTTATAGGAACTAAAATTAGAATGGACATTTTACAAATGTATTTTCAACACTAAGTATTTTTTTGTTACACAAGTAGTCCAGATTTCCAGTAACCTATAGTAGGTCCAAGCAGAGTCCATGACATTTAAATATGAAAATATCAACATCTATTTAGTTAAGCTGTAATGGTTAAATATACCAAAATGTTAATAATTGCTACTTTACAAAATATGAATAGGTTGAGAATTCTAAAAAAACAAGCATTCTAAAGAAACCCAAGCAAGACATACCATACTATGATAGGAGGCTATCAAATGTCCTCACAAAAAAAGCCTTATAGGTCTTTCATGTGGTTTTGTTGGACTGACGCCCAGGTCTTTTGGGTACTGGATAGTCAAGAACAATTTAGACAGATTCTCAATCTAGAGAATCATGCCATATGGAAGCATATTTTTTTCTGTGTAGGAAAAAAAATTGCCTAAAAGTTAATAAGGTTTAGGAGTGCTAATGTTGGTAGTGTTTCATAGGTGTCTCAAGGGGACAGGTTGAGTGTAAAAACAGAAAAACATTAAAGACAGAGGAAATGTCATTCTAGAAAGCAGCACAAACATATGGCCCCCAATGTGACCACAACCAAGCTCCGGTGGCAACATTGTTTCATTACACATTGAAATCTTTGTATAACAAACTTTATATATCTTAAATAATGTGTATGTACTTGAATACTTTTTATTGTGTGTCAGTATTGTGCGTTCTGCAAGTGTTGATCAGCCCAGGTCCAGTGTAGTCCCCTTCTCTGGCACAACCCTAGGTAAGCAACAGAGAACACAGAGATCCATTAAGCACACTAGGTACGTGCCTAGAAGCCCCAAAGCTCTGAGGTCTGGTGACAGCACAAAGCAGTTGTACCCATCCTGGCTACAATAGTCCAGTGCTCAGCATGATCAAGTAACCCAGCAGTACCGGTGCGGCAGTATAAAGGACAACATGCAAGTTAAACTTAATATTTTAATTACCGGTATTAAAAGTCTATAACAAAAATGTGTTGGGCATAGACAAGGTTTGGCTACTATGACTATGATCAGTAATGACTTGTGTCCAATTTGTCATCACCAGTAATTCATTAGTTAGGTGGTTTACTTTCCTTGTTCTGGATGAACTGAAGGGTGATATGGAAAGGTTTATATCGATTATGGTAGAGAAAACCACGTAGGAAGTGGAAGTTTAATAGGCATCAATGATCCATCTGTAGTTTATCATACCTATTTTATAACACCCATTCAATGGAAGTCCTATTGTAAAGGGTGTGCACATAAGTGATGTTTGCAAATGCAGGATGGGTAAATTAATTTATTAGTTATTTTCTTTCTGTTTTGAATGGGCTGTGTACAATTTAAAATGGGTAAAACTGTGAAAAGGGTTTTTTTTTTAATTCTTGCCAGCTTTTAGATCATTTTTATACTAAATGATAGTTTATATAAATTACTATGGTTTCAAAACAAAGCACTTGTCATGAAAAAAGTTATATAATATGGACAGACACTATAAAAAAGAAAGACTAGCATTATTGTCGGACAAACAGTAAAAATGTCTTCATCTTTAAAGGGTTAAACAATATTCAGTGTCATAAAAAAACAAAGAAGTACATTTTTACATTCTAGGATTCCTTGAGAGAAGAGTGGAAATTCTTATTTCACTTGCTAATTCTTCTATGAAATGTATTTGAACCTATATATGTTGTGTGGTAACAAGATGGGGATATATTATTTAGATATAAAAATCAACATACCACAAATGTCATTACTTATGTGACTAATGTTCTAAACAAATGTTGGAGCAGATGACAAGGATTCTACTGAAACTAAAGCTAAAAGGTCTTTAAGTAGTGATTTATTCTCAGAAAAATGCTGCATACAACAAATAAAAGTGACATAATACAGTGATGCAATAACATATGTTCACGTTTTCTAAGTAACAAACACAATATTTCTACTTCAATGTGCTTTATTTATATAAAAAAATAATAATTTTACTTTTAGTTCATACAAGCTTAAGTTTTTAAAGGGACACTCCATCCATCATATGAACTTTTTAAAATTTTCTTTAATTATTAAAATATAATATATACAGTATAGGTAAGTGTTTAGTTTTCTTAAATGGCAAATCAATATGATAATTTTAATATGAAATTATTGAGATATTCAACAACTAAGGACAATATTTGTTAGAATGGAACAAGACCACCATGATAATATAGGCGGGTCTCTATTTCAACTACTGCAAGTTCTGAGTTAGAGAGTTAGAGAGCTAACATTTTCCTTGAAGGCATTTGAATAATAAAATAATCCTATTATGAAAAATATAATTTAGAATGTTAAGATCCGAGATAAAACATTTCTTTAAATCCAAATTGTCTATATATATTTTGGTAGAATTTTTAATTGAAGATAACCAGGTGATATATTGCTGGGTTATATTAGATATTTTAAGTTTGTGTGTAGCTTTGAGAATATCTCGAATAATCAGCAGGGCCGCCTTTAATATTGATTGGGCCCTGGGCAACCAGTTACTTTCTTGGCATGCAATCACACCCTCCATTCCAACAAAAAACCCACATAAAAACAAAAGTACTTGCCATGCTGACTCTACACATTAGGAGGACACTCTGAGAGCCATTGTGGTCTTCCCTCCTTTTGACCCTAGTGTGACTCTGTGTTAGACATCCTAATGCTACACACGCATGATAGGGGAGCAGCGCATGACTATTTAGATTTCATAGAAAATTAATGGTACAGGTCCAACGAGTGACCTGAAAACACATGTGAGCCATAACTAGGGCCGGCTTTAGTTGTTCAGGCCCCTGTGTACACCCCCTCCTAGGTGTCCCCACCAACATAAAAAATGGTTGGGTGGCTTCCCCACTTCCCATGAAAACACTCAGGGGTGTACCTAGAGTATTTGGCACCCGGGGCGGATCCTGGATGTGGCAACCCCCCACACACATACACACAAAAATTAATGTTGGCAAGAGTTTTTGAGTATGTGTGATTAATGGAATGAATGAGTATTTAAATGTTTATGAATGAGTGTGTGTTAGTATGGATGTGTAAGGGGGTGGTGGTGGTAGCATGGCATAGGGAGGCTGTACTCAGACTCCTATCATCCCCAGGTTCCAGCATGTACTGGCTGCCTTGGCTTGATAGGAGTGTGATTGCTGTTAGCAGATATATATATATATATATATATATACCTCCAGAAATGCCTTTTAACCCCCTATATGTCACTCTGCCCCATGATATGCCTTTTAACCCCCTATATGCCACTCTGGCATATAGGGGGGTATAAGGCATTTCTGGGGGCAGAGTGGCAACCCTGGGGGCAGATGTGCATAACTGGGGGGGCAGGTTGGCAAATAAAAGGAAATAAAAAAATATATATTTTTCTCAATCATAGCTTTTATTAAATATGAAAATATTGTTTACATGAATTAATATTTACTAGTAAAACTTTTTTCCTATAGGGTAGTCTTATATTCAGGCTTTTTGTTTTTTTCCTAAATTAATATTTAGATTTTGGGGGGTCGTCTTATAATCAGGGTCGTCTTATAATCGAGCAAATACGGTAAATAACATTTACTGAACAGATATGGTACAGCATAACTCTCATTACTATATACTGGGCCAGACATTGACAGTAGTGCAGCATAACCCCTATATATATATATATATATATATATATATATTGTGGCAAAGTAATGGACTCTGTGTACATAAGTGGCAGATTGGAACGCTCATTATTCCCAGCAGGGGGAGGGTTAATTGCTGGAGGTCAGCAAGGTGGAGCCAATTAACCTGAACTCAGGTGCTTAAAGGGGCGGCCGTTAGAGGCATTAGATGTCTGGGAGTAGGGTGAGAGGCAGGCAAGCCAGAGGCCCTCAGACTGTATGAAAAGGATTTGTTTTTGCTTTGGTTTATTTACACTATGGAGTGCATTGCTGTGGACTGTACAATTCTGCAATAAACCACATCTTGCTTTTATTCTGCTGGTGTTCGGAGTTTCTTGTTTTGATCGAGCCATCCTGCCACAAGTGGTGTCAGAAGTGGGATATTGCTGTTTGAACCCTGTATCAACATGGAGGATGTTTTAAAGGCCCTCCTGCATGCTACTACAGTGCAACAGGAAACCAACCGGCTGATAACTGCTCAGATGGGAGCTATGATGGAAGCACAGCAAGAGGACAGGATTGTCCTAAAAGAGATTGTACAGCAACTCTCAAAAACTACCACAGATGAACAGAGCAGCAGTCCAAAACCTATCCATGCAAGTCAGTATCTGCAAAAGATGACGCCGCAAGATGATGTGGAGGCCTATCTAACAGCTTTTGAGCGGACTGCCATCAGAGAGCAATGGCCTCGCACTCAATGGGCTGGTATAGTTGCACCTTTTTTGCTTGGTGAAGCTCAAAAAGCCTATTTTGACCTAGAGGAAGAGGCGGCTGCTAGTTATGATATTCTTAAAGCAGAGATTCTTGCAAGGACTGGCGTGACTCCAGTGATCCGTGCCCAACGGTTCTATAATTGGAAATACCAGGAACAGAAGGCACCAAGATCACAAATGTTTGATTTGATTCATCTGGCCAGGAGATGGTTAAAACCAGAGAGTTCAACGCCTGCTCAAATAATTGAGACCTTGGTTTTGGATCGTTTTTTGCGAGGATTACCCCAAGGCCTACGAGAGTGGGCAGGGCAGGGAAGCCCTACCACTTATGATGCAATGGTGGCACTGGTTGAACAATATACAGCAGTGAGAGAGTTAAAATCTACATCACAGACTAA
Organism: Spea bombifrons; assembly: GCF_027358695.1. NCBI lineage: Eukaryota > Metazoa > Chordata > Amphibia > Anura > Pelobatidae > Spea > Spea bombifrons. The sequence goes on from NC_071089.1 coordinate 36,835,953, forward strand.
AATGCAACAGAACCAAAGACTGCTCACAAGCTCAAGGCCCTGGAACTATGGGAAAAATCAAGTTGTGATCCGAACTGGAGGCCCTGAAGTTTCTCCGGATGGAAACCAGGACTATAAACCCTCAAAGGGATGGCAAACCAGGAAACCTCCGGTTACTTGCTTTGAGTGTGGGGAGCTAGGTCACATAAAAGCTATGTGTCCTCATTTGCAGGAACCTATGGAATGTGGGTATAATGCTATAAATGACTTTTGTGGACTAATCTGTTTGGTTGGGAAACAGACCGAAAAATGTGTGTTTGATAAATCTGTTTTGTTAAATGGGAAGGAAACCGTAGCGCTTGTGGACTCTGGGAGCGATATTTCCTTAGTGACAAGCAGTCTCATTCAACCGTCTCAGTTGCTCCCAGGTAAGAAGGTTGGGATACTCTGTGTACATGGCTGTACTGTATCATACCCTACTACCTCTGTAAACATAGGCTATGGGGGCCAAACATTTTCAGTAGTGGCTGCAGTGGTACCTAAATTACCCCATCCCCTTATTCTTGGACGTAATTTCCCGGCGTTTCAAAGCCTGATTCAAAACCCGTGGGAGTCTGTAGAGGAGAACCCGTTTTGTGTTTTCCCATTGGTACACCCAGATTTGTTTTGTAAAAGGCGCAAGACAAGACGTGAGAGAAGGGAAGATAAGCATAGGGGTACTGGGGACTTACAAATGGCTTTGATAAATGAAGGTGTGACCTTACAAGATCCGAGCACTAGTTCCAACCCTTCAACCGAAATACTGGTTGAACCCCAGGGCCAAACCCGAGAACAGCCTACTATTGTGGATTTGGACGTTGGTTTAAATCAGTTTGGAAGGGAACAAGTCAATGATTTAACATTGCAAAATGCCCGTAACCAAATTGTAGAAGTTAATGGGACCATGGTCGATGGACAATCCAGAGACAGGTATCCTCATTTCATTCTTAGAAATGACCTACTTTATAGAGTGATCAGAGAGGAGGGGCAAGAACTTGAACAGCTCTTAGTACCAAGGTCCTTCAGGAGAAAGGTGTTGGAATTGGCCCATTCTCATTTGTTTGGGGGACATTTGGGGGTAGAAAAAACTCAGGAAAGGGTTTTAAGGCGATTTTTTTGGCCTGGGGTATATGAAGAGGTAAAGCGGTACTGTGCCTCATGCCCAGACTGCCAGCTAGCGACCCCAAAACCTCGTCTAAGAGCACCCCTAATCCCATTGCCAATTATTGAAACCCCTTTTGAGCGAATTGCTATGGATTTGGTGGGACCAATAGAAAAATCGGCTAAGGGTAATCAATATATTCTGGTCATATTGGATTATGCTACACGCTACCCAGAAGCTATTCCCCTCCGCAATACTGCCTCCAAAACCATAGCGAAAGAATTGCTTCAAGTATTTTCTCGGGTAGGGTTACCAAAAGAAATTTTAACTGACCAAGGTACCCCTTTTATGTCCCGATTAATGAAGGAGTTGTGTCATTTGCTACAAATAAAAGCTTTGAGGACATCTGTGTACCATCCTCAAACAGATGGGTTAGTTGAAAGATTCAATAGGACCCTGAAACACATGTTACGTAAAGTGGTTGATAGAGATGGGAAAAATTGGGACACTCTCCTACCGTACTTACTATTTGCTATTCGGGAGGTTCCCCAATCTTCTGTAGGGTTTTCACCTTTTGAGCTCCTTTATGGTAGGCATCCAAGAGGTTTATTAGATATAGCGAAGGAGGAGTGGGAAGAACAAACGGTACCAGGACAGAATGTCATTCAGTATGTGGAGCAACTCAAGGGGCGCATTACACAAATTTCTCCTATAGTCAGACAATATCTGGAGGAAGCTCAAAGAAGCCAACAGGTTATTTACAACCGCCAGGCTGCAGTACGTTCTTTCCAACCTGGGGACCGAGTTATGGTCCTTGTTCCCACTGCCGAAAGCAAACTCTTGTCTCATTGGCAGGGTCCATATGAGATTATTGAACAAGTAGGCCCTGTAAACTATAAAGTTCGACAGCCTGATCGCAGGAAAGTCGAACAGATTTACCATATAAACCTGCTAAAACCCTGGAAGGATAGAGAAAGTAGTTTGGTTGCTATAGATAAATCCCCAGACCCAGATGTTAAAATATCTGCTGATCTCACCCCTGAACAGCAGAAGGAAGTTAAAGAAATGATATCAAGACATAAAGATGTCTTTTCTAGTATTCCTGGCAGAACTAGTGAAATCTGCCATGATATTATCACAGAACCAGGAGTTACAGTAAAAGTAAAGCCCTATAGAGTTCCCGAGGCAAAAAGGAGTGCAATACAAACAGAAGTAGCAAAAATGTTAGAACTGGGAGTCATTGAGGAATCACATAGCCAATGGTCTAGCCCCATAGTTCTAGTACCTAAGCCAGATGGGGCAGTTCGTTTTTGCAATGATTTTAGAAAACTTAATGAATGCTCTAAATTTGATGCCTATCCTATGCCTCGGGTTGATGAACTCATTGAGAAACTGGCACAGGCCAGATTCCTAAGTGTATTAGACCTTACAAAGGGTTATTGGCAGATCCCATTGACAGAAACTGCTAAAGAGAAAACTGCATTTGTTACCCCTGAAGGCCTGTACCAATATACAGTTTTGCCATTTGGGCTTCATGGAGCCCCAGCAACCTTTCAGAGGTTAATGAATAAACTTCTAAGACCTCACTCCAATTATGCTTCTGCATACTTAGATGATGTAGTCGTCTATAGCCGAGACTGGGACTCCCATTTGGGAAAGGTAGAAGCGGTTTTAAATAGTATTCGGAAAGCTGGTCTTACTGCTAATCCTGCCAAATGTTCTATTGGCTGTATGGAAGCCAAATATCTTGGTTATACTGTAGGGAGAGGACTGGTAAAACCTCAATTCACTAAGGCTGAGGCTATTGAACATTGGCCACGCCCTCTAAGAAAGAAACAGGTCAAAGCTTTCCTAGGAATAGTTGGCTATTATAGACGCTTCATACCCCACTTTGCCACTCGAGCTGCACCTCTCACTGATTTGATTAAAGCAAAGGCACCAGATACAGTGAGATGGAATGATGATGCAGAAAAAGCTTTTGCAGACTTGCGTACAGCTTTATGCAGGCACCCTGTTTTAGTAGCCCCGGATTTTAAGGAACATTTCTTTTTGCAAACGGATGCTTCTGATGTGGGCCTGGGGGCGGTATTATCTCAAATGATAGGAGAGGAAGAACATCCTGTGTTGTTTTTAAGTCGTAAGTTGTTGCCAAGGGAGCAGAAGTATGCTACTGTAGAGAAGGAATGTTTGGCCATTAAGTGGGCAACTGAAACATTAAAATATTATTTGTTGGGCAGATCTTTTACCCTCATCACTGACCATGCTCCACTACAATGGATGCAGAACAACAAAGACAAGAATACTAAAGTCACACGTTGGTTCCTCTCTATGCAACAGTTCAAATTTGTTGTGAAGCATAGGGCTGGGCTATTGCATGCCAACGCAGATGCATTGTCTAGGGTGCACAGTTTCTTGTCGAAGGCCGCTTCACACACCTGTGTTAAGCTGAGGGGGAGGGTATGTGGCAAAGTAATGGACTCTGTGTACATAAGTGGCAGATTGGAACGCTCATTATTCCCAGCAGGGGGAGGGTTAATTGCTGGAGGTCAGCAAGGTGGAGCCAATTAACCTGAACTCAGGTGCTTAAAGGGGCGGCCGTTAGAGGCATTAGATGTCTGGGAGTAGGGTGAGAGGCAGGCAAGCCAGAGGCCCTCAGACTGTATGAAAAGGATTTGTTTTTGCTTTGGTTTATTTACACTATGGAGTGCATTGCTGTGGACTGTACAATTCTGCAATAAACCACATCTTGCTTTTATTCTGCTGGTGTTCGGAGTTTCTTGTTTTGATCGAGCCATCCTGCCACAAGATATATATATATATATATATAAAACCACTATACAGGAAGCCAGACTTTGACATGGTAGGCCTCTGTCCCTAAAACAGCTTACTCATGCCACTGCTGCACTTAAAACAGCCTGTCTGTGACACAGCTGCCCCTAAAACAGCCTCCCCATGCCACCTCTGCCCTTAAAACAGCTTCCTCATGCCACTGCTGCCTGCCTGTGCCACAGCTGCCCCTAAAACAGCTTGCCTGGGCTTTAGTTGTTCAGGTCCCTGTGCACACCCCCTCCTAGGTGTCCCCTCGACCATCATCAGCCCAGAGTTCCTTTGTCCCCTCCTTCAATGTGACACACCTCTTTTCCTCCCTCATGTAGTTAAGGTATAGATCAAATAAACAGATCGAAACACAGCATGGAAACCCTAAATTGCAGACATAAATCACAGGTCACACACACCCAAAAGGCCAGCCCTACCACCCAAATCGCATCCACAAGACCAACCTAGCACGCAGTTCTTAATATAACCATGGCCCATGACATCATGTAATGGGTTAAGACCATCTAGGAGAGCAGCAATATAGTCTGAATAATGCTAAATAATATTTTAAGTGTCAAATTAACTATTTTCAAATTTACTTAAATTAGTGAAAAAAAAGTTATTTAAACAAAGAAATCACTCTCACAGTGGATGATAAACAGGCAAATAAACATGTAGCTCTCCTAAAGAACTAGAGCTTAAGATGTCCAAAATGATTTGCTTAACATTCTGCAAAACAGTGAAAATTATTCTTTAGGGGTAAACATGTGCAAAACATTTGTTAACCAATAATTAATTTTATAACAGTCCTAACTACCCTTTAATGTTTAAAATATTTTTCTAAGCTATATTGTAACAGTCCAAAAACATTTATAGGTCAAAATATGCTAATATCTTTGGCATTTCATAAAGTAGGAATACGTCTTAAAACCCCCTCAGATCAACTGAATATCACATGCAAACCCCACTCTCTATGTTTTCATGTGGTTCTCATTTGATCTATACCTGCTATTGATCAAATGAGAACCATATGGAAACATAGAGATCAACTGAGTAACACATGCAAACCCTGCTTTGTATATATCCAATGAAACATATACATTATAAACAGAAATGCCTATAACATGTTTTAATAAATATCCTAACAAGATCTATAATTTTCATAATAAAAATTGTATGTTTGTTAAAGTGTATAGTGCTTTGAGATGGTGTTCATGTAATTGTGTGCAAGTGTATAGTGTTGGAGGGGGCGTGTGTTTTGTGACTGAATGTCTTTTAATAGATAAATAAAGGCTCCAGGCACTCAAGAGTTCCAATGTCAGGCAGATTTATTGGGATAAAGAACAACGTTTTAACCTCACAATTAATGTCGTTTGAAGCACAAGGAGTTTGTCAGATCTGGATCTTTAAGAACCAGTTGTCTTTTATGATCAAATGTAAGCCAATTCCAGATTCAGCTAAAATTAAAGTATTTATTTTCTTCAAAACCAATATACAATATAAATAAAATACATCCTTGCTTCTCTGAGCACTAACTGAAAAAGTTTTTTTCTCTAAGTTGGGTGGCTTCCCCACTTCCCAAGAAGACACTCAGGGGTGAACCTAGAGTATTTGGCACCTGGGCAGGATCCTGGATGTGGCAAACCCCACCCCCACACACACACAAAAATTAATGTTGGCAAGAATATTTATTTCACATATTTGTAAACGGTATGTCAACTGAAAAAACTTATAAGTAAATTAATTAAGTTTACATAAATAACATTTACTGAACAGATATGGTACAGCATAACTCTCATTACTATATACTGGGCCAGACATTGACAGTAGTGCAGCATAACCTCTATCACTATACAGTAAGCCAGACTTTGACGTGGTAGGCCTCTGCCCCTAAACCAGCTTCCTCATGCCACCGCTGCACTTAAAACAGCCTGTCTGTGCCACTGGTGCCCCTAAAACTGCCTCCCCATGCCACTGCTGCCCCTAAAACAGACTGACTCGTGCCACAGCTGCCCCTAAAACAGCCTGCTTGTGCCACCGCTGCCACTAAAACAGCCTGCCTGTGCCACCGCTGCCCCTGAAGCAGCCTGCCTGTGCCACCGCTGCCCCTGAAGCAGACTGCCTGTGCACCGCTGCCCCTGAAGCAGCCTACATGTGCTACCTCTTTCCCCTACAACAGCCTGCTTGTGCAACCTCTGCCCCTGAAGCAGCCTGCTTGTGCCACTTCTGGCGCTGTTTCAGGGGCAGAGATGGCACAACCAGGCTGCTTCAGGGGCAGAGGTGGCATAACCAGGCTTCTTTGCCTCCTTTTGGCCAGAAGCAACCTGCCTATGCCCCTCTAAACAGCCTGCATGTCCCATTTCTGCCCCCCTAAATAGCCTGCCTGTCCCCTTTTCGGCCCCTAAACACTTGACTGCGGACTTCCCCCCTCGCCCCCTTTAGGTGTGCTACTGAAAACACTGCAATCAAACAAAATAAAACCTTTAAATGGGGGTGTTTCCCGTGATGCCAGAGGGTATGCCCACTGATATCAGAGGGTACGCCCACTGACATCAGAGGGTACCCCCACTGACATCAGAGGGTACGTCCACTGACATCAGCGGGACCGCCCGCTGATGTCAGTGGACAGTCCTGGTCGCGTCCCACAAGGGAAGGCTCCGGGTAGCTTCCCAGGTATGATGATCATGCAACATTAGTTGAGTCTGGTCAGTTGAGATAACTCTTAAAATCGACTGACCAATTGACTTCATATTGAAAAGACCCAATTGTCTTGCTCCTTAACAGTAAACAAAATAAATAAAAAGTAAATTGATATTTAAATGGACCTCAATGATGTCACAATGACGTTACAAGAGAAAACAATCAAAGCGATCTGGGGTAAAAAAAAATATTACAGGCATACCCCGTACACAATGGGGTCCAGAGCATGTATGTAAAATGAAAATGTACTTAAAATAAAACACTGCCTTTTTTCACTCATCAATGTATGTACTGCACTGCAATCCTCAGCTCATTTCCTCAACAAAACAAGAAACACTCAAAAGACACAAAAGATGCATGAGACAAACTGAATGGTCCCGTATGGGTACATGAAACATAAAAAGGGGAATCACAATTGAACAAGCATTGAGCAAAAACTGGGATATCCGTGGGATGGTCAAGAAGTTAACCTAAGTATGTTCAAAACAATTACACTTATTGACAAAAGTTTGTGAACTGTGGAGATGACATTTCCCCTTTAAAAAAACAAGAGCCACGCAAATTCAGAAACTTGGCTTTATTTTGGTCTCATTTTATAAACACCATTTTCCCTGAATTCTGAGCCTCATGATGTCTCTAAAGGGTATCATTATGGAAGGTAGAGAAACATAAACAAAGCAAAAGATTTACAGCCACAGTAGTTTGAAAAAATTCAAAGATTGCTAAGGATTGCAAAGTAAGAAAAAAAAAACGGTATTACCGCACACCTAAAAAGAAAATAGCACCAGTAAATTAACATACTTTCCAAACCTGTGTAAGAAAGACATCCATGTGGAACTTACTATGTAATAAAAACAAAACCCATAATCACAAATGGAATGCTATACAGTTAACAACAGTGAACAGCCACTGATATAATTCATCTGCATTTACGGAATTTCAACATTTTTGGGGTTTTTTCTTTCTTGCTATTGATAAAGATATTACTAAGGAACAAGGGAATCAGTTTATTAATTGTTTATTGATTTATTATTATGGTTAAGGTAGGACTTATGTCCGTCTTTAGAGAGAAGTAACTTATTGGACACTGCCTATGCGTTTCAATGTACATTAATATCAGGCAAGGATTAGAATTGAAATAGAAAAAAGAGCTGTTTATTGCCTCTGTATGATACTTTGTTGGCATCCTGATCCTACTTTGACAAGCTTGTTCATCTTGTATGCGGTTGACACTCAAAGGTATAAAAGAAATGCAGTGGCATGATGGCTGGTATCTCTCTTCATACCTAGATTACATTACTTATAGAGGGGCATCACGTTCTGTAGTGCTTTTACAATATGGAGAATAAAAACGAACAACATTTAACATTTACAATATACCAAATGTACACACAGTAACATTGGTACAGAAAGATAAGAAGGAGCTGCTCTTGCAAGTGGGGTGAACTGAGGGTTTCCTTTAAGAGTTCCAAATAGACAGGCCGGTTTGTTTAGTAAGCGTTTCAAATTAAAATAAGTCGGGTAGTGTCTGATAGAGTCTGCCCTCCCATTTCTCCTTGCCCCAACTTCCTCTGCCAATTCCATTCTCTTTTAACCCTTCTGTCTCCCTCCTCTCTCCCACCCCCTTCTATTTTACTTCCATATCTGTCTCTGCACCCCGACTATGTTTCCACCATTCTCTCTTCCAGGCCCTGGTATTCTCCTGTCTCCTCTCTGCCCTCTTTGGGCTTCCAGTCACCTTACCTCTGTGGGTGACTGTAGGTCCTGGATGTTTCAGGCCAGCAAAACAGAATAACCAGGTCCCCTAGTAAGCAGACAGACAGGAGAGGCCCAGCAGCTTAAGACGGGCACAATCTTATTGCATCTAGATGGAGATAGAAGGGAACATGACATATCTTGAAATATGTTATATTACTGCTTTCACAGATCGAGGAGGTGTGATGGGAGTGGGACTGTTGGTGCCTAGCAGGGGAAGAGATGTTCCAGGATTGGCATTGGCGGCCACATACATTAAATGTTATTCCCCATAGAATAATATTGAGAAGTCAGGCTTTATTCCAATTGATCACCTATTCCGTTAAGGATAACATGTAGAAGGTAGGAGCGTCTTCTATGGGTTGCCCTTCATCTAGAGACAGAGGTAATTCTCCATGAGCCTGCTTATCTTCACCCCAAGGGTGTGCAATAATCTGCCTCTTCTTATGGGTTATTTTTGTGAAGGTCCCTCTGTTTATTGTTTAAAATGTTCCAAAGCCTAATTTAAATTATTATTAATTATTAAATCATCTTCCCAGTGTTCTGGTTTAAATAAAGGACCCGCAAGAAAGGTGATGAATAAATAAAATAAAATAAAAATTAAATAGAAAAATAAATAATTACAAGACTCTCTTGTGGCTAGGTGCTAGTTACAAGAGAGATGCCAGGAGTCTACAAATCTCAAGTCACGTTACACTGCTATTTTATGGCATAGTTTGATGGTGAATTAAGCAATGCATTGCCATACAGTGTGATAAAGTCGTTGCTTTTTGTGTAAACCTTCAGAGGAAAGTCTAAAATGAGAGATCTCCTAAGGTGTATTTGTTTAAAATTAGTAGTTAGATATTGCTTATTTAAAAATGTAAACACGATTACATAGGTTTACTTAGTGTACAGAAATGTAAAATGTTGTATATTGGAAAAAACTACAGGTCTGCTTTAAATAATTCCTCCATCATCTCCTGTTCACCATCATCTCCTGGTCACCTTAAATTGAATGAAATTGCAGATGACTAACCATACCAGTCTGAATTCCATGGAAGTCTTTGTAGAATCCTGACTGAAACATTTCTAACAGGATAATGTACAAACTTTCCCTTACCCTTCCACTGAAGGAGCCAGATATAACCAGTGCAACGCTAAAAGAATCTGGAATTGTGGTCTCAATAAACAAACCTAACCAGTGCCATCTGTTAGTATTTAACAGCTAAGATCTATTCAATCTTAAATCCTGTATAACTCTATATAGAAGAGATCAATCAAAGCCTTATGGAAACGGTGTAAGCAAATGAGAATTAAAATAATATGTTACCTGAGAGGTATGAGTTTCCAGCAGAATTTGAATTACAATGCATACTGTTTTTTTAAGCGTTATAGAACAAAGGAAATGCTTGTTTCATTGAATGGATCTGTCACATATCAAGAACTAAAAAGCTATTGTTACGAGAGAAAACATCATTTGATATCAATCGGAGATCTCAAGGCACTGTGGTTTGTTACGGGCGAACCTAGGCAAGAACAATGATTCCTACTAATGGACCAATATAGACAAGAAAATTCAATCCTTGAAAGCAAGATTTTAAATGAAGGCTACACCATGAAGTATAGTAATTTTATAATGGATTTTACTCAGGGTCTAAAAAAAGATTAATGGTAGGTCAACCTTGCATGTATATTCCCTTATATACTGATTTAAATATTGGAAGCTGCAGACAAGGTTGGCCATTGTAATTTGACCATTTGTACAATAAATAATCCATATATTCCAAAAAACCCTAATACATTGCCACATTAATACAATGTGATATATTCTTCACGTAGGTGGTACGGTATACAGTACATAATCTTTAGTTACTAGTATGGCGAAAACTAAAAAATTATAAAGTACAATCATCCATCTTAGTAGAAATGTATATAATATATCCACTTACTTTAGTATCTGGGGCCTTATTAGAAATATTTTCTGTGATAACGTTTCTGATCATTGCCAACTATAATAGCAACGCAAGAGATAAAACAGATTGTTTATAGAACCATGGAATTCTGAAGATCTGTTAAGATTTAAAGACTGCATTATATTAACTCTTATTTAATCTTAATTAAATGAACATAGCAGGAAGTTTCAAACAGGAATTTTTACCAATATTTATATAGTGCTGATTATAACTTAAACAAATGTTTTCTGTTCTTTACAATTATATTTAGAATCAAGGTTTAGCTTGAAAGGGGTATTCTTAAGGCATCAATATAAAACATAAAAAGGTAACAATGTGTGTACATTGCAACAAAAAATAACACAACAAAGTGTATACATTGCACATTTCTATTCACAAAGGCTATTCAGAAGAGAATTATCTGTAGAGTCCATGTAGTAAGGGAAAGATTAAGTTAGGACACTGCGCTCATGAATGGAACCCCTCGGCAACCAGGGACCAGACGGCAGTATAAACCACAACAACAGGATATTGGACCATATGGATAACACAAACCAAGGTCAGGACAACCCAGGTCAGGAGACCAGAGAGCAGTGACACCAGGACAAGCCGGGTCAGGATACCAAGAGAGGAAACAAGGTCAACATATGCCAGGTAAACCTGTACAGAACACTACTGGGAGTGTGCAGGGTTAATTTAGGGTGCATGGCACAGACTGATGATTTCACAAACATTATTTAGAGGAGGAAGCATTTTATGGTCATAGAGATCTCCAATGAAAATTTGGTAAATGATTAGCTAGTATTCTAGCAGTGCATGTGTTTCTTCATAATGACTTGTCTTCTAATTCCAGGGAAGTGATGGGTATGATGGGAGCAATAAAATGTAAAATGGGCATTCAAACATACAGAAGTCAGTAATTTAGATGCTAAATTCATGGCCCTAAATGCTAACTGGAAAAGGAATTGCCTCGTGCCTTGTCAAATGTGATTTAAAAATCCAGTGGGGGTAACAAGAAAGAGAAATAAAGTGTAAAGGTCACAAGAAGGCAAGATGTCCCTCCTTTAAGAAGAGGTTTATTTATATAAGCATAATGTAATGTGCATGGAAAAAATGTATGTGGATTCTGTGTAAAAAGCTAATTTGCGGAAGCACAATTGGAAGCATTAACAAAATTAATTCAGTTTATGGAGGTCAACCAACCAGAAAAAATGAAAAAAAATACACAGTATTGTAGTATTGGGGGGTTAAATTAAAAATATTTAGTTTAAGAATGTTTTTGTTATGGTCAAGTATGATAGAATAAAACATAATAAACATCTTAACATGAACATTTTAAACAAAGTCATATACACAAAACAGGATCAACATAGTTGCATAAATTAGAGTATTTTTCACTTTTTATACCTTGATGCCTGCAGATTTCAAATGCATGTCACGTTGTCTTAGGAGATGACTTTTTTTTAGCCTTTAGTTAACCTATGAATCTGCCAATCATCTATCAAAATGATCACTTACAGTATCTCACAAAAGTGAGTACACCCAAATTGGGCCCAAAGTGTCAATATTTTACCCTCACCCTCACCCTTACCTTTACCCTCAGCTTCTTTAGCAAGGCAGTGGTCATCCTGGAGGTGTGTTTGGGGTTGTTATCATGTTGGAATACTGCACTCCGGCCCAGTCTCCAAAGGGAGGGGATCATGCTCTGCTTCAGTATGTCACAGTACATGTTGGCATTCATGGTTTTCTCTATAAACTGTAGCTCCCCAGTGCCGGCAGCACTCATGCAGGCCCAGACCATGACACTCCCACCATCATGATTGACTGTAGGCAAGACACACTTGTCTTTGTACTCCATACCTGGTTGCCCCCACACACGCTTGACACCATCTGAACCAAATAAGTTTATCTTGGTCTCATCGGACCACAGGACATGGTTCCAGTAATCCATGTCCTTATTCTGCTTGTCTTCAGAAGAGGCTTCCTTCTGGGACGACAGCCATGCAGACCAATTTGATGCAGTGTATGGCGTATGGTCTGAGCACTGACAGGCTGAGTCCCCACCCCTTCAACCTCTGCAGCAATGCTGGCAGCACTCATACGCCTATTTCCCAAAGACAACCTCTGGATATGACGGTAAGCCCGTGCACTCAACTTCTGTGGTCGACCATGGCGAGGCCTGTTCTGAGGGGAACCTGTCCTGTGAAACCGCTGTATGGTCTTGCCCACCATGCTGCAGCTCAGTTTCAGGGTCTTGGCAATCTTCTTATAGCCTAGACCAACTTTATGTAGAGCAACAATTCTTTTGTTCAGATCCTCAGAGAGTTCTTTGCCATGAGGTGCCATGTTGAACTTCCAGTGACCAGTATGAGAGAGTGTGAGAGCGATAACACCAAATTTAACACACCTGCTCCCCATTCACACCTGAGACCTTGTAACACTAACAAGTCACGTGACACCGGGAAGGGGAAATGGCTAATTGGGTCCAATTTAGACAGTTCCACTTAGGGATGTACTCACTTTTGTTGCCAAGGTTTAGACATTAATGGCTGTATGTTGCGTTATCTTGAGGGGCTGTTCACTCACTACTACTCATTGTAGTAGAGTGTCATTTCTTCAGTGTTGTCACATGAAATGATATAATACAATATTTACAAAAATGTGAGGGGTGTACTCTCTTTTGTGAGATACTGTAGCTGGTATTGTTCACAATATCTATGTGTTGCATTTGTTTGATCATGTTTGCTTCTCTTGTGAAAAGAGCACCATTTCACATAGGAGCAGTTATATTGTATTAAGAAACATTCCATATTAAAACATGTGAGTGATTTCAAAATACTTGGAAACAAAACATATAACATTTCATAACCATGAAAAAAACAAAGTTCAACATGTCAAGATTATAGTGTATTAATCAAATATTAGAATATTTAGTCTATTTTGCAGATCAATAGAGCCTCTAATTGTGTAAGGCATATGTTTTATGACTATGGTTGATATACTGCAAAAGGCTTGAACCCCAAACGTAGAGAGGTAATTTTGTGGTTTCTGTGGAGTCGTTTGTCTGCTGATTTGATAGAACCAGATGGAATGTAGGAAGCATGGAGATCCTTCAGATTATACTGATCATGGAAACCTTTGTATTCCAGCAGTCCAACTTTAAAATAGATTTGTAAATTCTTGGAAGCCAACAAACAGGCATATGGAATGTGTACAGAGCCTTTCATTGTAAATTGAACAGTAGTCCATCAGTCCCTAGCTAATAGAATGAGGCCCCATCTGACAAATAATATTTTCTTTCTGCAGATAAATATAAATATATATATATTTTGTATAAAAGTTTTTTTTATTATTATGCTTTCTGTAATTCCGTATAACACATGCCCATTTAGACTTGCAATAGTAATCTTAAATTAATTAATCTCAAATCTGGCCCAGACCTTTTCTCTTTCCAATTTACATTTAATCAATTTATATCATATTAATAATAAAGCAATCTCTGATATCAAACCCCTTATATATCAGCGAAAAATAATTCATTGGCCAAAGTCAGATCCCTACCTGAAATGTGTGGCTTTTTTTAGAGCAAACTGTCTGTTTAAATCACACAATGCTGATAACAGATTGCCTTGAATTGATAAATGTTTACATAAAAATTGTCTTAATCACCTCTGCAATTGCACAGCTTGTTAAATGTATAAATACATACCCAGCAGAGATATCACAGAAGATTTACTTTTTTATTTGGGCTACCTTTCATTTTACACAGAGGATACACATTTGATAAAAATTCTGGTTAACGAGACTGCAAAAGAAGATTTTTCAGGGATATGAATTTTCTTCAAGATTCTTGAAGACAATTAGAAATACATCTTTTTTTTATACTCTTCTATTCTATTCTTTGATACTTAAAATTCAACAAGTGAAAGTATGTTATGTTTGTAATAACCCCTCACCTATTGCTCGTAGGAATAGTACTAAGAGTAACAAGATAACTTTCTATGAGGATTGAACATAACTTCATTGTGCAATGATATATCAGCACAATATATGAAGATTATTATTTTTTGTTCCAAACTTGCACTTAACCTTTGATATTACAGAATAGGTTGCCATGCCATTTTGTTATATGAAAATTCCCTTGAACTGATTACATAAAAATATTATTTATTTGAAGGCCCGATCTGTTTAAACGTTTACTAATAGGTCTTGGCTAATCCAAGGATAAATGTATACCACCTCTACTCATGAATGAGTAGATAAACTTTTAACATGTAATATTATGATACAAACAGGAATTGGGGCAAGCAATGAGCACTAGCTATGTCCCATTCTACACCAATCTGTTTTTTGGGATAGTGGGAACATAAGATCGATAATTTGGATTCAACATTCCCCTACCTCTCAAAAATTAAAGGGTGGCTACACTATATAGATGACATTTTTGTGTGGCACTCTTCTATTGAACAATTTCCTCAACCTAGTTTGAAATGAATCTCAATTATTAATCCTACTAACTTTTTCTTTATAATCATTAAGAGGGGATCAGATAGCAAATTATTCACTTCATCATTTTGAAAACCCACCTCAAGCAACACGATTGGGGAGCATTCCATCCTAGCCAGTGGTGGGATTCAATTTTTTTAGTAACCACTTCCGAGATTTCTTACTAAAAAATGAAAACCTCACACATTCAGGCAGTCTCTCTCACACACACACAGTCCTGTTCAGTGAGGAGGGTGGGTGGAGCCACCGGCAGCAGCTGGTTGTCTGCATCGCACAGACGTCCGCTGCTGCCGGAAAGGAGGATCCAAGTCCCCTGCAGCGCCGCAGAGGATCTGGATCCTAAACCCAATTATAGACTGCACAACCACTTTAAGTGGGGAGAAAGTGCGGCCTATAATAGGGTAATTAAGAAACGGTTTGAATACCACCACTGATCCTAGCCCCTTAAAATAAAATATACCTGTGAAACAATATCTGTGAGACAAAAGAAACAGCTTTAGCCAGGAAACTTCTGTGGAACCATTTTGGGAGAACCTAGGGGTTCATCAGGCTACAATTAGGGAACAGCTTCTCTGTGACACATCTCTGCACAATAATTCTGACATTGTCTGCTGTGTTGGTACATAGGACGCAGGATGGTGCCACAAGGGTGGCTCATTAATGGTGTCCAGAGGAAGCTTTAAATTGCTGGAGAGTCTCTTTTGGGTTAAAATGCAAAGCGTCCATTTGATTAATCTCCTTGGTAAGCAATATAGCCATGAAAATTAGATAGGACTTCTTTGACGTAGTGGCGTGATAAGTAATAAGTGGCCATATAGTGTGACGGAATGGTCAATAGTTATGCTTTACATACAGTTGTGTGTAAAAAGAAAGTACACCTTATTTAAATTCTATGGCTTTACATATCAGGACATAATAACAATCGTGTGTTCCTTAACACCTTGAAAAATTAGGTAAAGTTAACCTCAGATGAACAACAACACATGACATATTACACTGTTTCATGACTTATACAACAAACATGAAGCCAGAATGGAAAAGCCATGTGTGAAGAATTAAGTACACCCTTACTGCTTACATAGGAATTAAGATGAGACGTACCAGACATGTGCTGCTAAACAAATTCCCTTGATTAATTGATCATCAGCAAGTGTGACCACCAACTCCCTGCAATTTCACCCCAAGGTCAGGATCCTGTCTGATGCCAGGAAGGAAACTCTGGAGAATATATCTGTTTCTACACATAGGACAATATTGATTCTCATTAAGAACTACTGACTACTACTGGGGAGAAATATACAAACTGTTGGAAAGGAAATTAAGTAGCAGGCACAGAACATCAATGATCTTGAACATCAGAGACAGTGATCATAATAACCCTGCCATATGGGGAACTACTAATAAATTATATCTCATTAATTCTTGTCAGATATACCTATTTAAAGGATTCTTTATGTGAATTGAGATGCATGAGGTAAGGATAGTAGACACTTTTTAGTAATTTGCTCTGGTGAAGAGTTAATTATGTGTGAATTGGTGAAGGTACTTGCATTGAAGGCATTTTCAAATAAAAGCCCCATCAGGGCTATTAAGTGTAATATTATTTTTCCACTTCTTGAATCCCAGATTTCCAGATGGAAAAGTATGATTATTGTATATACAACTACACCCTGTGTGGAAACTTCCTTATAGAAACTGAACAGAGATGGGCTCATGATTTCATTAGAGTCACAAAGAGGTTACCAAGGTTATGCAACAACATTGCAAAGAAAGCACTTTTAACTTTTTTAAATCATTATATTTTCAAAATAACTAATGTTCTCTGTATCTTTTTAATAATCTGCTATTTAAAAATAATCGAAAATGAAAAAACTAATTGACATCAGGAATGAAACAACTTGAACAGCCAGCATTCCACACAACAGTTAAATGCAGCCACCTCATAGGTGAGCATCCATACTACCCAGCACATCTTAGGAAATGAATTCAATTAGTTACATTAACCCTTAATATACTTGCAAGGGTGAATTTTATTAATTACATTAAATCCTGCTGTACCTGCAATAGTTTAATAGTGCACATCAATAAAAATAAAGTGCTGGACAATACATTTAGAAACAAAAGCAGAGAGATTAATATATTAAAAGGTTATCCTAACCTTTCTACAGTTTATGATGAATCTCAAATTTATATAAAGACAATTTCACTACATACTGCAATTTACTACATATCTTGATAAATAACACTGCATTCCAATTAGACTTTCCAGAGACTGTAGCTTTTTAGTTTACTTATTCCTATTAAATAACAGTCACTGTAAATTATATAAATTCATTTACTTCATAAAGTGGGAAACTTCCTACTCTGTGTTTAACCCTCCTTGCATCTAAAATAAATGTTTATTTTTTCAATTCCTTGAAACTTTAAATCTCCTCCTCCACATTGCTGGGAATGTGTATTAATTGGATACTTCTGTTCATCTGTGTTAATATAATTTATGTGGTCTCTTATATGTTTCCTTAAACCTCTTAGTTTTCCCTACATACTGTATAAAACACATTAATTCTACATTAATTGTTTCAAAGCTTCACATACCTCCCAGTTTTTATAATTGTACCTAGTCTTCCAATGTAACTGCTTTAAATCATTTTTCGCCAGTTTAAGGAACATAAATTCCTCCTGTTCTTGAATCTGTTTAGGGTAGCATGTGGATCTAGCTTTAAGCAATCTACTAAAAACACTTACTTCAGGATCCCTCTCTTGATGTTGATGTTGCTCTATGTATAGTTGTTCTAAGTCAATAATATGGCATTAATCTGTAAAAGTAACATATTTTCCCAAACCTCATCTGAACCTACTGACTCCATAAATGCATGCTCAAATACCAAGTCAGCATTGTTTGATAATTACAATTGTTTAACCGTGATATCCCTTACAAATTTATTACCATCTAAAATAGTGTCAAATAAATCAAAATTATTGACAGGAACAAAAGCCAGCCCTTTTGCCAACAAACGAGTTTGCCCTTCTGTTAATTTAATTTTTGATATGTTCATTACTGCTACTAGGTCTTCCTGTGTTTGTTCCTCTTGTATCTTTGCCTTTGTTTTTTTCTATGGTATTTGTTCTCTGTGTCTCCAGCGCCTTCTTGATCTTTTTCAATTTTCATTAAATTCCTCTGATAATAAGTTCTTGTTCGGTATGCCCTGTTTTTTCAATAGGCTTCATCATCATCATCATCGCCATCATCAAAAGTTGTAGCTATTCTCTTATTCCTTTTGACCTTGATGAGGCTGAATTCAATTCCCTGAAAGACATTTCCATAATAGAAAAGGATATAGTCTGCCTTTTCTTTTTCAAAATTGATTTTTAAGGTTGTATCTTTAAACTGGACAAGATCCCCTCTGCAGTTTTAAAATATTGATATTTACCTTTGCCTCACAATCTGCTTATGAGTAATGATTTGTTGCATTAATTTCAGAGAACAATCACTCAGCGTTTTGTTCCATTCCTCCATAAATCTTTCATCTTCAATTACATAGGTTAGAACTTTGTATGTTCTTAATCCCTTATGGATTCTATTACACGCCACATATCTTTGCAAACTGACAACATCCCACCATTTAAGGTATTATGTGAAATATATTAGGCAATACATGAAAAAGTTGCAACAAAATTTTATCCACCTGTAACTTCAATAAAACAAAGTATTTTAATATCTCTTAGTGAAGAATGTACTTCCTCTGTATTTTGTACCCCCTGCCATATGAGCCATAAACAGTTAAATGTGGGAGTGAAGTTATAGGCAGCTGACTATTAAAGGCTAGTCAATTGACTTCTATTTGTGTTTTGTGAGCAAGTGTATTTCTTGAGACAGAGTTAACTTATACTTTAGCTTTACTTTTTACCCGAATGTGGAATTAAGTCAAATGACAGTTCAGTCAAAATAAATAAGTAGTCTTTCGGGTAATTTCCATAGGATAGGACAGTTTAAGGTGTAACAGAAATGGATTGTTCTATATTCACTGTGAATCAGACGTCAGACTGTAATATCATCACTTGGCAGGAAAGTCCTGGATCGCAGTCAAGTAAAATATTGTGTCTGGAAAATGTTTAAAAGTGCGAAATTCCCCTGTAAGAAATAAAAGAGTCTATATGTATTTTAACATCTCATGTCACTATCTGATTATTATACTAGACCAGACATTGCATTTTGAGGAAGTAAAAAAAAACTGCAAAGAAATTCTCTTCAGATGTAAGTTCTTTTATTCCAGCTGTTATATTGTGAACACAGTGCCTGGGATTTAAAAAGCACTTTTCTCCCAAGTGGTGTTTTATCAGCTTTTCCTCAGAACAACCCTATCTTTGTTAAGCATTCAACCATATCTTATTCATATTCATGATCCTAGACAAATGTAATACTCTGGTTTACTCTGGCTTCTTTATGCTGGTGTTTTCATGGTGATATTAAAACATCTTCAGCTATATTAGCATTCTAATTAGCAATACCATACCAGGGTTGAGCAACCTCTGTATGGAAGGCAAGGAAAGCACGATGGGGTGCACCTAGCTACCCTTCTGGACTACAATGTTAAGTTGTGACTTGCTGGTCCTGGGAGAATACTCGAGCAGGGAATTTTAGGAAGGTGGTGCAAGAAAAAAAGGAGCCCCCTGCCTGGAGCTGTGAGGCAGCGAACATCACAGGGAATGTGGCTGAGGGACACGTTTAGGGATTTGCTAGGTATTAATGGTCAGGATCTTGGGTCCTCCTAGGCAATATTATATACCAGGTCCTCCATGGCTAGGCCTTCCCGCCCTCTAGAACGTCAATCCCCCCTCCTCAAAGAAGCAGCAAGCCACACTTACCTCCGGTAGGCGCAAACACTCTTTTTCCTCCACAGGTAATGTTGTTTGTTTTTTTCACTTATTTTGATGAGTACAAGGGTTGAGGGGAATAGTGAGGCAACTGGAGGTATTGGTATTAGTGTGAATGCATCACATATTTTGGTAGCTTTTAAGAGCCTGTCAATTGTAGTTGCTGCTCCATCTCAGGCTTCATCCTTATGAGCTCCAGGTGCAGTTTCTCAAGGCGTAAGTCTCCACATGTGGATCCACGGGAATCCACGGTTTCCCCTCCCCTCTCAGTCGGGGTACCCCAAGGCTCAATTCTAGGACCATTTCTGTTCTCTCTTCCATCCGTCTTTCCCCCTGCCTTCAGTCCTTCAAAAAATCCCTCAAGACCCACTTCTTTAAGGACACTTACAATATTGCACATTAATGCCCTCCCATATTCCTTTAGCTCACCTTTCCTAGTCTCGTTCATGCAATACTTATAGTAGTGTGGCTAGTCCATCCCTAAAAAGTCCATCCCTTTTACCTTTTACCTATTGTGTAATACACCCTAACTCCTTCTATATTGTAAGCTCGTTTGAGCAGGGCCCGTCTTACCTGTTGTTTCTGTAAGTCAAATTATGTTATAAACTACATGTTATGTCCCGTCTACTCTTTGTACAGTGCTACGGAATTTGATGGTGCTATATAAAACAATAAATAATAATGTCGGGTGTTCGGGGGGCAAGCTTGGCTGCAATACGATAGGCAGTTCCAACAGATGATGGCCTGTTGTCCACTGGGATCACAAAGACATTGCTTTGTGGTTGCGCATCATGGCACTGTAACACAACCCCTCTGCATTAGCCTCATGTAAGGCAGCAGGTTTTTGTAATTAAGGCAGTTGTACGTGGGGCAAAACATGCTGGCATGAATTCCCCTAGCGGCTTGCATCCTCTTGTTCGATGTTTCAAGTGAAAGAAACCGTCTAAGGCTGGAGTCATTGGGGCTAAAGGGGGTGATGACAGTGGACATAGAACAGATGCCTCCCTGGCTTAGGTGTTGTAATGATAGGGAGGTAGATATATTGCTTGAATTGGCATATTCTGAGGATTTTCACCTGGTCTTGATGGCTCTTTTGGGAGTGTCTTTGGTCTCTGAACTTGGGAGCTCTTTTTTTAGGTAATAGACAGTGATGCAGCTCAATTGCACTCCCAACCCCTTGGTGATCTTTCAGCATAGACAGCTCGACCACTTTTGTCACTCTGTTCCGCAGAGTCACAACTTAGTAGGAAGGCGCGCTAGGGATATTAATAGATCAGAAGCACTAAGTGCTGGACCAGAGGACAGTGAGTAAAGGTGTATCAGTTTTCCCCATTGGGTCTAGGGGACCAGTACAGTGCCACTTAGAGGGCACCTATCCCGCATTGTTCAGCAGTTACTCTGGGTCTTTACATGATATACCAATGTCTATTATGAATCAGTTTGATGTACAATACTGAGCTTTGTATTTCTCACCCAAAACTCAATAAAAAATAATTTTCAGGAAAAAAAACTTATGTAAGGCTTAACCTTGTAAGGGAGTATTAAAGGCTCTTCAGTTGTTATATGTTCTTTGTGTTGAAGAGTTTGTGTTTCTTTTGTTGCAGGTATGCACTTTATAACTTATCACTTTTAGATAACTTGGGGTTAACAGCCCTGTAAAAAAATTACTTATTCGTAGATTCTTCAAGTAAAACACTTAGACACACACTTTATGTTATATATTTCTATTAGCATATAACTAACATGCTATGATGAATTTTTTATGTTATGAAGCTATGTACTTGCAATTTACTATTATTAGACATTTTGAAATTAATAGATATACTATATGATATTTTTGATTGTTTTTTTAAATAATTGAGTATCTTATGACATATTCTCACACAATAGATCCTAAGAGATTATAACTTGAGCTTTTTGGGCTCTACTGTTAAGATTTTTTAAATAACAGCATTTATAGAACTAAAGCGAAATTTACATACAAATTATCCTCCATATGCCTTGAACTTGCTGCAAGATGTAAGATTAGTTATTGTTTTTCTGATTAAGATTGCCACTTTACATGTCCAGGGTCTAAATTTGCCCCAGAAAAGAGATTGTCTATATTGGTTTCTAAAAGATAATTAAATTGATGTCATTGATATAAATACAGACTACTTCTAGTGCCATGCCAGCACTGTGACAAAGCTCATTCCTGGTAAAAAGCGGCGTGTGCGAATGTGGCAGAAGTGTCCAGATTATGTTGAATGTGTAAGGGGTTTGCAAGAAAAAAGCTAAACAGAAAGCCTAAATCGGATTCTCGTAGGATTGTGACCTTTCTACCATAGCCAGAAGCGAATGCAAGTATATTAACTGCTTTTAAAATAAGCTTCATTGTATAGGAGCCAAAAAATAATTTGTTACTTTTTCACACTATGTCCAGTTTTACATTCCCACTCGTCCCTACTATTTACAATGTATACTTCAATCTCCATTATCTCCTGGTGGAGGGAGCAGGTGTGTAAGGTCAACTGAGAATATAAAAGTACCTTATATACTTGAGCCAGTATTTACAGGCTCAAAAAAATATGTGAGTGAAATTTCTAAAGGGGAAATCAAAAATACATTTTGGGTGCTAGCTTGTGGTGATAGATGTCTTTTATTTTTAATTTATTTTATGTTATATGCACATCCTCCATTCACCTTTTCTGTTATTTTGAGTGGTTGAGAAGTACACTGTTGTGTAGTGTCACTTATTTGCTGCAAAACCTTTTCATTAGTTAGACAGAACAAACTGTAAAGTTCTGTTTTAAAATTGTCTATCAATGGTATTTGGTTCCCACTAGAATTAGTAAAATCTTTGGTAGGAATGCGACAAACTAAATTCTCAGAAAAATCACTTTTTTTCAGCGTTTAAATAAGATGTTTCCACCTATTACTCAATTATCTCCTTAGATGTTCTTTTGCAAAGTAGACCTAAGATATATCTTGAGTTCACCATTACCCCTCAATTCAGCTACAAATTAATAGCACACCTTTGGTATTACCTTTGGTAAGTAGACTTACCTTTATGTAATAGAGCATAAAAATACCATAATTGTTGAGATTTTTATGGCAGTTAAGTTCTGTATGTCCAGGAATTGGAAAAAGTTTGGATAAATCCTTTATCCAAGATAAATAACCAAATTGTCTATCAATACAAAATGGAATTGGGCTTCTATTCTTCAAAAGGCCAAAACGGACATTTCTAGGACATTTGGCGACCCTGGATTTTGCGCATGAATCTTTCTTGTAAAGTGGCTTATAAATAAAAATTTTCCCCCTCCATGGGTCCATCCGACACTGATCCATGCCCTTTGTTGTTGATAAGTGTTGTATGAATTAATTTATTAATTTTCTTCGATGTATTTTATGATACATATTTACATTCTGTTCTGAATACAATTTTGGTTTTAACATTTTACACATATTGATATCTGTAAAATTTTACTGTAAAAATGTGAAACATTTTATTAAAATACAATGAAAAATTGACACTTGATTTTCTAATTATGTGTCTCTGCAGAGCTGAAGTAACACATGCAGAAGTACTTCCCTCTAACACTTTATTATGTGCTTGGTTGAAGTTTCATTTTGTATGAAACCCCCCCACACACACACACACACTCTTTTTTAAGACTTTTAGAAGAAGCCAAGAGATTTGGCACCCCTATTCTAGGAATCACTCCATTCCAAGTTTTGTAGAGCATTTACCAATGTAATTATGTTTTTGGTTGGCCAGTGATATACCTGTCTTTCTCAGTCTTGCTTTTTGAAAATTAAATATGGTGTTAAATATAAATGCTTTCCATTGAAAATATATGTAATGCATTGCATTGGAAACATTGCTCTAAGGAAGCATTGTTTTACAGAAATCCCAGATATGCCACTTTACCCCCCCCATATATGCCACTCTGCCCCTAATATGCTTTATATTCCCTGATAGAAAAAGGCTCCAGGCACTCAAGGGTTCCATCAGGCAGATTTATTGAAAGAGACGAACAACAACGTTTCGACCTCACGATGAGGTCTTTATCAAGATTCTGGTGACTTATATTCCCTGATATGCTTTATGCCCCCTAGATATGCCACTCTGACCCCCCTTTATGCCCCTAGAAATGCCCACCTGCCCCCCAGATATGCTTTATGCCCCCTAGAAATGCCCACCTGTCCCCCCAGATATGCTTTATGCCCCCCTGAAATGCCATTCCCCCCCGACTTACCAATGCATCCCTGGTGTCTAGCGGGGCTGACCAGTGGACATCAGCACAATGCGTGCAGACAACCTCCGCTGCCGCCGCTTCCACCGGGGCGTCTATGGTGGAGCACCGGAAGGTTATGTCATGCTGGTGCTCCACCTTAGAAGCCCCAGTGGAAGTGCCGGCAGCAGAGGTATCGCGCGATATATTATGTCGGTCCCCCTTTTGCGGTCAAAACAGCCCTGACCCATCCAGGCACCAAGACGTTAGCAGTAGATCTTTTAAGTCCTGTGAAATATGAGGTGGGGCCATGTTTTCTCCAAATAAGCAACACACACCTACCCGGCCATCCACGCGATGTAAAAGAAAACGTGATTTATCAGACCAGGCCACCTTCTTCCATTGCTCTGTGGTCCAGTTCTTATGCGTACGTGCCCATTGTAGGCACTTTCGGCAGTGGGCACGGGTCAGCATGGGCACCCTGTCTGGTCTGTGGCTATGTAGCCCCATACGCAACAAACTGCAATGCACTGTGTGTTCTGACACCTTTCTCTCAGAACCACCATTAACTTTTTCAGCAATTTGAGATTCTGTTGGATTAGACCACACGGGTCCCATGACCCTGTTGTCGGTTCACCGATTTTCCTTCCTTGGACCACTTTTGACGGGGCTAACGCAGTACGCACTATGCAGCAGCTTTGGCACCAGGATCTCTAAAGATCCGTAGGAGCAACTCTATTGGTGGCTGGCAGGGGCCTCCTCTGCCATCAACCAATGAAATGCACCTGCACTTCATTGGCTGATGGTAGACGAGCCCCCTGCTGGCGACCAATACAGTCGCTCGTACACACAAAGTCCTGGTGCCGCAACTTCCGCCGTCAGGAGTTAAAGGGCCGTGTGAGCGACTCTATTGGTTGCCTGCAGGGGCCTCCTCTGGCATCAACCAATTGGCCCTTTAACTCCTGACGGCGAACCTACGATTTTCTGCTCCATAGATTCGCTGTCAGTAGCAACCCAGCAATTACAATACTCTTTAAAATGGAATAGTAAGTATGTACATGTAAACCAAATAAACTTAATCCATGCAACTGGTTTGCTCAGTTAACCCCTGCGGTGCCTGACACCTCTAATACTGCTTTAGTAGTGAAAATTAATATTTTTAAATCAAATAAACTTAAGTTAGTAGTGAGCTTGAACAAAACACAACACATATTAAATCAGATGGGAAATGTTTGCATGTCATTCATTAATGAATACGTACCAGGTACGTTAGAGAATTACAAAATTGTCAACTATGCATTAAGACAAAATCAAATAGTCAAATCAAATTGTCCCAACCAATCTTTCGGCTTCCACACTGAAAAATTCTCATCAAAACTCTAATCTCATATTGTAACAATGCAATGTTCCAGAAAGCCAGGACATACTTGAAAACGAGAGAAATATCGATGTCTCAGTCTCGTGAAGCAAAGGCAAGGTTCTTTTATAGTCAGGGCAGTTAAGATGTGGAATGCACTGCCAAGTGAATTGGTTAATGCTTTCCAAAACAAAAAAGTTGGATTTAACTTTAGCATTGGGTACTGTTGATACAAGGGAAAATCTGTTGTTGTTAACCCCTTAACGACAATCCCCGTACATGTACGGGGTTGCCGTGCAACAGGTTAACGACAATGCCCGTACATGTACGGGCTGCCGTTAAACAGCTGCATCGCCGCGATCGCGGCGTTTTCGCCGCGATCGGCGGCTTTGCAGCATCCACGGAAGCCTCACGAGTGAGGCTGACCGTGGATCCGGGGAGGGCAGCCCTCGGCAGCCCTCCCCGGAGGAAAAATGGCCGCCGCCGCACCGATCATCAAAGATCGCGGCGGCGCCCGGCTAAAACTGCTTAGCATAAACTGTGTTGCTGACATGCCTCAGTATCGAGGCATGTAGCAACACAACCCCCCCGACCCCCGATCGCCTTGTGATTGCTCCGAGGAGCAACCACAAGTGCCATCCTGTGAATGACGTTGCCGTCATTCACAGGATGGCATTAACAAGCGATTTGAGTTCACAGAGGGTCTATCCAGACCCTCTTGAGAACTCTCGAGCTCCTCCTGCAGGTTGAATGCAGGTACTGCATCCAACCATGCAAGGTCAATGGAGCTCACTAATGAGTGACTAGTGTAAAAAAAAAAAAAAAAAAAAAAAATTAAAAAAAAAATTAAAAAAATTAAAAATGGTCAAAAATGTTTAAAAAAATGTTAAAAATATGGTAACATGTAAAAATCCCCACTGTCAGCAAAAAAAAAAAAAAAAGTTTTTAATAAGCAAGTCCTAAAATTTTTTATCTTTACAAAAATTCCATCATGGAAAGAGTTAAAATATTGGCATTACAAATGCCCAT
Source organism: Spea bombifrons (assembly GCF_027358695.1). Lineage (NCBI taxonomy): Eukaryota > Metazoa > Chordata > Amphibia > Anura > Pelobatidae > Spea > Spea bombifrons. Next base: position 36,862,263 of record NC_071089.1, read on the forward strand.
AGGGTGTCTAGTATTAAAAAATATATGAGTTGATGGGGTAAATTGAATTGGCCGGGTTCAAAGATGTCCCAAATATGGGACATGGGGCAGATGTGTAAATGGCAAAAAAATACACACCTCACAAAGGCGGCCTTTTACCTCCCAAATAACCCTACAAACCCATGCATGGGGGGTATCGCTGTGCTCAGGAGATGTTACTGAACACATATTGGGGTGTTGTGTGACACGGACATATACCAGGAGCGATAAATTTATAACTGAAGTACAACATGTGTGAAAAAAATACAAAAAGAATTACTACCATAAAGTTTCACAAAGGGTAGTGGTAAAATTAGTGCATTGAAAGGGTTAAAATACCAGCATTTCAAATACCTTGGGGTGTCTAGTTTTTAAAAATATATGATTTGATGGGGTAAATTTCATTGGCCGGCTTCAAAGATACCTGAAATGGCACATGGGGGGAATAATGACCAGATTTGGAAAAAAAGGTTTTGAAATGGCAAAACGCTACCTGTACTTATTGCCCCATAATGTGTAGAAAAAAGCAAAAAAACATAAAAACATTGGGTATTTCTAAACTCAGGACAAATAGTAGAATCTATTTAGCAGGTTTTTTCATTAGTTTTTGCAGATGAGTAAAAGTTTTCTGTTTAAAAAGTGAGAAAAAGTAATTTTTTAACAAAAAATCCCCATATTTTATCATTTTTTTTATAGTAAATTAGATGATATGATAAAATGAATGGTATCTAAAGAAAGCCCTGTTTATCCTGAAAAAAACAATATATAATATGTGTGGGAGCATGAAATGAGAGAGAAGAAAATCACAGCTAAACAGTAACACTGAAAAACGTTAAAAGAGCCATTGTCCCGCAATATACTACGAGTAAAAACCCCTATTGTCCTTAAGGGGTTAATTTTGTTTTGTCTAATTTTGGTGTGTTAACCACACTTTTATTAATAGTAAGTAACACACCAAAATTGGACAGAAAAATGAAATAACAATTATATATATATATATATATATATATATATCACACTCTTATCATGCCCAGGCAACCAGTACATGCTAGAACCCAGGCGTGTTATTGCTGTTAGCAATTTATATACATATATATATATATATATTCATATTGTTATTGATTTTTATTGTCTAATTTTGGTGTGTTACTGTCACGTACAAGTAGTTTGGAGACACCGTGGTCAGGTAGGACTCCAGGACAGAACAGTTCAGACAAGCCGAGGTCAGGATTCCAGAGAACAGGATAGCCGGTATACGTAGCCGAGGTCAGGATTAAGGAGATCAGGATAAACGATAAACAAGCCGAGGTCAGGATACAGGATAACAACGTAGTCAGGCAAGCCGAGGTCAAACACAGGAATCAAGCAGGTAAACGCTATCTGGGTGCTAGCACAAGGCATAGACGACCATCAGAAGGCAAGGTGAAACTGGTCTGAGGGGTTTAAATGGAGAACCGCGGAGGAAGTCAGAATCTCCCATCAGCCCCTCATGACATCACTTCCGGTGTCTGTGACTCGCGGCCATCTTGTGGATGGCGTAATCTCCCTTCATAAATTCCCACAGTATGCGAGTTCGCCACTAGAGGTCGCGCCCGTGCAACAGCAGGACGCTGTGTACCAGGAGGTCTGCCTCTCCTGCGCGGCACTTCAGAGGAAGGCACTGGAAGCGGTCTCTCTCTCCTTCGTGGTGGCTGCTGCGGAGGTGACCGTGCGGTGGAGGGGCGTCTCCCTCTCCCACGTGTCGGCTGCTGCGGAGGTGGCCGTGCGGTGGAGGAAGATCTCCCTCTTCCTCGTGGAGGCTGCTGAGGAGGTGGCCGTGCGGTGGAGGGGGGTCTCCCTCTCCTTCGTGGTGGCTGCTGCGGAGGTGGCCGTGCGGTGGAGGGGGGTCTCCCTCTCCTGCGTGGCGGCTGCTGCGGCAACATGGGGGCCGAGGGCAGGTGAGTAACAGTTACTTACTTTTAATAAAAGTGTTTATTCTTGTTTTTGTTTTTAAAGATGGGGTGTCATTTTCGGTTTTGGCCAAGTGAATGCTGAATTTTTGGTTTCGGTCCAGAATTTTCATTTCAGTACAGCCCTACTATATACTAAGCCAGCCACTATATGCTGTACCCCCCTCAATGTTTGCCTCAGTATATAGTGATAAGTGTAATGCTGTACTTCCGTCAACATTTGCCTCAATATATAGGGATAGGTGTTATGCTGTACTCCCGTCAATGTTTGCCTCAGTACATAGTGAATGGTGTTATGCTGTACCACCGTCAATGTCTGCCTCAGTATATAGTGATAGGTGTTATGCTGTACCACCGTCAATGTCTGCCTCAGTATATAGTGATAGGTGTTATGCGGTACCCCAGTCAATGTTTGCCTAATGATAGCAGCTATGCAGTTTTAAAGTGTGTGTGTAGGGGGGTGCTACATACAGGATCCGCCCCAGGTGCCAAATACTCTAGGTACACCCCTGGGGTATGTGATATATCTCTATTGTGTTTATCCCATAATATTTATTCTGTTGGTATTTGGAACTAAACCAGTGAATAATTTATCAAAATTTAAAAATCCAACCCACTGAATTCTATTTAATGTGAATTCATGGGTTTAGTAGTAAAATAAAAGTTTTTTGTGCTCCAGAAGCTTGGTCTATCTCTACTAAGAAACAGGAACAGTAGCTGCCAATTGGACTAGCATTCCTGATTCTTTCTCCAGAGTATTTCACTCTGACAGATCCAATCCTGCATCTGGCACCATTATTCTCCATTTTTGTTTCATTCCACTTTTCCATCTCAGTTGGTAATGACTGGAGCCAAAAGAAACAGACCGGAGTACAGCATAGTTTAAGTTAAAAGTGACTCAATCTTTTTACCGTCGCGTTACACCACTGGCAAAATATTTAAATTTTGCACAGTTGAAATGGAAAAAAGGAAAAAGCTTTTTCTTTAAGTAATATGCAAATGAAACTGAAGATTTTCACATTAGTACAATGGTTTATAGACTACATGTGTCCACTTTTTTTCAAACCAGGCAGATTAGCATCTACAAAAAGGGTAGTGTGTGCAATTTAGAACTGGGCTATAACTTATTTATATCTACTGATCACTGCAGATGCTTCAAAGGTACTAAGGGGCCCAAAGTGTTCCAAGAAAATGTCCCCCACACCATTACACCACCACCAGCCTGAACTGTTGATATAAGGCAGGATGGATCCATCCTTTCATGTTGTTTACCCCAAAGTTTGACCCTGCCATCTGAATGGCGCAGCTGGAATCGAGACTCTTCAGAGCAGACAACGTTCTTCCAGTCTTCCATTGTCCAATTTCCTGTTTTTTTAGCTGACAGGAGTGGCACCTGGTCTGGTCTTCTGCTGCTGTAGCCCATCTGCTTCAAGGTTCGACGTGTTGTGCATTTAGAGATAGTATTCTGCATACCTTGGTTGTAACGAGTGGTTATTTTAGTTACTGTTGCCTTTCTGTTATCCCGAACCAGTCTGCCCATTCTCATCTGACCTCTGACATCAACAAGGCATTTTCATCCACGCAACTGCTGCTTACTGGATATTTTCTCTTTTTTGGACAATTCTCTGTAAACCCTAGAGATGGTTGTGACAGACCCTCCATCACTGGGGCCACTGGAGAGGCTTGAGAGCCAGCCTCCTCCCTATTGACTATGGGCCCTGACTTTGCAAAGACTTCTGTGGCTACCCCCAGCAGTATATCATCCCATCACTGGCTGAGGGGATTATCTCTGGCAGACAGCCAGGATCTGCAACCAGGGGGTGACCACCATTGTTTTAGTATAATGTTGTATAAATCAGTCTCCCCCACCCTCCCCCAGTTCCACCACTACAGACATTTACCCCGGCCATCCCTGGAACTGGTTTTTGCCAGTAATAGATAGTAGAGGTTGGGACCCTATTGTATTGTTAATCCCCTTACCGCCCTTGTTGTCTCTGGGAGGCAGATTAAGGGGGCGGTTTGTATCCCAATATCCAGCCCTGTGCGTCTAAAATAAATCAGTTCTCCTCTTGTTGTACCTAAAGACTAGTCTTGCCTGGTTATTTGAGTACTGGATAGCAATATTCCTTTACTTTGCTTGGGGATATTGCCGACGGATTCCAGAGAATTATTATCCTGCAGGGAGAAGTCGCTCTTGGCGGAGAGGGACAACCTGAGGTCCCTGGTCGGTCTGTCACAATGGTGTGCGTGAAAATCCCAGTAGATCAGCAGGGTCTAAAATACTCAGACTAGCCCTTCTGGCACCAACAACCATGCCACGTTCAAAGTCACTTAAATCCCCTTTCTTTCCCATTCTGATGCTCAGTTTGAACTTCAGCATGTTGTCTTGACCACGTCCAGATGTCCGTCTCTCTGCAGTGTGCAGTGTAGCTGGAAGAGGCGCAGAGAAATATGCCTCACTCCTACAAATTGGTAACTTTAAGTGCTCCAACACCATAAACTAATAGATAGACTTTAACACCATAGACCAGCGATGGCGAACCTATGGCACACGTGCCACAACAATGTCAGGGTCTGTACACCAGACCCCGGAGCAGTAACTCACCGGAGTACCCTACTACTCGCGGGTACCAGGTCCAGCGATGCATCTCCGGTCCTCTCCGTCTCCTCGGCATCCCGCGTGGCTCACTCAACTTTATGCATCCTCACTCAGAAACGGCGGGGAACACGCTTGGGTGATGTCACGCCGAGGGGCGTGGCGTTCTTCAGGCGACAAGTTTAAAACCGAGCACTGAGCATTGCTACCTACCCCTTTATCCTTGTGCATTTATACTTACCTTGATTCCTGTGTACCAGACCCGACTATTCCTTGACTCTGCATATGCTTACCGTGATTCCTGTGTACCAGACCCGGCTATTCCTTGACTCTGCATATATACTTACCTTGATACCTGTGTACCCGACCGGCACGTGGCCAAGTTGCCGACTGACAGGGCCAGCCTTTGGGGTGTGTGGGAGGAGAGACAGGGTGCACAGAGTGGTCCCTCATGAAAAGGTTCTCATCAACCGTTTTCAGCAAGTACCCCGTCACAGCAGCGAGGCAGCAGCCTTGCGCTTCCACCACAGGATAAGTGAACTACAAAGGAAAGGGGTAGATAGTGAGAAGGAGGGATAGATACTGAGAAGGGGGATAGTAAAAATATTGAAATAAATAAAGAGTGACAGTGAGTGAGAGAATGAATAAATAACGTGTGGCTGAATTGTGTGAATGAGTGAGAGTATGAATTAATATGTGGATGAATTGTGTGAATGAGTGAGAGTATTAATTGATGTGTGAATGAATTGTGTATGAATGAGAGAATGAATTAATGTATGGATAAATTGCTTGAATGATTTTTGAAAATGCATTCCTGAATATGTGTAAATGACTTGTGTGAATGAGTGAGAGAATTAATGATTGTGATTAATGTTACTTAATAAAATCCTTTTCACGAATAGACCCTATTTTTATGTGTTTTTCTGCTTGGGCAGATAGATGGGCCAAATAGTTATCTGGTGAAGAATTCTATGTTTCTATGCTTAAAAAACAAACATAATTCATATGGGCAATTTGATTTACACTGTTGTCTATATTAATTTTGTACCAACAGAACTTCCTCTCCATGTTTAATATGCAGTGTTGGCACTTTGAGGTCTGCAACTTGGTTTGATGTAGAAAATTGGGCACTCTGGCCCCAAAACGTTCGCCATCACTGCGCACTCTAACATTATATACATGCCCTGGATACCAGGAAGTACCCTACATTCAGTGGTAGATTATTGAGCCTTTGTGCAGAAATATCCCAGCGTTATTACACCTGTCCCAAGTTCCTGCTCTTGCTCCTGTTCCCGCTCCTGTTCCTGATTCCCAATTACGGATTACTCAGTATCTGACCTCGGCTATCCTTTTGACTACGCTACCTGCTACAAGCCTCAACCTCGGTTCTGTCCTCAACTATGGCTTGTCTACTCCTCCCGTTGTGACGCTTTGGTACTACCTGAACCCTTTTTTGGGTCCTTGCCATTGGGCTCCATCTTCAAACACAGCGAGGTTATCCCCATACATACATGCTAATACCATACACTAACACACCATATTCTGACAAATGCACCCTAATGCCGTACAGTAACACACAATCTAAAAGGATGTATTCACATACAGTGACACAATCTACACAGTAGACATCATACACTGTCAGGACCCAGGCAAGCAGGTCGGGTAGGAGTCCATGTGCAGGGGATACGGGGGATTCTGTCTGTACCCCTTTATGCATAGCGACAGAGAGATAGGTACAGACAGAGTAGCAGAACTGGAAAGGCAGAGACACAGGAGCTGAGGCAGAGACACGGGAGCTGAGGCAGAGACACGGGAGCTGAGGCAGGGCGGGCGGCAGGTACAGGCTCGGGTGCAGGTACAGGCTCGGGTGCAGGTAAAGGCACAGGCCCACTGGCAGGTAAGCCCACTGGCAGGTTCAGGTACAGGTTCAGGTAAGCTCACTGGCAGGGCGGATGGCAGGTTCAGGCTCAGGTACAGGTTCAGGTAAGCCCACTGGCAGGGCGGACGGGAACGGAGGCCCACTGGCAGGGCGGACGGGAATGGAGGCCCACTGGCAGGGCGGACGGCAACGGAGGCCCACTGGCAGGGCGGACGGGAACGGAGGCCCACTGGCACGGCGGACGGAAACGGAGGCCCACTGGCAAGGCGGACGGGAACGGAGTAATACCGGGCCAGGCACTCGTACAGGCTCATGCACGGGTACAGGCTTATGCACAGGTACTGGCTCATGCACGAGTACCGGCTCACTCACAGGTACGGGCGCGGGTACAGGCTCAGGGGCGGGTACAGGCTCAGGGGCGGGTACAGGCTCGGGGGCAGGCACAGGCCCACTGGCAGGTAAGCCCACTGGCAGGTTCAGGTACAGGTTCAGGTAACAATACAAACATAGGGGCGCATGTACATGTGGGAAAAAAGAAAAATAATAATAGTGTAATAATGTATGATACCAAAAAATTATATGTAAGTGTTGTGAATGCACTCACAGAACGTAGAAGGTAAACAGGCTCTTCAGAATAAAATGTTGCTTTTATTTCTTCATATTTCTAAAACATCCAAATAAAAGAGAGAAAAAACCAATGGTGCAGTATTTTCTTATAATGGTTTAAGAAAAGTTGGATTGCACTTACAGGATAGTCGATAAAATCAGGCACTTCAGTATAAAGTCCACGGGTACAAATGAGAAATCCTTTGAATGGTCCTTTGAAGGATTTCTCATTTGTACCCGTGGACTTTATACTGAAGTGCCTGATTTTATCGACTATCCTGTAAGTGCAATCCAACTTTTCTTAAACCATTATAAGAAAATACTGCACCATTGGTTTTTTCTCTCTTTTATTTGGATGTTTTAGAAATATGAAGAAATAAAAGCAACATTTTATTCTGAAGAGCCTGTTTACCTTCTACGTTCTGTGAGTGCATTCACAACACTTACATATAATTTTTTGGTATCATACATTATTACACTATTATTATTTTTCTTTTTTCCCACATGTACATGCGCCCCTATGTTTGTATTGTCTTCTGTTGAACACTGAGAGGAGTGTTATCTTGGGCCGCGGCAGTACTGTGAGGAAGAGTATATATATATTTTTATATTTTTATCTCTATTCACTTACCTGGTGTTTATTCCTTCTTTCATTCTTTTCGTTTCACAGGTTCAGGTAAGCCCACTGGCAGGGCGGATGGCAGGTTCAGGCTCAGGTACAGGTTCAGGTAACCCCACTAGCACGGCGGACGGGAACGGAGGCCCACTGGCAGGGCGGACGGGAACAGAGTAATACCGGGCCATGCACGGGTACAGGCTCATGCACGGGTACAGGCTTATGCACGGGTACAGGCTTATGCACAGGTACTGGCTCATGCACGAGTACCGGCTCAGGCACGGGTACGGGAAAGGGTACAGGCTCAGGCACGGGTACCGGCTCAGGCATTGGTTCAGGCACGGGTTCAGGCTCAGGCACGGGTTCAGGCTCAGGCAAGGGTTCAGGCGCGGGTACGGGTTCAGCAACAGGCACAGGCATGGGTACGGGTTTCAGGAACAGGCACAGGCTCAGACTCGGGTTCAGGCTCGGGTTCAGACTCAGGTTCAGGCTCAGGCTCGGGTTCAGGCTCAGGCTCGGGTTTAGGCTCGGGTTCAGGCTCGGGTTCAGGCTCAGGTTCAGACTCAGGCTCAGGCTCGGGTTCAGGCTCAGGCTCGGGTTCAGGCTCAGGCTCGGGTTCAGGCTCAGGCTCGGGTTCAGGCTCAGGCTCAGGCTCAGGCTCAGGTACAGGAAGAGGCTCAGAGCAAAGGAGTCCTTCAAGACTTCAGAGCACTCCAGAGGGAGGAGGGTGGCCACTAGAGGTAGCAGATGGAACTATCACATGTATGATTAAGCCATGGTTCAGGCAGCAAAGAGTGGACCCTGACATACACAAACACGTATGCACACCCCTTACCCTGCTCAGACTCCCAGCCCACTTAATAATATCTAAGGCTAGCCATGTTCTACCCACATATGGATCCATTGGTTACCATTGATTTCAATTTATTTTAATCTGTAAATAGCATTAAATTAGTCTATTTAGTATATAGTGGCTGGTCCAAGTTACTCCAATAGGGCACATTATAAACCATATTATTTTCACCTATATTTCTGTACAAATTGCACACATGACATAGTAAAGATGGAAATCATCCCTTGTTTTCCAGGAATAAATGAAAGTCTACTGATGAGTTAGTACCAGTGCCTAAGAGTACACGTTGTACATTGTAATTTAATAACTTCCATACATTAGTATCACAGACAAAAGGGGAAATTTCCATAAAATGTATGGATACTGCCAACTCATCATAACATGAAAATTATGGTATGAAGAGCTGTTCTTAGCCTATTAAACAAGTTGGGCTGTTTAAAAAGTAATGACGTGTCTGTGCTATTTTGCTTTCAAAGTATATCCCTTTTACAAGTGTGCAACATATATGCATTAACCTCTTATGAATCCTTATTCAATTAGCTTTTACTTGTACAAAATTAAAGTCTGGCTCATCCAATATACTGAACATGTTTGTAACTAAATCCAATATTATAGTATCTTCTTGCCATTTAATTCTATGAGCATGTTTTTATAGTGGTCTGAGTGGGGTAAAATAGAGAAGAAATCAGTTCCAAAACAACAGACTATATAGCAAGCTCAACAGGCAAAGTATCACTGGACAAGGAATACAGACCAGAGGCAGGTTTAAATAGCCTGTTAACAGGTGCTTGCCATCAGCACGCAGGAGAACAGGTAGTTAACTGCTAGAGAAGTGCCAGGCAAAATGGAAAACCTGTTTGTAGCTCTAAGGTTAAGTTCAGCACCAGTGGTATAAAAATTGGTGTCGAAGTGGTCCCAACTGTGATTGGGCCTGTCTTTCTAGGGGGGCAGCCGATCCCTTGCTCCTGCCTCCTTGTGCCACTTTAAAATTGTTCAAGAAGGGCAATGATAGGGGGTGATGGCACAGAAAAGCTGTTTGGGGGCAAAGATGGTTACAGATAAGCTATTTAGGGGCACTGAGAAGCTGGGGCAAAGATGGCACTCACAAACTGTTTATGAGCAAAGGTGGCACTTACAAGCTGTTTGGAGGTAAAGATGGCGCTGTGGGACATGTTGCTTGGTAAAGTTTGGTGGCCCAGAGGAAATGTTTCCATCGGGGCCCTGTGGTTTTTGTTACACCCCTGTCCAGTGCCAAGCACGTTGCCAACGAGCTGGCCTGGGATGCATGCAGGGGCATAGCCCTAACAGGGGCTAGCCCACTCCTATACATGTATAGCCCTACCATTACAGTAGGCCTGCCCCTTCATGAAGCCACTTCCTCAGAAAAGGGAGAGTTGTGTAGCTTACCTAGACATACAAGGGCACCACCAAACACAGTCTTGTTATGAATTATAAATCGTTTCCACCATTAAAGCACCCACTTTGACTAACTGAAGCAGACATGAAAGGTCAGAGACATACATGTAGTGACAAAAAACACAGTCACGGTCCAACAGACATACCTGCAAACACTCAGGAGCTTACCCCAGGGCGGTCTTCATGGCTAGCCACACTCACAAAAACCCATCTCTGTCCCCCTGGCTGCCATATTGATCTGGGTTTTCCAGCTGGCGTTCCTAAGTATGAAAGTAGGGAAGTTTGTCAGTAGGACTGCATTGTTTATCAATGAACCAGCCATCTCTGTTTGTTTTAAAGGAAGCACATAATCCTTGAGGCACAGACAGTAATAAGGATGATACAATCTGCCAGCAGTTTTATTGGATCTGTACAATACATTGCTGGATTCAAAAAAAGCAAGCTTTTATTTTACATTATAAAATACTTCACTAAACTGTCAGAATATTTGAAAACCAAAACAGCAATTTCATGTAACATCTGATAATCTGCATACTACGAGTTGTGAAACAAGTACATTACTTGTGTTAAAACCGGGTAGGTAAAAACGCATAGCAGTATAGCTAGTCAATATCATATTTGGCCAGGCAAGCAACAGGCAAAATACTCTTTGTGGTTTGAGATTTATCTATGGTGAATTTAAATGGATTTCTATATCCTCCATTGCAGAGTTTTATTTTGATGTTTAATTTAGTATTTTTTTGGGGGTGGGGGTTGTGAGTAATTTTTTGTAACCTTATCTGTATTTATTATTAAATATTATTTTATGAATAATTAAGCGCTGTCCAAGGAGTTATTTATTCCTATTTTTTCAGCTCTATACCCTGTTTTCCAGTTGGTATTCTAATTAATGGATATAACCAAAAAAATAGAGGGAAACAAATATTAACTAAAAATATATACATATATAATTGGTCAGCTTTATGTAAGGTGGTTCCTCTGCACATTAGCTTTCAATCCCGACTCCTACTTCCTTATCCTTGAAATTAGTGAGTATAGAAATTCCCATTTTGTTTACACGTGTATTCGTTTTGGTCTTTAGAAGGAGGTTTTGTGTCTGTTTATGTAGTTGAACTGTTTATGAACTTACTTGAAACCAGTGTAATTTTAACTTGACTTGCAGCTTTGAAAGATATTCATAGTACAAGGTGTACAGACTATACATTTCATGTGTTTTATCATAGTAGATTATGTGACATGGAATAGTATGTTGTAATTTTAGAACTATTTAAAACAGTTGCTGAAATCATTAATATTTTAACTGAAAATGCCAGCAACTGTGCATATGAAAAAGTTTCCTATACATTCATTCTAAATTGATGATGGTATGGAAAATGTATTAGCAACTTTTCTACTTTCATGTCAAATTTCAGCTACCAAAATGACAAGTGTTAAATGAAGTAGCATTGCATACATTAATTCATCAGTTCTATATATCTTGCAGATATGTCTTTAGTTGACTTCAAAGCAACAACCTACTTCATTACAAAAGTTTGATCATCATTTACAATGTAGGAGATTCTAGAGTGGAATGTGCCCTAATTTTACATACCCCAAGTGAAACAAAAAATTGGTTGTCAACCACTTATAGAATGCTTGTTAAAGACTGTGTTTCTGATTGGAGAATTGAGTTCAACTTGAGGCAACATTCAAATGTGCAAATAATCTGCCAAAAAGCAGGATCTGATCTTTTCTTCAGAAATCACACAGTTCCTGGACACAATTTAGATTTTATCTAAAAACTATTGTTAAGACTAAAAGAGAATGGAAAAGGGTGTTAAATGTTATAAGTATATGGTTGTAGGATAGGGTGACCACATTGACCGTGTTTTCCAGAACACATATTATTTTTACATATAGCTGACCAGCCCAGATAAAATGCATGCCTCATGCTGTATAGGGGAGGTATAACAGATTATTTAGTTCCTTTCCATAAGTGTATACATCCCACATACTGCAGGGCACCACCTTATCTGGGCTGGTCAGCAATATGTAAGAATTATATGTGTCCTGGAAAACATGGCCTATGTGGTTACTCTATTGTAGGGTCATTGGACATGTACCATATCAAACATAAGGAGATCACAAATTTTGCTGAAATTAATATGTAGATGAAGCAACCAATGTAACCATGGGCATACCTGGGAACTTCTGAGCTCCGGGTACCCGGAGCCTTCACTTGCTGAAAGAGGTCAAGACTGCCCACTAACGTCAGTGTGCGTCCTCTTGACATCGGTAGGGGGTCCCTAAAAGGACCTGTAGCCATTTAAAAAAAAAAATATATATATATATATATATATATATATATATATATATATATATATATATATATGTAAAAAAAGATAATATTTTTTTAAAAAAACCTTACATCCCATTCCCATAACACAACCTCTACCCAGTATAACCCTCATGCCCCCGTTCACAACCCCCAAACCCATTAAGCCATAAGCATAAAAATTCTATGAAAAATGTACACCTTATAGTATGTTCCCTATAAGTGCTGGGAAAGTATGGAAAATCTATATCAATTAGGTATTTCTGAAATCAGGACACCTGAATTGATAAACTTGGAGGGGATTTTCCACCACTTTACCTAATTTTGTGAGGATTCAGAGGGAATTTTTTTTTTAATTAGCATACAGCTATCCTGAATCTAAGACCAATCACTGCTTACGATCTGAGACTTTGAAAAAGGAAAAACAGGCAGACTAGATGGACTAAATCTTCACTCAAATCATGTTTCTATCCGTAGCTGCTTGATAGGGTGCTTGTTTATAAGTAATGCAAATTTTGGAAACTTCACAAATTCACAGGACACTGCAGACACCCGGATACTCCAGCAGGATGCCCATGAAACATTGATATGAGAAGGAAAACCACAATCACACAAGTATGCTGAATAGCAGCCGGGTAAAGTTATGCAGGGCCTGGGAAATATTTCTAATACTTTTATGTTAGCTAGCTTAATCTTTACATGCAATAATAATAATCATTTTAAATATGTATTTCTACATGCATTTACAATGAAAGGAAATGCAGAAAAAGTAGGTAAACATTTTTGACAAACTATGGTGCATCTCACAGTTATTATTAGGCTCTACCCCAGATTTTATTGGCACCTTGTTGTTGAGATGTCATTATTAAGAAATTGTGAGCTCTCACATTGTTTTTTCTCATGGCAGTTACTTGACATTGTTACCAATGGGGGGCCCACAAAAGTCAAGTCAAGTCTGCCATATACCTAACTTAGGATGGCCCTGGCACAGCAGCATGAATCACAATGCACCTCCTTTTTTATTTTAGTTGCTAGATCAACAGCAAGCCTTAATTTGGATTCTTAGAAATCATGCTGGGAAACGTTCTTATAAATTGGAGTAGATCGCCATCTGCTGCCTATAATTGAAAAATACATCCTTCTGAATATTAATGATTTTTGGTATAACAATAAGGGACTATTTTATCTTGTGAAAGCTGAGATCTGTGACAAAAGTGGCAGAGCGAGAATAATTATTTTTCTGTCTCAACGCTCTAACTAACTCCTCAAATTAAGGTACGTAAATAAAGCTTAGCTAAAAAAAAAACCATTAAAATGGAAGATTTCCTAGTCATGTCATGGGAATTATAGAGAATACCTCCAGGGGTGGACCTGGTAGAAGCTGAATTAATGTTGCCAACCCACCAACTGACAACCTGGCCCCTGGGCAACTGTAACGATGAATCCAACAGGACATTTAACTCCATTGGATACACAAAGAAATAGAGGCCTGATGCACTGCATCCTCCCCCTTTTTTTCCTTCCTCACAATTGGAGTCTTGAATGAATGACTTAAGGGTGAGAGTTTGTATGATTATAGATACTTAGAGACTCAACTTAAATTAACCCTGACCCTGAAATAGCGACTGTCACTTACCCGCTGGCCCGCTAGCAGGGCAGGCCTCGGGTTCTGCCGTCAGGGACATCCTCGTTACACTGTCCCAGACCGTGCAGAGGATCCTCTGCCAGGAGAATCCGCGACATTTTCATAGTCTGTCCCACACCCAGCCAAGCCACACACAACAAGTAGAGCTTAAAATATTTTCACCTTTCTAGCCCTATAAAAACACCTTGCCCTATGATGTCATACCTGTGCTTGCCATAGTGTTTTGATCCTAGTGTGTTTTATATTGCTGTTCCTGTATATGACCCAGTATCATTATGCTCAATATTCGGTCTACCAGACCTCAGCTTTGTTACACCACTACCTGAACTCCGGCTACCTGACCTTGGCACTGATACAGATACCCTGAACTTCGGCTTCTTGGCTATGGTTTGACTTGACTACCCTATGTACCCTTACAGAAAGTACAACGGCCGCTCTAAACAAAAAAGGCTCAACCCAAGTGGGAACCAGTTGGAGGGTGAAGAAACCTTCTGAGACTGATGTGCTTTCTCTTGAGGGGACAATGTTTCTTACCCTGCAATAGAGTTTCTTCCTGTACTCTGAGTGTGACACTGATTTAGAGCACCCCATCATTTATGATGAACGCTATGCAGGTGGGGAAGGGCCCAGATGAAGGCACCCTTTATGTAGCCTTGCTTAACGCCATTAGAGAGGGAGGGAAGCTCCATCCTCACTCCGTGGAGGCCTCAATTACCATGACTCCTAAGGAGGGTAAGGAACCACTAGACTGCTATAGGCCCACAAACCTTATAAACGTGGATAGAAAGATCTTTGCAAAGGTCCTGGTGACTAGACTGCACTTCCACAACTAATCAACTCGTATGAAACAGATTTTGTGCCCAGTAGAGAAGCTCGGGATAGCACCATTAGTCTAGAACACATCCACGTTGCTCAGTCCACAGTACACCAGATGCTTCCACTCTATACGGACCTGAAGAGGGCCTACGATAGGGTAGCATGAGACTTCATGATGTCTACCTTGGTACATGTAAGGTTTGGTTCTATGATTCTGAAGTCGATAAGATCCCTGTATTATTAAAAGTAGCACAGCACAGCACCGTGCAGCTATTACAGCTGCAGTGCATAAAACAAAACGGTGGAAGTCAACTTTGTAACAATATGGAACAAGTACAAAATGTAACAGTGAAAACGTGAATTCAAAAAGTAGTTACACAGGAAACGTATCAATCTCTTATTTTCATATTGCCCTCCCCTTTCTCGGCCTCCTTTTCCATCCCTTCTCATAAACTTTACAACAAAATCTTTGTAGTTTCACCTTATTTTCCTTTCCTCTCCTTCCTTTTCCCTCTTTCACCTACTGTTATGGGTGGCGGTACAGGGTGCTGGTATGTACAACACCCCCACTTTAACAGCTCAGGCACATATGGAGGAATCGAGGAGCGCTCTTTCCAGGGGCTCCAGGATAACAAGGTGTATGCTGACCAGACATATAATTAATCTCAAATGGATGTACAATCAGGGCCGTAGGAAGGGTGAGGCCAGTGAGGTACTTGCCTTGGGTGCAGTTGCGAAGGAGCGCACAGGTGCCTGATCAGCAGCTGCAGTCGAACATTAGGGAGCGCGAGGTCTGTCACTTCAGACCTCGGCTTCCGTGCTCCTTAATCATTACGGGCCGGCAATTAATGCCGAGCGCCGAGATATGACGTCATCCCCGCGCTTTGCATCAATAGCCAGCGCATAGTGATTAGGGAGCACTAAAGCAGAGGCCTGGAGTGACAGACCTCGTGCTCCCAAAATTGAGTGGATGATGGATATATGTGTGTTTGTAAGCTTGTGTGTGTGTGTGTGTGTAAGAGCAGTGTATTTGTGTGTTTGTAAGCTTGTATGATTTAAGAATTTGAAGTTACAATCTAAAATCGTGTAGTCGTGTGAAAAGTACACCATCCTTAAATTCTATGGTTTTACATATCAGGACATAACAATCATCTGTTTCTTAGTAGGTCTAAAAATTAGGTTAATACAATCTAAGATGAACAACAGTACATGATATATTACACTGTGTCATGATTTATTAAAAAATAAAGCCAAAATAGAGAAGCTGTCACGACCACTGACACGATAGCGCACACCGCAGGAGTTATTCTGCCCGGAACCCTATCACCAAAGGAAACCCTTAGTGACCGGGGGCTGGGACTTAGATGATCCCAACAGTGAGGAGGCTAGGTGAAAGCGGATAATATAGGAACGAGTTGGGTACAAGGATTTGAACAGCAGATACGGAAGGGAGCCAATACAGCAATGCCAAACAGAAACGTACAATATACTAGAGAAACTGGGTAGTCCAACAAGCCGGGTCAGCAACGGAGCGGGTAGTCCAACAAGCCGGGTCAGCAACGGAGCGGGTAGTCCAACAAGCCGGGTCAGCAACGGAGCGGGTAGTCCAACAAGCCGGGTCAGCAACGGAGCGAGTACGGTACAAAATCGGCAGACAAAGGGTGGTCAGGCGAGCAAAAGGTCAAAAATACAGAGATATCAAATAGCACAAACATAAGGGATCAAAACTGCAACAAGGACCACAACAGGGTACCAGACAAAGCATATCCGGGGTATTTAAAACCGGCGCCAAAATTACAAGCTCCGCCTCCCAGCCCGTGACCCAATAGCACGGGAGGATCTCCCAGAACCCCGCCTTTGAGGCAGACTGGCCATTCCCCCTACAGGACAAGCAGGAGGAATGGCTGAAGAGCGAGCCCGGGTAAGTACCAGATGCTGGGAGTCACTGCTTCGTCGGACAATACGATGCCCGGCAGAAGCAAGACTCCCAGCTCCGGACCTCCGTCCCCGATGCCGGTGGTCGGACATTCGACCACCCGCATCGGAGGGGTTAATAGGATCCCCGGAAGACCGCTGCGCGCGAGCAGTTTTCTGCACGCGTGAGTGCGGCACTGAAGGGGTATCGGAAGGCTGCCGCCGCGCGCGAGCAGTCTTCTGCTCGCGTTCGTGCGGCAGCAAAGAGGTAAGTGTGACAGAAGCCATGTGTGTTATTCCACCCTTACAACTTCCACAGAAATGAAGCTGCAAAGTAGCAGACAGGTGTGGCTAATCAAATACCCTTAATTAATTGATCATCAGTGTGACCACCACTATAAAAGTCAAAGTTTTAGCAGTTTGCTGATCATTCAGGTGTGTGTTAAAACAACACCAAAGAGGAAAGACATCAGCAATGATCTTAGAGAAACAATTGTTGCAGCCCATCAGGGTTATGAGACCATTTCTAAACAATTTAAAGTCCATTATTCTACAGTGAGAAAGATTATTCAAAAGTGGAAAACATTCAAGACAGTTGCTAATCTTCCTAGGAGTGGATATCCCAGCAAATTCACCCCAAGGTCAGACCGCAGAGATTTTGAAAAAAACCCATCTCACATCTCAGACTCTAAAGGCCTCATGTTAGCATGTCAAGTGTTAAAGTTCATAACAGTGTAGTTAGAAAAAGACTGAACAATTATGGTTTGTTTGGAATGGTTGCCTGGGGAAAACCTCTTCTCTCTAAAAAGAAAATGGCAACACGGCTTAAGACTTTTAGAACAAAGTTATTTGGAAAGACAAAGAAAACCAAAACACAGCATATCAGCACAAACACGCCATACCGACTGTCAAGCATGGTGGTGGAGGACATGATTTGGGCTTGTTTTGCAACAACAGGACCTGGGAACCTTGCAGTCATTGAGTCGACCATGAACTCCTCTGTGTACCAAAGTATTCTAGAGTCAAATGTGAGGCCATCTGTCGGACAGCAAAATAATGGCTGAAATTGGGTCATGTAACAGGGCAATAAGACACCAGCACATCTACAACAGAATGGATGAAAAAGAATAGAATCACTGGGGCACAGAGAGACATGTTTTTGGCCCTTGAATTTCGTATTCCGAATTAAAAAAGCCCCTGAATTTCGTCCAAAACAAATGGGCAGGAAACAAAAATTGTTGCCCGAAAACGATTTAGTAAAAGAAAATGAAATTAATAATGTGACCAAAATTATTTGGACCTCATGCACAAGTCTAGTATAAACCACTTTACATATATGGGATTAATTTACTAAGGGAGTGTGAGTAGTTACAAAAAAATAATATAGAAAGTTATTTTCCCCCACTATATCATGTGATGAGATGCATGATTTGCCTTAAATTATGTATTTGTCAATACCTTAGCTTACCCTCAGGAAAAACATCTTTCCCTTGGTAAAGCTTGATCTGTTTATAAGGTTGTCTTTCAAGTATAAGAATTAAGAAAACTCAGAAAATTGCCACAGCCTCTCAGGGGGGACAATGAGAGGCTAAGAAAACACTTAAAGGCTTAAATAATTTTAAAGGGGAATTTTTTTGTCACATTTCACATATTTTTTTAGGACAAGAAGGGTTTTCATTATTTTGATCATAGCATTTAATTTACTATAAAAATAACATGGTGAAAAATGAAAACACTTTTTTCCTGATTTTTACTTATCTAGAAAAGCTAATGGATTAACATGCTAAATTTTGAGTTTAGAAACCCTGTTCCTTTGCAAGCTATAGGGCAAATAGCATAAGTGGCATATTGCTATTTCAAAACCCTTTTTTCCAAATCTCCTGTGCCTATTTGGGACATCTTTGATGACTGAATTTTTGCTAAAATTTGCGGTAGTCATTTTTTTGTGTTATTAAATTACTGGCAAAAACTTTGACAAAGGCTGATGGAACAATTACTGCATGGAAAGTGTTCAAAAACCACCATTTGAGATACCCTAAAGTGTCTAATTCTCAAAAATACGTGGTTTGATAGGGTAAACTGAATCGGCCGGCTTCAAGATGTCTCATGTATTAAAATGTATTTTGTTTAATGCAAACTAGCTATATTTACATTTGATAACATTCACACCAATTTATTCTATTATCATGGCAAATCTCATTATTCAAGCCGAAAGACTATGTTCTTGTTACATAAACAACAAATAACCCTGTTTTTCTGTATAATTAGGTATACCATAATAATTATTTTGAAGATAAAAATGATTTCCCCATACCAAAGGGTTAATCTTGAAGTATCTATTTGTTTACAGGTTTAAAATGTTAATCTTCAACCTATTTAAGGCTGTTGGTGAGACGTTACCGGTAAGTTAGAAAAAGCAGATATTAAATTATATATAGTTATATAGCTATTTTAACTGCAAACATACTATAACAATGTAACGCACGACGCACGCATATACAACCGCTCGCAAATGAAAAAACAATAAGCTAGATTTCCTCAGAGCGCTTTTCCAACTGGTGCGTCGAGTTACGTGATGACATCACTTGGTGCGTCTGGTATCCTGCCGCATGCGCATGCGTAACAGGGGAAGACGGGGACTTGGCTGAGGAGAAAGCTTTCCATTTTTCGCGCATCTTTCGCTGTTACTGGGAACGGGCAAGTAAGTGAGAGGGTTAGTGGAAGATAAGTGTTATTATTGAAGGGGGTGCCGGTTGCTGCTTTTGCTTTCACCGGGAGCAGATCCTGGGTTTATTTCCTCCGTTTGGGACCTCTGGCAACCTTGTGTTTACACTCGGTAACCATGTGTAATAGGTATATCCTGCCTACTCTTTACATACAGACTGTGCTGTACCGCAAAATACTCCATAAACAGACATTTGTTGTGGCACAAAGTCCTAATAAGTGCCCACCATGCCTTCTTAAAGTCTTACTAATTCTCTTTTCCTGTATGCTTAGTAGTTGTCCTTCGATAGCATATCCCTTGTAATTGTTATATTCAATGCCTTGGTGTTTAGTTTTATATATTAGAGGGATGTGTTATTCTCTTTATGACTGATATGCTAAGTGTCCCTGTTTTAGGAGTGACAGCCCCTCTTTAGGACCAAAACCTGTTCTGTGCCCCAAAGAGTAATCCACGTTTCTAAATGAAGTTGTATAAATGCAATACTTGCAGGTGCCTTACTTGGTTAAATAATTACTTAATTATTAATTGGATACAAAGGCACACAAAGTTTTTGTATCATTGACCTCTTGCCATAACATTTTCAGTTTAAGGAGGCATGTATTTTAAACTCATAACGCAATTCTAAAGGTTTGATTTAGTTATGTGCTTTAGAACCACTTTGATTGTTAGGAAGGCTGCAGTTTGGGGTTAAGTGTGTGATTTTTAAGTATTGCAGCGTTCTAATGGACCACCCCTGCCCCAAAATGCTGCTTTTCAAAGTCGGGAAAACCCTAAAATTACTATACCTCCTACTAATAAAACACTCCAAATTTCACCATGTTTTGTGGAATGATGAGAATACGCTTTTTTCCATTTAAGTGTAAAATAGATTTGCACGCCAAAACACAATGACAATATTTACAGTGAGTATTTGTTTTTTAAAACTTACATTTTTATTGAAATGCACAGAGCAAGTAGACATTTTAAGGGACACAATCGTTTTGGGTGTCATACGGTACAATTAAGCACTATGCGGTGCGTTAGGAACAGACCAGCCAACCAAAATCTCATCTGAAAACGCATCGGTAAATGATCCGGTATTTTTAGCCAGCGTCGTTCCAGCACACCCCAATCCACTCCCCGTTCGCAAGAATGAAAAGCATGCAAGGAGCATTGCAATAACAAAATTGTATGTGCACCCCCCCCATTTTCATAAAACATTGAGCGCAATGAAATATGTCCATCACAATGAGTATACAGAAAAAGAACAATGTTCATTTTTCTATAGCCTCATTTTGCCCATATCACTATCGCAAACTGCATGTGTGATATGCTCAAAAGTAAAAAAAAAATAAACCCAATACCTGTGCCAACGAGGTATAGAGAAAGTAGCGGTGATGTATACCCAGGAAGCGTAATATAGCTGCAGATCTGTTTGTTTGTGTTTTATTATTATTATTTTTACCTCTTAAAATTTAGCCCACCTTGTTCAGAGATGGACCGGAAGTTCCGGTCTATCTCTGGCTTCACCATTAAATTTACAAGCTTTGTAATGCTGTGTTAGCATATTGCTTGCCTGGTGGGCGGCATGATTATATTGCTCATTTCTGGTCAACAAGCCCTTGAATTGCTGACCTCCTGTTATATATGTATAGACATTTTTTTCATATTACTGTGTACATTTTTAGGCAACATATTAACATATATGTATATTTTTTGTTCAGGTGCATCCATCATTTAGGGGCATTCACTGTTAGTGAAATTTTTACCATGGAAGGCGAACAGAGTATGGAGAGCCAAACACAGGTACTGGAAAATGAAAGACTCTCCATGATGCTTAGCCCTGGCAAAGGAGAGAAACGTGCCTGGAGCCTGGCTGACTAGTGTTTTATTTTACAGGTTTCGGAAAATCCTCATTCTGAATATGGTCTCACAGAAAATGTTGAGGTACCAAACCATGAGCTGTCTTGAAGCCCTGATTCTAGCAGAATCTAAGTGAAAATCCTTAGATTAGTTTTGATTAAACAATCAATTTACAAATTCTGGTTATTAACCTCCTGGCTTAACCTTTCACAGTTGTGCATGGTAGCATTTAGTCTTGTGTAGTCATATGTAACATAGATCACAGAATCGGGTTGTGTTTGATTTAATCCTAGCCCAAAACGGACAAGAATCAGGGTAACCAGTATTTATAGATTTAACTCTTTTTTCTCTAGTTCAGCTCTTTCATTTTGCTTCGCTATTTCAGCATTTTCTGGTTTTATTTTTTATCCTTTTTTTTTTTTTTGTTAACTTCAGGTTTTGTAATTATTTGACATACACTACGGTTCAGAAGTTTAGGATCACATATGTCCTTGTTTTTGAATAAAAACAAATTTTGTTCATTAAGATTACATGAAATGGATCAGAAATACAGTGTAGACATAGTTGATGTCGTAAATGACTATTGTATCTGGAAACGGCTGACTTTTAATTGAATATCTTCAGCAACCATCACTCCAGTGTTCCAATGGCACGTTGTTAGGCTAATTGATCCTTAAAAAACTGCTTTGATAGCAGTGCCCTTGTTTCCTATGAAAACAGCTATGTGACCCCAAACTTTTGAATGGTAGTGTATATATTTCATCTAATCTTGTGTTAGGGAATGTGTACATTTTGCACGCACACTTGAAAACACATCATCTCCTTATATGTCCCATCTAAAGTGTGATTAGAGATTAGACCTCGTTTTCTCGGTGTAATTAAGACCAATGTGGATGTGTAATTGAATGGCTAAAATAACATCTGAGTATTTTTTTTGTGAAATGCCTGCCTTTTATGCTTTTATAGGTAAGTGGTTGTATCAGCAGACGATTATTTTTGTTGCTTAGGGCCTTTAATGTTTAAAATAAATATGTGCCTAATCTATTAAGAAAGGTGGTGTGTTTTGGTGGTATTTGATTCAATGAGACATGCCCTAGAACTCCATCAATCAATCAAGCAAGCAGGCTGAACAAGTATATTGCATTCTAGGTAATGTGTAATCCACCGTGGAAGTCAATTGGTTGTTTGTGTACAAAGTGAAGCAAAAAGGCACAGGCTTGATTTAAAATAAATAACTTTTTTTCCCACTCAGACACTGCACAACTGTTACCCCATAGAAGTTACTGAGCCACAAGATTTTCCAGGAGAGTTTGGCTTTAACTTTTGTACTTCAGTGTTTATTATCAGTGATTATTAGAAACAGCCATTGCAAAACATTTCGCGAGTATACACAGCAAACTGAGGAGGAAAATTTTTTTACTAAATCTAATACAAAATCTTGGTTTGGAAATTTTCCATAATATTCTGCTGCTTGATAGGTACTTTTATTGTAGCTTTGGTGTTGAGTGACTGGGCCTGTTTAGATTAATCCCACAACCATGGCTGATGTTAGACGTAGGCCACATGAAGATTTCTCAGCAGGGTGGGTGTAAATTATTTAATTTTGGGTTTTGTTTGATTAGATGTGAAAAAACTCTGGTTCTGTAGTATGTATCTTTTAAAAAGCTGGATGTTTGCAATTTATCTATCTAATGCTGAAATTAAACTTCTTCTCAGAGAATAGTAGAAAACGAGAAAGCCAGCACAGAAAAAGTGTCCAAACAGAAGGTTGATCTTCAGGCCTTGCCTACCCGAGCATACCTTGACCAGACGGTGGTACCAATACTATTACAGGGCCTGTCTGTCCTTGCAAAGGAAAGGTGAGTATTTCATGTGTTATTGTAACACATAAGGTACTTCTAGAGAGGTTAGAGTGTACAATATCTATTTTTATTTAGTAAGGAAGAAACAGAATTTTGGGACGCAAGGCTTATTTTTAAAATATGTTTAACAAAGGCTGCATTATGGGGTCAACTACTGTAAATAAATATTTGTTTTGTTCCACAGGCCTCCTAACCCAATAGAATACCTAGCAGCTTATCTGTTAAAGAACAAGACTCAATTTGAAGAACGAAGTTAAAAGGCATGGAGACACCTGGCTTGCCACAGTTTATAATCACCATGATCTGCTAAAACAGACTGTTTTGAACCCGTGCAAGACTGAAACGTTTTTTATTTAAGTTTTACACTGTACTTTTGCAAAAATCTCTAGGCTTTGTAGTAAGTGACCTTAAAAGAAATAAAAATATTTTAAAAATGGGCAGGATTTTGCAGTTGTTTGAAGTATTAAAAAAGGTAAGGAATTAAGGTAATTGAGTCACATTCCTTTTTAAATAATGAAGACTGCTATAAGAAAATACTTAACTCTCGTAACTATTCTATCCTTCAGCAGATACATAGGCCACAATAATATATCGCGCTATATTCATTCAAGTCTCCTGTAAGACTTGTCATTGGTAAAAAAAATTCCACCAAAGCTAGGATCCTATGTTAAAGAACATGTTTCATTATATTAAAAAAAAAAATGCAACCTTAGTTTAATCTGTTTTTTTTTTTCATTTGTTTTTGTGTACCTCCATCATAAAGGTGGTGGAAGTCTGGCAAAATAAGTATATATATATATAATATATATTATGTATAAAATAGTTGGCAAACATGGCAACTGTAATGCTAACATGGCATTTCACTATTCATTATGAAGGCCCAACAATGACAAGTTTTTTTTTTTTTTTTTTTTGTTTTTTTTTTGTTTTTTTTATTATCCAACAAGGACTAAGTTGGCCATGTATGATGTATAATTCAAAGTGTCAGGACACTACACTAGTGGTGTGTTCATGGGTGTAGTTTCACTGGTGACAGCTAAAATGTTTGGTTTACTAGAGGGAATTAAGAAATAGAAGCAGGAAGGAAGAAGAAAGGGAAAAGGGGAGATAAATGAGACACAAGAAGGGGGTGAGGGTGGATAAGAGAGCGAACAGCATTAGAACAGATAAGAGCGACATGGGGAATGAAAGAACAAAGGGACAGAGAAGCTTTAATGCATATGATAGCTAAATGGTCCTTTATAATTTTCATGTGGTCTGTTTTACAAATGCATAGGAAGATTCTGTAGCGTTCATCCATATGTATCTGCCCCTTTCCACACCCCAAGCTAGAGGCTCTGCAGGAGATTTGTTCGGCATTTGCTATACTTTGTTCCAGTGCTGCAGCGCGTATGTGTGGAAAGTGCTGCCATTGATTTCAATTGTTGAATTTCCCTGCCACTGTTTGATTATGGAGGAGGAGGGCAGCCAATCTTTACTCCTTTTTTTTCGTTTAAAGCAGTTGGAAGCATTCTCCAAAATATCTTGGTATGTTGAAGCATTAAGATTTCCCTTCACTGGAAGGAACCTAGACCAACTCCCCCCATACCATCATCCCTCTTCCACCAAACAGTTTGCAGAGTGCAACACAAGTAACACTTTCCTGGCAGTGGCATTCGTCACTCCACAAAACACATTTCCACTGCTCCAGATCCCAGTGCCGGCATGCTTTACACCACTTGCCCGTCTAACACAAAATTCAGTTTCTGCCATGATGGTGGTATCATAGCAGACTTTAAACGGGAGCCCCAACCCTTTTCCCCCCCCGAATGTGGCATATTTAATTTGTCTATGTATATGCAGGAACCTACAAACAGTTTTGCATGGGTGTCCCAGGTCCTTTAGTTCCTGGTTTTCCCAGTGTGACTTACAGTACATCCATTACAAAAGCATCCATTGTTCGCCACAGTTTTGTGTCTCCTTTCCTAGCTGATACAAATCGTCGGTTCTAATCTAAACTGGTGAGAGTATAGTCTAATTTTGTTTTTTTGTGAGAATAAGTGGCCTGCGTAAGTATGTCATTATTTGCATCAATATTTGTGTGATAACATTGCATGCTGCGTCAGGTGTGATGTAAATCAATGGACCATTTCTTATATGTTCAATGGACATTGGAGTCTGCTTTGGAGTGTATTTTACTATGCGAGTATTGGGGCTACCGACCGACTACCTCCGCTGACTTGTGCTCCCTTAGCCTGGGACACCACACTTTCCCCGGTTCCCCAGTCACTAGCCGAGACTCAGTGTAGGGTAAAACCAAACGAAGACTCATTTATTTTAGACACACAGGGCTGGATATATCCAGCAAAACACACTAGCATAAAAACAAGATATTGGGATACAAACCGCCCCCTTAATCTGACAACAGGGGCAGTAACGGGATTAAAATACAATAGGGAGGGAAGACTGATTTATACACAGCATTAAACTGAAACAAAGGCGGTCACTCCCTGGTTGCAGATCCTGGCTGTCTGGTGGAGATAATCCCCTCAGCAAGTGATTAAATGATACTGCTGGGCGTGACACAGAAGTCTTTGCAAATCTAGGGCCCACAGTCAATAGGGAGGAGGCTGGCAGTCAGGCCTCTCCGGTGGTCCCAGTGATGGAGGGTTCCATCACATTTCTCACCCTTCCAAATGGGACTGACCCAGGAGGAGACCCCAAACGGGTTGACTCCGTAGTCAGTTCATTTGGCCCATCAATGCCCTCCCAAAACCTGGGGGGCCAGGCGTGGAGACCGCAGTCCCATCCACTACCGCAGTCTCTGGGGCTGCCTGATTGAACCTTACAAGGTTGTTGTGGTCAGGCTCAGGAAACAGGGAAGGCAGCAGGCAGAGGTCAGGGGCACTCTTCCCTGATGGCAGCTCTTCTGGTGGGTGGGTGCTAGTGGAGACCGCAGTCCCATCCACTATGTTTCATGTAAAGAAATCAAGACACAGTAAGCTGTTGGTTTGAGGAATCATGTTGAACTGCATAACTGCATCCAGGTCAGAGGTTGGAACAGGAAACAGGAAGTACAAGGCAATGCAATATTACCATAAACAAACAGTCACAGTATTTGCATAATAACTCCATAACATCTCCCCTTTTTTGCATTCAATACAGAATTTGCAAGCAATTAACCAAAAACAGATCCTGAACAGTCTAAAACATAACATACTGTGTTACTGGTAGATACACTACAGATTGAGTCTATCTGGTGGTCTTGAAACTCGACCACTACGCAGGGCCACAGGGATTTTGCCTGGGGGAAGCTGTTCAGCTCCAAAAGGCGTTGATAAGGGGCTGCCATTGTTCCTGGCTGGTGTGTTTGGCACAGAAGAACATACTGGTACATGCGGCTGCATTATGTCATCCTCGTATCCTTCTGATATGACAGCAGTATTGTCTCTTCCTTGCTTACGTGGTCCAGTAGGACTAGGGGCATTGAGCGCCTCGGTAGGGTCCCGTGCAGGATGTTCATAGGTTTGTTCGGTGAGTTGTTCAGCCACTCGCAGGTCAATTCGATTGCGGCGGTAGAGACTGCCTTCCACATCCACAAGATATGAGCGAGGAGCAACCCTCTGAACACAGGTACCCAGTCTCCAGCGACCAGTCCTGTCACCAGGGAGTGGCTTCATACGGATTGGCTCTCCAACACTTAATTCAGGTAAGTCTTTGGCAGAGACATCATACGTCAGTTTGGAGAGCTGTTTCCTCCGTCGCAGTTTCTCCAGTACACCTGTTACCACACAAGGTTCAAGTAATTTGTTAGCCACTGGCAGTGAAGTCTTCAGTCTCCTTGACATCAAGCGCTGTGCAGGACTACTGTCCATGCCTTCGGTTGGGGTGTTCCTCCAATGTAGAATGGCTTTCCATGGGTCATTTCCATCATACTTGGCCTTCTTGCAAAGATTCTTTACTATCTTTACAGCTGATTCCGCTTTGCCGTTAGCTTGCGGGTGCCGTGGGGAAGAGGTAAGATGCTCAAACCCCCAATCTGTAGAGAACCGTCTAAATTGCTCACATGCAAATTGAGGTCCATTATCCGAGATTACCCTGTCCGGCTGTCCATGACGTGCAAACTGTGCTTTACAACGCTTGATCGTAGTTTCAGCAGACAGATCGGGAAGGAGCTCAATCTCCCAAAAGTCAGAATAGTGATCAACAATTACTAGAAGATCTTGCCCTGCATAATTCAATAAATCCATGCTTACAATTTGCCAAGGCCGGGTGGGCAGCACATGCGACATCATGGGTTCTTTCTGTTGTGCCTGTGCATATTCATTGCATGCTGAACAACGACTAACAAAGTCTCTAATCTCATTCTGCATGTTGGGCCAGTATAAGGTATCTCGTGCCTGCCTATAGCATGCTTCTCCACCAATGTGACTGGCATGTATACGTGTCAGCATCTCCGATCTTAATGATCTTGGAATGATGACCCTTGACCCTTTGTACAGTACGCCATCCTGAATGCCGATTTCATCTCGGAAAGTCCAGTATTCTCTCACAATTAATGGCACCTCTGCTTTCGAATCTGGCCAACCATAAAGAACAACAGACTTAAGTGCTTGCAAACTCTCGTCGATTTCTGTGTGCTGTCTTATCTGAAGCAATCGTTGGTCTGTGACATTTAAATAGTCTGAATGATTAATCTGCGACAGGTCATCCAGGTGCAGCTGAACATTGCAAACTGTGTGTTGTGCACACTCAGGTGTACCACCCGCTGCCGTAGCTCGGCTAAGAGTGTCACTAATGTACATTTCAGGTCCAGGTTTATAGACAACATTTAGGCAATAGTTTTGTAATGTGAGCAACATGCTCTGTAAGCGTTTGGGTGCACACAAAAGTGGTTTCTTAAAGATTGATATCAGAGGCTTATGGTCAGTTTCTGCTGTGATCTTGTCACGACCATAGAGGTAGTGATGAAAGCGCTGGCAGGCAAACACAATACTCAGACATTCCTTTTCGATCTGTGCGTAGTTTTGCTCAGTAAGGGTCAGTGCCCTTGAAGCAAAAGCGATAGGCTGGTCAGCTTGCAATAGGCAACACCCAAGTCCACTTTTGCTTGCGTCACTTTGAATAGTTACAGGTTTTGTAACGTCATAGTACTTCAGGACAGGCGTATCCGTGACCAAACGTTTGATCTCCTGCACCGCATTATCATGCTTAGGAAGCCAATGCCAAACTGCATCCTTGTCCAGAAGCCTTCTCAACGGCTCGCAAACCTCTGAGAGATGCGGCAGGAATTTTGCTAGGTAGGTAACAAACCCTATGAAGCGCTGCAGGGATTTCACATTCGCCGGCTGAGGCATATCCAGTATGGCTCTGATTTTTTCCGGGTCAGCCTTCAAACCCTCCAAGGATAGTATGTGTCCATGGAAGCGGACCTCTTTGACCTTGAACTGCAGTTTTTTCACGCCAAGTTTTAGTTTCACCTGTCTACAACGATTCATCAGGTCAAGCAGTTTGCCATCATGATCTTGCTCTGCTTCCTCATCTGTATCCCCACAACCAACCACAAGGATGTCATCAGCTATTGGTTCAATACCACTGAGTCCAGCCAATAGTTCATGTTGTTTTCGTTGATACACCTCTGGTGCAACGGATACTCCAAAAGGCAATTTGAGCCATCTTTTCCTGCCCCATGGAGTCCAGAAGGTTGTCATGTAGCTACTTGCATTATCCAATTTACATTGTAAAAATGCATCCCGGGCATCAACAAGTGTGAACAGACGTGCCTTAGGCAGCTTGTACAAAACATCCTCAAGAGTTGGCATGATGTAGTGGGATCGCCTCAGTGCCAGATTCAAGAATTTGGGATCGATACATATTCTTAGCTTATCAGGCTTCTTTACAATCACCATGTTACTTATCCAATCAGTCGGTTCAGTCACCGGTGCAATATGTCCATCAGCTTCATACTGGTCGAGTTGTGCCTTAACTGCCTGCTTAATGGCTACTGGCACATTGCGTGGTGCACATTGGACTGGAGGGACACTCACGTCAAGGTCAAAATGAACTTCCCCTGGTACAGATTCTACAGGTCCAGTAAAAACATCACTAAATTCCTGTAATAGAAGTTGTTTTGTCAAGGGCCCTTTGAATTGATTGTCCATCACGTTGAGCTCTGCAGGGATGGAGAAATGTATCAGCCCTAGACGCTCACAGGTTGAGCCGGATAACAGTGGCTTTTGGCAGGCTTCCACAATTTCAAACTCTAGCTTGTGCCTTAGTCCACGTATGACACATTCAGTCTTGAAGAGTCCTAAAGATTTCATAAGGTCACCTGAGTATAACTTTAGTCTGGTGTCACTTGGCAGTAGACGTGCTTCTGGTGCTAACTTCATTTTGTCTCTCAAGCACATCACATCACATGTTGCTCCTGAATCAAGCTGGCAGGATTGGGGCTTATTATTTAAATTTAAAGTGACAAACCATTTCTTTCCTCTGGTTTGCACAGCGCCGATCAATTCACTGCTGTATATCATTTCAGCGGTGTGTGGTTCTTCCTCATATGCAGATGCATTCTCCATGGTGTGTAACTTTCCTATTGATGGCTGTCTTTTACTTGACAAACATACTTTAGCAAAATGATTTGTTCTGCCACAAGACCTACAAGACTTCCCATAAGCTGGACACTGCTCTTTAATTCTTTGATGCAGAGTCCCACAATATTTACACGCTGTAGGGTCGGCAGCATTTGTGCTAAACAGGCGGCGTTGTTGCTGCGGTTTGCTTAAGTGGCGTCGCTGCATTGCAATATTTATGCTGTCGGTCTGCTGTCTGTCCTGGTCCATAACTTTCATACG
Organism: Spea bombifrons; assembly: GCF_027358695.1. Lineage (NCBI taxonomy): Eukaryota > Metazoa > Chordata > Amphibia > Anura > Pelobatidae > Spea > Spea bombifrons. Next base: position 36,892,147 of record NC_071089.1, read on the forward strand.
CCTGTCAGTGAGCTCCGCTGTACGGCACGTTTCAATGGCTGTGTTTAAAGTTAAGTCACGTTCTCTTAGGAGACGCCTGCGTGTGCTCTCACTAGCTATACCGAGAACAATTTTGTCCCTTATTAATTCATCCCTTAGTGTACCATATTCACAAGTTGCTGCCTTTTCTCTCAAGCGTGTTACAAAGTTATCAAGAGATTCTCCCTCTTCTTGTTTGCAGCATCCAAACACATATCTTTCATATATGACATTTTTAGCAGGTTTGAAATAAACTTCCAGTGCATCTAAAATTGCTGTAACATTCTCTTGCTGCCCTACTGTGAGGTTCAGATTGTGCTTATACACATGCCTACATTCACTGCCCATGATTCTCCTCAGAGTTGCTGCTTGCACTGCTGCAGATTTCTCATTCAACCCTGTAGCCAGGGAATAATCTTCAAATTCAGCTCTGAAAGTATCCCAATTGCTGCTCCAATCCCCACTGATTCTCATGCCCTCAGGGGGAGGTATGCAATTCATGGCTGCCATGTTTAAGCCTCTGAGCTCTCAAATGTCAGAAAATCCACAAAGCACAGTCTTAGGTTGTAATTCACAAACCTGTGCAGTATCCCAAAGCTGCTGTGCTCCAAACAAGAGGCTCAGTTCTGAATCTAGCCACTTCTGACACCATGTTTCATGTAAAGAAATCAAGACACAGTAAGCTGTTGGTTTGAGGAATCATGTTGAACTGCATAACTGCATCCAGGTCAGAGGTTGGAACAGGAAACAGGAAGTACAAGGCAATGCAATATTACCATAAACAAACAGTCACAGTATTTGCATAATAACTCCATAACACACTACACCCAGAAAACTTTCTTTCCCTGGGCAGGGAAGCCAATTGCAAGCCCTCCTGGACCAACATCCTCAGATGTAAAATCAATTAAATCCACAATCTCTGGATCCGGTTGTGGTGTAAAGTCACATAGCTCCAGTATCGGATCTGGGTTGGCTGCCCTGTATCCCTGTGACTGAAGGGTGGAGACCACACTCCCATCTACCCCGCCTGTGTCAACATCCTCAGATGACCACTCCATAACATCCACAAAATCACTGGGCACTGGGGCATTCTGTTGAACACGGTCAAACTGTTTTTTATATGCCTTCTCCAGTTCCCACTCCTGTGTAATTAAATAGTCTAAATCACCCTTAAGTCCTAGTGCATCTGGGAGGTCCCACTCCTTGAAATCCCGGATGTCTTCAATCCGCCACTCCACTGTACTGCCGAAGTCCGGATCCTCCTGAAGACTATCCCATAATAATCCCGGGCCGCCGAAGTCATAGCCCTCTGGAGAACATTCTTTTGCAGTTCCCCAATATGAGCCCAATACCAATTTTCCAGCTCCACCTCCTGTTGGACCAGCTTGTCCAATTCGGATACCCATTGCTCCTGGAGTTGCTGTCCCAGGAATGACATCCCTAGTTCCTGCTGGTCTCCTGGAGAGCCCTCTGCCATAGTGACCGTCGAACCAGTTACCTCAGATTCTGGTATTGTTCTGTATGCAGAGCAGTGGTGTAGCAGGAGAGGATGACCCGTAGCAGCCCCTGGAATTCTGATGTCACATCCATGTCCTTGTCAAGGCGACCGAACTCTGCCGTCCTGTCGGTCAATCCCGGTAGAAAGTGTCCCTCAGACTAAGAAACAATCCCGCCGCTTGCCACCAATGTCAGGAAGCTGGCTAGTCCGACCGACTACCTCCGCTGACTTGTGCTTCCTTAGCCTGGGACACCACACTGTCCCTGGTTCCCGAGTCACTAGCCGAGACTCAGTGTAGGGTAAAACCAAACGAAGACTCATTTATTTTAGACACACAGGGCTGGATATATCCAGCAAAACACACATTAACATAAAAACAAGATATTGGGATACAAACCGCCCCCTTAATCGGCCTCCCAGAGACAACAGGGGCAGTAACGGGATTAAAATACAATAGGGGGGAAGACTGATTTATACAGCATTAAACTGAAACAAAGGCGGTCACGCCCTCGTTGCAGATCCCGGCTGTCTGCTGGAGATAATCTCCTCAGCAAGTGATGAGATGATACTGCTGGGGGTGACACAGAAGTTTTTGCAAAGCCAGGGCCCATAGTCAATAGGGAGGAGGCTGGCAGTAAGGCCTCTCCAGTGGCCCCAGTGATGGAGGGTTCCGTCACATATGTTTATTTTATTATTGGAGTTAGAAATTGAGACTTACATACCACTGTCCACTGCCTATGCAAGAGCCCGTGCTGTTGTGTTTTGAGCGGCAGCCACTCCCGAATATGTGAGATGAATACTATTTCATGTAATTTGAAGTTCGTGCTTACAGAAGTCTCACTTTCTCAAAATAAATTAGCATGCTGGGCAGGGGCGTAACTAGACCCCTCAGGGCCCGGGTGCGAGAATCTGTTAAGGGCCCCCCACCCCCCCCAAAAAAACATGATTTTTACCCAACAATTTTTTTTCAACAAATTCAATTTACATATTGAATCATTTCTGTAAAAAAATCAAAGAAAAAGGGGCGCATGTTCAAAGGGCATAATCAAAGAAAAAGGGGCGCATGTACATAGGGCCCTTTTTGTACGTGCGCCCCTTTTTCTTTGAATACATAAATAATCGTTCCACCAAAACAGCCTGACTGTGGCATTTTTGCCACCAAAACAGCCCGCCTGTGGCATCTTTGCCACCAAAACACCCCGCCTGTGGCATCTTTGGCCCCATAACAGCCCGCCTGTGGCATCTTTGGCCCCATAACAGCCCTCCTGTGGCATCTTTGGCCCCATAACAGCCCGTCTGTGGCATCTTTGGCCCCATAACAGCCCGCCTGTGGCATCTTTGGCCCCATAACAGCCCGCCTGTGGCATCTTTGCCACCATAACAGCCCTCCTGTGGCATCTTTGGCCCCAAAACAGCCCTCCTGTGGCATCTTTGGCCCCAAAACAGCCCGCCTGTGGCATCTTTGCCACCAAAACAGCCCGCCTGTGGCATCTTTGCCACCAAAACAGCCCGCCTGTGGCATCTTTGGCCCCATAACAGCCCGCCTGTGGCATCTTTGGCCCCATAACAGCCCACCTGTGGCATCTTTGCCACCATAACAGCCCTCCTGTGGCATCTTTGCCACCGTAACAGCCCTCCTGTGGCATCTTTGGCCCCATAACAGCCCGCCTTTGGCATCTTTGGCCCCATAACAGCCCTCCTGTGGCATCTTTGCCACCAAAACAGCCCGTCTGTGGCATCTTTGCCACCAAAACAGCCCGCCTGTGGCATCTTCGGCCCCATAACAGCCCGCCTGTGGCATCTTTGCCACCAAAACAGCCCGTCTGTGGCATCTTTGCCACCAAAACAGCCCGCCTGTGGCATCTTCGGCCCCATAACAGCCCGCCTGTGGCATCTTTGGCCCCATAACAGCCCGCCTGTGGCATTTTTGGCCCCATAACAGCCCGCCTGTGGCATCTTTGCCACCATAACAGCCCGCCTGTGGCATCTTTGCCACCATAACAGCCCTCCTGTGGCATCTTTGCCACCATAACAGCCCTCCTGTGGCATCTTTGGCCCCATAACAGCCCGCCTGTGGGATCTTTGGCCCCATAACAGCCCGCCTGTGGCATCTTTTCCACCATAACAGCCCTCCTGTGGCATTTTTGGCCCCAAAACAGCCCTCCTGTGGCATCTTTCCACCAAAACAGCCTGACTGTGGTATCTTTGCCCCCCCTTACACATCCATGCTATCTCTCACACACACACACACACACACATATATATTAATTCACAAATATTTACTCACTAATTCACAGATAATCCATTCAATCATTCATACATTGATACTCATTAATTCCCTCATTCAGATACTCATTTACATATACTCATTCACAAACATTCATTCACTCACTCCTTCACAGATATTCATTAATTCTCTCACTCAATCTCAAATACTCCTTCATGCAGCCTCCCCTTACCTGAACAACCGAAGATGTAAAAAGTATGTGCCGCTCGGCGCTCGCAGACCAACTTGTTCAGTGCATAGGGGGAAGCAGATGCGCAGCAGGGTCATGTGACGTACGTCACGTACGTCACGTGACTGTTGGATTCCTGCGTCCCCCGGCATCCTCGTCTGCCAGTAAGTAGCGGCCCCCCGCGGAATTAATCGTGGGGGTTGCCCGGGCCCCCTAGAGTGGCGGGCCCGGTAGCAGCTGCTGCAGGGTTAAGGGGCAAGTGCCCCTTTTGCCCTGAGTTATAGACGGCCGTAGAGGCCGCATAGGCCCAGTCAGTCCGGTCCTGACTGGGCCTATGCGGCCTCTACGGCCTCTACGGCCGTCTATAACTCATAGACCTTGGGGCCCCTTGCCGCCGGGGCCCGATTTCGGGCGGCCCCTTGGCTTGGGCCCCCCTGCCACCGGGGCCCGGTCGCAGTCGCGACCCCTGCGACCCCGGTAGTTCCGCCACTGATGCTGGGTAACATAGTTTGACTGTCACTATTTCCTTCTAATTAAACAGAGGGAAAGGATATTCAGTAAATCTTTATTTTATTTTATTTTTTTATTGATTTTGTTTTCCAAGTTCCAAGTTTTATCGGCAAAAGCTACAATGTAAGAGATTTCAAATGCTCCCTGTCAGTACTTTTCTACAATTGGACTTACATATTAAAACAGAAAGCTTTGTTAACACCTCCTTGATAATGCTTGGCTTTAGTCTAATCATCACGTTTCCTTTTTAAGGGACGTAACTGTGTTCTTCTGCCAGTTGTCAATGGAATACAGATGCATCCTCCAAGACTGGTGATACTCATGCTGTTGTTATTGTCTGGAGTGGATGCATTCTCTTTAAATACCAGTGATTCTAATTTGTCAGTTTTGTTTTCCATTAATCCCTGGATCGCCTCTCCTAAAACCATCGGAGTGGTGTTATTCTGGCAAGATGTTAAAGGGACATTGTATCATGTGTCTGCAACAAAGCTGGAATATATATATATATATTTATATATATTTATATTAATTTACTATACAGTGGATATAAAAAGTTTACACACCCCTTTTAAAATGCCAGGTCCTTGTGATTTTAAAGAATGAAACAAACATAAATCATGTCAGAACATTTTCCATCTTTAATGTGAACTATAATGTGAACAATTCAATTGCAAAGCAAGCTGAAATCTTTGACCATAACACATTTTTACCACGTGATTTTGGGGGACTTGATTTTTTTTTTGGAAAATTCAGCTGGGCTTGGATGTTTTTCTTTGTAAAGTCTTGCCACTCTAACCCATAGCCCATTCATATGAAGAATACGGGAGATTGTTGTCACATGTAGCACACAGCCAGTACTTGCCAGAAATTCCTGCAGTTCCTTTAATGTTGCAGTAGGCCTCTTGTAAGCCTCACTGACCAGTTTTCTTCTCGTCTTTTCATCAATTTTGGAGGGAAGTCTCCACTGTGTTCCATGGTATATCTAACGCTTTTGAAATTTTTTTGTACCCTTCTCCTGACTGATATCTTTCAACAATGAGATCCCTCTGATGTTTTGGAAGCTCTCTGTGGACCATGGCTTTTGCTCTGAGATGCAACTAAGCAAATGTCAGGAAAATCCTACTAGAACAGCTGAACTTTATTTGTGATTGGTCAGAGTCCCTTTAAAGGATGGCAGGTGTGTAATGACTTCTATTTAACATGAGTTTGAATGTGATTGGTTAATTCTGAACAGACCCAGTTATAAGAGGGTGTCCACACTTATGCAACCAGGTTATTGCGAGGTTGTTTTTCGTTTTTTTAAAAGTTCCCCCTCAAAGAATTCAGCTTGTTTTGCAATTGAATTGTTCACGTTATAGATTACATTAAAGGTGGAAAAAGTTCTGACATGATTTATCTTTGTCTTCTCATACTTTAAAATCACACTGTGTCCGTTTAGAAGTTGTGAAAAATCTAGGTAAAAAGGCAAAATTTTTGCATGATGAAGAAGCTTCTGAACTTGTAATTCTCTAGACTACACGTTAACAGAATCCCAGTAATTTCTATTAACATTCATGATATTATCAACATTACCTTGGAATGCATGATTAGCAAGATGCATTCACAGAGTTTCACTATGTCAGCTGAGTAGTTCAAGACTGATGTTGATATTGTTGATATTAGACAACCCACATAGAGATAGCTAAATTTTTAAGAAATAGCATTACATAAGTTATGGTGGGTAAAGGTGAGGGAAACCCTTCCACTTAAATTTAAGGGGTAGTAGAAGTATTATTAAACATTTTTCCCTCAGAAATCTCATGGTGCTGCCCCAACCACAAGGTATTCTGGGTAGGCCCATGCAAATTATCACCTTTGCCTCCTTTAACTCTTGAAGAGGGCTGACAGGCCAAGTTCCCCGTCAGGAGTTAAAGGGCCATGCAAGCCCTTCAATTGGTTGATGCCAGAGGAGGCCTCTGCAGGCGACCAATAGACTCACTCGCACGACCCTGATGGTGCAACTTGGCCTGGGGAGGCTTCCAAATGGACAATGCTTTACTAAATTTTTGGTTTAAAATTGGAAGCACAAGTATTGCTAAAATGTTTACATTATATTAAACAACTAACTCTGTCTGGAATATGGAGTGTAGCAATATCAATGAAATGAATAAATTAATTTACCCTTTTGTTGATTGTTTTTTCTCTTAGTAATGAAGAAACATTCTGAGCATGCCCACTTGCAATGTAAACTAGCCAGGGATGAACATGCCAAATGAGTTCCATTTGCTCCACAATAGCGACAACGTACTATATTCCACTTGCTAAGAAAGAAGACATAATGATATGCTGAAAATTCAACGTATTTTCATGAATGTCTGCTATGTAAATATAGTGCAATATATGGCCTACCTTTTTTCTTTATAATAACCCCTTCCCAATTTACAGAGACATATCTCTACATCACATCTACGATGAACATGTAGCAGTTCAACAAAAGCATTTTCCTCAAGTTCCCAAGATGCATCTCTGAAATAAATAACAATGTATAAACGTTCACTGTTCCAACAGATGATAGATGTCACAGACAATGGGTTACATTTGGTAATTTTTGGGTAAGTGGAACGCAGAACAATGAGACACATTTAGAATAAAATATCAAACTTCCCGAAGCCCAGAGATCAAAAGGTGTCTTAGAAGCCCAGTGATCAGATGTGATGCATAAGCCTTCGGACCAAACTCATTATGAACATATGATACAAAAAATTATATTAAATGAGCAGAAAAGCAGAAGGAGGAGGGGGTCACATCTAATAATCTTTGCAGGTCATTTTAAATGTCATTGCAAACATTTTAATACAAACAGTGAATATTGCTAGTTTGATAAAACCAATTTATGAAAGGTACCTTGCATTAAGTACATACATCACAACCACATACCTTTCAGGAATATGAATGCCCATTCGAAGCATTTCTTTCTGAAAGCAATCTTTTGTGTTGCATTTTGGACATTTGAAGAAATATAGGGCTGCACTCAGCGCGTATTTCTGTAACATTAAATACATAACAGGGTTGTTTAAAATGAGCAATTCCAATTTCTTTTTTGAATTTTATACTTGAATAAATAAACGCATCATTAGAATGCTGTACATCTACAAGTGATCAGCAGTAGACACCTATTGATACTAACAGTTCCCAAACCCAGGGATGAGCTTAGGGTTAGTGGTGCAGGGTACAGTGTCTCTTTGGTACCCCCTCCACTCCCTCTCCCCATTACTAAAAAACACACACACATACAAACACACTCTAGCAGTATACACACACACTCATTCCCTCCTCTCCCTCGTAAAACTAATCATAGGCTCACCCCTGATACTCTAAAACAATATGTTCACACACTCAAGCTAACACCATACATTAACAGACACTTTAACACCACGTAATAACACCATAAACTCACATATACTAACATCTGACACACTAACAACATACAAACACACATACTCACCATAGACTTACATATATACACATACACACTCACTCACTCACTCACTCACTCACTCACTCGCACCATACACTTACACATATTACACTTACATATTGAGAGAGAAAGTGTGGTACAGTCATTGAGGGAAGAGGCCTGCTTTGGTAAATAGCCTGCTATAATGTCCCAAGGAAGGATGTTGGGTTTGCAAACACAATACTGGTAATTTGCATGGTAAAGGTCCCATGACGGCACAGTACTCCAACAGCACTTATTCTGAGTTTGCACCAAAACTCTGCTTTATTAAGAAAGCGTTATACATTAGAATACAACCTTCTGGTTCCATAATGCACTATATGGGATCAAACTAAATCTACCACCATAGGTGATAATGGACAACACAAATGTTTGTGACAATAAATACTGCTATTTGCTATGTGTTGCACATAGGGTATTAGATCTAAAAGATGTTTTGTTAAACATGACGGGGAAAGAGACAAAAAGAAACCCTTTTTGTCACAATTTACCGTAAAATACTAAACAGTAGCATACACAGCACTAATGAAGTAAAATAATAGTAACAGTTAAATATGATACCTGTAAACATGGCCTATGAAACCAAGTCATTTTACAGCAAGGGCTTTTGATGACATCATAACTTGGAACAGGGTCAAGCTTTTCCAAACAGATACAACATTCATTAGGACATTTATCTGCAGGGACTTTCTGAACTGGAATATGGGCGGAACAAAATGACCTAACAGGAAGAAAAATAAATTATCAAAACTGTTTCTACGTATTATTAAACTATGACATTTTTATGTTTTATCAACATTCTCTGTATTGAGAATGAGCTGCCCTTTACACAAGTCCAAAGGCATAGTCTTTCAGGATAGATTGGTGGAGAAAGATAAAAAGCGGAGTAACAGGCACAGCCTCTCTCCGTTCATCTAATGGAGGGAGAAGATGTCCCTGGAAGCTCTGCCCTTTTGTGGAAGTGCAACAGGAGGCTAGGTTCACAGAGGAGTGGACGAAGAAATAAGACGCAGGGAGAAGCAGACAAAAAAAAAGAAGACACACAACTTAAAGCAGCAGTGCTGCAGGCAAGGGGATAACTAGAAACCACCAGGTCCTGGTGTGAAATATTGCCCCAGGCCCCTCAACTTTAACAGCTGATCTGTGCTATCATTGCCCTCACACAACCGGTCTGTGCTTTTTTGCTTTCTGCAAACATACAACATACAACATATGTAAACACACTTACCCAAATTCATTATCACACACACAAAAGTACACATCCATGTTCACACACACACAAGTGCACATTCATTATCACACACACAAAAGTACACATCCACAATCTCTCTCTCACACACACACACGTGCACATCCATGCTCAAACACACACAGGTACTGTCAGGATTCAGCCCCAGCCCTGCAAACTACCAGGCGTGGCCGCCCCTTTAATTGGTCTGCCTTGAGTTGAACTCCTCTCCACAGCTTGCTGTGTCTGTATTTTATGTACCTTTGCCCTCTTTCCCTGCTACATCTGAGGATCTCAGCTCTTCACTCCATCCCCCGCATTGACTTAGGGGCTGATGGAGCTGCAGCTCCAGGCCCCTACCCTACCTACGGCCGCATTAACGCAGGGCATAAGGGGCACCTGCCCCTTAAGCCCGCCGCAACTGCGACCGGGTCCGCCACTCTAAGGGGCCGGGAAGTCCCCACCAAGGCCGGCCTTACGGGTCTGCTGCCGCACAGGGTTTAAATTAAAACATCGGGGTTTTTTTTTACTTTATTTAACATCCTCCATGTTAAACAAAGTTTTTTTTAACTTTATTTAACATGGAGGATGTTAAATAAAGTTGAAAAAAAACCCGATGTTTTAATTTAAACCCTGTGCGGCCGCAGACCCCTAAGGCCGGCCCTGGTGGGGACTTCCCGGCCTCTTAGAGCAGGGCGCCACACTCCAGGGGGCGCGACGGGGGGCGGTCCGCACCGGGTGCCGCTCATCAGGGGGTGCCAGCTTGCGGCACCCGGCACCCCTCCAGAGACGGACAGTAATGTCCGCCACTGGAGGAGCAGGCTCGCAAGGGAGCGGTATCGGAGGTCTTTAATCGGAGGTTCAACCCGGCTTAAAATCACTCAAGGGAGCCGGAGGTCTGTTAAAGACCTCCGATACCGCTCCCTTGTGATCCGCGCGGCAACAGCTGCTGTGCGCCGGGGTTTGTTGTCAGATCCCGGCGCACAACACTGAAGCCGCGCCCACCGCTGTCCGTGCCCTCTGAACCGGAAGAAGACAAGGAAGACAGAAGAACTGAAGAAGAAGAGCGAAGAGGAGGAAAAGGAGCTGTAAGGAGAAAAGAGGAAAGGTAGGAAAACATTCAGTGAGAGTGGATTGGTATATATGTGTGGATTGGTATATGTGTGTGGATTGGTATATATGTGTGTGGATTGGTATATATGTGTGTGGATTGGTATATGTGTGTGGATTGGTATACGTGTGGATTGGTATACGTGTGGATTGGTATACGTGTGGATTGGTATACGTGTGGATTGGTATACGTGTGGACTGGTATACGTGTGGATTGGTATATGTGTGTGGATTGGTATATGTGTGTGGATTGGTATATGTGTGTGGATTGGTATATATGTGTGGATTGGTATATGTATGTGTGGATTGGTTAATGTGTGTGGATTGGTATATGTGTGTGGATTGGTATATGTGTGTGGATTGGTATATGTGTGTGGATTGGTATACGTGTGGATTGGTATATGTGTGTGGATTGGTATACGTGTGGATTGGTAAGTGTGTGAGAGTGATGGGTGTTATGCTGTACCATTTCCAATGTCTTTTTCATGATCTAATTATGCTCTAAAAGTACATCATAACTCCCATCACTCTATACTGTTCCATATAGTGGCAGAGCTGGGAGGCAGAGGCCTTGCACCCCCACCACAGGACTCCTGAAAGGTAAGTGAACTTCAAAGAGGGAGAGGGTAGATAGTTAGGAGGGGGTAGTTGCGGCGGGCTTAAGGGGCTCTGCGTTAATGCGGCCATATAGGACCAGTCAGTCCAGTCCAGACCTATTTTAAGGTGGGGGCCTGGAGCTGCAGCTTCATCAGCCCCTAAGTCAATCCTGCCCTGGCACAGGCGCGGTCGCAGTTGCTGCTTGCTCCGGCAACAAGGTAAGTAGGGTGAGGGAGGGGGGTGCAGTGAGAAGGGGCAGAGGGGGGTTATATAGTGAGAAAGGGGGAGAGGGGATAGATAGAGGCGGTACATATTGAGAAGTGGGGAAGGGGGTTACATAGTGAAAAGGGGGAACATAGTGAGGAGGGGCAGATAAGATGAAGAGAGGGGGTAGTGTGAATGCGTATGAGAATGAATGAATAAATGTGTGGATGAATTGTGTGAATGCGTATGACAATTAATGAATTCATGTGAGGATGAATTGCTTGAATGATTTGTGAGACTGCATTAATGAATGTGTTAATGATTTGTGTGAATGATTAAATGCAAAGATGGTACGGGTGGGCTTTAACAACAAATAAATATGGGCTGCTCAGGTTTAACCCCTTCAGGACCGGGATTTTGATACTAACGTGTCGCTAAAGGACCAGAGCCGTTTTTGTGTTTTTGCCATGTCTTTCTTCAACTGTAATTTCTCTCTTATCAATTGGTGCACCCCCACAAATCATATATTGTTTTTTTCAGCACAAGTAGGGCTTTCATTTGAAACCTTATTAAGCTGGGTAGTACATTGTTTTGTTTGAAATAAACTGGAAAAAGTGGGGAAAAAATGAAAAAAAAAAGCATTTTTTTACAGTTTTGTATACATACAAATTGTACACACATTGAACCAATGGGAAAAAATTATGTTGTCCTGATTTGGAAACCACCCAACATGGCCAGGATTTTTATCTATTTTGACCAGTATAGGGCAAATATTGCAAGGCATGGATCACGTTTTTGAAATGCAATTTTTTTCAAATTTGGCATGGTAGTCTAATAACTGCAATAGTTGTCACAGATACTGATTATCCCCCCAAAATTATATGTTTATGAACAGTAGATAAGTCAAGGTGTACAACTAGGGTCATTTTGACACTTTTCAAACAGGGATTTTATCGCCAATTGCTGCCAAATTTTGAGGTATTTTTATATTTTTTTGGTTTTTATGCATATGTTGCAATGTTGCTTTAGATTTTATATTATATTTTGTATAGAATATGTGCAACTGCAGAACAAAACACTAAATTCTGTTCACCAACATCCCCCGGTTCCAACAAGGCCTCACATGCATGGTTCATGCATTTTTTGAGGAAGCTATGAGGGCAAAACTGGAACATGCGCATTTTCGTTTTCAAATTTGGAATTTTCAGAAATTGGTTTGCTGGGCCCATATCCCATTTGGGACATTTTGGAAGCCCCCCCACTGTAAATTACCCCATAAAAGTATATATTTATGAACAGTAGACGAGTCAAGGTGTTCAACTAGGGTAGTTTTGACAGTTTTCAGCCAGCCATTTCTTCACTGATGTCTGCCAAACTTCACAGGGAAATTATTTTATTGCATTTTTAACGCGTACATTTCAATGTTGCACTGAATTTCTTGCACACCATAAGTGCAACAGTGGAAGAAAACACCACATTTTGTTCACCAACATCCCATGAGTCCAACAAGGCCTCACATGCATGGTTCATGCATTTTCTGAGGAAGCTATGAGGGCAAAACTGGAACATGTGCATTTACATTTTTTAAAATATTTTTTTTTATCAGATTACTTGTAAGTGACAGGTTTAGGCCGCTGACATCAATCAGGGAGACCGATCAATAATCAGCGACTTAAAATGTCACCGACAAGTGATCAGGTAATAATTAGGATTTTTTTATTTATTAATAATTTGTGTTTTTTCATCATTAACCTAGATGACCCCTCTCTCTTTGTAGAGCAGGGTCATCCATGGGCTGCCATAATGATCTGATCACTCCTATTGGCTAGGAGCGATCTGATCAGCCCAGCCCAGCATTTGACCTGGAAGCACCCTGGACTTTCAGGTCAGTGCTGTTAATTTTTTTTATTATTATTTTTTTATTAATTTTTTATTTATTTATTTATTTTTATTTTTTATTTTTTTCTTTATTTTTTTTTTTTTTTTAACTCTTTCAATGCTGATGCTCCATTGAAGCACAGCATTGACTGATATTTAGTCCCCACAAGCTTGTGGGGACTAATATTAACCCCTGCAATGCTGCGATGGGGGGTCATACACAATCGCAGCATTGAAGGGGTTAATTGAGGAAGAGGGGGGGTAGGGGTTAACTGAGCAAGGGAGGGGGTGGGGGGGCTGGTCTCCACACTCATGTGGAGACCAAAGAACCCTGTCTCCCTGTCCCTGAAGCTGCCTCTGGCAGCTGGGACACAATCTCCAATAGACTGGAGATTGTAGGGGAGGAGTCTCTCTCTGATCAGTCCTACAGGACTGATCAGAGGACTTCTGGGGGGTCGTTTTTGCTGTTGCTGGTCTGCCTGGGCTTCCAGGCAGACCACCAGCAGCAGAGCCCCTACAAAACGGGAATTAACCCCTTCAATACGAGGCATTGAAGGGGTTAACGCTGCACTGACGCTCTCATGGAGCGATCAGGCAGCAGGGGGTGTTGGATCAGGCCCCCACACTTGTGTGGGGACCCATTCAACACCCCCCCCTTCCCTGAAGCTGCCAGTGGCAGCTGAAACCGCGATTGCAGATTTTTCTGCAATCGCTGTTTCTGCCTACAAAATCACTCCGTGGGAGTGATCGTAGGCTTGGGGGCGGGCTTAGACAGGCTGTGCTGTCTGCCCAGGAGTCCTGGGCAGACAGCAGCAGCAGCGCCCCCACGATCACCGCGATTGTGGTGATGTGGGGGCATTTTTTGGAGGAGACGTACCTGGTACGTCCCGGTCTACCGGTGACTGTTAACCAGGAAGTACCAGGTATGTCCCGGTACTGAAGGGGTTAAATGCCCGGGCCTATTTTTTGTCCCAGTCCGGGCCTGCCTGTGTTCCTTGCCTTGTTCCCTGTCCTTTGTGGCATCTTGTACCATGGATGCATGTCTGACTATGTATTTAATTAATGTGCTGTGTATTTCTGTTCAGCTGTGTTTGGTTATGCTATTACCTTGCCTTCCTCACCTGAAGCCTAGACCACTCACACCTGATCTAATGAACAGGCTTTATATATCCCTGCCTCCCAGTAACAGAGTTGTGAGTTCATTAAGTTCTTTGGAGCCACAGTTCATGCCAGACTCTGGACCTGCCTGTTTGACCTGGACTGCCTACTGGATTTCCCCTTTTTGCTTGCTACCTGTCCCAGACCCTTTTGGATACTTACCTGGACTTTTCTACATTTATACTCCCCAGCAGTCTGTATACATGATATGCCTCCTACTCTGCTGCTTATGGTGAGATGTCTGCTTTGCTTTGTTTAATATACCTATAACCAAAAATTGTGTCTCATTTTTGAAGTGTGTTTCTATTGCTGTGTGTGTCTTCTTACACTCCTGCGCTCTGGACTCCAACGTCCAGCAAAGGCTGAGAGGATGAGCCTGACAGGTACACATCCATGATCACACACACAGGGCCGGCCCGACAATGGAGCCGAGTGGGGCAACCGCTCTAGGCGGCACTTTTGAAGGGGTGGCACTTTGCTGCCCCAAGCCCTTTTTTTGTTTTTTAAAGCCGAGAAGAGAGAGAGAGGGGCGCCGAGTGGTTTTACCTTACCAAGTTGTCAGTACCCGCTCGGCGCCCCTCTCTCTCTCCTCTGCGAGCCCTCTAGCTCGGTCTCTGTGCCGGCTTGTAATGTTGAGCGCCAGAAGATGACGTCGTTTCCGGCGCTCAGTATTACAAGCCGACACCGAGACCGAGCAGGGAGACTCACCGCAGGACCGCTGAAAGGTAAGTACGGGGGGGGGGGTTGTAGATAATGGGGGGGGCGGCAGGGAGAGGAAGGGTAGATAATGGGGGGGCATTTTAAACTTTGCCCCAGGCGGCATTTTGTCTTGGGCTGGCCCTGCACACACAGATACACATCCATGCTTAAACACACACAAGTACACATCCATGCTCAAACACATACAAGTGCACCTGCATGTTCATACACACACACATATATATACCCCACCCAACTCCTGCAGCTTTCCATCTGGCTCCTCACACACACACGAACAGCCTCTGTTTCACAGTGTCATGTGGCTCTGATATGCTTCTGTCTCCCCGGTTCAAAATGGTTTAGTAAGAGCCCTTACTAAACTATTTTGAACTGGCATGGGGAGGCAGGAAGAAGGGGTCGCAGCGACCGCTGTAGTTACACCAGTGGCTGCAGGAAAGGAAACAGGGACACAGAAGCAGTAGGCTGAGAAGGTAGGAAGTGTGTGTGAGTGTGAGAGAGCGTGAAAGAGAATGTGAGACAGAGCATGAGAGGGTGAATTTATTATTTATCATGACATAATATAATGGATGTGGGCATGGTTTTTGATGAGGAGGGTGCATTTCATCCTTGGATCCAGACAGCACAATGTCTTGGACTGGCCCTGTGTCCAGACTAGTTTTCTGTCATGACCATTATGCAGAGCCGGCCTTAGGTGTTCTGGCGCCCTGTGCGGACTACTCCTCTGGCGCCCCCCATCCCAAAAAAAAGAAAGGAAAAAATCTTGTCACAAAACTCCCCTTTCTCACTATCTATGCCCTCTCCCCCTTTATCACTATCTAACACCTCTGCCCCTTCTCACTGCCTTTCCTCCCTCTGCCCCATCTCACTGCCCCCCCGCCCCATCTCACTGCCCCCCCCCTACTTCTCATTATCCTTACTTACCTTGTTGAGTCCTGCGGTGGGAGTGCAAGGTGTCAGTCTTCCCGCTCTGCCGCGGTGCACGCTTCACAGCTGAGCGCTGGAATATGACATCATATTTCGGTGCTCAGCATGAAATGCCGGCACCACGACTGAGTCACGGAGAGTGAGGGACGCCGAGTGGTTGCTGAAAACTTTACGAGCGACCACTCGGCGCCCCTGCCCGGGACTTAAATTAAAACATTGGTTTTTTTAGTTGTTTTAACTTTAACATTCTCCATGTTAAATAAAGTAAAAAAAAACTTTATTTAACTTGGAGGATGTTAAATAATGTTAAAAACAAAACAAAACAAAAAAAAGCGATGTTTTAATTTAAGTCCCGGGCAGGCGCCCCTGTTGCCATGGCGCCCTGTGCGGCCGCACAGGTCACACACCCCTAAGGCCGGCCTTGCCATTATGTGTTTATTTCTCTCTTTCATAATAGCATTTTATTTTAGCACCACTGTAACTTACAAACCTTGACTTGACACATACATCCCCTTCTCCCAACTGATCTGCATTTCCACTTACTCCCTATTGCAACTTATGCTCTAAGTTCTATGGGGCACTGACCTCCTTTCCTAATGTATTCATAGCTATTCATTTTCAAAATATATTATGTATTCATTTGTTGTATTTACATACAATGAATTGTTTACATATTTGAACACTATTTATAGCTATTGTCTTATAAATGTTACCATGGTAACAGAATACTTTATGTCACAACTATTTTGTTCTTTTGTTTTGTGTGAATAAGTAAGGTATTGTTACCAGTTGACTCCTAGGGGGTGGGGCTTCAGAACGGTTTTGGCTCTCAGGAGAGCAAGGATACACCTCAATTTTTTCATGTCTGCATGAATATAAAGTATGTCCATTGGGACCTGAAGTCTTTTTTCATTTGTGGGTACTGAAACCATTAGTTTACCCACTTTCATAACTGGACTGTTTTCTTACTAACTTAATCTGTGTAATTTTTGTACTCACACATATGTGTCAAAATACTGGAAAAGAAACTTGTTTTCTTGCCCGCAAGGAAAATGGAATGTTTTCCGACAGTTCTTTTTATTGCAGGCTATAGATGCTCCTTTCTTCTTGCATATGATGCAGACCTGTAGAATATTTGACATTACATAAAGCAGAAGAAGTGAAAGGGTAATGCCCCTTGTCAACTTTAGCCTATACTTATTGTGAAAGGTAAGTTAGGAGGGTGTCTGTGACAGACTCAGCATTACTAATAAGTTTCTTGCCCAGATATTGTCTCCTTTCTCCTAATACATCCTACAAATGCTACCCGAACCAATCAACAACAATCAGAAACCTAACAATAAGGCAGAAAAAATGTATGGGGGAGACACATAAACACATTATGCAGATCCAGAGAACAGGAAGTTAAAATAACTGCTCTAATTGTATACACACAAGTGAATTTCATATATACGAGGGGCCTTCAAAAAGTTTCCACAGTTTTTTAACTCTATTTATTTCAAAACAAATTACATCAAAAACAAATTACATCACTTTTCTACATAGTCACCTTCCTTTGCGATGCAATTTTCCCAACGTCGTACCAACTTTTTCCCAGAACATGGTCAACATCAACTTTCCTGTCGACAGTTGCGTCTTGAATTTCTTTACTACAGGAGATGATGGATGCTTCCATTGCATTCTCTGCTGCTTGCTTTGGGTCTCGTAATGGTGAGCCCACGTGTTATCACCAGTGATCTTCAGCAGAAAATCATCTTCTTTGGGTGTCTGGAACATCTAAACGTCTAAACTCTTGCGCTTATGCTCCTCTGTCTGCTGCTTAGGCGACCACCTGGCACACACTTTACTGAACTTAAGGCTGTCATGAATCAGGGCATAGGCAGATCCAACACTCGCATTCAGCATTGCTGCAGCCTCTTCAACTGTTATTCTTCTGTTTTCGCGAATCGGTTCCAGGGTTCTTTCTTCATTCCTTGTGGTCGTGGCTGTAGCTGGACGTCCAGAACGCTCTGCGTCCGTCACACCAGTAAGGCCATTTTCAAACTTTTTAATCCACTCATAGACGACTCTACGAGAGAGAACTTTATGCCCATACTGAGCACACATGCGAAGATTAATTTTAGCTCCCGGCACACCTTCTGCCCACAAAAAGTGTATGATAGAACGCTGTTCCTCTTTGGTACAATTTATATGTTTCACAGCCATCTTCAACCCGGGGTGAAAACTCTTATACCAAACTGCAAGGGCAGCCGGCTTGCGAGACTGTTTCCAAAGAAAAAATATAGAAGCGCGGAAACTTTTGGGAGGTCCCTCGTATAAATATTTGTTATTGTAAACTGTAAACACTATTACATAGGTTTATTTAGTGTAGAACTATACAATGTAATATTTAAGAAAACTGACTAAACTGAATGTATTTGCAAAAGTTTAATTTGCTTATATTAGTGCCAACCTGCTAAAGCAACATAGACTACATAGGTAGCATTTACTCCATAATCGAATCTTTGCTCTGTTCCTTTATGGAAGAAAATTACCAGTAAAATCATCAATGGATCTTTTCTATACACCTTTGGCTGGATACCCAATAAAGTATGTATATATATATAGAGAGAGAGAAAGAGACAGATACAGAGAGAGAGAGATACATAAAAGGCTCACTTTACTATTCAATGCTTTCAATAGTCACATAAATAGGCATATATATATATATTTATATATATATATATATATATATATATATATATTACACACACTGGCCACTTTATTAGACCTTGCTAGTACCGGGTTGGACCCCATTTTGCCTTCAGGAATGCCTTCATTCTTCGTGGCATACTTTCTACAAGGTGCTGGAAACGTTCCTCAGAGATTTTGGTCCATGGGCATGATGGCATCACGCAGTTGCTTCAGATTTGTCGGCTGCACATCAATGATGCAAATCTCCCGTTCCACCACATCCCAAAGGTGCTATATTGGATTGAGATATGGTGACTGTGGAGGCCATTGGAGTACAGTGAACTCATTGTCATGTTCAAGAAACCAGTTTGAGGTGATGTGAGCTTTGTGACATGGTGCATTATCTCGGTGTGGTCTTCTGCTGCTGTAGCCCATCTGGTTCAAGGTTCGGCGTGTTGTGCATTCAGAGATGGTAGTCTGCACCTTGGTTGTAATGAGTTGTTATATGAGTTACTGTTGCTCTTATCTCGAACCAGTCTGCCCATTCTCCTTTGACATCAATAAGGCATTTTTGCCCACGCAACTGCCGTTCACTGGATATTTTCTCTTTTTCAGACCATTCTCTGTAAACCTTAGAGATGGTTGTGTGTGAAAATCCCAGTAGATCAGCAGTTTCTGAAATACTCAGACCAGCCACGTTCAAAGTCACTTAAATCCCCTTTCTTCCCCATTCTGATGCTCGGGTTTGAACTTCAACAAGTTGTCTTGGCCATGTCTACATGCTTAAATGTATTGAGTTGCTGCCATGTGCTTGGCTGATTAGCTATTGTGTTATTAGGTATAATAAAGTGGCGTGTGTGTGTGTGTGTATATATATATATATATATATATATATATATATATATATATATATATATATATATATATATATATATATATATATATACCCGGTATATATATATATTTATATACACACAACCTAGCATAGAGTGAGTGCAATGTTATAAAATTTGTGTTTATTTCCAGATATTATATAATCTTCTATAACGTTCTTACCACTTTTGATGCTTGGTTGATTTTGTTCTTTACATCATTGATCAGAAATCCATAAAAACCATCCGTTTCCTCTCCTTCTTGAAGCAAACCAGTAGCAAGTATCTTTGTAAAATAAATCCAAATATTAATCATATAAATAAAATAATATTAAACATCATTTTTGCAAATCTTGAAATCAGTATATTAACTGTAAAATTATTCTGTCAAGAACTAGATAGTTCAATTACATGAAGCTAAAGTAGTTAAACACAAAATAAGACACAGACTACACTCAAACACATTTTGGAGTTTTTGTTGCCCCATACTTACTAAACAGTTATAATGAACAGTAAGTTTTGTTTCCTCATCAACCAGTTTTTCTCCATACTTTTCAAGGTCATGTTCTATCCGACCACAGAGACCACATGCTATGGAATTTACAAAAAACACAGGCACAAGTTAACCAAAAAAACATCACCAAAGGAATTATGTGTATAGTTTGTTATAAATAATCCAAATGTGTGTCATTGATATTTAAACAACAATGACCTTTGTCAGATGGCAGATACTTACACAGGGAAGGAATGACACCTTCTGGCCCGAGTAAGGGGTGGGGGTTAGGTAAAGCCAAGTAGGCCCCATCAGCCCCTTACCTCCATTTCGGTAAATAACATAAGCACTCGCACACATATTTGCATACCCTCTTACATGTACATGCACACACGATAACACACATACTTAACTAACACACATTCCTAATATACTTACACACACTTACACAAACACTCATGTTAACACACACTTACACAAACACACACTTACACACACACACTCATGCTAACATGCATATACCCTGTAAAACACTGTCTCCAACATACATACATACACACACCTACACACATACATACTTGTGGTGATTTTTTTGTCTAAGGCTATCACCTAGTTTTTTTGAGCCTTGCACACAATGTGCTATTCTGTCCACACATGAAGATGTGTAGTTTTGTATATTATTACATTTTATATGAATTACAATAAAATGTATTTTAATGATTTTGTGCACATAGCTTTATACATACTGACTCTATCCATTCCTCCTTCTCTCTTACTTCTTACCCCCCCTCACCCATTACCATCTTAGAGTTTTCTAGCTGTGGGCATACACTGTGCAGCTATGCTTTGATTTGAACCTTGTACGTAGACATTTTGCCCTCCGGTCTGTCCATATTTTTCTACCTGCTGTAACACTTACATCCTTACTTGGCTAATGCCTTATGCCTGGCTAGTTGATGCTGAAATATGCCCAAGTAATTTCCAGATAATGTGTTCCATCTGCACTCTTTGTCTAACAATCAGAAAAGATGATGACTAAAACAATGACATGGGCTTTACATAGAGAAATTAAGGAATGATCAAGAGTTGCTAGGGAGTAGGGGTACATTTTCTAAATTTAGTGTTTGACAGTATGCAATTGAATCTGGTGGATATTAGTAACTAACAAACAAAGCCACGTAAAATTGCCAAAAGAACACATCAGTTTTACAGCACTTAAAGCCTATAAGAACCAGAATACCATGTTCCTCAAAAAGATTGACATTTATCCCTTCTTTAGGATACATTTTACTTATGGCTTCTAGGTATATTCAGGCTAATCTGCTGGGTTTTTTTTTTTTGGTTAATATACACCTAGCTTATATGAGAAAAATGGCATATGTGAGCAACCAATTTATTGATGCCAGAAGAGGCCCCTGCAGGTGACCAATAGAGTCGCTTGCATGGCCCTTTAACTCCCGGCTGCGAACCTACGGATTTCTGCTCCCGTTATCTACGCAGCATCGCAGGGGTTAAGAAAAGCAGAAAGAGCAGAAATCTTTAGGTTCACCATCAGGAGTTAAAGAGCCATAAGAATGACTTTATTGGTCGCCAGCAGGGGCCTCCTCTGGCATCAACCAATTGGCTCCTGCTGGCGATAATAGCACACACACACACTATAACACCACCTACAACACTCACTCACACTTGTGCGTATTCTGTCTTCACAACATCTTGCATTGTCCATCCCTGTCGAGCTCTCACGGGCCACACACAGATTAGGATTTTTTATATTTCAGTTTGGCTCGATACCTCTATGTCCTTGACCCTTGTGGGTCTGTCCAAGGGATTTTAAGAGTGTGTATGTGTGTGTGTGTGTGTATATATATATATATATATATATATATATATATATATGTATATATGTATATATATATATATATATACACATCACCAATAGACTTTTCAAATGTTTCATGAATACATTTTCCCATAAACTAAATTGATACACATATTCCTTATTTAGAAAAATATCCATTGATTAGCTTTCTTCTGGGTGATGTAATGCACATATCTACAAAACCAGTAAATTCTAAAAAACGAAAAACTAAAAACACCCAAAAAACACGTGTAAGGTGATGGTAAAAGAATAGGAACCAAAAAATACTTCTCTAATGTATCACTGCCGCAGCCCAACCAAAACGCTCCTCTCGGCGTTCAAACACGGAACCAGCAAAATTCGGGGCGCATGTGTACATAGAAAAAATATGTAGACAAAATTCTAAAAAAGGTTTGTCCTAGTAAGGGTTTCAGTAGTTTCTCTAGTTGTAGACCTATTTGAATTAAACTATTCTTTTGTGGTTAGAAACTTGAAAAATGTTCTCTGAGGGGCAAGGGAAAAGTACATAAGGACATATGCTAAGGAAAACTCTTAGAGTGCTGGTCGACAAACAAATCGTCAATTTTTATTATTTTTGTGCTTCCCACATAAAAACAACATCAAGATGTTTTTAATGTTGCAATTAGTTCGAAAAGTGTTTTCATGTGGAGGAGTAGCTAATTTAAAGGAAAAGTCCCACTGGAAAAATGTTCTCCTTGGACATAAAATACAGTGCTGTATGTAGAAATTACATATTTTCAATGACTTTACACTGCTCAAACACGACACTGAGCTGATTTTTTGGCAATTCTAATGAAGTCCTAAAGGTATCATGAAATATTTTCTTTTCATAGACTTTTATTAGTCAGCGTGTCAAGTTTTTAAGCTATTCTGTTGACTATCTTAAGGAGTCAGGATCATTGTCTAGTAGATAGGAGCAAGAGAAGAGATACAGAAGAAATACAAAAGCTCTCTGAAAACATTTTGGTGGACGTTCCACTTTAAATAAATTAACATTTTGTGCATGTTTGTGCAGGTTTTGAGCAGGAAAAAACAGGCAGTTTTTTTTTTATGTTGCCATATCAGGATGGAGAAGTAGTATTCTGGTTTTTATTCGGGCAACTATGTAACTTTTGGCAGGAAATCATTACTAGTTGGTGGTAAAAGTTCACCTTGTGTCTCCTCCGTCACTGTGGAGCTGATAGAATCTTCATTGTTATGGGTTTTTTTCTCCTCCATTCCTAAAAAAACCAAAAACATGTAAATAGTGAAACTAACCCCGAAAATACGCCATTTACCCTTATTTTTTACGAGCAAGAGTAACAATGCAATACTTTCTCATTTTTTAAACATTTAAGTTTTAACATTGTATACCACTCATTGTTACCATGGTTGAACACTGCCAATACAAAGTAACTATTTCTTTAGCCCTCGAGTGTTTTGGTTATAAGCTCACTGATGTTTAATTCAAAATATGCACTTTTTATATACCTAGAAAATGCATATAATACCAGAGCGAGAAAGATGGCTATTGATAAGGCTTGCGTCAGCATATTTTGGAATAAATAATACATAAACACTCTAATGCGTCTATTATTTTATGTAAGTTTTGCCAAAATTGTATCCACCCTATTATATTGCACTATAAATCATACATGAACAGTATCATTAGAGGCTTCTGCAGACTGTAATGGCTTTATCAGCCAGATTCAATTTTTTTTTTTTAAACCTAACCTTATTCTCCTTGGGGTAAAAGGAAATGTCCTGGAAAATAGTATTGCAGTTCCAGGAATATGTGCAAGTCGAGCAGATAGAACGGACATAGTGTGCACTGTAACGTCACTGAGAAGGCAGCAATGTATGAATCATGCTGGCAAGCAGATATGGTCAACGCAAAGGATTAACAATAAATCAGCATTTACGAACTTTTATTTTACAATGGTCCTCATGTATAAGACATTCAAAAGTCATAAGACCACTGAAGCTACCTTGGTGGAGAGCTTTCCCCTCTGGGTGGAATGAAAAGGACTGTTACAAAAATACACTAGAGGATAATTGATACCATCTGATAAAACCACGTGACTTCAAAGATTTTCATTTTCTTTTCATAATGACGACCATTGTGTATTAGAAAGTAATACAACGTTAACATTCTAAATCATACAGTTTGACAGAATTAATGAGATCATAATTCATCACACACAAGTGTTTTTAATTTTTATTTTTGCAGTTAATTGTCTGTTGTAGATTCTTCATGTTGTGTACCATAGTGCAGAAGTTTGAATAAACGTGTCTATACTCATTCCCCAAAAAGGACATTGAAACAATGACAAGAATTTGGTGAGCTGCAACATAACTTATTAAGTGGACAAGATTAATAGATATATCTTTAAGTATCCACCCTTAAAGTACAACAAAACACAACGCATTCAAAATAAAGAAAAGTTGGGAGTTTCCCAACAATTCAGAAAATAGTAACGTTGAATGGTAGCAATACTCACCGAACCTAGGACCAATGTTTAATCAGTTTCAGATATGAAAATTTCTAATACCCTTGAAGGTATACCCAGACAAAGCCCTCCATAGTACTAGTTTATTAGCCATCAATGAATAATCATGGACATGATGGGCCAGTGATCGAGTTGGTGAACATATTTACTCTTTTCCTTGATGTAGTTTTTGGATAATCCAAAGCAGGGGTGTTGAACTTTTGGGCCCCAAGGATTGACAGAGGTTTTGGAAAACCCTCGTTTTGAAGACAAGTGATTTAACAATTTTATTGTGACTGAAGAGCTCCAGCTGGGATATCCTAAAGAATAAAGGCCTTCTTGTTGATGCATTTAAAATACAAGACTTTTGTGAGGAGATTATGTTGGACAACATTCACATTGCTATATTGATATATACCCTGCTTTGTCACAATAACACAGGTTTTACAAATTCTCTGACCAGTTACTGATATTTTAAGCTATATAGTTTCAGGACATACAATTATGAGATGCAATACCTGGTTAATTTAGAACATCAGCCGGCAGAATACACATCAAGACAGAAACACGAGCCATTGCTGTTTTATTGCACGTATAATACAGCTATAAAGATTACAAAAAAATACAGATTCAAATCTAGCATACGGAAAAATCATACAAATTATTATCATTCACACAAACTGATTAACACAAGTCAGTGCAGTGAATGTCATAATACATAATCTTTATAACACAGAATAACCTGTTGTAATTTTATGTTGACACAATTATCGAAGTGTTAAAGGAACGATCAATTGTATGAAATTTGGTAATATCTAGGGAAGTTGACTTACAGGAGATGCATTTAGCTTTCCAGCCAGTGATTGACTGTAGGCATTTTTTTTTGGGGGGGTGGGGGGTAAAGAGTGCATATTAAAATACTAAGTAGTTTAAAATGCATTTGTAGTTGGTCTCTACAAAGCAGACTTTTTCTTTAATAAAAAAAACACAAGGATTAACTCATGTCTAGTTACTCACGTTATTACTCTACAAGCAACAACAACCCTTATATCATAGAATCTTTAGGTTTATCTTTAGATTTGGGCTGTTATTTGGAATGTTCTATAATAACCTTTGATATCTTGAACCCTAAAGGGCCTTTTATGTGAATGCCAAGTAATACCTCTGGCACATTGTCTACTTTGTGTCATTTAGTATTAAATGTATTGATGAAATAATATCATTCTCTTAGGTCTATGTACAGCTCTACCCAACACCCCAATGCAAGCAGTTACTGCACGTACTGCAAGTATGGATGTTGACTGACAATATAAAAGTAAATCATAACTTCATGCCTTTTGCATTCTCATACCTACATAATGATGAAAGGTTATTGTCAAGTGATATTTGTTAACAATTCCACTCTAAAGACCATCCTTGTAATTGTTTTTATGTGAAATTACATGACTTATCCATTGTTTACTGCTTACCTGTATCAGCTACGTTCAAGGTCATACATTATGGTTCAACTAAATGCTTGCCATCCCATGGTCATTTATAGCTAAACGTTTGAGTTTTATCCTCAGCAAGGTGAGACACGCCTTTTAGATGCCAGATTACAGATTTCACAATTTACTGAATTGTGAAGTTACTAAAACATGGCTTGTAATTAAAACATTAAGATAACCATTAACACAGTGTGTAAAGTAACAAAAAATAAATTGGCATTTCACCCCCAAATAATGCTTTGTGTAATCAACAACTCGGTGTCACATATTCTCTGATCCTTTAAACATATCTGTGTTCGCTGGCTCTAAACAGGCAGCTTACCTCATTGTCAGTTCCCCAAGAGAGGAGAGATTTTACTGTAAAGTCAGTTTCCAACTGTCATTGTTAAAAGTCCAAGATGGCAGCCACCAACTGTTGCTGTGATCTCATCAAACTGCAGTTAATGAAACTTTATAATCAATATTTAAAATGTAACTAACATAGCTGATAATTGTTATTACATTAATGTTGTAATGTTGCTGTGTTTATTTATTCTAACTATGTCAAGGGGACCTATACATATATACCACTGGTTAAAAACATGACCCCATGCAATGATATATATCTATATACCACTGTATCAGACCACATTTTAACTTACGGTTAAAATGTGTGTGTATATATACAAACACACACACACATATATATATATATATATATATATATATATATATATATATATATATATATATATACACACACACACACACCATAACCTGAAAAAGGCAGAGCTTGAGAGTGGCGAGTGGCGTATTTTGGCATAGGGGTCGGTAGCTTATCTGCCAAACGGGGGCAGATAACCCATTTGGTGTATTAGGCTCCCTGGTGTGTCACTGCTTAATGGGGCGCTTGCTGTCCATTGATATAAACCTTGGAAAGCACATATGCAGTATAGTGTATTTGTACCCAGAGTACAAACTTTATCACAGTGCAATATATTATTAGTGGCTATATGGATTCACTGTGTTATAAATATAAGAGACCTCTGTTGATGTCCGGAACTGCGCCATACCTTCCTGACCAGGCTAAGACTTTTGTTTCTTCCTATGATTACTGTTAGTTGTGTACATTGTCCCATCTGTCATAATAAAATTATGGCACTATACACGTGCGTTCACATACATCACACTTCAATTCACGACCTTAAAAAAAGTGCTCATTGAGAACATAATGCTAGATGTACATCTGGTGAGCAGCTAAGGTGTCCATGAAAGGTTGTACAATGTTGTCAGTAGAGAAGTAGAATATCAATCCAAAGGTGATAGAAATTGGTAGAGCAGGCAAAGCTTTCTTGAAAACAGCCAGCAGCAACAAGGTCAGACATAATCCCTGGGGGGAAAAAACAACAGTATTGTCTGGTGCTAAACATTCACAAAATTCTCCTGTCTATGAAAACAGGCTGCATAACAATCATATGAATAATTATATGCTAACAAAAAAAAAAATCTTACTAGTATCTAGAGTTACTAGTAAAATTACTACAGGCCTGTGAAATCATTTTTTGGTGGGACTAAAGCCTTGCATGGCCGAAACATTGGCAGAATACTTAACTTGAATCTTAAGTGTGAACGATAACTAATGATGTGCACCGACCGACTGCTATAACTGTTCGTATATAGAAGTATATTAAAACACAGGGACACCTATGAGGCTAGAGGGCAGGGCTGGACTGTGGATGATGAGGTAGCCCTGGCTGGGTATGAGGGGACCCACATTACATTTTATGTTGATGAGCTGCCAGGCATATTAAATCAATTGCCGCACAGTGTAGCTGAAGTGGCAGATTGGGCTACTATGGAGCAGTGTCGGTAAAAGTAAGAATATTCCATCATTCGTATAGGAACACGCAATACCGTCATTAACAATTTCCAATGCCCAAATCATCACTTGACTTACTATTAATATGGCCACAAAACAGGCCAACGTGGTGTTCCAGTCTCCACTGGCAGTTGCTGCTGCCTTTCCCACAAGGACACTGTAGAATATGAAGTCGCCAAGGCCAAGCTTCACTCCCCCTGCGGGAAATTAGATGATTAGGAAAGCCACAGTCTGCAGTGTATACCCGTACTCAGATAGGCCTTGTCAGACTAAATATGCCTCCCCTCATCCAACCTCATGTAACTCATTGTATTCTAGCTACAGGAGATTTCAGGTTTCTTTTAGACATCCTTTTTTAAATATTAAATGAATAAAACTCAACATGTATAGCTTTGAGGACTGGTTAGGGAATGGATTTAAATGCACACAAGGGATTTAACAAAGTACAAGAGGCAAGTATATTGCAAAGAATGAGAAATGTTAGTACAGGAGGTCATACTCTAAGACTGGAGGGCCAGAGGCTTAGGTGTAATATAAATATGTTTTCATTCACTGAGAGGGTGATAGTGGAACAAGTTCCAGCAGAAGCACTAGGTTAATTTTATTTTTTTATTATTATTTGACATCAAATTCTATGTTTTAACTCTATATCCAATAATAAAATACATTCTACATTTATGTAAATTGCTTTCTGTAAACATGCGGCATGTGTATCTAACACTATACTTTTGTTGGGTAAAGTGGGTAATTCAAAACCTGTTTTTTATTTTATTTACTCAATTGATATTCTTTTATACCAGCAAATATTTACACCTAATACGGTTAGAATTTATGATTTCTAACTAGGATAAACAAGAGCATTCTTCGATCAGACTGTCAATGGACACAACATAACGATGAAGATATTCAGACGACATTGTGGCACACAAAAAGGACGATTGACTTACTTTCTTCTTCTGGGTCATCAGAAGATGCAGATGGGTTGCTTGGAGTTTCAACTCTTGTCTCTATAACATCACTGTCTACTTGTTGTAAGCTATTTACATTGTCATCTGCCAAAAAGCAATTTTAAATAAGTTCAAGCCACTCTTTTTGTGATATCCCCAGGCTGTACCATATGCATATACATGAATTATTTCCAAACTATGCTAATTAGGATTATATATATATATATCTCATTTATACACCTGTGTGCATATACATATGTCTATACATTGGAATATGTATTTAGTATATTGAAAGATTTAATACTGTTTGTTCCCACCCATCTACAACTGCTGTGTAAAGTTACATTATTAAACCCGTTTTTAACCAAAAGCAGTCTCCTTTAGTGGTCAATGTAAATGGAGCATTAATGCCTGATGCAGTTATCATGCAATTTAATGCTACGTGCAGCCACTAAAATAATGTGTCTTCATTGTACCCTACACTAACTTCACACAGTCTTCCCTTGAAGTATCATCAAAACAGCATAATTACATGTATCTTGTGGTGGTTCATTCAGCCTACTGTTCCTTCTCTCAGAATCTGCCATTCCCACCGTCCACACCATAGCAGCTTTCAAGTAAAAAGATATGATTAAAACAAGTGTTAATTAAATACAAGTTCTGTATATTGCTTTGTAATATATGAGACAAATATCTTGCTTATCCGAAAACTTTTTTTCATGGAATCCATGTAGCAGCAGCAATGGATGGTTTTCCCAAACTTATCTTCCCTAAAGCCAAAAAGATCAGTCCAGCAAGCTGTTGTAAACCAGAATGTGCTTAAACGTGAATAGGGGTTCTATATACTGTATATAATTATTTTTCTCTCTACTATTCTACTGCTGTTCCAAATGGCATTAGGACTATTGGCTTTTTTTTTCCAATTATTTACGTGATATCACAATCACCTATATGGCACTTGAGTGAAAGGATGAAAGAAACAAGTATTTTTACACCTCACTTACACACAAAAAAGCAACAGCACGCATAGAGCTAAAAGGGGAAAAAACATACAGTCCATTCATATAACAACAACATAACATTGATGTAACTGGTAAAAATACTTACAAGAATAAATCAATGCAGGGAATATGGGTTCATTCCTTTCCTGTGCAGTTTCCACCAGCATTCTCAAAGGACCCTTTGGGCACAGTACAGCTAACAGATCTGTCGGAAAAATTGCAATATATCAGTTTCCGGTAAGATGCCTTGTTAAATTTCAAGTCAAATCCTCAAGGATTCAGGACAAGGTGTTGTTGTTCCATTTCGACACACCTGTTGATTTTATTTTGTTACTAGTATCAGACTGAAAACAATGTCCAAAATTCTGCGCTGATTTTTTTAAATTATTATTTATTATTATTTTTTAACAGTTTTTATACAATATATTTTCAGGTGGATGCATATGCGTAATTTACATGTGTTCTAGCTCTGTTATCATACCCCAATCTACAAGGCAATACCCCGACTCTTTATTACGCTGTCTGTGGTAAACAACACAATGGCAACCTTGAGCAGGGACATCAACCAATCACAACTGACAACAATAGCTGCCTCCAAGACTGGAGATGAAGGAAGTTTATCGCCACAAAATAAGAGGTTTCTGTCAATGCTACTGTATACAGCAAAAAGGTCCATACAGTACTTAACAAGGTTTTTGTCACCTTACCTCGACAAAAATAGAGATAACACCATGTTACTATATTCATATGTTTGGTTAATAAGAACTGTATGAAATTGCAAAAGAAAAATTACCTAATCAGGGCACTACATACTAACCTCTTGGTGACCAAGACCATGTCTCTTAATCAGAATGATAGAATGGGTTGTCAGCTTAATATAATAACAGAGTTTAAGGCTATCACCCACAGCTAGCTCCAAATTGTTAAATATTTTCACAGATATATAGCTTATAATACAGAATAATACAACAAATATATGTATGGATGCCATTTTGTGTGTGCATACCGTAAACTGAAATAGCTCCTAGTATGACCCACGCAGACCATTCAGGTAGATATTTGATGAATACCAATGCCATGAGTGCACTGATCATGATAAGATAAGCTTGCTGGAGCTGAAGAGGGCCTTTCCAATGAATGCAGATCATTCCGACTGCCCCGAAATTCCAGATTACCATGAAAAGGGTTGGATAATCCATTGCAACGTTGTAGGTCTTGAACACTTCACTGGATTAACAGAAGGAAGACAAGCATATTGAAAACCATTGCAAGAATAACAAGCTATAGAATAGCAAGTCAATAAATCTGGATTATTTATGGTGTACCTACAGCTAAACCTCTATTGTACAGCAGGGCAGTATGGCTGGGCACCTTTAGTAGGTGCTGACCCTTATGATCTTTTGTGTCATCCAACAAGCAGACACATATTTCATTATGGAGGATAACAATCTTGCAGTCCAACTAGTTTGACAGAACAGAGTTTAATGGGGACCTTGAGCATGGAAAAAAATTTAACTTAACATGGAACCTAAAATCTTCATCATTATTTAGAAACCAGCATAAAGGGCGTTTCAAAGATACACAGTCTGCAACGATCAAATTAACTTTTTTAGATATAAATTGGTGTAAATTAGGTGTAAAAAACTGTTCATTTTAAGGTAACTGTTCTGAACAAATGAAACATGGTCCACTTTAAGTTGTATATGTTGTAGTTATCAATGTGTAAGATTTTCATGTGTAAGTTGGCTGGTCCCTCAGTGCTCTTTGCAAGTGACATTAGTAAGATTATACTAGTGTTCGTGTCAGCGAGTAGGGTAAAGCTGGACCGGCATAGAGCATGGGTCTGATGTTATTGCTAGCCTTACCTGCAGAAAGGTTCAATGACCTCTATTATTAACTGGTTCTTCTCAGACAAATGGTCAGAGAAAATGCAAATAGAATGCAAATGGAATTTGATTTAAAATAAATAAATATGTGATGTATACATGGAAAGGTTTAGTCGGCTAGACTGTTCATTTTTCTTAGTGTTAGCCTATAACAAGTCATACATCACATTATTTTGCAATCACTTATAAACACTTACCCAAGATACATATACGTGAACATGAAAAGCAGCATTAAGGATGACAGAATTAACCATCCGTGGATGAACTACAAAACAAAATGTTAAATGAATTTTTACAAATTGAAGATATGTTAGTGCCTTACACAATTATATAAATAGCCACCAACAGGATATCAAAAGTCTATGAAAGTTCCGTCACACCTTTAACACCATCTCTCACACACACTTCTACTTTGGCTATTTCAAGTGTTTGGAGATGCCATAATCCTAAAATATGAATAGTTTAACTGGTAATTCAATCTAGAATCTGTATAACTTCTGTACTGTTAGCAACTGATGTTCAACCTGAAGTTCATTCTTACCTTGTAGCATCTGTACTTGTATAACAAAACAAGGAATATTGTCATCACGAGAATCACGCTGATCATTATGATTGTATTTAGCACAGAATTTAATAAGCGTTGGCCAACAGACGTGGTGTCTTCAGAAAAAGGTGTGTAGATTCTGAAAGTAACAAGCACAACACATAAAAAAACCCCACATACAAATTAAATTGTTGGGTTTTTTGCACTAACCTGAAATACTAAAATCATTGCATAGTGATTATAGAGTATATCTGAAATATACAGTATATTAAAAAAGCTACAGTGATAATATGCAAAACAACACATTAGTTCAGGGCTTGACAAATTTGTTGTGAATCTAGGCGCCAGCTAAAAAAGTTAGGAGCCAGGATTTTTTTTTAAACTAACAGTTGGTTAGGAGTGATCTGATCATCATCAGCCCACTTACTAAACTCACAGCATTTGACCTGGAAGCACCCTGGACTTTCAGGTCAGTGCTGTTTTTTTGGGTTTTTTTTTTTAAATAATTTTTTTTGATATATATATTTTTTTTAACTCTTTCGATGCTGATGTTCCATTGGAGCACAGCATTGATTGATATTTAGTCCCCACAAGCTTGTGGGGACAAATGTTAACCCCTGCAATGCCACGAATGTGTTATAAACAATTGTGGAATTGAAGGGGTTAACGCTGCACTGACGCTCTCATGGAGCGATCAGGCAGCAGGGGGGTGTTGGGGCTGGTCTCCACACTCATGTGGAGACCAAAGAACCCTCTCCCCCTGTCACTGAAGCTGCCTCTGGCAGCTGGGAAGCAATTGCTGGTCTATAGACCAGCCATTGCAGGGGGGAGTCTCTGATGACTGCTGTAGGCTTCCATGCCTACAGGAGTCATCAAAGGGCTTGTGGGGGCTCGTTTTTGCTGTTGCTGGTCTGCCTGGACTTCCAGGCAGACCAGCAGCAGCAGAGCCCCATGAAAAACGGGAATTAACCCCTAAATGCCGTGATCGCGACATTGAAGGGGTTAACGCTGCCCTGTCGCTCTCATGGAGCGATCAGGCAGCAGGGGGATGTTGTGTCAGGTCCCCACACTTGTGTGGGGACCCAATCAACAATGAACCCCCTTTCCTGAAGCTGCCTGTGGCAGCTGAAAACGCTATTG
Source organism: Spea bombifrons (assembly GCF_027358695.1). NCBI lineage: Eukaryota > Metazoa > Chordata > Amphibia > Anura > Pelobatidae > Spea > Spea bombifrons. Next base: position 36,925,192 of record NC_071089.1, read on the forward strand.
CAGGTTTCTCTGCAATCGCGGTTTCAGTCTACAGGATCACTCCGTGGGAGTGATCTCAGGCTCGGGGGCGGGCTCGGAGTGGCTGTGCTGTCTGCCCAGACTCCTGGGCAGACAGCAACAGCAGCGCCCCCGCGTGGTGACACGGGGGCATTTTTTTGTGAATGTAAGAGGCTGACAAACTCCTAGGCGCCAGGACAAAATTCTGAGACCTGGGATTTGTCGAGCCCTGCATTAGTTGCCTGCCATTTTCTTTTATTCCACAGAAGTTTGTGACACCTTTCAACAGACTTACACTGAGAGAGTAAACTAACTGTGATTCTAAATGTATTAATATGCTTGTATAACACAGCCGTTTGAAAACAGAGCAAAAAAGAAAAAAAAAATGTTCACACAGCAAATTAATGTGTTTGCCAACCAGGGCCACCATCAGAAATTGTGGGGCCCAGTACAGACTTAAAGCCTCAGACCTTTCTATCAACCACACACGCCTTATGAGAGCCAAGCATGGGGGTCCAGCTTTCTTGCTTGGCCAGGCCCAGTGGAACAGTGTCAGGCATACCTCCTTGATGGCAGCCCTGTTGCCAAGAGTTAAGAGTTTGTTACTTTTTGTTGGCAAAGTTCATGGTCTGTTCATCAAACCATCTATTGAAACATAACAATATACCAGCTTCATTATGCATTATGATATAGTGAGTTTCTCCTGCAAAAAGCTTGAGTTGGCCTGGAAATATCTTTGGATATTTGAAAGTCAACACAGTACTTTGACTATACATTTCATGAGGCCAGTTTAGTCCTTCATGCAGAAGTTCACTGTGGCTGATCCTCTGTAATGAATAGTAATTAAAGTTTGCTAAATAGACATTTGGTCAAAATGTAACTTTCACAAATCAACTATTATCTTACTACATGCTGAGCTAAGTTAACATTGACTTTGATTAGAAATTGGGTCTACTGATGACCTGGGTTAGAACTTGGAATCATTTAGTCAGGAGAATAGCAACCATGGAGTGACAAACTTAGGAACTCATCATAGATGCAATACTGAGCTCACACCAGTGTGGTTGTGATGTATATTTATTGTTTAACTGATAAAACATTCATACTCACAATTGCCCATTTTTTTCTGTGTAGAAACTGACTGACTTTATTGTGGCAACAACGACAACCATGCAAAGAGTGACTGGAACAAAGAGCATGATGACGTGACGAGCCCCATATTTCAGAGTCAGCTCTTCCTCGTCACCATCTGCTGGGCCTTCCCTGTTAGAAACTCTTGTACGAGATGTTTCCCCATTAGGTGCATTGCCTGCCTCTTGTGTGCTGTTAGTGTGTTGTTTCTGTTAGGAACCAATAATTATTTAAGCATTACACAAGAAAGACAACATTTACGACAACCTAGCATGCTGATAAGCTGTGCTGTCAGCTTTATTTAATAAAACAACAATCTTACACATGGGATGGGGTACATGCAAATGGAAAATTAAAGTGGATTGGTCATTTTCCTAAATGACATGGAAGCATCCACCTTAGCATCCCATTCTTTTCCTGTTCTCAGGATCAGCATGATTATTCATCCCCATTAAGTTTATATTATCATTTTGCCACTTTATGTAAAGTTGCTGTCCCTGCCAAAATGGAGGATCCTTGTTTTGGTGAGGAAAACAAAGGATTTTAGCACATTGTTATAATTTGTTTGCCAACTTCTAGCACATTTAAACTTACACAATATACGCTAGTCCATAGTCTTTCAATAAAATATCTCCAAAACAATCACAAACTGTGGATATTTTCAACCTATAAGTTTAATCAAGGTAAAAGCAATGTAGGAGACAGTCCATTTTTAAATAAAAGCTCTTTTACTGAAAAGTGGCCACAGATGGGCTTCACTGAACAAGAACAAATTAGAGTATTTTAAGATTAATTGTTCTGTATTTTTTTATGATATATAGTATTGTACAAAAGTTTTACGCAGGGTAAAGAAAAAATTCATATTAATAGCCAACTTATTTTTTTATCATTTAACAAAATGCAAAGTGAGTAAAGAGAAGAAAAATCGAAATCAAATCAATTGGTGCGATGTGTAATAGGGTAAGTAAGAAAGCATGAGAGAACGAGTGTGAGAAAACATGAGTGAGAAATAGGTTTGCATTTTTGTAATGTCATTGAATGATAATAAAATATAAAAATAAACAGTTACTGCTAATAGAGGCATTTCTTAAAAATAGAAGCCTGTCTGTTCGTGTATTCACTTATTTAAGATTATTTTAGAAAAAATGCCTGATTCAGTATATTGCGATTGGAGTTATGCTGTACCACCGTCTGTGTCTAGTTCACTAGATAATGGATGCCACGTTGTACCACCGTCTGTGTCTAGCTTGCTATATATTAATAGGAGTCATGGTGTGCTTTTTGAACAAATATCTGTATAGATATTCAAACCTTCAATCTTATAATCTTTCAGTACATCATGGGGGGGGTGATTTTTCTTCTGTTCACTCACTTTGCAGCATTTTTTTTCACACCTGCCTAAAACTTGTGCACATAAATGCACACACATGACATTTTCTCTTTGCTTGCAGAGATCCAAAAAACATAAAGATGATTCTTAACGGGAAAAAGCTGCAGACTTATTCTGTGTAACAGTGTGTGCATCCTGTCAGACGCCCACTATCCAGAAGGTACCATGTCTTCTGTTGTGAACTCCATATGGCTAGATGCTCACAGGAGCTGTGTAGTTTCTATATCCTAATCTTTTTTTAAATCCAGATAGATTTGATTTTATGTTTTCATTTAAACTCAACACATTATATACCTGTAAAACAAAGGTTTGCTTTCTAGGTTTGCTAGAAGGCCTATTTTACTTGGAATTATGCTGTATTATGCTAAATTATAGAATTATGCTATATTAAACCTGTATGAAAAGACATGCTACCCTGTGGTTTGTAGTCTCTTCTTCTCTCTGTGGCTGATGACCATCTTGATACGATGGAAGCAGCGGGCTTTCAGTTGCTATCAGCGATGTTCGCTCGTTGCATTCTTCTTCTTCTTCACTGTCTGAGCTGTTCATGAATGCCATCATACGCAAATACTGAAATTAAGGGCACATACCAATAAATTAAGTGGAAAACAACTAAAGTTCATGGGGGGGAAAAGCAAAACGTCAGTTCCTATGTTTACCTTTCATATACCCGGTATTATTTATATTTATATATATATATATATATATAAAACTTGCCTCAATCGAATCAACATGTGACCTATTGATTAATTAACATATCCAATAACACAGTAGGCCAGTACCATTTGCATGTTCGGAGTACATACATGTTTGTTTGCATGTAGGAAGTATCTAATGCAAATAACATCGCATGATCGATTATAGACGCCAAATAAGTGTGCAAGACCCTTCATGGCACACAGATAACCTGTTATTGAAAGTATGTGATGTTTTGGGTAATTCCCCGCTCAAACACTGCATGAAGCAGAATCTTTATGGCAACGATATTGAAGCATGTTCCTCGATAGACTTTCATTAGTCAGAGTGTCCGACTAGGCGATTAACACAGAGCCGCCTGTTTACCACATGCAGTATAATGAGTGTCTGTTAGGGATAGAAACTTGTTTTTAATCTGACACTAGTAATAAAAAATGGTGGGTTTCAAAAAAAAAAAAAAAAGAAAAAGAAAAAAAAAAAAAAAAGGTTGGCATTCCCCTTAAACGGAAATCAAGTAAAATCAGACTCATTTTAATAAGCAAAGAATCTTCTAAGTACTTCTAGTTTATTTTAATTCCAATTACATTCATATACAGCAACAAAGAACACTTCAGTGACAGACTGAATGATTCCATTGAGATTCACTAAAAATCACTTTTGGTCATAAGACTAAACTGTGTCACTATGAATGCTTAGCAACTCCAAAAAAAAAAAAAACTTTCTTCAAACTAGAGAAACTCATGCATAACTTTTTTCCCCAATAAAGTTGATGCAAAACACCATTATTAGCAGAATCAAAATAATATGAATTACAAAAGTAATTTACATCATATCCATTGATTGTTTTTTTTATGAAGAAGGCTGCTAGTGTTTGATTTTGTAGTGAATGGCAGCAGTTTTAAACCCGTCTGTCATACAAACTTGACCCTAATGCACTTGGAAGTGATGAGTCCACCTTTACATTCTGTTAGCCAAACTGCTTGCATGTGTATAGATCAAAAGATAATTTGCACTGTATTTTTAATTCATTCAGTATACTAAAAATAGAAAACCTTTAAACAAATCTCTGATAGTTGTAATTCCTATTTCTGGATACTGTTGGGCATGCTTGTCAAGTAATTAAAATTGCTTATTGTTATATCTCTAACAGAATAAGGTGCTAATTATTCTGAATAAGCGTATTCAATATTAAGATGTCAGAATACAACACAGATTTATTTTATTAATTGTCACATTTTCAAACCTTTGGCAGATCATCAGACCCCAACTGTTTATTTAATCATCGCATGCTGGCTTGGGGATGTTAAGTACGAAAAAAAAATAAGGAACTGTACTTTTATATTCTTTTAACACGTTGCAACTTAACACAAATATACAGACAGAACTTAAAAGATGTCAGAATAAAGAAAGACGTGACACTAGTAGGTAATAATAATGAAAAAAAAGAAGAAGAAAACATAACTGGCACAACATATTTCCTACCTAGGCGAAGGAGGCACCCGTTTCCGCAAAATACAGGAAAGACCTTCCGAGGACACCGTACCAAGGCATGTATGCGTTCCACGCCTCGTTTGGCTCCGCTCTGTCATCGTGTTTTCATTTGATTGAGCTCTAAACACTAGAGACAAAACAAATCGTTTACGGGACTTCGTTCTGTAAAGGAACATGTATAGCAAATGCTTTATTACTATCATTATACTAGAAAGTAGAAATGCAAAATAGTTGTGATAAAGAATAATTTTAAATTAAAACGTAAGCTTCCAAATTGTAGTAAAATCTGGCAAACTATTTTTTGTATGCTCCTTTTAACCATGGAAGAAGCCTATAATTAAAACACATGCAGGTCATCCCATATGGTACTAGAAGGGAAAGTGTATATAGGCCACACTATATGCATCTGAGTTGCCATTATTGTACATTCTATTCAAACTTCCACTCTCTCCATGCAATATTATTTTCAGACTACCAGAGCAATAATCTAACACTGCAGTGTTTTACTTTAATAAGATGGTGCTGAATACGTGGAACAGCTTCCCAGCAGAATTGGTAGTCAAGAACTTAAAGAGTCTTTAAAGCAGGAATAAACGAGTAGATTAAATGGTTCTTGCCTGTCGTCAAATTCTGTGTATTTCTATTGTCCAAATTCATTAAAAATATTTATGAGCGAATAAAGTAGTTTGTTTAACCCTCACCCTCAAGCTTAGAACTAGTGCCACTAATTAACCCTTCAGGACTAAGTGTGTTCAACACTTTAGATCAAGATGAATTCTTGCATTCTGTCGCATTCATCCACAATCTCATTCAATCGCCAACACAAACCATACACAGTTGTTCTTATTATCCCTTACGGACAACAGGTTGTCCTTAAATCCATTAATGACAATACATTGTGAGCCGGTGCATGTATGGGCTTTGTCATGAATGGGTTAAGAACTTTCTTTAAAAACAGAATATTTAGAAATTAATTTTAATATTACTCTATATGGATATATGACAGCATATGCCAATAGTTTCTCCTACACAGGAATAGGAAGGAGCACTCTTTGGTGTTTATTATGAAGGGCCAATCTTGGTAATTTTCTTTGGAAAGTAGGGCTGAGGCGATACTTTAACGAGCGAGGAGCCTTTTGAGAAAGCTGATTTAGCTATTCATTATAAAAGACCAGCCAAGTTCTCCCTGCATTAGAAGCTCGCTTTTAACTCTTGGTCCTTATAATGAATTTAGCGATCATGGAAAGGGTACAGGGCATCATTTGGTGAAGGGGATCAGCGCATTGAGGATCCCTTTAATGCGTATACCCGTGGATCAAGAGACTGGTCTTTAGCATGATTGTTTCAGAAAGGCTGCAAGTATGGCCACCTTGTCTGCTCTGTCCTCATCCATGGGTTAGGGATAGAGGAAAACACTTCCCCGCTCTTAATTTCTATATAGGCCTCACTAGGCTTCTGTTAAATTTCAATGGAAATCAAATGCATATTAGAAGTTTAAAATAATGTAATCTTAAATAGAAAAAAAAGTCCACTAATAGGGATCTTTCCAGTCCTACAACACTTTAAATTTTCAATCTACAGTACTATACCTAAAATCTGCCTTCTTCCCCCTAGAGACAAGCTAGCCAATCAGTAAAAGCAACTGCCCCTCCACCCTTCTTCATTAGTAGTTCCCCAGTTCAACCTTGTGCGTTCAAGCCCAGACCCTCCTGACCAATCCCTTTCTGACCCCTAGCTACTGACGTCACCACCGGCGAACTCCAAATACTCCGCCCCACCACAGCAAACCGCTACTCATACCAATCCTTATTTTCTCCGCCCCCTATATCGACTGCAGCCGACAAGGGACAAAACGCCTCCCTTTTACAAATTCAATCCCTCCCACTGTTCACTTTTCACTAGGCTGCAAGGGCCTAATCCAAGTTGGGCCTCCTTTTGTCCCCAAACTTCCCGTTTGTCATGTTGAGACATTTACCCGTGCAAATGAAACAAAACTGCTGAGACAAGCACTTCCGCCATTTTACACCAGAATTTTTTTTTTTTTTGTTATTATCAATCCCCTACTCGCATTGTAATAAAGTACCTTGTGCTCGCTACCCATTTTCATTCGAGTCTCTCATTGGTTGCATTGTTTGCCAGACTGTTTATTATTATGATTTAAGGCCTAATGTCATGCAGAAATCCCTTCCTCTTAGTTTATATAGGACAGGGAAGGCCGGTGCATTTATATAATGTCTGCCGGTGCTCTGATTGTGAATGATTTAATGACACGCTAGGTTTGTGTATGTCTCTCGTTTTGTTGGAGCCGGAGGAGTGTCAGTCGTGTGCTCCGTCCGCCTCCTCCTCCTCTTCTTAGTGGCTGCACCATTCATCCAGCCCTCACACACAGGCACCGACATATATAGGGATATACACAAAGCAAAGTGAGGTGCATGCACAACAGGGTGTGTACACAGCACAGACTCGCAGACCGACAAAGCACAGCAATCCCCCCTTCTGCATCTCAGTGGCTGTGCGACCCCAGTGAAACACACACACACAACCTGCAGCCAGCCCGGTCACCACAGTGACACACAAACTGCACCCCAAGTCACACACTGTACAACATAGGCGGCTCCAGCACCAAGATGTCCAACCGAGCTGTGTGCCGGGAGGCAAGTCATGCCGGGAGCTGGTACACCGCCTCAGGTACTGCGTTGGGGGTGCAGGGTAGGAACGGGGATGTGCGAGAGGTGGCAGTGGTGGGGGTGGAAGAAAGGTGGGAAGAGAGTGGGGGAGGGGTGAAAGGGTGTTTGTGGGGGAGGGGTAGTTATGTGCTTGTCTATGGGTTTGGAGTGGCAGTAAGGAATAGGGTTGGGATGTAGATTCCCTTAAAAGTGGTGGTTTTGTGGCTATTAGCCACAAGCATGAGGATTTTGTAATCATTGAGTGTGCTACATGCCGGTGTATGGCTTCTATGTCTCTCTTAACCTGTACCACCATGCAAGAGTTCCACATGATCCTTTGTTCCTTCCCTGGGAGGGTTATTTTTACCAAGGAGCCAAAACTCCTGAAATGGCTACCTCTCCTACCGCTATCTGATGAACATTATTCACATATCGCTGATCTTACCGACATGCCTAGCATTATCATTGGCCAAGGGTGTTTTCTTTTGTGGCGTGGGTTTGCCCTGCATAATGCATGGTTGACTTACCGAGCTTTGTTCGGTTTTAACAATACATGCCGCAGGGTCGAAGATTGGGCACATTGGGACTGGCCCTTTATAACGTATAGTTTGTTTAGTGACATAAAAGGTTCTATTTCTCCAAAAATTCATGTGCATGACACCAAATTACAACTAATAGTATGCCCCAAATATAGCCCATTTCTAGAATGTTTGATAGTACATAAGGCCTACAGGAAGTACAATAAATTCCCTTAATCCTGGAACAATTAAAATATTTGGGATGGTGGTGTTTGGAATCACAAATGGCCATCAGCATTTTCATTGTCTTAGTAGCGAAGGATTGTCACGTGGTGCGTTTATGATCTCATAACCCCTTATATGCCTAACTTTCTCGCATGCTATTCTGTCAGCTGTATCCTTGGCCTCAATCGTGAGGCGTTATCCCCATTCCCCCTATTATTTGTAGATACCATTTCATCAACATTACCCTATGTTGGCAAAAACATTTACGCTACACAACACAGTAGAGGACAATTTGGTTGCCATTTTAGCCTTGCGTGTGTAATAGAGATGCCCGATTCTAAATATTCAGTACATGTATGATGGCGGCCATGTGTATTTTAGTACCTGTGTTTTTGTTCAAACATTGAAGCGCCCTTTGAAAATGCGGAGGTTTGTGCCCAAGTCTCACCGATCTCTCAGCTTTGGCATTATAGCCTTAAAGCGTGCCTCATTGCTAGCTAAAATGGTGCCTTCACCTTCCATCTTAGCACCTTAAAGCATCTGAAAGACCTTCTGGCTTGGCTTGTGAGCACCTTGGACTCTGTATACAGGCAAAATGGGACTTTCATTACAATAAGTGATTTGTTGAAGCAGATACTGAGGAGAACGTTGGTGTTGCCTTCTGGTAACAGGAGTACAGAATGGCACGGGGACTTTGGAGTAGGGTTTATGGAGAAATAGTATCAAACGATCAGACAGTGTCCTAACATCATACTTAACAAAATCCAACAGGTGCAACCAAGTCTTCATGTATGGAGAGAACCTGTCCAGCATGGCAAGCCTGGGCATGTTTAACCCACGTTAAGGATTGTAAAGCATTTTAGTGATGTCACAGCAGGTTTGAATACATGTACACCATACACAGACACTATTATTATTATCTTTTAATTATGTGGCACCAAGAATTTAGGCAGCGCTTACGATACATATATTCAAGGAGTATGACACAACCAGAACTGACAGAGAACCAATTCACTGGAGATAGAAGGCTCTGCTCACAGGCTTACCTTGCGCAGAGGAGGCTTGCCGTGCATTTCAGGTCTGGACTGCCCCAATGACTGAGGCCAATCTGATATGCTCATAGACAGGTCTACTCTGTAATAGTGCAAGTGAGCCAAAAACTGACGATGCCCCCTCCTGAAAAGGCACTTTCCTATAGGGCAGGCTATTTCAGCGCTGTCAGTTCTCGGTTTGAAAAGTGGCTCCCATTTTGGTTTTCTCACCTTGGGTCGTTAAGATGTGCCCAGACGTGGGTCCCTGGTTCACTGCGCTTAGTGGGATATCAGCCCTACCACGCTGACGAGGCGTATGAGAGGACTCTGTGGTTGCTGTGTTCCTTGTGCAGAGGAGGCTTGGCATGCATTTTGGGTCTGGACTGCCCCGATGGGTGAGGCCAATATGATATGCTAATGGAGACATCTACTCTGTAATGGTGCAAGTGGACAAAAAAACTGTGATGCCGCTCCTGAGAAGCCACTTTTCTATAGGGCCAGGCTAGTTCAGCGGTGTCAGTACTTGGTCTGAGATTTGGCTCCCATTTTGTTCTTCTCATCACAATCTAGAGGATATGGGGTGAAGGGAAACAAAGGGAAAAGGGGAGAGATGCTTCCATTTTAACAATCTATACATTTTACATTAAACGATACACTATACATTAAACATGACAGTGTTGGCTATTTGAATGATTTGTGAAGTGAGTGAGTTGAAACCACAACTCTTCCTTAAGTGAATAAACCCCTGTGTGTCAAGTACAGATACAGCCAGCCACACAAAATCAAAAACACAATGCAGATTGTGTGTGTTTATGTATAAAAATTTAATAGTCTTGCGCAAAAATATTTATGCCAATTTAAAAGTCAAAAAATAAAGTGATTATATATAATATAATGTGATACAAACAATATGTATAAAATATATATATTAAAGAAACAATACTTATATTTTTCGTTTCCGTGCTCTATCTTTTTTTCTATTTCTCAGTTGTGGTTTTTCTCCCAGTGTTTCAATGTATACAAGAAAAAAAGAAAAATAACATAGTGTTTTCCGTAAAGGCAATACATTTGTATCAAATATTTCGAATACGGTATCCCACTCACATTGATGAGAGCATTATAGTTTGCTCTGACTTTCTGGGCGTAAATTGAGCGGTTCCACCCGCCAAAAAAACTATATAGGCTTCCGAAACTCCTTCCCGTAGAAAGCAATCGGTCCACACGATAACGCCGCAAGGCGAAAACCAATTGTCGGTCCACACAATATCACCACGGAACAAAGCAAAGAGGCAAAAAAATGTGTACAGATATTTAATTTGTTTACAAAAAAAGTGCGGTATGCTCACATTTAAGATCTCTTTCTCGGGTCTCTCTCTACAAGGGGACAACTTCCGAGTATAACAAAATAATAACGAAAACAGCACGCAGACGCGTTTCGCCTTAATCAGGCTTTCTGAAAGACCATTGAGAAAGCCTGATTAAGGCGAAACGCGTCTTGACACACAGGGGTTTGATATTTGATACAAATTTATTGCCTTTACGGAAAACACTATGTTATTTTTCTTTTTTTCTTGTATACATTGAAACACTGAGAGAAAAACCACAACTGAGAAATTGAAAAAAAGACAGAACACAGAAACGAAAAATATAAGTATTGTTTCTTTAATATATATTTTTTATACATATTGTTTGTATCACATTATATTATATGTAATCACTTTATATTTTGCCTTTTGCGCATTTTTGTATTTTGGTAGAAAGGGGTTATACTTAAGTTATACTTAAGTGTTTGCAGCACCTGTTATAATATATTTTAATTGAACCTTTACTAAACTTTATTATTGTGTTTATGTATGTATATCGTGTGCAGCCAACATGCCGCAGTCTTTCCGAGCCAGGACTATGTCTTCTTTTAAAATGAATAAAGGCTCCAGGCACTCAAGGGTTCCAGCCTTTATTTATTTTGATCTACTGGGGAGCTGGCCCTTCCTGGCACAGTTAAGCACTTGAGTTCCTTTGGTGTGTGTGCAGATTCCTCATTCTGGTGACTCGCTATGTCTTCTTTTAGTCATGGAAATGTGGCATCTGTCTTCTAAAATGCAGGATTACTGATAATGAAGCAGGCGACAATAGTAATAAATGACCATTTGTAATTTTTTTTTCTCTGTTAATTTGCATTCCCGTTCATAAATGAAGCTAGGGAACATATAACCTCATTATTAACAATATATCACATTATTGGATGATTAGGGATAATGAGTGGTGGCCTTAAAGGTTTACACTTATCAAAGCTGAGATTCTTCCAAGTTGGCACCGAGCAAACTTCCTCTGAGACTTTGTAATGTAAGAGGCCATTGTGGTGAGGCTGACAGGTTGCTTCTATACGGTTTCTTGGCCAACAACACCCTGTATACCTGGCCTTCTTTGGATATTTCTATATACCTGATACAGGTGGCTGGTACACACCCAAACTGGGTTCATGCTGTCAACAACCAGACTCCAGCAGTCTATTAGATTCTGGTTAGGTGGTCTCTATAATACGGCTACAGCTCTGTGAATGGCTACACTGATACAGCTGCTTGAGGGCAAAATCAGTCCACTGGTTGGATCGGTGTAAATGCAGCTTTGGCTGTTCATAGTGGGTTTTGAAACTGGGCTTTAGGTGGATGTAGGCCAAGTGGCTGGTACATGCTGCCCTATGTCAGGTGCAGAAGTAGTTCAATTGAACATGCTTCTTTGATTATTCCTATTCAAGCAGCAATCAGCTGAGTAATATCTTGTTTTCAGGAAGATAATTGGTTTACTAACCAATCAGAGGGTAGTTCACTTTTTAGGGGCAGAGAGTTTCGTATATATCATTCAATAGCATATACAAAAGGATGGGACGATTACAGTAATTTCAATTTAGTGTTTGGATTATACAAGAAGTCCTTTGCTGTGTAAATGATTTGTCCAATTGATTTGTTGTTTCTTAAGAAGTATGTCATTGGAACAAAGCTGAAGTGGAGGCGGCCATGTCATTTTCTTTCTTTTTCACACATCTGTTGCTGTGCAATGCATATATTTGATACCATTATAAGTGGAATATTCTGCCATTTCTCCTAAAACAAATCTCAAGCATATCACTGGGTGAAACTGGGCTGCTGTGGACAGTTGAAGGGGCTAAACTTAGTAGTATTGTCTCTTCTCCCCACAGCAAGAATCGTAGACTGTGTAAAACACAAAGACCTCCTTTCCTCCCCTTGTGGGACCTCTTTTCTTGCTGTCCTGAAATGCCCTCTGCTCAGCTGTTTTGCTTACGCAGCCATTCTCTCTGTTGTAGATTGCGGCCCCCTCTTCACTTCATTTTGATGCAGTGTGTTCTTGCATTGTGTTAAATTCTAGTTAAATATTGAAGTCTACATTGCTTACTCAATTCAAGGACCAGGAAATAACAGATGCCTTTGTCATTTTGATGAAGAATTGTATGTCTCTGCATTAACTATGGCCTTTATGGTTGGTTAAAGGCCAACCATGATTTTATTTTTGTGTTAATAATAATATGTTGGTCTTCCTAATGCACGGTTAATGCACCTTACCTCTACACACTGTTACAATGATTAAACACCACTGCTATTCCCGGTAATTTCCGCTTTGTACATACACACATTTTCTAAATGTGCACAGTGCATTCATAATGCTGCAGTATTGCATACAAAGCATACATTGTTAGACCTCAAAATCAAGGAAATACGTGTGTCATTTTTAATATTATTACTATATCAATCTGGGATAAGAAAAGTGGATACAGCATACGGATAAAACATCTTTTTCAATGTTGACCCAATTAAAGGGATCCACTTCAACCAAAGACTTAGACCAGGCATAGGGATAATAAGGCTTTTCTATGTGTATTGATTATTTACATTCATTAGTTACTGAAGTGTGCAGAGGGCATTTGGGGAAGTGATAGGCTCACTTTTTTTATTGTGATGTGTATGAGTTGATTTTTTATGCATTGTGTATTTGTTTTTGTAGGACCCCAGCTGAGTGCGCAGTTGGATGGGTGGCTGTCCCAGGCGCAAACATCTAAAAGACCTGCAAGAGCCATCATTGCACCGTGAGTAGTATTGTTTGTCTTAACTGTTATGTAAATAGTTCTTGCATTTACAGATGATATATAAAATATTTGGTTCTAGGACTCCTAGGCACCAAGCAGCATGGGGTCTACCTTGAAACTCTCTGGGTTTTGCCCGGAGACCCTTTACCCACTTCCCCTCCAACCACGAGGTTTTCCTGTGTGTGAGGCTAGCTCTGTACGCAATGAGCGCGGGACAGCCCACTGACTTCTGCAGGGCCCCCTACTTGCATCTTGAAAAGTGAGAACTCAGGCTACCTGGGGCCCGGATGTTCCCAGTAATGCATGGGGGTCGATTCTATGTGCCCACATTGATTGGAAGAGATCTGTGATCTCCCTTGTAACTGTCCCTGTAGCGTCAAAACAAGCAAAAAGTAAGACACAAGAGTTTTATACCACTGCTTCGGCCACAATGTGCAGGCTGATGATGTTGAGCATTGGTATGGGCTGTCATATTGTGCAACAGAACCTCATGAGATGGTCTGTGGCAGCACCAGCACCTTCTCTACGCAGATCTAAGAGATGGCACAAAAGTACAGTTAAATTGTACCTCAAGTAGCTACGGAAAGAGTTGGGCCCATTAGGCAGTGGAGTATAGGATCTTTGCCTTCATGCCTATGATTAATGGGAGCCCAGTGCAAAGTGTGGGAGATAAGCTAAGGCCATCATCATAAACTGTATGCTGAAATAAAATCTTTGGATAAAGGTTTTTATTGCGCCAACATAGGAAAATATTTCATCTTCTATAATTACACCTTTGCCTTAAAACCCTTGGGCCAATATGATGATAAACATTTTCCTTATTTTATGTAATAAAACACCTATAAATGTATTGTATGGGGGGAGCTTATCACCTTTGGATTCTATAAATTGCAGATCCAAATGTTGGTCAGTCATCAGGAACATTCTGCTGGGTTCTGGCAGTTGGTCTACATTATAGCTTTTGCCATAGTTCTGTGTATATATATATATATATATATATATATATATATATATAAATATAATTTTTTTTTAACTTCAGCCCACAAAATGTGGAGCTCAGCTTGTGTATACGTGAGTGGCTGCTGCTGCTCAGCTCTTTAAAAGAAGCAGGCATGGATCGGGATGGAGGAGAACGACACAGAAGTCTAATTTTCAAATTATTATTAAAAATAAACACGTGCCCTGATTTGTTCATTAAGATGTATGTAAATTGGATTTCAATCTGCACGAAAATATATGGATCGGATGTCCAGCACCCTCTTCAATGCTATACAAGTGCAACAATACACATATAATTTATATTGTATTTTTACATTTTACCTTGTAAATAGTGTGTGATGGACAGTTCTTCGATCTCTAGTTTGTTTTGACCACCCAAACCCTTTGTAACATGGATATATAATTTTGTCCTTAGTCACGCCGGATACACCTACTGTGGGTCCTGTGCTGCTCATGCCTATAAACAAGTAGACCCTTCCATTACGTAAGTAATTGCTGTTTGTGGTTCTCTATCCTATACATGAATTCAGGGGAATATCCCTTTCGTAAGTGGTTTATATCTTGTTTTTTAAACCTAGACCAGTTGTTAAAATATAGTTTTTCTGAATAGTATGTATTATGAGTTTTACGCATCTCTACCTATTACCAGCATTAGTTTCTTTATTGGGTATAAGTTCTGTAGTATCTCACTTATCCTTATCTACTTATCCTTGAGGACCAAGCCCATGATTAAGGGTGGCTCTAGGCCATGGAGGGGTCATCTCTAATGCAAACTTCTAATCTGAATTTACAAATACAGAGGGACACAACCCATACGTTCACATGTATTAAAAAATACATCATAGTGATTTTACATGGCTCACTTGACATTTGTTGAGCAAGTAGTAACTCTGATAAGTCATAAACCTTCCAACTTTATTATATTCCTGATCATTAATATCTGTCATTTGTGTTTCTGCTTTGTAATTGGCTTCCACCAGTGAATGTTTCACCGCATCAGCAGGTTAGGTTCAGTGTTGGGCCGTGAAGAAACTGCTTACTGAGCAAAAATACATTGTTCTGCATTAATTGTAGCTTGCAGAACACATCCACAACCCTTGCTATTACTCAAAAAACATCAGTCAACAATAGCAGTTGTAAAACAGTAGTACATTTTGTGAAGAAAAAAAATCTTAACACTAGCTGTATAGTGCTTTCTCGGATATAGTCTGCCCCATAGTTATAGATATCTCCTTAAATCTGAATGTATTTTGGATTACTATCATTTTAGTGAAGCTACCATTATAGGGCTGCACATTATTATTTATTATTATTACTACAGGGCTCAACAAACCCCCCGGTGCCAGGTCGCCATGGCAAATAGAAAGCTCTTCCTGGTGCCCAGGGTGTTGCGTCACAAATCCGGTGTAGTGGGTGCTGTGAGATGCCCAGTGGGGTCACATAACACACGCTACATCACCCGCTGGGTGCCTCACGTCACTCACTTCACCGCACACCCGCAGGAAAGCATAGCGTGCCAGATTATTGATGGAAGAAGATAGCCAGCGCCGTGGACGGTGAGTGGGGGAACAGAGGAATCTCTGTTAATAAGTGGAAAGTTAAGATTCAGGATTTTCACACCTGAATACAGGATTAGCGATTATTTTACAGATTCAGTTTCAGTGTATTCCTAATTAACTAGAGAGCTTTTTAGTAAGCAGATAGTAGGCCGAGTAGAATGCCTGTTCTAGTGTGTTATATCACGTGTATGAAGTAGGTGTTTTTTTTTTGTTTTTCTTTTAGGAGAAGAGTCTTTATTCTTGGTCCATCCCATCATGTAGCCCTCTCTAGATGTGCACTGTCCACTGTAGAAATATATAGGACACCTCTGTATGATCTCCATATTGATCAAAAAGGTAGGTTCTAAAACACCTGATTTGCTGTAAACACCAACAAGGGGGGCCCTGAACTAGAAGAATTTTTTTAAGTGCGTAATCTTCTTTAGGCTACCCTTCATTTGGATGCTTTGGTGTTGCATTGTGATCATACCTGTGATTAGAGGTCCCTGTTCCAATGTAGCTATGATTTGGACTGCTACAATATTAAATAAGTCACCCTTTGTATCTTTTCAGTGTACGGAGAATTGTGGAAGACGGGGATGTTTGAGAGAATGTCTCTGCAGACAGATGAAGATGAGCACAGCATTGAAATGCATTTACCATACACTGCTAAAGCAATGGAAAGGTAAATTACCTCTTTAGTGTACATTGCCTTTCAAGGAAATTGCTGTACATATGAAGACTAGTGACACTCTAAATGTGACTGCTCATTTTACTCACAGTAATAATGTAACTATTAATGGGTCTCCATGTACAACTATGCTACACATTTCATTGAGCGGGTTATACTACCGTCCTTATTTTCTGCTATTCACTCTAATGCTGAAATGCTCTGTGCAGTTCCTCTTCAGATCTGCATAATGATGGAGCGGGGGCTACACAAGCTTCCAGCTAAGTTTGCTGGCCTTTATAAAGAGTAAATGTGACTAGCTGTTTGGGGGTAAAGAGATACTCACTGCTGTATAAGGACTTTCAAGGAGTCCTGTTTTCATGTTATGTTCATAGTGTGCTACGAGGCGGCGCTATATAAATAAATGTAATGTAATATTGGAGTCCGTTTTGAAGATGTTCTTTAGGTATTTGAGTTCTTTTGTTTTAACGTGTCCCCATGCTGCTTCTACTGAATGCAGGGATCATGCTGCAGAATGCTTCTTGCACATGTTCTGTAGAACTCCTCACTCTAGTCAATGGGAAAATCAACAACCAATCACATATGATACCTGACCACCTAATGTTTTCTTAGTATTCATTGGCTGTTAAAAATAATGCTGATATACCACAAAAACAAAAGATACACAGATTAGCCATATAATTATGACCACCTACCTTATATTGACTCTATCGCCAGTTCACCGTTTTTCCTTGCTTGGACAACTTTTGATAGGTACTGACCACTGCAGACCAGAACACCCCACAAGAGCTGCAGTTTTGGAGATGCTCTGACATCGTCTAACCATCACAATTTGGCCCTTTCAAAGTTGCTGAGATCCTTACCCTTGCCCATTTTCCTGCTTCTAACACATCAACTTTGAGGACAAAATGTTCACTTGCTACTTAATATATGCCACCCACTGACAGGTGCCATAATATCAGTGATATTCACTTCACCTGTCAGTGTTCATAATGTTATGGCTGATCGGTGTATTATATGTTGAAATTTACTGTAAGTATTTTCTTTTCAAGAGGAAACTCAAAAGAAAACCTACTTTTTAAGTAATTCAATGTTATGTGACATATATCCCTAATTTCTTTTATATATATTTTGTCTTCTTCAAGCCATAAGGATGAGTTTACCATAGTTCCTGTGTTGGTTGGAGCCCTTAGTGAATCAAAGGAACAGGAATTTGGAAAACTTTTTAGTAAATACCTAGCAGATCCCAGTAACCTTTTTGTAATTTCATCAGATTTCTGTCACTGGGGTAAGTAAAGCATATTTTTGTATCAAATATATGACAAGCAGTTTATCAAGATAACCTTTAGGCGTTCCATATATGATGGATAAATGGTGGCAAACATTTAACACACCTCAATTGCTTAAAGGTTTTTTTAAATTTGTCAAGTGTGTATGTATGCAACACTCTTTAGTGTTTTTATAGACTTCATGCAAATGGGCATGAATTGTATAGTTACAAATAAAAACATGCCTATTCCTGTATTCTTATCAGTCAAACAGTTCACAGATCAGCAAAACACAGTTAGCATTCAAGACTCACACAAGTGATATTGCTAAATGAAATTGCATGAATATAGTCATAAAAAATAAGGGGCTTTAATCTCAAATGTCCCTTAAATATGTTTTATAGTCGTGTGTTTTTTGCTCTTCTTTCCTTTTGGCTCATAGTCCCTCTTCTGTGTAAGTTTGCTAGACTGTATTTGCCCAGTTAGGGCAGACTCTACACATTTTATTGCCAGCAGCACAACCCAGATCTCTGAGGGAAACTATCTTTATCAAAACCTGTTGCTTAAGATCAGCAAATTAGTTATACAAAATGCTATATTTTCAGATATGTCTTAAATTTCCATTCTTTCAAGATCATGTAGTGACTTATTCTTGCTGATCCTTTTTTTCTTCTCCAGGGCAAAGATTTCGTTACACATATTATGACGAATCTCAAGGAGAAATTTATAGGTCAATCGAACATTTAGATAAAATGGTAAATATTTATTTTTTTGTTAATTACAGTAACATTTTTAATTTTAAGGCTAAATTAGTCCCATTTCTATCCCACCTTTTTATTCACTGCTTGCTGAAATATGATTATAAATTAGGGAATCATAATTAAAGATAATTAGGCTATTTGGTAAAACTGAAAGCTATTACCCTTTGCATTTGTATGTTGTGCTGTCATTGTAAAAAGTATACAAAGATTTATTTGGCAAGGTAAGAAGCCAAGATTAGGACTTACACTTTTATCTAGGAAAGTAAATGATGGGGGGCCTCGGAGTTCCTAATATAAAACAGTATCAAGAGGCCTGTATGGTAGCACATGCAATGGCGACTCAGATAAGTGGAATAAAAGAAGAAGTATGGTACCAAATCGAGGAGATTGCTATAGGCCTAGATGGGTTGGCAGTACTGCCATGGTCTATTAGAGGGGTAGAGAGAAGGTGTGAGGCGGTAATAGGATCTTCTGTCCTAAGTGATATTTGCGGCACCTGGGGAAGGGTAAGGAAGAAGTTAGCCCTCCATAATACCTTAGCGGACTTCCTTCCCTTGGAAGTAATAGAGTCTAGTATAGAGGATATTAATTTAACAAGGTGGAAACAGGCCGGAATTCTAATTATCCAGGATCTATACTTGGATAAAGTATTAAAATCCTTCCCCCAGATACAGGAGGAGTATTCACTCCCTACCAAAGAGCTATTTTCCTATTTAAGAATTAAAGGTTTCTTTTCAAAATATGTTATATTAAATAGTGGAGAAAAATGGGAAATATTAAACTCTATATATAATACGACAAATACCAAGGGAATGATTACTAAGTGTTTAAACCTAATTACGAACATATCCCAGTGAGGGCTATTAAGAACTGGGAGAAGGATTTGAATAGAAATATCTCCTGGGATATGTGGAAAAATATAATAAGATCGGTCAACAGCGAAATACACTGTCTAAATATTAGAGAAAACTTCTTTAAAGTATGCTACAGATGGTATCTTGTCCCAAGAAAATTAGCAAAAATGTATGAGAACACCGAAGCTAACTGTTGGAGATGTGGAAAGGAGGATGGTAGCTTTATGCACATTTGGTGGACTTGCCACTATACTACGGTCCTTTGGAAAGAGATTCTCAATAAAATTGAGAAACTAATTGGGGTAAAGATACCCATAACACCGGATTGTGCATTAATACATTTAGATTGGCCAAAAGTTTCAAATCTACATAGATGCATAATGATTCATATTCTTCTATCTACAAAATTACATATAGCGAGGAATTGGAAAAGTAAAAAAATGCCGAAATGGGAGGAGATAAAGTTAACTACAATATACCATTGTAAAATGGAACTGGGTGCGACCAGGCTAAATGGGTATAGTCTAACCAAAATTAGAAAATGGGAAAAATGTTTACAGCTTCTTGAAGCTGAAGTATGATGAGCAGCTGGGTTATTTTCCTTTATATCGCATCTCCAAAATCATTTTCTTTTTCCTTTTTTTTTTTTTTTTTTTATGTATATATTTCTTTTTAGTTACTGTATGTGAGTAATTGTGTAATGTGTATTTTTCTTTTTTGTGTTGTTTGTGTATGGTGTAATTATAATACAAATTAACGCCATACATTGTCTGGAAAAAACATAATAAATATTGAAATATTAAAAAAAAAAAAAAAGAAAGATAAAAATAAAAAAGTATACAAAGAGTTAAAAAGTAACTCTCACCTTAACTCTGCTCAAACACCGATCCATTGACATTGGTATTCTGCAGTTGAGTAACACATAATATCAGTGAAATTTGAGATTACAGGATTTCAGTCATTGATTTGGGTACCTAACTGAACCTCATTCACCTTTTACTATTGAAATACAGTACAAAGACTGCATCATACCATTGATGTAATCTCATCAGACTTATGTCTTATCATGTAGCCATGCATGTGCTGTACTGCTACAGCAGTAGTTCTGGCCAAACACAGCTGAAAAATGACTTTTTCTTTCTAAATCATACAGTACATTGCCTCTCACGTAAAGGCCTGAAGACTGTGGAAAGAAAGCATGAGCTCAGACTAGGTTGACTACATTCTTTTTCTAGGAACCACATCAACTTTTGTGGAGAAGAATATTTAAAGAGCTACCCTGCATTTTGCATAATGTATTAACAGACACAAAGAAATCAGTTACCCAATTATACATGCCACATGCTGTGAGCAACATGTGAAATGTTACACCAATGTGGTAACTGTGGCAAAGGCACATTGCTATTGTTAAAATTCAACTTTGATACCAGATCTTATTGTAAGTTTTTTTTTTCTTTATTTCTTTAACATAGGGTATGGGCATTATAGAGCAACTAGATCCTGTGCCATTTAGTAATTACTTGAAGAAATACCACAACACTATATGCGGAAGACATCCCATTGGGGTTTTATTAAACGTATGTATTACTTCTTTAATTCATTAATGCGTTTGGATAAACCCGTCCTGTCTCTTCACTTTCCACTTACTGTTAACAATATGGTATATCCAGGAAGTTTAACTTGTGCATCAATCAAGAAAATGTCAAGTCTGTGTCATAAGAATAATTTCGATTCCCCTTAAGTGATCCGAAATTAAATTAAAAATAATCTTATCTGTTGCTGTATCTTATGTTGGAAGAATTCTCTCTACTCCCCTAAATACCTTGAAAGTCACAGTTACTTTTGATCAAATTCCAGCTGGATATTTTTATCTTCCTGTTTCAACAAGCATCAATAAATATAGTCTTTATCATAACAATTTTTTTTACATATATTAGGTTTTTTAATACTTCCCAAAACATTTTATTAATATTTTCAGACAGAAAGCTATCTCTGAGATTCACTTATTAAAAATTAAATTATATATTTAAGACATTGTTTTTAGCAATCTTAAAGCAATTGCTTAAAAAAAAATCAGTGCATATAAAGCTTTTTTTTCAAAAACTGCAGTAAAATAGCATATAGTGGTAAAATATATTTTAACAAAGTTGTGTGTTAGCGCTAGACTAGAAGATACCACTGAAAGTAAAACTAACTCTTACAAGCGTTAGACTTTAATTCATTCCCTTATGCTGTATTGAGACTGAAAAACAGTATCTTAGAAGAAAGATAGATACAATTTGTAATTCACAAATTCTTGCTTTCTTTTTCCCCTCTAGGCTGCATCAGAACTCCAGAAAAGTGGAGTTAATATGAGCTTTTCATTTTTGAATTATGCCCAGTCTAGCCAGTGCAGAAGTTGGCAAGACAGCTCAGTGAGTTACGCTGCTGGAGCACTCATAGTGCATTGAACCACTGAAGTCTCAGGGATGCCACCTGAAAACACAATGCTGACACAAACCTTTCCTTTTCTGTCCATGGGGCCATTGTCAAGCAGTGGCTTCGTACTGCCCTGCCTTGTGGGTTTAGTGGAGCCTCAATCTTGTTTAAATCTTCCCTGTTCCTTTTTTAGTAGGTGTAGTCCTATCTTGATTTTTGACTCCATTGAAAAATAAAATGTCTTTCTTGGTTAAGGTAACAGAACCTAAGTTGTGTCGAAGTGTTTGTGAAAGTTGGTGGTGGCAAATCATTGAAAAATGCTAGTTACATGGGTTAAGTTAGCCTTTACCATAACCCAAATTTGCACTCTTTGCAGATATGTGCACATATATTCAGCTTTCAGAATAGTTTTGCAAGTTGTAAAACAGAAAAAGTATAAAAAAGAGGAGTGGAAGCTTTTTAATAATAAAAAAGCATTTATAAATTATCCTTTATCCTGTATTAGAATATAATACAATTCATGTATAGTTGGTTATTACCAGTGTTGTACAACAAATACCTTCTATTTTAGTTGCTAATAAAGGGCTACACAACCAAACGTGATGTCTTTATTTTTTGTGCTTAACGTTCAGGACGTCATCTAGGTGGTTTCTGTATACAACATTATGAGGTTTTTATATCGCTCTGTTATGCTGCATTTTTATGGAATCAACTAGCTGCATTTATATGCATTGTATTGTCAGAAAGGACATAGTATGTGCTCAGCCAACATATTTGCAGGTTATATCTGATGGCAAAATGTATACTGGTAATTTGTAAAGCCAAAACTATGACCCTGCTAATTTTACTTCCTAGAAGACCTCTTTCATTGAATTTACCTACAAAAATTATATATTGTTTATATTGTGTATGTGAGGACAAAAGAAGGGCTTTCTTTAGATACAATTTTTTATCATATCTAATCTCCTGTAAAATAAAAGACGGTGAAAAATTGGAAGAAAAAACTCCTTTTCTCACTTTTATTTGAATAACCTTTTACACATCTACAAGAGCTAATGGCAAATGCTGCTAAGTAGACTCTAATATTTGTCCTGAGATAAAAAATACCCAGTGTTATAACCAAGTTATACGGCCTATTTGGGACATCTTTGAAGCTGGCCAATTCAATTTACCTTGATCAAGCCATATATTTTTGAAAACTAGACACCCCACTAACACTTTCCGTTTGTCTTTGTCAAAGTTTGTGTTGTTTTTTTCCCCACACAAATTGTACTTCAGGTATGAATTTATAGCTCCTGGTATTTGTCACTGTCAAACAAGACCCCAATATATGTTCAGCCATATCTCCTGAGTAAGGTGGGGGCTAAAAGGCCACATTTGGGATGTGTGCATTTTTTTAATTTAGAATTTTACCATCTGGTCTTTCTGCCATCATGTCCTATTTGGGACATCTTTGAAGCTGGCCAATTCAATTTACCCCAATCAAACAATATGTATTTTTTTAACACTAGACACTGCATGCTATTTCAAATGCTAGTATTTAACTCTTTCCATGCACAAATTCTACCACTACCAAATGTTGTGGTAGTAATTTTTGTGTGTTTTTTCCCCAATATGTGTTCAGCAACATCTCCCGAGTAAAGTGATACCACCCATGCGTATGTACGGTTGCGTGGGGACTAAAAGGCCACACTTAGGAGGTGCACGTTTTAATTCATTTTGACATCTGGTCCTATTTGGGACATCTTTGAACCTAGCCTATAATTATGTTTACATGTTTCAATATTTTTATTTATTTTAACTATTTAAAATGTTTAATTATTTTTAAATATATTTTACTAATCACATTATGATTAGAAAGTTGGGCTGCTTTGACTAGGATGGTTGAATGCAGTACCTGTATTTATTTTTTTTAATAGGTGCCACCATCTTGCGAGAGGCAAAATCTCGCAATGGTGCTTGTGACCGCTCTTCGGTGTCACAGCGCCTTGAGGTGTTTCAACAACACTGTTTGAGTTTAGGAGGTGACTGATGATTGCCTTCTTAGCTCCTTTAAAGCAGGCATCTGCCGCTATTTTGTATATGGCGCACATGGACGATTCAGCAAAAGAAAGTGATCTTTGATTTAATGTCATGAAGTGCTATGTCATCTGCCATTAACTGACCTTTTGGCTGTGACAGGGGCACATCATTGGTCGTTAATACCCGTTTGTGCCACAACTGTGGGTACCAGGTCAGGCAGGGAATAAATGCTTGTTCAGGACCCTGTGTTAGTCTGATGAAGGCTGATGTCTCAAGCTGAAGATGGGTCTGCTGCAGCTTTAACTCTGGGGTTGAGGACCATCTGCCTACAAGGTTCAACAGGTCAATCGGATGGAAGCAGGGCAGACAGAGAGGTAGTCAAGATCAAAGTAAAAAAAGTATAAGGCAAGGGATACTCCAAATGCAAGCCAATGTTGAATACTAAGTATGGTGGGCTAATCAGAGGCAGAGTCAAAGTCCAGTCAGGATAAAACAAGGTACCAATGGTTGTAGAACGAAAGCTAGAAAACAGGCAACCATGAACCAGACAGATAAATCACCAAACTGAAACCAGCAACAAAGAGCGGAATTAATGGTCCAGCAAGGGAAGCTGGGAGGAACACTGGAATATAAAGGCCACCGATGACAACATTGCCCACAGGTGTGTCAGGATCCTGAACAAGGAATGCAGAGGGGGCATGAGGGGACAGAAATCCCAGCAACCACAGATCCATGTGCTGGTGAAATGAGTAAGGGTATAACTATATTTACATTAAAAGGGCATTAGCCCCTGCTATTTGGCTAAGTAACATTGTTAAAACATGAAACAAACCAAATAAAGGTTAATACTACAAAAGAGATCCTGGTCGTGACATATATATTACTGCCTTTGTTAGTGCTCTGTTTTATGGTAAACCAAACTTTCTATTACTTTTAAACAGTATGTAACGTGCACGACAATTCTTCCTCTGTATAGGTCCCTGGGAATGATTTATGACTTTCTTTTGTTCTTGTGATATAGTTCAGGAAAATAGATCCCACGATGAAAATGCGAACAAAACAATGATAACATCCAAAGCCGCTTATTATATGGATCCTGACCTGTGGGTGTATTATTACAAAATTCTTCATTTTGTTCTCATTTCTATTTCGGTCTATAAATCCTAGTATGTATAATCTCAAAATTTACCTCTAATTAACCCACAGCTTTGATGCCGAGATGACTTAATCACTCAGGAATCTTTATAAAAAAAAAAGAATATGCATGCTGCAGGGCAGTAATTATATTAATGCAGCCAAGCACTTTTTTTGCATAGACACGGAAATCAGGATACTATGACCAAAATTACTTTGCGTAATATTGTAAATGTAATTTGTGTAAATATACTGTTTTGAATTTTCCATACATACATTTGAAATAAAGGTGATGCTTAGAGCAAAATGCATCCAAGATAGGACAACCATGACCTTACTCTATACGCAGTCCTATGGTCAATGCAGTCACTTTTATGGAAAGTGTTATCTTAACACCAGTTTCTCATGATCTGCATGCTTGTTCTGTCCTTTAATGTTAAATCTCCCCTATTGTTAACTTTCTTATTACTACTTGTTAGTTCAAGGAAACCATTTTTCCAGAATGAATGAGGAAAAAGAAGAGAAATCTAGGGCCGAAAAGGGATTAAATATGCTGGTTTGAGGCCACAAATCCCACCATCCATGAGGTGAACTTGGTAAATATCTACCAAAACAAGACATTGATTGCCAAAAACAAAAGACAGTTCCCCTTTAATTCGAGCCGTTACAAGGTAATCAAGCAGTGTGACAAGATACATATAAAAATGTATTTTAAAGTATAACATTTGCTATTATTGTCAAGGTTATTATTATAAAGGTTGTAGTAGTAGTAGCAATATAGTTATTAACCTTAGTATTTGTTTGCAGATTACAAGCAGATGCAGTAATTTTTTTGTTGTAAATATATCTTGCACAAAGAAGCATCTTGACTTTTTCTGTATTGGCATCACCTTCAACCAAAGACTCCATCTTCTCTAGGACCAATATGGCTATATCTATTTATGCTATATTCTATTTTCTTGATCCAATTTGCTTCAGGAACAGTTCTGTTTCCCAGTTGAAATATTGTTATCCTTTGTCTGTATACACTACTTGTTGTGCAGTTTTAGCTGACACAGGTCAGTTTGTAGATTGTTATGTACTTATTTTTAGAAGATACGTTGTAGTGGTGTAAAACAATAGGTACTATTATCACGCAAGTAGACTATACAGCTCCTAAGGGTCATACCATGAAAACAATATATTAGTTGCAAGCAATTGTTTCCATGCTAATGGCAGTGAAGAAAGCTGTCAGTTTCCATACTCTGATTACTCTTCACAGATGAAAAACTTTTTATTTCATAAGTAAAGTACTTTACTGCATTACACTCAGCAGGTGTTTCATGGTACATGTGTCATATTTTCCTTACACTTTCTTCCTTTTCTTTCTTATGACCACAAGATGGCAGAGCCACAAATCAAATGCTAGTTTTTGTATTAAGGACATGTGTTTAATGTCAGAACAATCAGTCCCTCCACTCATCAGATATGTGTTACAAGTTAGAACAAAATAGTGACAGGGACATTGGTTAGGATTACAAGAAAAGGGTCCTAAAGCACAGACTTTAGAAGGAAGACATTGAATATTCCAGGTATTTTCATATCACAGAATTACTCAAAAATTATATTTTTTAGCGTGGGCCTGTGTTGAGATCTTGAAAGGTCCAAACACTCAAGGAGTGAATTTGCTCAAGCATGAAGACTTTATGTACAGCAACTTCCCCTGATTACAGTAATACTGTAATAATGTTTTTCTTTTTTTATAGGGCCACATCCCCTCTTATGTATTACCTTTAGTACACTATTTTTTAATACTACTTTGATTTGGGAGTAGTGAGTGATCTTGTTTACTATAGTTTTTACTCGCAGTGCTAGAACAATAGGACGTTGAAGCACATTAAAAAATAATTATTACTTTTTACTCTGTTTTCTTGGGGATCTCTATTATTTCTTATGGATTCCAGTTATATCATGGTGACATTACTAAGCTTGCTATTATTATGATCTTTTATTTATATAGCAGCAGTGTAGGACAAATCTTTAACTGGCAGACTAAGCCAAGCCAATACATTACTTAAGAGTGCCCTACCGACAAGTCTACAATCTGTATTTATTTAATTTTCATTTTTTCAATTTACTTGTTTCTTTTCTTGGAAGAGGAAAAAACTTTGATCTCCCCTGCACTGATTGCACTGTGATCAGCAAGCATGGCTCAAAGCTCCATGAAATCCACGATCAGCCATTCTTGATATAATGGTGTACCCCATGCTCTGTCGGAAGAAAGCCAGATCTTCTGAGCAGCAGCAGGGAGACATCCCTGTCGCTGCAAAAAAGCAGTATGTCCTAAGCTCACCTTTTATAGACATACCAGTACAGCCACGGCAGCGAAGGAGTTATAGTGCATGGAAAAATGAGTCCAAGGATGACTCAGGATAGGGAGAAGACACAGCACTTCTTGTATTTTGGTGAGAAGAAAGCCAGATCTTCTGGCTTTGTCGGAAGAAAGCCAGCTCTTCTGAGTAGCGGCAGGGAGATGTCCCTGTCGCTGCAAAAAAGCCTGGAAATACAAGTATGTCCTAACCTTACCTTTTATAGAATCTAAAACCTTTTTATAGAAGAATATAATATCCATTAGATGGATGAGATACATGATGAGGAAGTTAAGATAATTTTCTTTCATATCCAATTTAGCATTTCATTTTTTTTTGGATAAGCCTTAAGTGCATAGGGCATTAGGAACATTCTTGGCAGAAATACTAGTTCAAAGGGAACTTGAAGATGGAACTTCAAACCAGCAAGATAAGGCATTGGCCAGGTTAATATGTAGTTTGGAAAAACTACAAAAAGTAAAAATCTCACCAACCCTTACAGGAATTCAGTTTCTTGGCACCCTCAAGCTACTAGATATTATTGTGGTGAGTGGCAATAATATCGATTTACACAATAGGAAAATAGGTGCATACAGGTGCTAAAAGTGTATCAATTATAATGAAATAATAATACCTCTAATAGAGGGGTGCAGTCATAACAATTGGTGTTCTACTTCATTAAAAGTACACTTACTATTAACCCCTTTGTGGCAAGACTGGTTTTGTTTTGTACCCTTCATGACAATGGTATTTTTAAAATTTCTGCTTTGTTTGTGTGATTTTCTTGGTCTTTATTTACAGTAACCACACAAATAATATATTTTGTGTCAGGACAAGAATGCTTTCCTTAGATACCATATCATCTAATCTACTATATAAAAAAAAGATTGGGAAGAAAATGTTTTTATATATATATATCTATAAAGGCTAATGAAAAATACAGCTAAGCACATTCTAAAATTTGTCCGGAGTTTAAAAATACCCAATGTTTTTATGCTTTTCTGTTTAAGGTAATACGTTTGTTGGCAAGCCCAGAGGCACACAGGGCCTACCTGAATAAGAGGATTAGGAACCATCAGGCAGGATGGAATGCCAGGCCAGGAAGAACATTCAGGGAGATGTACAGCAGGCAAATCAGGAACCAGATACCTGGTCTCAAAACAAGCAGGGGTCAGTAGCGGGTTAACAGGATCAGGAGACAGAGACTGGTCTTAGTACAAGCCAAGGTCAGCAACGGTTAACAGGGTTAGGGGACAGAGATGTGGTCGTAGTACAAGTCAAGTTCAGCAGTGGGTTAACAGGTTCAGGAGACAGAGACATGGTCGTAGTACAAGTCGAGGTAAGCAACGAGTTAACAGGTAGGGGAATGGGAGTTGGTACAGGACTCAGCGTAGGGAACTGAGAAGCAGGAACGAAACACGCTTAGTCGTAGAGGCAAGCTCTAAAGACAACTGAGCACCCAACTAGGGGTGCCAAAGACTTAAATAGCGTCCCAGGGTACTTAGGGGTCATCCCGCCCAAATTGGGTGCAGGTCCATTTAAGAGTAGGAGTAGGTGTGCAAATGCGAATGCGCATCACAGACACTCACAGGATGCCGGTGCTGGCAGATGGCGTGGGACAGCTCCAGGATGCCGGATCCTTTGTTTATGAAGCAAAGCAGAGCCTGCAGGAGCACAGAGGACCCGGGAACATCGCAGGGTTAGTGGCGGTTTTGACAAAGCTCAAGTAAACATTTTTTCAAATCTGGTCATAAACATCCATATCTGATTTGGGACATCATTGAAGCTGGCTAATTCAATCTACTCCCATAAAACCATATAGTTTAGAAAAGTAGACACCCCAGGTAATTTCAAACAGTGGCATTTCCGTACACTAATTCTGCCACCAGCCTTTGTCAGTGTTTGTGGTAGTGTTTTTTTTACACATTGTAATTCACTGCCAAACAACACCCCAATATGTGTTCAGCAATATTTGCTGTGTATAGTGATAACACCCATGCATGGAATTGACAGCTTGTTTTGGGGCTAAACGCCACTTTTGGGACATGCCCAATTTTGACATCTGGTCATCCTGAGCCTTTTTGCATCTTGTATATACTGTTTGGCCTGAGAGTCTATGTGGTTGAAAGCTTGATATTCTGAGCATGATTAATGTTTATAGCTGTGTAAGTGGAACTGCTTTGTCTCATATATGAGTTACAATTGAATACAGTGGACGTATCTGTTTTTTCCTTTTGAGATTTGAAAACCATATACCTGGATACCATATACCATATACCTGGATATCCATATACCTATGTGTCCTATATAACAGTGGCATATGTCTGGAGATTACTTGAACAATCTGGATATGACTGCCTTCTGGTAAATTGCTCATTTGTTTAAGGGCCCATTTGATAGACATGATAATCCAACTACATCTACATTATAACTTGTCAGGTTGAAAAGCTGTTTAAAAAAAACAGAAGCTACACAAAACGGGTTTCTTCACTAAAGGGAAAGTCAACACTTGCTGGGTAAGGAGACTTTGAAGACATATCCCTGGTTTTACTATGCTTTCTGGGGTTGGTCCTTTATAATGTCTAGTGAAGTTAAGTGTCACGTTCTGCCCAGGCTGCGGAGCTGCATATCTCGCTCTCGCTTCAGTTTCCCTGTTTTGCTTCGATCCATTCCTGGATTTCCTTTTGCTCCTGATCTACCATTCCTTGCTTCTGCTTCAGCTCTTTGCTTCAGCTCTGTTTCCTTTATAAGGTGTGCCCCACCCACGTGTTCTGTTTGTCTCAATCTGCAGTCTAAAGGTATGTCTCAGTGCTTGGATTACATGTTTGGTTTGTTTCGTACCACTGTCAGCAGGGATTAGCGTTAGGACCCACCATCATTGGAGTACTTTGGCGTAGTGGTGGGCTAAGCATACTATGGCCATATGATGTGACGGAATCTCCAATAGTTATCAAATAGTCCTAGGCTAGTTTCTGTATTCATGTTTGTCTGTCTCTTATGTACCTTTGCCCTTCTTCCTTGTATCATCTGAGGATTCTGTGATATGTTTCATGCCTGCTCCAGGGTGCCTGCAGGATATCACTTCGTTTCATTCTGGACTTCATCCGCTGCTATATCAGGGCGCTGGTGTTTGCAACCAGGCCCTGTCCAACTCCACTACTACACTGTGACTCCTGCACACAATCTTTGGGCGCACTGGGTCCTTTCAGTTATCCGTATGGACCCGGTCTGTGACATTAAGGCAGTGAAACAACAACTCATTTTAAGAACCCAGGACTTACCTATGTTTGGACATGAGCCCTAAAACAACTAGGAAATCTCTGAGAGTGCAGGTGTTTTGAGGCCACAGTACTTCAGCACGGTAAGTGAACTACAAAGGGGGGTAGGGAGAGGGTAGATAGAAAGAAGGGGTTACGGAGAGGGTAGATAAAGAGAGGGAAGATAGTGAGAAGGGGTAGGGAGAGGGTAGATAGTGAGAAGGGGGTAGGGTGGGGGTAGATAGTGAGAAGGGGGTAGGGAGAGGGTAGATAGTGAGAAGGGGGTAGGGAGAGGGTAGATAATGAGAAGGGGGTAAGGAGAGGGTAGATAGTGAGAAGGGAGGGGGGTAGGGAGAGGGTAGATAATGAGAAGGGGGTAAGGAGAGGGTAGATAGTGAGAAGGGAGGGGGTAGGGAGAGGGTAGATAGTGAGAAGGGAGGGGGTAGGGAGAGGGTAGATAGTGAGAAGGGAGGAGGGTAGGGAGAGGGTAGATAGTGAGAAGGGAGGGGGTAGGGGGAGGGTAGATAGTGAGAAGGGAGGGGGTAGGGAGAGGGTCGATAGTGAGAAGGGGGGTAGGGAGAGGGTAAATAGTGTGGATGAATTGTGTGTTATTTATAGCTAACCCCCGAAAAGCCCAACATTAGGGAGCTCGAGGTCTGGCACTTCCGACCTCGGCTTCCCCGCTCCCTAATCACTACGCGCCGGCTATTGATGCCGAGCGCGGGGATGACGTCATGTCCCAGCGCTCGGCATCAATTGCCTGCGCGTAGTGATGAGGGAGCAGTAAAGCAGAGGTCTGAAATGACAGACCTCGCGCTCCCACAACTGGATGGAAGAAAGAAGATGAGAAAGGTAAGAGATGGGGAGAAAGGGGTGTGAGATGGTCAGTGTATGTGTATGGTCAGGTGTGTGTAAGAGCAGTGTAGGTATTTGTGTGTTTGTAACCCGGTGTGTGTGTGTGTGTATATATATATATATATATATACATATATATATATATATATATGTATGTGTGTGTATATATATATATATATATGTATATATATGTATGTGTGTGTATATATATATATATATGTATATATATGTATGTGTGTGTATATATATATATATGTATATATATGTATGTGTGTGTATATATATATATGTATATATATGTTTGTGTGTATATATATATATATGTATATATATATATATATATAAACATGTGTGTTTATATATACGTGTGTATATATATATATACATGTGTGTATATATATATATGTATATATATATATACATGTGTGTATATATATATATGTATATATGTATATATATATATATATATATATATATATACATGTGTATATATATATATACCGTATTGGCCCGAATATAGGCCGCACTTTTTTCCCCCACTTTAAGTCTTTAAAGTGGGGGTGCGGCCTATATTTGGGGTCTAGCACCCGACGCCCGGGACATGCAGTTGGACCTGGTGCAGGGGACCTGTATCCTACTGTCTGATACGCTCAGACAGCCTCCCCTGTCAGCACTTCCCACGGGGGGAGTGCGGGCACAGGAGGTTGTCTAAGCGCATCGCGTGATGCATTTTACATCCCCCCCCACTTACCAGAGCAGACTCCCGGGTTTCTTGCAGGGCCGGCGGAAGACATCTACGCAATACGCGTATACAACTTCCGGTGCCGGCACTTCCGCTGAGTGCTGGCACCGGGAGTTGTATACACGATGTGGCAGCATATCTCGGGGGGGAGGACAGAGTGGCAGCATAGGTTGGGGGGGGAGACAGAGTGGCAGCATATCTCGGGGGGGGACAGAGTGGCAGCATATCTCGGGGGGGGAGGGACAGAGTGGCAGCATATCTCGGGGGGGGGAGAGGACAGAGTAGCAGCATGTTTATTTGGTGCTTTTTTAAAGAAAAAAACTTGTTCTTTAAAAAAGCACCAAACTTTTAGGGTGCGGCCTATATACGGGGGCGGCCTATATCCGAGCCAATACGGTATATATATATACATGTGTGTGTGTGTGTGTGTGTGTGTATATATATATATATATATATACATGTGTATATACCGTATTTGCTCGATTATAAGACAAGGTTTTTTCCAGAGCAAATGCTCTGAAAAATACCCCTCGTCTTATAATCGAGGTCGTCTTCTAATCAGACCTCATTCTGCTTCGGCCATGCTGCTTACCGGGCTTTGATCGCGAGCAGCGTCTCTGCTATTAGCAGCAGGAGAACAGGAAGCTAGCACAGTCCTCACATAACTCTACCTCCCCCCTCCTTCCTCTGGGGGCGGGGCCAGAGAAGTTGCTCGCACAGCCGGGCCCCTGCAGAAGTCTGCGAGTGGGAGATCTGCAGTTCAGGTAAGGGGGTGGGGGGTATGAGCGTGTGTGTGTATGTGTGATTAATGGAAGGAATCAGTATTTAAATGTTTGTGAATGAGTGTGTGTGTGTGTGATAGCATGGATGTGTAAGGGGGTGGGGGTGGTAGCATAGCATAGGGAGGCATATCATGGGGCAGAGGGGCATATAGGGGGTTAAAAGGCATATCATGGGGCACAGTGGCATATAGGAGGCTATAAGACATTTCTGGAGGCAAAGTGGCATATAGAGGGTTAAAAGGCACATCATGGGGCAGAGTGGCAAATAGGGGGGTATAAGGCATTTCTGGGGGCAGAGTGGCAAGCCTGGGGGCAGATGTGCATAACTGGGGGGGGCAAGGTTGGCAAATAAAAGGAAATAAAAAATATATTTTTCTCAATCATAGCTTTTATTAAATATGAAAATAAGTTTCCATGAATTAATATTTACTAGTAAAACTTTTTTCCTATAGGGTAGTCTTATATTCAGGCTTTTTGTTTTTTTCCTAAATTAATATTTTGGTTTTGGGGGGTCGTCTTATAATCAGGGTCGTCTTATAATCGAGCAAATACGGTGTATATATATCTACATGTGTATATATATATATACCATGTATATATATATGTGTGTGTGTGTGTGTGTAAAGGCAGGGGTGTGTGGTGAGGGCAGTGTATAAATGTGTATGTATGGACAGGCGTATGTGAGTATGTGTATATATATATATATATATATATATATATATATGTGTGTGTAAGGGCAGTGTATGTATGTATGTATATGTCTGTATAACAACCAGCCAATCAACGGTAAGGTACATCACTTGCCGTGACTGGCTGGTTGTTGTATGCTGGGTAGAGGAGTAGTCTTAAATGGCGAGTATACCCCAAACTCTATATTTCAACTGGAAAAGTTGGGGGGTCGTCTTATACGCCCAGTCGTCTTATACGCCGGAATATACGGTAGTTGTTTATAAATTATGATTTTTTTAATTGAAGGGAGGGATGCTTAACACAAACAATGTTGATTACTTGTTGTCCTTTATATTTGCAGAACCACACCATCAATGGCTGTGACGTGTGACTTTTTCCTATCCTGAATGCTGCATTGTTGAAGATAAAGTAAGTTGAAAAAGTTGACAGATCTGATTCAATATCTAATTTGAAAAAAAATTGTTGTGTAAAAACCATGCTTTTTGGGGGGGTTGGGGGGGCCTTAACAGATTCTCGCACCGGGGTCCTGAGGCTTCTAGTTACGCCCCTGCATGCTGTACTGCCATCTGTGTCTGGATTGCAATATAATGATATGAGTCATGGTGTACCACCACCTGTGGCAATGCACTCTTTGTGACAGTAAGAAAGTAAGTATCCCTGAATAGCAGTTAGGAAATGTGGTCACCCTAGTGCCACATGCTGTGCTCTGCCAGAGATGCACCCCGGTGGCTGCTGTGTCCAACACGGAGAAGAGAGAGGTGCCGTGTATCAAGCGGCTGCTTTTTTATATATGTCATCCAGCCTACTGGCTCCAGCTCATTTACCTTGTAATGGAGGAGGACTTAGGTGGTGTCAACAAAAGGGGGGGGGGTCATGTGTATATGATGGTGCCCCCCAAAGGTGATGCTGTCCCCTGACCTCTAAATAAAGTTTATGCTGCCCCCAAATGTTATGCTGTTCCCCTAAAATCTAAATAAAATTGATGTTGTTCCCCTAACTTCAAAATAAAGTTAATGCTGTTTCCTAACCTCGAAATAAAGTTTATGTTCTCCCTCTAATCTTAAAATAAAGCTTATGCTGTGCTCCTAACCTCGAAAAAAAGAACGGTTGGTGGGTCTTGCCATTTTGTCTATTGAGAATACCATTGCCTTTGCTAGCTTTGCGCTGTTATATGTTGTTTTGCACTATAATTTTAAATTAATTATTACTGGAAAGTGAGCATGGAGCGTGTTTTACATATTCACGTACTTTACTCAATAAAGGAAGTGTTTGCAGAAAAGTTCTTTATTCATTATGGAGGGGTAACACTAACATGAAAAACTTAGCTGGCCCTGTATAATGCATAATTCAGTGTGTAAGGACAATATGAAGAAATGTCACATTATACAGGGAGAGCAAAGCACTTTCTGCAGCACAACTGAAACAACCTTTCCTCTCAACTCTCCCTTTAGTAAATAAACCCCTTTGAGACATATTTACTAAACCCAAGTGAGATGCAACATTAAAGAGATCAAATTTAGACCGAGTTAAGACCCCCTCCTAATCCATAGTGAATTCAGTGAAATTAGATGTTTTGGATACAATATCATTATTATTTTGGCATTTGGTTGGGTTTCAAACCTAAGTTGCCAGCAATCCCTGGTGCTAGATGTGAAGCAACCAGCGGAAACTTCCAGTTGGGTGTTGTTGCATTTTCTCCACGTTAGGCTTATCTTGACAAATATGATCCAGTATCCTTATACACTGATACATATAGCCATGTTGCACCAGTAAAACACCTCAGCCATGCATGCAAGAGCAGAACTATTGCTAATTGTGACCAATTCTCCCCTCATTGCTCTGTAAATCCAACACTTATGATGACCTGGGCCTGATAACAGACACTTGGCTAATTTTTAAGAAAATAAATCTCAACTCTGTTCAAACAGGTATACAGATTATTTATATATATATATATATATATATATATATATATATATATATATATATATATATATAGTGAGCTGAGATCATTTAGCCACACAGTCTTAGGGTTTAACATACCACACAAGGTTGTATATTTTAGAAATTATAGTCCTTTTTATTAAAAGATCTTTTCTTCTCAATAAATATGGACGCTTGTGGACATAAATGCAGTCTTACACACTGCTTGGTTTCCCCACCACTGAATCCCTCACAAGGAACTTTGTAGCTGCCTCCTGCTGCTCATTGGCAACAGATGATGACCCACCTGGGAGATCCAGAACACCCGGACTGGACTCCCCACCTGCTGAAAGTAAACTGTGTAGTGGAGCACTGGCCCTCCCTTCTCTCCAAAATGCTTCATGGGGTTATCAAAAACACTACACTGCAATATGTTCCATGAAACATAGACCCCAGCCACCACTATGCCCCTCTCCCTGTCACAATATATAATTTTTGCACATTAAGTATTTCTTCACAGAATGTAAAAGTAGGAAACGTCCTTCGTGTGATGCCAGAACGTGAATCATTTTGATAAACTCCTTGAATGTGAATGAATATCTTGGAAAAGGCCAAGTACACGGTCAGGAGGAAAAAGTCATGGAGAACTAGTTTTAGTCTTGTTTCCCACTATTTTTGTCTTTTACAGGCTGTTCTTTGAAATGCTTCACTGTCAATGTAACAAATCTTTTCTGTTACATACCTCAAAGATAACTCTTTTCCTTTAAAGTGGGTCCATTGTGACAAAAGACAATTACTACATATTCCTCCTTTCCTAGTCTTCCAGATACTGAACTGAATGTTGTTACATAATTGTAGTTCCCAGAACACGTGCCAAGGTAACATTACTGCATTATACATGTTGTGAAGCAGTCACATTAAATATTTGTCTCAGAATCTGTAGAAAGCACCTTTAAATCCCGGGATATATAACCTTCACCCGTCTGGCTTTCCTTTAACTACTACAGATTCCTCGTCGTATGAAACTCCACTTACACCAGTGGCTTAAAACAATGGGTTTATTAAATAACAAATACATATATATGAGTATATAGAGAAGCGTCTGAAATACAAGGCTCTATGACTCTAACTATACTATGCTAGTGACTCTATGTGTGCATGTAAGGATGGGGTGTCCCTGTCACCTTGATGTTATCCTTCCTTCTTTCTTTCTGTTTCTCTCTCTGTCTTTGTTGCTCACACAACACCTTTATAGCCACTATGCCCAAACAGTCCCAGCCAATCATCTTCTTAGTTTGTGTCCACTCATCCTTAGGAAGGCACAATCTTGTACCTACACCAGCTGCCTGTAGAGACCGCTCTTGTCCAGGAAGTTAGATTGCCCCCACAGTAAAGTTGATGGTCCTCAGGGCAAATTCAGGGTGGGTCTCTGGAATGTTGACATTGTCTCCTGCAATCCTTTTGTTGTAGGAGAAACACATGCTTGTCTCCAGCCCAGATACTATCTCCTGCAGTCCTTTTGTTGTAGGAGATTGTAGATTGTATCTCCTGTTTATTGTTCCCACCTGGTAGAGAGATAGCCCTTTGATGTATTGTGAGTTCCTGGACATTTGGGTTTCGCCACTAGTGTAATTCCTTGAAACTGGTTTACTCAAGAGGAATCCCATTGTGTTGGGAGCCAGCTGTTGTCCTTGGAGATTAATAGTTGACTTATATGTATTACAGAATCAACATAATGAACATAATATTTGTCTCAGAATCAACAACTGGAACATAACAGACGAGAAATGGTGAGCAAAGTGCACAAGTGTGAGTATTCCTTTCACAAACAAAATTGATGCAGCCCTATTGGTCCAAGTGAAGAAGCTGGGGTAAGCTGCTTGTTCCACTCCCCGTTAACTAACATATGTGCTATAGCACACTCATCAACACTAACACACATGCGTACACTATCACATATTCACTCTTAACATAACACCCTTTCTTTATATCTGCTGTGTAATCGGTCAAATCATTACTGCAGGAACACATAATGTCACATTACTTTGTCATGAGGGAACCAATCCTATTTGGATTCGGCCTGTGTGAAGAATTTGGACCAGTCTGGGGGGCTGTTGCCCCTTACCAAAGGGCCAGCCCCTTAAGAAGATGCAAGTTGAGGTGATACCTTTAGACAACCTAGAAAAAAATGTAAAGTCACATGTAGAAATTTTGGGACCTCAGAGTTACAGCAGCTAGTTGAAGGACTAAGGAAATTACATTTTGCCTAACGTAAGGTATATGCCTCAGAGGGTTAGGGTCAACATTATTTTCACCATAGACAACCTAAGAGTCGCAGTTGGAGGCAGGCGTAGGCAGCCATTTGTAGAGAATGTCATCTACCCGGTTCTTTTGCACAGCAGACCTATGGAGTGGAACAATGGTCCCTTTACACAAAGGGTGAGTAGAGAGCAACAGGAAACTGGCATAAGATAACAGAAACAGCACAAAAGGAAGATTCAGACTAGCCAGAGGGTCAACAGCCAGGAATCAGCAATGTTACAAAATCTGGAACCATGATCGGAGTCAGACATGGCCAGAAGCCAACAACCAGAAATCAGTAACAGAATAAATCAGTAACGGAAATCATGGTTAGATGGAGCCAGAAGTCAGCAACTAGGAATTCTTCTTCATGATCCTGTTGTGGACTCCCTCTCCCCGATATACAGTATTTATTATTAAAAATCAGTGCAGACTTTAAAAAGAATGTTCAGAAGACACAAGTTAGGAGAATGCACTACTAAGATAAAACTCCTGATGGAGGAATTTGCTTCAGTTCACAATGAATTGCCAGATTATGTTTTGGAATTTCAAGAAACCAAATCTTCAAGCAATCGCTGCCAAGCCTCTTCCTCCTGACCTAGGCAGTCCACTGGGCTTTGGGGCAGCTGTTCATCAGTCCCAGCACACTGACTGAGTCTGAGTACCATAACATGCAATAAGTTCCCTGCAATCAACAGGAATTCATATTGTTAGGGCAGGGAACTGGATATAGCCTGGCCACACAGACTGCTTGGTTACATGAGAAATACAATGTCAGGATCTGTACTCAACTCCTCTATGGGACCTGTTGGCCCACCATGGCATGAAGACTCCTACGTGGGTCCCGAGTTAGTTTAGAGTAAAATTGCAGCGCTTTGGGTGACATCCTCTCCCTCAACGGAAGGATCGGGGAAAGGAGGCCGCCGGGTTATGTCTAATGAGATTCGGAAGTTGAATGTGGGCCCACGTATTTCGGATGAAAAGTCTGTTTCATGGAGGTTCTGGCCTCATTTTCATGGTACTGAGGTACATCAGGCAGTGCAGCAATTAAATTCTGGTTCAGTTCTGGGCCCAGGTAGATTTAGTAATCTATATAATCAAGCCTTCTCATGTGACTTATGTAGTCATTGTTCATAAATAAATAATCATTAAGATATATTAATAGGCTTCAGGTTTCCTGACCTTAAGTATGGAATGAAGGATTTGCTGAACAGGCATTCTATAGATAGGATAGTAACTTGTTAATGCATGGTATAATTGTAACTGTAAAAGGGCATTACAGTATGCTTACAGTGACCACCTAAAATAGGGTTTAGACGTGTAAAGACCTTAGGAAGCATGTTTGAAACCCAATCAGGTGACGACCAATAGACTGAAATCATTATCCAAACCACATATAAGCTAGGCATTTGTAAGGCATGAGAGAGGCATGGGAGGAGAGGTTGAGGGGAGATGTACTTGCCATCCACGGACTCTTCACGTCCCGAACACAGCCTCCCTCCATCCTCAGGAATAGATAGGACAGATGTCATGAACTAAATTCCTCTCCAAGGTTTTGTAAGACCTATTTTGTATTATTTTTGTTAACTACTTTTTATATTCATCTTCTATTTTTGTTCGTATTAAATGTTTTACCTTTGTTTGCATCTAAGTGACTCTGCCTATTTTTGACGCACATACATATATATATATGTGTTGTTCCCTATACGAAGTTTGTATTGGCCCTATTTTTATTACAACTTCTTACCTAATATGCAAAAGTTGTAAAATGAATTCAAGGACATAGGCATGGGCATAGGAACCGGGCTTTGGAAATCATGAGGGGGGACCGATAATGATCCCTCCCAGTGGATCAGCAGCTGCAGCCTGCACCCAGGCAAAGCTTGGTTTATGTGTTATTCTGTGTATACCTGCTATGATATGTTTCTATACATTGTCATTGTATACCTGCAAGTACAGGATTTGGCTGCCCAAACTTTTGCCTTATATCACTCCTTCACCCTGATCAGGCAAGATTATACATAATCATCAAATTATTGACAACACACGTAATTTCCTAAATATAATCCCACAGAACCAAAACCCCTTGTGTCAGGCCCCATCCGGGCTGCGGAGCCGCACGTCTTTAGTTTACCTTGCCTTGCTATAGTTTCTCTAGTCTTGCTACTGTTTTCCTGCCTTTGCAGTACTCCATTCCTGGATGTCCCTATGTTCTGTCCTGTACCTCTGATTCCTTGCTTCCAGTCTGCTTTAGCTCTGTTTCCTTTATAATGCGTGCCTCACCTGTGTGTTCCGTTTGTCCCAGTGTGCAGTCTACAGGTATGTCTCTCATTGCTATGTGTCTGGGTTTCATGTTTAGTTTGTTTAGTATCACTGTCAGCAGGGATTAGCATTAGGACCCACCGTCATTGGAGTACTTTGGTGTAGTGGTGGGCTAAGCATACTATGGCCAAAAGATGTGACAGAATCTCCAATAGTTATCAAATAGTCCTAGGCTAGTTCATGTATTTATGTAACCTGTATCCCCGGCAGCGGGGTGTCCTGTCTTGTATCCCCGGCAGCGGGGTGTCTTGTCTTGTATCCCCGGCATCGGGGTGTCCTGTCTTGTATCCCCGGCAGCGGGGTGTCCTGTCTTGTATCCCCGGCAGCGGGGTGTCTTGTCTTGTATCCCCGGCAGCGGGGTGTCTTGTCTTGTATCCCCGGCAACAGGGTGTCCTGTCTTGTTCCCTGTTGTGCCCTGTAACATGTATATCTTGTCTGTTTATGTTTCTTGCTTGGTCTCTATGTTCCTTGCTATGTCCTCCTTGCTCTCTCTGTATCTTGCTTGCTCTGTCCCCCCTGCTTGCTATGTTTCTGCTATATCCTTTGCTTAGCTTCCATGCTCCCAGCCTGCAGCATCCTGCCCATTTCTAAGTTGTTATGTCTCATACCTGCTGCAGGGTGCCTGCAGGTTATTACTTTGTTTTGAACTGGATAACATCCGCTGATATGTCAGGGAGCTGGTATGTGGCTGCACAACCCTAGGTGCTTGACACCCTGGAGAGTGCGGTCGCCCTGCATCAGGCCCTGTCCAACTCCACTACTGCGCAATGACTCCTAAACGCCATCTTTGGGTGCTCTGGGTCGTGGTAGCCATCTGACCACGGACCTGGGTCCTTACACCTTGCATGCTAGTATTGTTTGATGAAGAGAAAGCATTTGACATACTTCACTTGACCTTCCTGTTCTCTAGAAATGTGGCTTTCCACAATCGCTTATTCTGTACTTTATAAGTTATTAGGGCAATTTATTGCTTCCCCTCTGTGGGTGTCTTCAATTGAGTCTATTTACATGGTACAGAAAAATCTCTTGGATTCAAAATCTGCTTGGATTCACAGATTAAAGGGTTCTCAACTCCCTCAAATATAGACATTACTCTGGGTCTTTTTGCAGATGACATTCTTGCAGTAGTAACAGATCTTCAACAGTCCCTACCGGTACTCTTGCACCATTGTGCAGAATATGGTGTTGCCTCATTTCATAAAGTTAGCACAACTAAAACTCAAACTCTAAATGTGTGTCTACCTGGCAATTTAATAGCCTTTTTGTGTGAAAAATACCCCTTTGTATGGAGAAAAGATCATCTTACTTATTTGGGGATCAAGGCAAATTTTCCTGGGTAGCTTAGGAAAATTCTTCTTTTAGAACCATATGATGTTGCTTGAATTTTGTGGATAGGAAATGCCTTCGCCTGAAACTAGATAACCTATTCTATTGCCTACTACAAGGCATACTTTTAATGCTGGGATGCTACCATGAATATCCCTAGCTTCCCCTTTATCATTTTGATAGAGAACACCTAGTAACTTTTGAAACATTGCATGAGAAATATTTAATTCCTATACCTGACTTTCATATATACCTGAGGTGTAGACATTTTCTTCAGCAGGGAACTAGTATTTCAC
Organism: Spea bombifrons; assembly: GCF_027358695.1. Taxonomy (NCBI): domain Eukaryota; kingdom Metazoa; phylum Chordata; class Amphibia; order Anura; family Pelobatidae; genus Spea; species Spea bombifrons. The sequence continues at coordinate 36,966,963 of NC_071089.1, forward strand.
TTATTATATAGGAATCTCCCCATGGGTTGATATCTCTATGCATTAAAGGCCCTTACACATCCATAGGATATTGATGGCTCATTCTTGACTGTGAAAATGGCTATAGCGAGACCTAGGAAGTTATCCTCCTTCTCATCTTTGATGTTCTGAAGTTCCATAGGCGAATGGAACATGTCAAACACACTCTCATAAACAGCAACAATTTATGAAAACTGTGGGGACCATGTATTTATAATGCCCTACGATGTGCTTTCTCTGCTTATGTGATGCCAGTGTATGTTAATGTTTAGCCTTTTTGGCCGTTTTATGTCACAAAAAAGAGCAGAGGTCTCTCTCCCTGCCCTTTTACCAATTCCAACTTTTTGTTTTGTTCCCCCTTGTCACGGTAACCCCCTTAGGCTGAGGACACATGGGGGTATGTTTGAGTTTGGGAGGGGGCACTGGTGGATTCCTGGGGAGACTCTGTGCTGATTGGGGGCATAGGGTGACCGGGAAACCCCATCTGGTCTGCCGGAACCAGAGTCCCATGAACTAGCTGGCTATGGGGGGCTCTACAAGCCAAGAAACACTTGATGCGTGTTACACCTACCGTGCCCGCCCAGGTCCCGCGGCGCTCATGGTATGATGTGCACGTCGACGCTGCTTGGCCACGACGCTCGCGGGTTGATGAGTACGTCGACGACGCTCACGGTTGACAAGCATGTCGCCACTGCACAACCGCGAAATTACGTGCACAACGCTACATGTTTGCGGCGCTTGCGACGACATCATACTTTGCCTCTTTCCTCCTATTGGCTGTTGTCTGCAGTTTCCCGTCCTTGCTCCTATTTAAACCCAGAGTTCCACCTTATTAGTGCCCGATTAGTGTTGTTTGCTATGGGTATTTGCGTTTTCTAGTTTATTGTGTATCTTACGTGTCTACCGTGTACCGAACCTTGGCTTGTCTTCTGTCCTCGATCCAATGTCGCCTGCCCCGACCTTGGATTTCCTTGACCTTGCATCTGTTCCGCATATAAATCCTATAACCTCAGGTGCAGACTCCTGTTAAAAAGTCCTGTGTAACTACTCCTGTGTACCTATTCTGCAACCTGCCTCTGTATATCTTGTTCACTACCTAAATCCTGTCTAACATAAGGTTTAATTGCACCTCCCCCAACACATTAATAAGGTTTTGGTAGCAGTATAAACTGCTTTGTGTGCCCACTATGAAGGAGGTGAGAGTAGGTTCTCACCCTATTGAGAGTGTGCCTTGATGTGGCGGTTGAGCTTAATTATTCTTTGTCTAATTCATATAACCAAAACGTCTTATTTATATTATGTATTTATATTTGTTGCCAGTGGCGGAACTACCAGGGTCGCAGGGGTCGCGACTGCGACTGGGCCCTGGAGTTCTGCCAGTCAGGGGGGCCCAAGAGGTGCCGAGCGGTCGTTTTCAGCAACCGCTAGGCCCCCTTCTGTCTCCTCTGCCGCCGCCGCCACCACCTGCCTCAGCGCTGCCCCGACTGCAGTGAGGCGTCTGTCTCGGGTGCCGGCACTTCACGCTGATCGCCGACATATGAGATATGGGGGGTGGGAGAGGGTAGATAGTGAGAAGGGGGGTAGGAAGAGGATAGATAGTGAGATATGGGGGGTGGGAGAGGGTACATAGTGAGAATGGGGGGGTAGGGAGAGGGTGTAGATAGCCTGAGAAGGGGGTAGATGGGGCGGGGGGCTGTTACAGGGTCACCATACCCAAGGCTGGGTACCCCTGTTTGAGGGCTGAGGAATCACCAGTCAGTCCCTCATACGGATAACACTCAGCTATCCACAGATCAGTCAGACCACCATTCGTAGTAAACCAAGAACTCTCTTTATTACAAACACACAGAACTTATATACAATATCAATGCAATGAGCACCGAACCCAACCCCCAATCCCATCAGCCACATCCCATCACAAATCCCATCAGTATACAGGGGATGTATCAGGTGAGGGGATTACAGAATACAATGGGTTCCCCCACTTGTGTTATCCCCCCTGTAGTGCGGGTGCCGTCTGGGCAGACAGGGCTGTGCTGCTGATTATGAGCCCCAGCCGGATTACAGGATTGTCTCTTTGAAGGCTGGAGCTGCAGCCACATTCAGTCTCTGGGCCGAATACACAATAAAACGTCTTATAAAATATTACCGGGTCACGGTATACGGAACCGGACACAAAACTGCTCCATGACCCGGCTAAACTTCATATGACATATGAGCCAGCTAGCCTGGCCCTGTCACAGGGGCCCTTAACAGATTCGCACCGGGGCCCTGAGGCTTCTAGTTACGCCCCTGTTTGTTGCCAAGCGCAACTGTAGTTATCCCTGCAGAATCATCAGGGGAGCTGGTGAGCAACAGACAGAGCTTTAAAAGGCATATGCTCCATTACCATTGGGCAGACCAGCCACACACTCCGAATTCTAATTGGCAGGAAAGAGACAAAAAAAATGTTACGTTTTATCAGATAGGGTTCTTTCTTTTCAAAGCGTTTATCTGCTAGTAGGGTTTTAGCACCCAATAATCCCATCTCTTCTCTGTTAATCACTAGAGTCAATATTTGTGTTTTCAAAGTAATAACTAACCTCTAAAAAATGCATTTAAAAAAGATAGGTAAAAAGGCTAAGCTCTAATCTTTTTAAAGTTTAACATATTTACATGACCCTTACCCTATAGTTAAGGACTGTCCAAGGTTTGGTGAGGTATTGTTTATGTAAGACAAAATATACAGGGCTACCTCTACAGATAAAGTACATTTATTTTGGTCCCCCCAGGGAAAACTTTTAATTTATGGTCTAATAAAGTAAATGAGACACGTCCTCTTTCCCTCCTTGTTAAGAATTATTACTAGAGACGTTCAAAAAGCTTCCACACTTTTTTAAAACTCTATTTCAAAACACATTACATCGAAAACAAGTAACATCACTTTTCTACATAGTCACCTTCCTTTGCGATGCAATTGTCATACCAACTTTCCACCAGCAAAAATTTTTTTTAGTTGAACGCGTAACCACTGATGCACGTTGCTTTCACATAATCATGATGATGGATGCAGTAGCGTACCTAGTGGGGGGCGTGGGGGGCGGGGGGGGGGGCGGTCCGCACCGGGTGCCGCTCATCAGGGGGGTGACAACTTGCCGGCAGTAATGTTTGCCGCTGGAGGAGCAGGCTCGCAAGAGAGCGGTATCGGAGGTCTTTAACAGACCTCCGGCTCCCTTGAGTGATTTTAAGCCGGTTCCCTTGAACCGGCTTAAAATCACTCAAGGGAGCCGGAGGTCTGTTAAAGACCTCCGATACTGCTCCCTTGCGAAGCCGCGCCCACAGTGCCCTCTGACCCGGAAGAAGACAGAAAGAGGAGCGAAGAGGAAGACTGTTGTAAGAAGAAAAGGCTGCTGTAAGAAGAAAAGAGGTAAAAAAGAAGGTAGGAAATCCGTAAGACTGAGTGACAGTGAGAGTGGATTGGTATGTGTGGATTGGTATGTGTGGATTAGTATGTGTGGAATCTGTGGATTGGTATGTGTGGAATCTGTGGATTGGTATGTGTGGAATCTGTGGATTGGTATGTGTGGATTGGTATATGTGTGGAATCTGTGGATTGGTATATGTGTGGATTGTTATGTGTGGAATCTGTGGATTGTTATGTGTGAAATCTGTGGATTGGTATATGTGTGGATTGGTATATGTGTGGAATCTGTGGATTGGTATATGTGTGGATTGGTATATGTGTGGAATCTGTGGATTGGTATGTGTGGATTGGTATGTGTGGAATGTGTGGATTGGTATGTGTGGATTGGTATGTGTGGTATGTGTGGATTGGTATGTGTGGAATGTGTGGATTGGTATGTGTGGAATGTGTGGATTGGTATGTGTGGAATGTGTGGATTGGTATGTGTGGATTGGTAAGTGTGGATTGGTAAATGTGTGAGTGTTATGCTGTACCATTTCCAATGTCTTTTTCATTATATAATTATGCTCTAAAGTACATCATAACTCCCATCACTCTATACTGTTCCATACAGTGGCAGAGCTGGGAGACAGAGGCCTTGCACCCCCACCGCAGGACTCCTGAAAGGTAAGTAAACTTCAAAGGGGCAGAGGGTAGATAGTTAGGAGGGGGTAGATAGGGAGAAGGGAGTGAGACGGGGGATAGGGGGTAGATAGGGAGAAGGGAGTGAGAAGGGGTAGATAGGGCAGAAGGGGTTGAGAATGGGTAGGTAAGGAGAAAGGAGGGTAGCAAGAATATTGAAATAAAGAGTCAGAATGAGAGAGAGAGAGAAAATGAATGGATTAATATGTGGATGAATTGTGTGAGTGAGAGAATTAATGAATTTGTGAGAATGCATCAATGAATATGTGTAAATTTGTGTGAAAGAATAAATGATTGTGTGAATGAAAGTGAATTCGTGAGTGACTGTAAAAGTGTTTGTGTTAATCATAGGTGTATAGTTGATTTGTCAAAAAGGCAAAGATGGTATAAGCGGGGTGTTTATGGGATAAAAATGGCACAGGCAGGGTGTTTATGGGACAAAGATGGCACAGGTAGCGTGTTTATGGGACAAAGATGGCGTACACTCGGCTGTTTGGGAACAATGCTGACTCATGCTGGGCTGTTTGGGGGCAAAGATGGCACGTCCTATGTGTGTGTAATTTGGGTGCTGGTCAGGTTCTAGGTGGCAATGTGGGCAATGTGGACGCTGTTTTTTTTGGAGGGTTATTAAAGAAAGCACTATTATATGTTCAGTAAATGTTATTTAAACATGTTTATTTTACTTATAAGTTATTTATTTTTTCAGATTTCTTGTTGTTTACAGTTGACATACAGTTTACAAATTGGTGCAATTATTCTTGCCAACATAATTTTGTAGATGTCTTTACATCTACGGGTGCCAAATACTCTAGGTACGCCCCTGGATGGATGCATCCACTGTGTACTCTGCCGCTTGCTTTAGGGCTCATAATGGTGAACCCACATTTCATTCATCATCTTCTGCATAAAATCATCACCTTCTTCATGGTAACAAGTCATGTGTCGTGAACAAACGTCTAAGCACTTGCTCTTATGCTCCTCTGTCAGCAGTTTAGGTCCCCACTTTACTGAACTTAAGGCTGTCATGAATTAGGGCATAGGCAGATACAACACTCACATTCAGCTTTCCTGCAACCTCTTCAACTGTTCTTATGTTCTCTAAAGATGTGGTCTGTGTTTGTAGAAGTTTCTGTAAATATTTAAGGGGTGCCAGTCTCTTAAGTTTTAAATGCAGAAGATCTAAAGTAGAGCTATCTGCAGACCACCCTATCAGAAACACTGACAAATGAACTTGGATATCAGCTATTTACATGTCCAGGGATCTGATTATCTGCTTAGTTTTGAATAACCTCCAAATAATTTGACAGAGCTTGTATTATTTTTTATCATATAGGTGCAGGGCAAAAATCTGTTCAATTCAATTTGAGATATTAGCATATTCATGTATATCTGTGTGTGTAAGTGTTTTACTGTGTGTGTATGTTACTGTGTGTAAGTGTGTTACTGTGCGTGTGAATATGTGTGTGTAAGTGTGTTACTGTGTGTGCATATATATGTTACTGTGTGAATGTGAAGTTATGTTACTGCGTGTATGCATGTGTAAATATCTGTGAAACAGCTGTTAACAAAAATGAAGAGAGGCAAATTAGGTAGATTGGTGCTTTGTGGAGACTGAAATGCTATATTCCACTCTCATTTAGATAACTTTACCACGACATCACCCAATTATTGAAATCAGATAATGTGTTTCTAATATTCACTGGAGAACATCTTACTTTCCTTTTATTACTTATATGATGTGTTGCGTGTTCCTCATACCTCACAATGAGACGTTTCTTTCTTCTCAGCGCCCCACTATTCCTATTCTAGGATAGATTCTTATCACTGAATCCCTTCTCAGGGAAGGGGACACAGGGGTTAAATGAGATTATCCAATACTCAATATAAAGAGCAGATTCTGAACTAAAAAAAAATGATTATTTCAAGCATAACAGTACCTTGGAGATTTCTCCATCAACCTTATGGAATGTGCATGAGTTAGGAATCAAAAGACATCTTACTAGTCTTACTTCCTTAAAACAAAAAAACAAGAGCCTTACAGTTCATGAAATAAACAACTTTCTACAGTCCCTAAATCTTCCTCATATAGCCAAACACAATAAAGTCTCCTTACAAGCGCCAATAGAAAACCCTGACATGCAACAGGTAATACAGCAATTAAAATCCAGTTCATCTTTGGGCCCAGGATTTAGTAAACTTTATTATCAGACCTTCTTATGTGATTTGCTACCCAATATGCAAAAAGTGGTTTAACCCCTTAAGAAAAGGGCTGTTTTTAAAATGTTGTACCCTTTATGACCAAGGCTGTTTTAACGCTTCAGCAGTGTTTGTGTTTAGCTGTAATTTTCTTCTTCTCTTCTTCTCCTTTAGTGTACCCACACATCACATATATAGAATTTTTCAGGACATCAAGGACTTTTTTTTTTAGATACCATTTATTTTGATCATATCATCTAATTTACTATAAAAAATATAGCTAAATATCTTATACTCATCTACAAAAGTTAATGGAAAAAACTGTCCTGAGTTTAGAAATACCCAGTGTTTCTATGTCCTAAGTCATAGGTCAATAAGTACACGTAGGGTATTGCCATTTCAGATTTATTTCCAAATCTGGTCATCATGCACCCATATCCTATTTGAGGCATCTTCAACGATAAACAAACCATATATTTTTGAAAACTAGACACCACAGGGTACTTTAACTGCTGGTATTTTAAGACTTTCCATGCACTAATTCTGTTTGGAAAAAAATGACTACTACAAACTTTTACAAAGGCTGGGGGTAGAATTAGTGCATGGAAGGTGTTAAAATACCAGCTGCTGTTGTTGTTTGGCAATTACATATACCAAGAGCTGTAAATTCATACAAAAAGTACAATGTGTGTGGGAAAAAAACACACAAAAAATTACTACCATAAACTTTGACTGAAGGTAAATTCAGTTGGCCAGGGGAAACCAGGGAAAACTCCAGATGTTTGCCAAAACATTTGCTCTGTATCATTACTAGATACAGTAATGTTAAAATTTACATCAAGATATTGATTGCTCCTCTTTTACCTAAACTCCTTTACGCATATCAGAAAGAATTATACATAATCGCCAATATTGGCAACACACGTAAATTCATAAATATTATTTGCCAATCCCACAGACCCAAGACTCCTGGCATCCTAGTATAGTTTGGTAAAGAGACTTCACTTTGAAGAAATGTGGCTTTCTACTACTGCTTATACTTATAAGGTATTAGGGTATCTTCAATGATTTTCTTTTTACACCTCCAAAGGTACATGTCAGGGCTGCTCTTTTTTTCTGTAACATTGCATGAGAAATATTTAATTCCTAATTCTGGCTTTTACATGAACCTAAAATGCAGATATTTTCTTCAGCAGGAAACTGGTATTTTGCTAAAGAAACAGGAATCTCTCCATATATCTATTTGCTACAACAGTTTATTACATCTCCTTGAATCACAAACATTTTATTTTATGACCTCCTTAAAAAAAGAGTTAAAGAATTTCCCCTTGACACAGGGACTAAGGCTAAAGAAGTATACATGGCTTCACAGATGCCTCATCACTTTGCTGGAGACTTTGTCAGGAAAAGGGTGATATGCTGCACATTTGGTGGTCTTGCCAATATCAAACAACTTGGGGAGGAGATTTCTTAGACCATTCAATCAGTCTTACATTTTCTAATAAATGTTTCTCTGGAAATAGCTTTACTACACTTCTTCCCGGAGTGCATTTCACATTTTGAAATTGATTGTTTATTTCCTTTTGGCTATGAAAGTGGTTATACCTAGACGTTGGAAGTCATCCTCCTTTGAAAAACGTATTGGAATTTCTGGCAAATGGAATAAATGTCACACACACTCTCATTAACAGCAACAATTTGTTCCCCCTCTCTTTTATTTAAATTAAGTTGGTTATTGACGTGTTTACTGTATCTGGAAATTACTCTACAGTTTGTCACATAGAAAAAATGAGAATTGTAAACTATTCTCAGTTCAATAAAGTTATATGGCGTCAATCTGCTGTCACACAGAGTGGGTTTATTTTGTGTATAGTATTGTAAAATGTGTTTGGAAAACGTTACATATCTGGGTTTTAGGTGATTGGGAATTTATTTTGATACACAGCTCTACTCACTGTCCTGGAGTATAAAGTGATGAACACACTGTATGTTGGTCAAAGTGCATAGGTGCTCTGTAGATTGTGGCCTTAAGCAACAAAAGGAATTTGAATTTAGACAAATGAATAACTAACCAATAAAAGATAAATGTAAAAGATAAGTAAAAAGGCTAACCTTTAACCTCCTTTAAGTTAAACATATTTACATAACTATTAACCTATAGTTAGGGACAGTTCAAGGTTTGATGATGTATTGTTTGTACCCAGTAATTAATATGTTATGTATAAAATATGACAATAGTATATTTTGTTGTATATGTATAGATACCATTTGTCCAGCTAGATCCTATCCTTCTAGATAGGGCTATGTTGTGAAATGTACCTTTCTTTATATATTTACCAGTGTTTCAATTATGATTAATATTGTTCTTATCAGTTTTATCTGCCGGTTAATGAGCACCACAATTCATCAACCCGGAGTGAGCCTATGTTTTGTGGTGCCTATTTCTTTGATCCATTAATTAATACGTACACATGCTAACATACAATCTTACTCTAATACCTACTTACTCTAACACCACACACTTACACATACCTACACGCTCTCTCTCTCTCTCTCTGTCCCACTATACATTAGCACCCACCTGCGCACAGATGTGCTAACATGAAATACTAAAGCATATATACATATATATATATATAAACACACGCATGCAGTAGCACACACTCAAATGTCATACGGTAATACACGCGATAAGACCATGCACTGACATACACACCTTAACACACTGACTCAAATACCATACGGTTACACATACACTATATACTCTCTAACGTAATACAAAAGCACAGTCATGGTGGAATAGAAAAAGGCCTTCCCCAAACTGTCGCCACAATGTGGGAAGCATAGCATTATCCAAAATGTCTTGGTATGGTGAAGCATTAAGATTTCCCTTCACTGGAAGTAAAGGGCCTAGCCCAACCCCTGAAAAACAGCCCTATACCATTATCCCTCCTCCACCAAACTTTACAGTTGGCACAATGCTGTCAGGCAGGAAATGTTCTCCTGGCATCCTCTGGTGCTTGTACTTGGTGGTGTGAGGCTTGCGTGCAGCTGCTCGGCCATAGAAACCCATTCCATGAAGCTCTCGCCGTACAAAATCTGTTTGGCCTTCCACTTCCTGGCTGAGTTGCTGCTGTTCCTAAACACTCCCACTTTCCAATAAAACAATTGATTGAAACACCTGAATTCAATAATTAAGTGTGTGTGTCCCAATACTTTTCTCCATATAGTGTAACATCTCTAGTTACCTCCATCACTGGCTTAGCCAGTGTTACAGTGGAGTCTTTTGGGCCTACACAGATAAAAACTTTCTGGCAAGCAGTAAATCACTATGTGGAAACAAACACATATGGCCTCATTCCTGCCATCGTCATAAGTTTGCCTTTTTGGGCTGTATGAGGGGTAGATGGAGGACCAATTTTACACAATTATTTAGCCTATACCACATCTTCTTTATTATTTTACAAATAAAACAGTATGGGACTGGTGGCCACCACAAAAATAAAAAAAAGATATACCACGCAATTTGTATTCACAGTAGATCAACAATTTCCTTACCTATAATTGGTGGGGACCAATGATGGAGGTGACAATAACACTGGTCAATAAACAAAAAAGAATGTGGAAATACATATCTGATTTCTAGATTACATCTGTGGATGATGCTGTGATCACGATTTGCTAAATCAAAGGCAATGTGTCACTGTCACGTCCTCGGGTCCTGTTAGCCGCGGCCAGGGGTCTGCTCGCGGATCACGGGGACCCGATACTTCTCTCTCCGGACCCGTGGTTGGCGAGCGGACAACCGCTCGTGGCGCAAGGGCACCCGAGAGACTTACACGTTCTCTCCGTGCCGGCAGCGAACAGAACGACCGCCGACACGGGAGAAGGAAGGTCGGATCCGAGAACTCCTCGACGGGCAGATCTAAGGCTGCCCGTCTATGCAGGAGTTCCCAGAGGGGTTCCCTTACCCGCTGTCCGGCCGCCGGTCCGTCCACTAGGGGCGCAGCTACTCCTTCTGGCTGGTGCCGTGGACGTGATGGACGTCTGGAGGCGGGGTCTTCTGTTTGGTGCCAGATTTAAAAATCCTTGCTCTCCTTTCACAGGCACCCTGTTGTGGTCTTTACCTGTGATTCTGAGTTTTGCTGCTGATCTTTGTTTTGGACCCTTGCCTGCCTGACCTCCCTTTTGCCTTTGTGATCTTGTACTTCTGCTAACCTGCTCCTGTGTACCGACCCAGCTTGTCTGCTAACCTGCTCCTGTGTACCGACCCGGCTTGTCTGCTAACCTGCTCCTGTGTACCGACCCGGCTTGTCTGCTAACCTGCTCCTGTGTACCGACCCGGCTTGTCTGCTAACCTGCTCCTGTGTACCGACCCGGCTTGTCTGCTAACCTGCTCCTGTGCTCCAACCTGGCTTGTCTGACATCCTCACCTGTACCTGTTTGCCATACTCAGTACTTACCTGCTACCTGTGTCTCACTGTTGGGATCGTCTAAGTTTTTTTTTTAGAGCCATTAACCCTTTCATTCCCCACTATTTTTGCTGCAATTGTTACCATGCAGCGGTATACGGCTGAGGAGGCATGTTCCAAATGTGGCCCTTTTGCCCCCAAACAATCTGACAAACCCATGCATGTGGGGTATCAATGTACTCAGGAGATGTTGCTGAACACATATCGGGGTGTTGTGTGACAGCAACAGCATACCAGGAGCTGTAATTTCACACTTTGAAGTACAAAGTATGTGAAAAAAACACCAAAAACAATTACTATCACAAACTTTGACAAAGGTTGGTGGTAGGATTAGTGCATGGAAAGGGTTAAACTATCAGCATCTAAAATACCCTGGGGTGTCTAGTTTTCAAAAATATATGGTTTGGTGGGGTAAATTTAATTTGCTGGCTTCAAAGATGCCCCAAATACCACATGGAGACAGAATTACCAGATTCAGAGAAAAATGGTTTTGAATTAGCAAAACGCTACTTGTACTTATTGCCCCATAACGTGTAGAAGAAAGCAAAAAAACATAAAAACATTGGGTATTTCTAAACTCGGGACAAATAGTAGAATCTATTTAGCAGGTTTTTTCAGTAGTTTTTTATGATGAATAAAAGATTTTTCAAATAAAAGTGAGAAAATGTGGGTTTTTTTTCAATTTTTCGTCATATTTTTTTATTCTTATTATAGGAAATTACACCATATGAAAAAAATTATGGTGTCTGAAGAAAGCCCTTCTTGTCCTAAAAAAAACAATATATAACTTGTGTGGGTTTAGTAAATGGGTTAAGAGAAAATTACAGCTAAACACAAACACCGCAGAAACGATAAAACAGCCATTGTCACGAAGGATACAAAAAATAGAACCAGCCTTTGTCACGAAGGGGTTAAAACTGCTTTGCATACCTGGGAACTCTCCAGGTTTGACCCGGAGATTGCCGGGTGACCCAAATCCTCCGAGTCGCGAGAGTGGGGTATTGGCACACACCGCTCCCCGCCCATCTTATTCCTTTAAATGGGGGTAAAGGCAGTGTGTATGCGCAGGTGTGTGTAAGGGCAGTGTGTGTATATGCGTGTTAATGGGCAGGTGTGTGTAAAGGCAATGTGTATGGGGAGGTTTGTGTAAGGCCAGTGTAGGTGTATATGTGTGTTTATGGGTATGTGTGTGTAAAGGCAGTGTGTAAGGGAAGTGTAAATAAAAAAAAACATCTGTAAAAATAAGTAGCTGGTTCAGGGCAAAAACCTATATATCCTTTAACATAGTTTCCATTAATTTCCCCACTACAGATGTAAGACTTACTGGCCTGTAGTTGCCCGACTCCTCCATTCACTAATTTCCAATCCCCTGGGACAACTTCCGTTACCAATAAATCCGTGAACGGTTTTGCTAGTACACCAGCAAGCTCTTTTAACAACTTGGGGTGTATCCCATCAGGCCCCATCGACTTATTTGTCTTTACCTTAGACAACTGAAGTAGAACCTCCGCCTCGATAAACTCACATGTATCAAATGACTCAGTTTTGTGATAAGCTTACTTGGAACATTCCTGAATTTACCTGGATGCTCTGGAAATCAGAACTGATTACCAGGTCTCCGGGTCAGTGTGTTTAATCTCAGGGTGGGGGAGCTGTGTTTGGCACACGTTCCAGCACATTTCAATTCGTTTTGGGGACTATGCATGACTAGTTCCTCCTCCACACAACCTTCTAGACACCTATAAGAGGCAGGAGATGTAGAGCTCCGGTGCCAGCCTTTGAGAGATCCCAGATATGATCATAACTGATAAGTACATGTTAAAATGAAATTTATTATTTAAAAAATGTGACACAGGAAAGGTTGTAAAAGGTCTTTCATTATATTGAGACTTGGCCACATGCCTTAGGCTTTCAGTGATAAAATTACTAAATAACTCACACAACTTATTATTGAAACAACTCAAAAATACAGTGTACTATATGTTATTTAAATGAAAATACAAAATAGATTTTTGAAAATATTTGAATTTTTCAAAACTATTCAATATATTCAATTATGTTAAAGCCTAGTTCCCTTTACTATGATCTTATACTATCTTTACAATGTGTTCTTCCTATCTGTCAGCAGATTACATATCATGAAGCACTGTTATCTGCTATATGGGTTTGTACTTTAACAGCGTGAAGGTCAGCACATGTGACTAGGGCAGATGTTCAAAATACAGGCAAAAATCCAGATGTGGCATATCTCTTTCATCTCTCTTTAGATATGGTCTTGACCGAACTTTTTGCATGTTTCATAGATCTTTGAATCGTGAAACAGACTTTGTGATATACGACTTTTCTCTTTTTATAATGGACTAAATAAGCTGCTAAATGTTCATAAAAAGGGAAGGTGTACTAAATATTAAGATAAACTTAATGTGACTAAAACACACCAGATTTTAAAGAAACAAATATTAAAACAAAGATCATCATTATTTTTTTACTAAGCTTTTGATACATTTAAAGCATTACGAGAAAGATCGTGTTACTGGTCTGTTACTCAAGGATCTAAACTTGATCTGATCTTGGGATCAATAATTTTTAATATTTTATATTACAAAAGGTATTTTAGTAAGGTATGCCTGTTTGTCTTATACAAAGGCCTGCAACTGGGTAGACATTCCTAGTGGGACAAGATGAATGGCAAGTAAACTAGAAGAGAGAAGGAGAGCAAGGGAGCAAGTTTTTCTGAGGACTTTTTTTTTAGTGCTTATAACTGCTTTTCTTGGCTTCTGGTAATCATTTTGCTTCTGATGAAGACAATGTCTATGTTCATGAAACTATGTCGGGGCTGTAACTTTTTTTTCACTTCCAGGAATTTCATACGTATTCCTGGGATTGTCCAGCAGTGTGCATAGTTCATCCTTGATTTTGCTGACATCAGGGAACCCATCATTGACCCTTTATTTCACAGTGCCACAGACAGACAATGTAGAAATCCCATTCCCTGTTCCTTACAATAAATCGCTAGTTTGTGGTGGAAACCGTTTAGTTAGTTTGTGATTCATTCTCATCAGGGAGAGTTTCAGCTTTACTTTGGTGCATTTATTTATTTATTTTTTTAATTTTGAATATTGCTTTGCAATTTCTACTGATAATTATTTTTTCTAGTAAAAGGTTTTAAGGAGTTAAGGATTAAATGTTATGTTTTAATACTTTTTGTATCTTTTTAAAATACCCCTGATTTTCATTTTATTTGTTAGAGCTAATGCAAAAAACATCACAAAAAGCAAGCAGGGTGTGCTGTGTTGCAAAGCAATAAGTATTAGGTATTAGTATTTGCCGATCTTTGGCCAGACCTCACCAAGACTATTGTGAAGAGTTCTGGTCTCTAACATCCACCAGATCCGTGATGTTGTCATGGAGGAGTGGAAGAAGACTCCAGTGGCAACTTGTGAAGCTCTGGTGAACTCCATGCTCAAGAGGGTTAAGGCAGTGCTGGAAAATAATGGTGGCCACACAAAATATTGGCACTTTGGGCCCAATTTGGACATTTCCAGTAGGGGTGTACTCACTTTTGTTGCCAAGGTTTAGTCATTAATGGCTGTGTGTTGAGTTATTTTGAGGGGACAGTAAATTTACATTGTTATACAGGCTGTACATTCACTACTTTATATTGTAGCAGAGTGTCATTTCTTCAGTGTTGTCACATGAAAATATTTACAAAAATGTGAGGGGTGTGCTCACTTTTGTAAGATACTGTATATTGAAAGTATAATTAGCCACAAAGACTAAGAGCATCGCCCTCAAATATAGATTGAGCATTTGCAAGATGATGGAAGGTGCTTGAAATTGGTCAAAACATATTCTGAAATGGGCAGAACTTCAAAACAAGAGGTCATCGCTATGAAGTCCCCCATTACCTCATACATATCCTTAAAATGACACTTACTCAGTGAATCTCTTTACATTTAATCATATCCATTTGTATACCAACACATGCAATCAAGGCTGTAGCAAACGGGGGCTACTTGGTCTAAAGCCTGAAATCTCAACATCAAAGCACTGAATGAAGACTCTAGGGGTACATTTCTTTTGGCGCTATGGGCTGGCTGGGGAGATCATGATTTCTCTCTAAAAAGCCCCAAATTAATGCAGAGCACTGAGTTATGATGCCATATCGTGGCACTCGGCACCAGTGGGGTACAATGGGGGGGATCTACCCTTGGTGCCCCCCACAATCCCCCCTGTCTGACCTGGTCCGAGCTGGTCCAGCCCTTTGTGAACAATTAATTTATGGCCCAGGGAGGCAGGAACAAAGCATGGTCACATAAAGCAACATATTGTATATATGTGTGTGAAAATGTATATGTATGCGTAAGGGCAGGGGAGGGCTTACAGTCTATGGCCTGGGGGGCAAGTTCAGTCAAGTGGCCCATTGGGCTACCGAATCAGACCACCATCCACGCCCATCTTTTCCTGATTTTCTAACGCATATTGATTTGATGGGATTGGGATTATATCAGTACACTAAAAAAAGTCGTCATACACATCGGGATGCCTGAAGCCACAATTTAGTGCCACTAATCCTTTTTTTAAGAAGTAATTTATTTTATTGGAAAATAGAACAGAAAAACAAGGCAGGATTTCCAAGGCAGCCATGGCCAGAGACAAAACGTTGACATGACATAAATACATCAGATCAGGTAACAAAGATGGCGAGCGAGCATGTGCCACATGACACAAACGGGCTCAGCTTGGCCTGTAACAAGCACATATTAATGAAATACGAAATACAGTAACATGGCGTGCATAAAGCTAGACTGAGACGAGAAGGCCAGTAGTATGCCAGTCGCATCTGGAACCTACACAGATCGTAGCATGATAACGGAAATCCGCTAACGCCGAAAAGAGAAAAAAGAGAAAAAAAAGATAGAGAAAGAGAAGGAAAAAAGGAGTGGGAGTGAAGAAGGAGGGGGAGGGAAGGGGATAGATAGTTTAATTTATTCCTAAAGTAAGTAAAGTGCCAGGAAACAGATGACCAAACACACACACAGGACAGGCTCTGCCACACCGACACCCAAACACACACACAGGACAGGCTCTGCCACACCGACACCCAAACACACACACCAGGACAGGCTTTGCTACACCGACACCCAAACACACACGCACCAGAACAGGCTCTGCCAGCCACTGGATGGGCTAAACTACAACCAAAAAAAAAAAAAAGTGTATTTATCCCCCAGCCTGCCCCTCGCTTTACTATTGATTTATGTAATGGGCTTTAGCTTCCCCCCTTGTGTATTGATTCCGCCAGCAGTATGGGGGATGTATATAGTATATAGTTCATTCCTTCTATACATCCATACTGCAGGGCAGCATTTTATGTGGGATGGTCAGCTGAATGTAAAAGTTATATGTGTCCTGGAAATCATGGCCAATGTGGTCACGCTAATGCCCCACACCCTTGTGTATAGCCCCACATTGTATATTTATCCCACCACCCAGCCGACCCCCCCTTTAGTATTGATTTATGTGATGCCCCCAGCCAACACCCACTTGTGAATTAATGGCCCCAGCCAGCACGACCTTGTGAATTAATGCCTCCCCCCTTAGCACCCTGATTGCATTCACAAGATCTGTCCAACACTCAGATTGGAAGCATAGGACTTGCCATCTTTGTCCCCAAACAACCTGCCAGGGGTATCCTCAAACAGCCTCCAAATGCAATGCATTCCCCCCACTTAGACATCCATACAATCACACTCATTTACTCATTCACAAATATTAATTCACTCATTCATATATTAGTTTCCTCATTCCAAATACTCCATCCCCCCCCACCCCCTTAGCTGAACTTCAGATCTCGGTGTTGCCCCCAGACTTCCGCAGGGGCCACTGCTTTCCTTTGCGTTGCTCGCACTCTGTGCGAACAACTTCTCTTGTACAGCCTGGGGAAGCAGGAATAGAACAGAGTCATGTGACGTGACATAAAGTCACGTGACTCCGTTGAGTTCCTGCTTGTCCTGGACAGAACAAGAGATGTTGCTCGTACCCTCACAGGTGAGTGGTAGTGCCCCTGTGGAAGTGATCGCAGGGGTTGCGACCCCGTGATCACCGTTGCTGCTGGCTTTTGTCCCGCATTAAAGTGCATCGGCCACTTTAGTGCATGGCCGTTTTATTTACATTAAGGGCAATTGCCCCCCGGGCCCCTGACCCAGCCCGCCCTTAAGTAAGGGTGTGTATGTGTGTGTGACCATGGGTGTGTATGTGTAAGCAAGTGTTAGTTAGCAAGAGTGCATATGTATTGGCATGAATGTGTAAGTCTGTACAAGTGTGAGAGTGTGTGTAAAAATCTGTGCCACTGTGTGTGTAAGTTACTGAGGGAGAGACAAGGGAAAGTTGGGGCAATGCCAAATATAATGAATAATATGAGAGATAGGGAGAAAGGAGAGATAATGAGATGGAGAAGATATGGAGACAAAAAAGGAGAGCTAAACAGAAAGAAAACGGTCTGAGATAAAAAGGAGGAGAGATATAATGAGAAATGAGAAGGGTGATAAGAAGTGGGAGAGTTAATGAGAAGTTGGGAAGATAGAGAGAAAAGGGAGATATTAAGTTAAATCAGAGGAGCAATAAGGAGAAATGGAAGAGATGCAATATATAAAAAAGAGGAGGTCTAATGAGAAAGGGGGATCAACGGAAGAGGGGAAAGGTAAAAGAGAAAAGGCAGAGGTAAAAAAACAAATGGAAACATCACAAAAAATGTAAAGCGACTACTCATATTTCATATGCATTAGAGTGCACATGAAGCCTGTAGTGGAAGATGTAATTATTTTACACATATTTTCTACTGTTTTTATACAATTATTAACATTTAGGGCTATAGAATACTATCATACCCACCAAACATTCTGAAGTCCTAGACAAGATTCACATCAGGAGAGAGACAGAGCAGTCCGCCCTTCATTAAAAGGTGCATCTGCACTGGATCACAGACCAGTTAGACCACTTATACCTGAAATACAGGAAATATTGCTTAGCTTTGGTCAGAACCTTGATGTCTATAATAAAAGGCACAAAGCAGTAGCAAAAATAAAGATACATATACAAAGACACTTATTTCCAATTATAAATATACATTGACTTAAAGCGAACATGTTTTTTTTTAGTTTGGTGGTATATAGCACCAATAGGGTATTAGGTTACAAGCATCACCCATAAACCAACTTGTTCACCAGAGACTGTTGTAAAAAAGTCTGATTCTATATGACTTCTGATCCTTCTATAGTAGCTGAGAATTTCCCAAGAAATGCAGAGACCTAAAAATGCTAAATCATTAGAAAAGTTATTTGTTTTCACTTTCATTGTTCTCCAACGCTCTATTTCCTTCTCCCTCTCTCTAGGGGGAGCTTGGGCTTACGGGATGGCTGTTATATTGCTTGTTTGAGATGTCTCTTTTGAACTACACGTTGGTTAGCTCTGTGGTATTTATACTGAATGGAGAGCTGGTTATGAAGACAGACCAGTGTTTCTGGGTAGCCATAGGAAGAAACAGACCTTGCATGCTCTCCAGAATCACTAACTGCTTGTAGTTTGGGGGGGAAAATGCAATGCAACCAGGACCTGGATTTTTATCTGAGCTTAATTCTATGCATTATTGCAGTATTATTTTTAATTAATCAAATCACTTTTCCTGCTCCTTATGGGAAACACGTGGAGAGTGAAAAGAAAAGTGCCCATATCATGGTGCCAGCCAAGTATGGCTGGTTTATCCAGGAGTTACCCTCATTCTTGGTGCCACTGCTGGTTATACTATACAGACAGCAATGCAGCTCCTTGGGCTGCAAGCTGCTCCTTTTCATGTTCTGTGGACACTATTTTCACAGGTAAGTTCTAACTTAGTTATACTTAATACCTTGTAATTATGTATTGATTTCTTTTCTGGTAGTGCTACTAATAACTAATACATTTTTGTGTAGAGAAACTATGATTATAATATATATTATATATTATTACGAATTACTTAATACACTATATTATATCTTTCAAAAAAGCAAGTGAGTTTATTAAGTAGTTCATTCAGTAAAACAAGATTATTTCAGTGTAAGCCTGTAGCTTTTAATAGCATGCTTCTGTATTCTTCTTTCACAATCATTTGCATGAGTCCCTGGTCTTTTCAAAATGATCTTTAAACTTCTGTTTCTCAATTTTTCAACTATATTGCTTTGTTATTGATGAACTTATTCTTGGGTGTATTTTTTATTTTGAAAAAGTGTTTTCAGTCTACAAAAGAACTATGTTTTACAGTGTCAGACTGCAAGCTAAGGGAACAGGGTGTGTTTTGTTTGAAACCAGGAAAGAAATAAACTGTATCAAAATATACAATTTACATGGTAACAAAGAATTTGTTCACACTGGTTGGGGTACAAAGTTTTAGTTTCACACCATTGCTGCAAGCACTAGTAGGGTCATATATTAATTATAACAACAATAGTTATTTTCATGAACTTATTATGGACTAGCTACTGTGTGCATGGTATCTACTAATTGAAACTAGCATCTACTTGTTAATTCTCCTGAATCCTGAGCTCCCCTAATATTAATGGGCTTTGTGCATTGAGTGGTAAAGTTGGACTGCATGGAAGTTTTCAGATCAATCTGAGATACATAACTTAAACACTGATTATTATTCTTCTGGCACCACATAAACACAATATAACTTGGTACTGATCAAAGTTAGAATACATTTGAAAGTCCCCTGTTTCTCAATCTCTGACTAACAGATATGAAATTACCCTTCATATCTCACTGGTTTGATGCTCCTTTTCAGAAGATATGCTAATTTACAAGCTTTTTAACTCTTGGTGACGGCCGCTGGGCGCATGCTATTGGCTGCGCTGATGACTCACTGGTCCTTTAAGCCAGTAGGAAGTCACTTGGATAAGATGCTTTGCTAATATTTGTATATTTGCAACACATCTTCTCCTTGAAGCATGGTGCATTTTTCATACTTAAAAAGGAATAATATTAAATGTTTTCTTTCATTGCTTGTTTTCTTTCACTTGTTTTAGGTAAATATCACAAATAGGTAAAATAACACAGGTAATGTTTTCCAAGTATACAAAAAACTATACAGGCAAAAAGTATTCCCTTCATTCTTTTGGGCAAGTGTGCCAAAAAATACACAGAACCACAAAATTATACTATTTAAGGGCAGATAAGAACCAGTCATCCCACCTAGTCTGTCCATTTTTCCTGACACAAACTGAGGGAGCGCACAACCTAAAAATGCATACACATTCAGATTCCTGAGTTGCTACTAGAATAATAATGACCAATAAGTACACAAACCAAAGCAAGAATTGCTTGGACTTTAGCCTCATCTTCAGGATAATTGTATGCCTATCCAATGCATGTTCCCTCACTGTTTTAGACTCTACCACTTAAGCTGGGAGGCCGCTTCACTTATCTAGCAGCTTTTCACAGACAACAATTGTTTATTTATAAGAGTTTACCTAACATGAAAATGTACAGTACAATAAATTGCTATTCTACTAACAATAATAAGTTATAACAATCGTACTGTTACAAAACAGAAACAACGGGCATTTAAAACAAAACATTATACCGTATTTACCATTATTGTCCGTTGCCATTTGTGACTCTGAAGGGGAACTGATGAGTTCCACGGTATGGGTGGCAGTTGTAAGGCTGTCCTGTTGTCCTGCCCGACTTGGCATTCAGACAGACATTTTCTTGAAAGAAGAACTTATGTGGGATCTTTTATTAGTCAGAGTCTTTCCTCATAATTTCACCTTAAGTATAGTGTCACAGCTGCAAGCTTGTTGAGAATATAGGCTACTGGTCTTTCTTGTGCTTGTTCCTGCCTGATCCTACCCTATTGCTGCTCAATTTACAGTATATTAGACTTGTGCATTCGGGTTTGTACGAATTGCAAATTTGGCAAATCATACGAAGCCACAAAAACAAGGCCAGACCCCATGACGCAGAGAAAAGCGAAGCAAAGAGCCTTAAAATTCAAGGGCCCTTATACTCACATTCTCTAATTGTTTCCCTACCTTCTCTGCCAACCACTTCCATTTCTGACAACCACTTCCATTCTTCTTGTTCTTCATCTTCTATCATCTCTCTTCGTCCACATCGCCGCGGACATAACCTGGCACAAACTTTGGATGGTGGCTCTTCCAGTGACGTCCTCTCGTCTGATCTTCCACCCAAGTGCAAACTGCAGAGAGGGTCTGTAGCATGGTACCAGGGGATGATCCAGAAGAGAAGTCAAAGTCCACACCAAATAGGTCGAAATCCAGGTGATCAAAATCAAATGCAGTACAAAGGGGTAAAGCTAGTTCAGAGTCAAAGTCCACACCAAGGGTCAAATAACGAGCATAAACATCAAAAGCCTCTGAATGCAAGTAAGGCCAGAAACAAATGCACCAGCAAGGGCTTTGGAGCATTCCCAGGATGATATAGGTCCACGATCACCTAACAAGCCTCAAGTGAGGCCGGAGCAAGCATGCAGTCAAATAGACGCACATGTGGCATAGGCAGGCCTGAGGCCAATATTAGTAGGGAGGCAGAGACCAACAACCTTAAAGCCACTTGCTGTCCTAGTGGTTAGGTATAGTACGTACCAAAAGCAGGATTGCTCGTTTAATCCCGAGTGGGGCCTGACATAGATAGAGGCAGGGCCGGCCGAAGACTTAACGCCGCCTGGGGCGAAGTTTAAAATGCCGTTTTAAACTTCGCTGACGCAATTATTCCCCCCCCCCGGTACCTACCTTTAAAGAGTCCTGCCGGCCAGTCTCCCTGCTCTGCCACGGTGCCGGTTTGTAATGCTGAGCGCTGGAAATTGACGCCACTTCCGGCGCTCATCATTACAAGCCGGCACCGAGACTGAACAGGGAGACTCGCCGCAGAGGAGAGAGAGAGGGGCGCCGGGCGGGTATGCGAAAACTACTCGGCGCCCCTCTCTCTCTCCTCCGCTTCAAAACAAACAACCAAAAAAAAAACGCTTGGGGCGGCAAAGTGCCGCCCCTTCTAAAGTGCCGCCTGGGGCAATTGCCCCAGTCGGCTCCATTGTAGGGCCGGCCCTGGATAGAGGTGGGCGGCAACCTCCATAAATCACTGTATATAAATATATATATATATATAAAGGTCAGATAGGGGTCAAAGCACCAAGATACATGTTGGTTTCAGAAGAAAACCTAGATAATAATTATCATTTTGGGGTATTTGCTAAGGAAATAAAAGGTGAACTTGGCCTTTCTGACAGGGAAAACATTCATGTGTCTGACATTACAGGTCACAAAAAGGCTCATTCTTGGGTTTCCATGAGTTATTTTTATTCACACACAGCAAGTGTTTTCTGTGTTGGAATCCAGAGATGAATTTCAATTGACCTATATGTGCTAAACTCGGGTTTTAAGAAAGGTTTAACTGCTTGTTTGGTTTAAATTCAAGGCAGTTGGAGTACACAACTTTGAGTGAAGGATTAGGAACATGCAAGAAAAATGTGGGCTCTTGTTATTAAGAAAGCAGGTAACTTAATTGAGTGCAGCAATGTTTCCTAAATAAGAAATTCATGTTTCTCCAATATGCTTTCTATCCCTTCTCGTCTTCAGGTCTTGATATTTCTATATCATCTTTGTTGTTATCATTACTAGAACTAATTAACTAATTACCCTATCCATTTTTTTTAAACAAGGCACTTAGTATGTAGGTAATAATTATTTAATTTTGCTTATTTAAATGTTTAATGGCAGTACTCACCTACTCATGATACTCTGGCACTCTTCAAAATTGTCCTTGTGACTTGGAATCCTCATGGAGACTGAACCACTGCATCGACTGCAGTGACTGAAGTCGCTTATTGCTGAAAATGTGACTTTATTTTCAGCAATAAGCAGCTTCATGGGCGCAGTGTTTGATGCCAGCGAAGGATTTAAAGCCTTGTTTAGCCTGATATCCAACTGGGCGACGTTGAAGAACTGTGAAGACAGGATTTACTGCAGATTGTGCATGTGGAGGGAACAGGAACTAAGGACAACCATGTAAAATTTCAGGCAAGTGTTACAGCTGAGGAATGTGTATTTGAAAACAAATACTGCAGAACCAGGATCGATAGTATTTTTACATTTTATTGAAAATAAATGGAGTTCAGACAGAAGTAATCAAACTCGCTTAAAAAAAAAAAATATATATATATATATATATATATATATATATAATAACCTTCTACGTGAATTATTGCACCGATATAGTGAGGAAAACGAGAAAACCAAATTCAAATTACCGTATTGGCTCGGATATAGGCCGCACCCTAAATGTTTGGTGCTTTTTTAAAGAAAAAGTTTTTTTAATAGACATGCTGCCATTCTCCCCCCCCCCGAGATATGCTGCCACTCTGTCCTCCCCCCCGAGATATGCTGCCACTCTGTCCCCCCCCCCGAGATATGCTGCCACTGTCCTCCTCCCCCCGAGATATGCTGCCACTGTCCTCCTCCTCCTCCCCCCCGAGATATGCTGCCACTCGCCCCCCCCCGACTTACTAGAGCAGACTCCCAGGTGTCTTGCGGGGCCGGCGGGGGACATCTACGCAATACGCATATACAACTTCCGGTGCCGGGACTCAGCGGATGTGCCGGCACCGGAAGTTGTATATGCGTATTGCGTAGTTGTCCCCCGCCGGCCCCGCAAGACACCCGGGAGTCTGCTCTGGTAAGTCTTGGGGGCAGAGGTAAAATGCATCGTGCGGACGTTCACCGGCTGCGGCGATGCGCGTAAACAACCTCCGCTGCCGGCACATCTGCACAATGTGCTTTAACAATCTCCCTTGCCGGGACTCCCCCCGTGGGAATTCCCGGCAAGGGAGATTGTTAAAGCACATCGTGCAGACGTGCCGGCAGCGGAGGCTGTTTACGCTCATCGCTGCTGCCGGTGAACGTCTGCACGATACGCTTAGACAACCTCCCGTGCCGGCACCCCCCCGTGGAAAGTGCTGGCAGGGGAGGCTGTCTGAGCGTATCAGAGAGTAGGATGCAGGTCCCCTGCACCGCTGCGGGGGATCTGTATCCTAACCCCGCTGCCTGCCCGGCGCCCGGAACTTCATGTCCCGGGCGTCGGGCGCTAGACCCCGAATATAGGCCGCACCCCTACTTTAAAGACTTAAAGTGGGGGGAAAAAAGTGCGGCCTATATTCGAGCCGATACGGTATTAACTAGTGTCAGCAGGCAGAAGCAATCAAACAGTGCTTTAGTGTGTAGAGAATTAATATAGTCAAATATAAACAGCCATGGATATAAATATTTGTGCAAGTAACATCAAGTGTTACAGAGCTGTTTCAGGATACAATAACCAATGTTATTGAAATGTGCGGCAATATAGTTTGTTAGTAAAACTAAGAGAAAGTCCAAGAAATATAGACCAGAGGTGTCGCTAGAAAAAACCCTAGATTCATATAAATTACTATCTAGGAGCAGGGGGTAACCTGAAATAAAAAACAAAAGTGCATAATGCTCTCCGTATAAAAAACTATTTATTCGTTAAAACAAGATTAAGAACACTCATAAATTAGCAGAGAAACAGGGCGCCTTATCGAGGAACAAGTCCCCACACAGTAGTCTCTGGATCTGCTTAAGCTCACACAGAGTGCCGGCTCATCCGGGAGTTAAGGCAGGATCCCAAGTGTTGATTTAGTCTCTCTGTGGGGAGGTGAACGCTGACTCTGCAGCGCAAATCTGGTTCAGCTCGATCAGCCTGGTTCACGCTGTGTGTGATAGTCCGCCTTGCACGTTTCGTAGAGGAAACTCTACTTCATCAGAGGCCTCTCCATGACATACTGCAAGCCCAAGCAAGAGACTGTACCACCAGTATTAACATTAAAAGGCATTAATATCTTTTTAAAAAACAGAAAACATCTTACCAATTAAGGCCGCTGTCTCTTCCACTTGAGAAGGGGGGAAGCAATGTTCTCCATTCCATAAAAGTTAAGCTAGTAATTTCTTTTAGGTTGAGAAATACATGTATGTGTTGGTGTGGTGGAGAAGCATCTCCATGACATTCAGACTGAGTGGGGACTTGGTTAGTTTATCAATTATTTGCCCATAATGGGCAATTAATTGGACAACCCCACCAAACACATGAAAGAAGCAACATCCACTCAACACTTCTGACATCTGTATCAGGGAACCTTGGAATAAAATTTGCAAAACCATAAAAAGAGTTTTTATTTTGCAGTTTTATTTCTATGGGAAAGCATTATGTTCAATATTTTCCCCATATGCCAATAAATCAGATTAAGAATACCATAGTTGCCAACAGTCCCAAATTTCTTTGCGGTCTTGTCCCATCACATTTGATGCTGTCCCGGCATAAACATACTGGTACAGAAGGTGCTGCACCATGCATCTCAGCCTACTTTAGTCCCTGTACCTTTCTGTGCCAGGACACCAGTAGCTAAAGTTGGCAAGCATGGAATACATGTGTATTGGCGTCATATCATAGTATAATGATATGCCATGTTGTTCCATATTTAATTGTTGAAGCTAAGTCCATTTTTTGTCGGGAGTTTTGTTTTCTGGAAACCATACCATAGTAAAGGCAATTCATCATGTCTTTGATAATGAAGCATAACCTTAAAAACTTTGCTTCCAGCATTTGTTCCTGTTTCACATGAGTGACTTTTACCACAGTGGCGGTACCTTAAAAAGCATTTAAGCTTATCATTTCAATTCAGTTCATAAGATCAAAGGTACGAGGTAAGGTTTACATACAGAATTAGACACACCATGGTATTCTGTTGTATTATTCTATAAAGGTTGCCGTCAGCAAAGAGTAAAAACCTTGACCTTCCTTGATAAAATGCTTCAGCTTTGTAAGTGGACAATGAACTTTGGTAAAGTCCAATTTTTATTAGCATGCTGCATTTAGACGCTTTTAACCTGTTGTGAGGGAAATCATATTACTAATGTTACATTCAAAGGTCTTGTGATCTTATGTTTACTACAACATTATGCCAGTGCCAGTAACATAACAAGGCATTTTTGTACAAGGCCAGTTCTGTTAAAAACAATTGATTTTGTGGTTTTTAGTTCAGTGTGGCCCTCAATTGTTCCAAGGAATGTGAAAGAAGGGGTGGCTCTTTAGAAAAGTGTATGAATCATCGCAAGGTGAAGGTTCTTTATCTAGCAAAATTGATTTTTGATTATGACTCCGGACCTGCAAACACAAAACATTTAAGAATATTTTTTTGATAGTAGATAGCATTTGTTCGCTGATCTTTTTGAAATAAAAATCTTATACTTTCTTAAGAAAGCTACACTGAAATTATACTGAATTTTAAGTGTCATCAAACAGGTCAAAGTTTCCATTAGGACCAGTATTATTGGTTAATATACCTGGTGAATCACTACATAGAATCTTCATGGTGAGCTATTAAAGAGTTACCATATTTGCTCGATTATAAGACGAGGTTTTTTCCAGAGCAAATGCTCTGAAAAATACCCCTCGTCTTATAATCGAGGTCGTCTTATAATCAGACCTCAACTAGGTCTGACTATGAGACTAAGATCCAGATCCTGCATCGCTGTAGGGGACCTGGATCCTCCTGTGCACAGTGGCATATAGGGGGATAAGGCATTTCTGGGTCAGACTGGCAAGCCAGGGGCCAGATGTGCATAACTGGGGGGGCAGGTTGAAAAAAAAAAGGAAATAAAAACAAAATATTTTTCTCAATCATAGCTTTTATTAAAAAAAAATGTTCACATAGTTTACGTGAATTAACATTTACTGGTAAAACTTTTTTCCTATAGGGTCATTTTATATTCAGGCTTTTTCTTTTTTTCCTAAATTAATATTCAGATTTGGGGGGTCGTCTTAAAATCGAGCAAATACGGTAATATTTTAAGACTCTCTGGGTCAGCTTATTTAGAAAGTTCCCTGGTATAGAGGTCACTGATCTCCGTAACAAACCCATTAACACTAGTCTATGGAGGGCTGTGCCGAGTAGGTGAGGAAGTGATGAAGATAAATACGGCAATGACTGGAACTACAACTCTCCTACAAACCCCCCCGCTATAATGAAAACAACCCACTACATTTTTGAAGTCATGCTGTGTTGTACTGGGCTACTGATAATTATTCCAGTTTTGCAAATGCTTGTTCCGATATTCAGAACATTTCAGGTACCCTTGTTTAATCAGTGAAACTAACACTGAGGCCAAATTGACATAAACTAACCTTTTCTTTTAATATATCATCACATGAATCCTAGTTACCAAAGGTCGTCCAGTGACAGATTTGAGTTTTATTTTTAAAATATATGTGTTCACTGGCTCTGTGAACCCTGTCTGTTTCTAAACAGCAGGAAGATTCATCCAATATCAATAGAATAAAGGAAAAGCTATATCAGAGGGGGTAAAACCAGAGATCTCTTCAAATTGCAGCCTGCAAAACATGGAATGCAAGAATATGTTTCAAAGGAAACAGCCCCACCAACAAAGAATGCATGTTATACATCTACAAAAATAGATTTGCAAATTAACCCTTAAAAGGTATTTTCTAAAAAAATATTCTAGAAGAAGGAAACATTGTTTGATCCTCTTCTGATTTTGTACGTTTGCCCACTGACAAAGACAGGACCAGTCTATAATTTTAATGGTAGGTTTATTTGAACAGTGAGAGGCAGAATAACAACAAAAAAATCCAGAATAACGCATTTCAAATAAGTTATAAACTGATTTGCATTTTACTCAGTGAAATAAGTATTTAGGGTAAATCAAAGGTTTTTATTTGCATTTTTGGTATTTCAAAGAGGGGAACAGAAGAAAAAAGAGGGAGGGGGGACAAGGCAAAAATACACAATACCTAGAAGGCATCTCCATACAGTGCATACAACTGATAGCAGTAGTAGTAATGCCGAGCAACTGGTAGCTTGAGCGCGCAACGCGGTGCGCTTCCCAATCCAACGATATAAACACAACGCAATGAGAAAGCGGCCTGAGAGGACACGGCGGAGCAGGGGTAGTAGAGAACACTGGTCGATAGGAATGCGCCGCAGAACCTGGCCATGAGTGGAGTCCTAGTGCACAGGAGGCACCAGACACACGAAGGAAAGGACAAAGGACGCTGAGGGGAGGATGGCGGAGGGAGGATGACGGGGAAAAGGGGGAGGGAAAGAGAAGAAGAAGGAAGGAGAGGGAAATAAAAAAAAAAAAAAAAGGAAGGGGAAGGGGAGGCGATGGGCAAAAAAACACAGAAAAGAGAGGAGATAGGAGTGCTCAAGGGAGGGGGGAGTCTAAGCCAAGAGGGGGCGGATAAGAGGACCAGACACGAAATCCAGCCAATAGAATCAGGTGGACCTGTATCGCTCAGTCGCCCCAGTTGCCAATAGATGCAATTCCTCAAAAATTCGTATCCGCTCTACGCGGAGGATCCATTCCTGGAAAGAAGGTGGAGCAGGACTACCCCAATGCAGGGGGACAAGTGCCTTTGCTGCAGTCAGGAGGTGACGTATCACAGACTTCCGGAACCAACTCTCAGAGTAAGGCATATGGAAAAGGAGAAAGAATTCCGGGGTGAACGGGATGGACCTGTCCGTAAAGTGCTGTATCTGCGAGTGGATAGAGGTCCAGTACGGGGTAATGCGCGGGCAGTGCCACCACAAATGAAGGAGAGAGCCTGGGGTGGCATCGCATCTCCAACACCTGTCAGGGACATCAGGACGGTAAGTGGAAGTCATGCTCAGGGGGCCTGTACCAACGGGCTAACAGTTTATAGGACATTTCCCGGTCCCCATTACTTCTAGAACAGCCATGTGTGAGGAGGCACATTTTCTCCCATTGGTCAGCTGAGAAGGTGGTCTGAAGCTTCGACTCCCAGCCCCCCATGAACGAAGGCGGGAGTGTATGAAAGGCCTCAAGAAGGAGGCCATACAACCTGGAAATGCCATGCGGTGGGAGTGAAGAAGCCAGACAGAGGTCCTCAAATCGTTTGCAGCTTCTCAACATAGTATGCTTCCGAGGCTGGGACCGGAAAAAGCTGCACAGCTGATCATAGCGGAACCTATCCATTAGGGAAGGAGGCGAGAGAAAAGCCAGTTGAGTTAGAGGCTTAAGACCGCCCACGGACAAGAAAGAGCAGATCGTCGAACCCTCAGTAGAGCCGGAAGACGGGAAGAGGTCGCCGCCCATCCCGGGGAGAAAATCAGGGTTGTCCCTAATTGGGGTCAGCGGAGAGTGGACAGAAGAGAGCTGTGTCTTCCAAACGTCGAGGGTGGCACGGATGAGAGGATGAGGCAGGGATAACCGACGAGCTTTTGGAATCG
This sequence comes from Spea bombifrons, assembly GCF_027358695.1. NCBI lineage: Eukaryota > Metazoa > Chordata > Amphibia > Anura > Pelobatidae > Spea > Spea bombifrons. Next base: position 36,996,067 of record NC_071089.1, read on the forward strand.
AGAGCCAGGGTAAGCCCTTCACGGGGAGGCCAAGCAAGGCCGCCTCGACAGAAACCCACTGCTTATGGGCAGGGCTGTCGGACCACTCCAAGACCCGGAGCAGGTGGCAAGCCCTGTAGTAAGAGTGGGGGCAGGGCAGAGCGAGGCCACCCGCAGCTTTAGGGAGAATCAGGGTGGCAAAGCGAACACAGGGGTTCCACGAACCCCACACAAATCGCAGGAAGACAGTCCGTAGCGTATCAAAAAAGGAGGGAGGTATCGCAGTGGGAAGGGTCTGGAAGAGATACAGAAGACGGGGCATAATGGTCATTTTGATCGTGTTGATCCGGCCAGTCCAGGAGATCGCCAATTTCTTCCATAAGAGCAAATCCGCCTGGAGAGTCGCCAGTAAAGGCGAAAAGTTTTAATGGAAAAGCTGGGAGAAGAAATAAGTATTTAATACCCTATCAATCAGCAAGGTGTCTGGTTCCCAGGTGTCTTTTATATAGGTAGCAAAATGGGATTAGGAGCATTCTCTTAAAGGGAGTGCTTCTAATCTCAGTTTGTTACCTGTAAAAACAGAAGCAATCAATCAGATTCCAAACTCTCCACCATGGCCAAGACCAAAGGCTGGAACGGGCTACAAGACCATCGCCAAGCATCTTGGTGAGAAGGTGACAAGTGCTGGTATGATTATTCGCAAATCAAAAAGAAACACCAGATAACTGTCAATCTCCCTTGGTATGGGGCTCCATGCAAGATCTCACCTCATGGAGTTTCAGTGATCATGAGAACGGTGAGGAATCAGCCCAGAACTACACGGGAGGATCTTGCCAATGATCTAAAGGCAGCTGGGACCATAGTCACCAAGAAAACAATTGATAAAACACTATGCCGTGAAGGACTGAAATACTACAGCGCCCGCAAGGTCCCCCTGCTCAAGAAAGCCTGTCTGAAGTTTGCTAGTGAACATCTGAATGATTCAGAGGAGAACTGGGTGAAAGTGTTGTGGTCAGATGAGACCAAAATCGAGGTATCGCCGTGTTTGGAGGAGGAGGAATGCTGCCTATGACCCCAAGAACACCATCCCCACCGTCAAACATGGAGGTGGAAACATTATGCTTTGGGGGTGTTTTTCTGCTACGGGGACAGGACAACTTCAATGCATCAAAGGGACGATGGATGGGGCCATGTACCTTCAAATCTTGGGTGATAAACTCCTTCACTCAGCCAGGGCATTGGAAATGGGTCGTGGGTGGGTATTCCAGCATGACAATGACCCAAAACACATGGCCAAGGCAACAAAGGAGTGGCTCAAGAAGAAGCACATTAAGGTCCTGGAGTGGCCTAGCCAGTCTCCAGACCTTAATCCCATAGAAAATCTGTGGTAGGTAGCTGAAGGTTCTTTGCCAAATATCAGCCTCGAAACCTTAATAACTAGGAGAGGATCTGCGAGGAGGAGTGGGACAAAATCCCTCCAGAGATGTGTGCAAACCTGGTGGCCAACTACAAGAAATGTCTGACCTCTGTGATTGCCAACGAGGGTTTTTGCACCTAGTACTAAGTCATAGTAGTTTGGCAGCATTTAAGTAATATAGCTGAAGGATGGCTTTTTACTTACAGTTACCAACAGTGGTGGTTATACACACTCTGTGTTCCTATTTTTATACAAAGAATCTTCTGCTGGTTATACTTAATAAATTAATAGCCCATTAGAGCATGGGGCTTGAACACTTTTTAATAAATACTATATGCTATGCCAGTCCTTTGTTGCTCTTTTGTGTTCTAGTTCCTAATATTGTTGTCCCAGGATTTGTGGTTCATTCCTTATACAAGCTGCACAAGAAGGTATTTCTTTTTGTAACTTTCTTGGACTATTAAATCCATCTGTTTATTGGAAATTTTACTTTTACTTATATATTGGTCCCCATAGAGTTGCGCCAGGTGTCAAATCCTTTACCTTTTAATAAATCGTCACTTTGGTGATATATTAAAGAGAATAGAGGTGGTATAACCCACCACAGTGAGTGGAGCGAATAAGCAAATAAGGAGATATAGCTTACCCCTTTGGGGTTAAAGACGATCAGAATCCGGGATGTACATAAAAGATAAAAGAAACAAATAATTGTGCAACCTGTGTGCAATACATATTAATGCAATAAAAGTAATGGGCTAGAATGGGCTAGTGGAGCCAATCGAAATCGCTATGTGTGATTTGGGATCACACACCCATCTGTTGGTAAAGATCTAATCCAGAGCCCCCACCCGTGCTCTGGTGTGGATTACGCTGTGCTGACTGAGGACAGCACTTCCCCTTTAACACCAGGGTAAATATAGATAGCAGCAGGAAAAAATAATGGATCAAGTAGGGGATGAGTCTTTAAATGGTACTATGCAAAACTGAGCAATATGTGCAGAGGATGCAGTATGTGCCAGTAATGCCAAATGTGCAAAATATGCAAACTGCAGTATTTATTTTAAACACGGTATAACAAATAAAAACACATAATCCAAATGCAATACTCAAGTGAAAAATAGTACCCCCTGTGATCCTCCAATAACGCGTTTCACCTAGGGGCTTTCACCAATTTGAGAAAGCCCCAAGGTAAAACACGTTATTGTCATGCAGTTGACTGATTTGAGTTTTATTTTGAAAATCTATGTGTTCACTGGCTTTGTGAACCGTGTCTGGTGCTAAGTTGTAGGAGGATGCATCCAATATAAATAGAATCATAGAAGAGCTATATCAGAGGGGGGGGCAGGTAATTCAAGGAGATCTCTTCAAATTGCAGCCTATAAAACATGGAATATGAGAATATATTTAAAGAGAAACAGCCTCACCAATGAAGAATGCATGTTGCTTAGTACTTAGTATTTTATTATGCATTCTCCCCCCCTCCCCAAACAAAACTACTGAGCTGTTAAAGACGCTGCATCCCCAGAGCTTCATGTACTGTCCCCTCCTTTCTTGGCGGCTCAAGTGCTCCTATTAAAATAATGGGAACACTTTCCGTTCATGCTCTTGGTGGGGGGAGTCTCGGTAAAACCCCTGAAAATCTCATTTGGGTCAGTGCTGGAACTAGCTGGCAGTGATTATTCATGCATACACACTGGTAATCTCCTGCAAGACAAGGAGCTGGTAAATGGAGAGTCCAGATCTAAAGATGGGATTCTGAAGAATCCACCTGGGCTTCTGCATGCAAATAGAATGTAGGGTAAAATATGACGCTAGGATTAAAGAACATATGAAGGCTAGATTGTGTCTCTTAATTTCATGGCAAAGAAACAGTAACTGGTCTGTGCTTTAAAGGTATTTCACACCTGGCAATAGTCCCATATTTGCTGGGACAATTTAACAACCAAGCTGATTCCGCTCTCTGCTCTCCTAGGAAATATGCTGTTTATTGTGAATGCCTGCAGCTTTGCATGCACAATGTCCATACTTCTGATTCATAAAATATATTTACAAGAAGATTAGTATGTAAGGGAATATTTTGTCACTCCAAAACATATGTTTGGTATTGTCAGGGGATGTTGCAGAAATACCCTTTGTCATTGAGAGTTTAAAAGAGGAATTATTATCATCACTAGATTTATTATAAGTAACTGTATTAATTGAAACTACTGTTTGTGTGAGATACTTCATTTAAAAATTCACCGTATTGTATCTAAGGTCAGCAGCAACCTGTGGCTTGGCCATAATTCATAGTTGCCAACATTTGAAGACATTTCCAGGGACGCTTTGCAGCACAGCTATTAATTACTTGAAAATGTACCACACCCACTGTCCCAAAGCTCCGCCCATAATTAGCATAATTTAGTTCCCCCTAGTTATTATGCTGCAGATTATATCACCAAGTTCCACTTGGCTTCACATGCAAGAAGGTGCCACCCCTGCTCATCGCCCATCCGCAAGCAACTATATTAATATATTTATCTTATGTTTTCCAGTGGGTTTAGGTAGTATATAAGACAGATAAACTGCAAGTCTTCACCTGAATGTTGGTGTTCAGTGGATGTTTTAAGATTACATTTGTGATTAGCAGACCAGTAGTGGATTAACCCAAGATGACATGAAGATTCCTATGAACACATTGCAAAGGCTTAAAATATTAAATGAGCTGCCAGTTTGTAAGGCTGACACATCATGTTTTCAGCTTGACATGCAGTCAGCTTTCAAATTACCGTGTGACATGTCAAAATGCATTGCTTGGTATTTTTATGATCGATTTATAAATATCTTTAGGTGACTGCCAAGTCATTATGAATGGCGTTTATTATTTTAGTTGTGCAGTAAACGGTTGCAACATTTTAATAGAGTTGCCAACATTAAGAAAAAAACATTTCCAGGTACACATCCAAGGGGACAGTCACATCGCTAGGCATACACAAAAAGCCTTGCATAACAAATTTTCTTTATTGAACTTAAGAACAAATATTTTATATCCCTAAATTACTATATAATCCGAGTATAAGTTACTTAAATAAACATTAACAAATTCAAGTCAACTAACGTTAATGAAACATGCATATTGTACTGCTAGAAAGATTTGCCTTTAATATCCTGTGCATTTTGTCCCCAATTAAAGGTGCTGTTCCACCAGCTTTGCAGAATGTAACACTTATAATTAAATGAATTATTAGAAAAATCCTTCCTAGTATTGTTAACCACCCTTCCGGTGAATTCTTTAATAATTTAAAAAAAAATCTCTCATTCATGTTTTTCCAGAGAATGCTAAATTCTCTGGACAAAAAGGCAAACATTGACCTACTTGATCCATCTGTCCATGTGCCTTCTTTGAAGCAATAGCTATGCTATATGATGAGTTTCACAGAAGATCTACTACAGAAAGTGCCCTTTGTGACCTTCTGATGCCCTAAGTAATGAAAACAGTATCTATATCGGGGTGATCCCAAGGGACCGGCGTCAATCCCGAGGCACCAATGGAGATCGGTCCTCAGGACCCTAAGCGACAAATTTGGAAACTTCCCCGGAAATAGTCCGCGCAGTAGCCAGGCCAAAGTTCCATAGGCCTGCAAACTGCAACAGACATCCCAGAAGTAGAGCAAGCGTGAGGGAGAGTTAAATTATGAACATTAAACTCTCTCTCCCACTTGCTGTCAAAATAAATCTATAAAAATAAAAGGTACGAGGGCTGGAGGACCATCATACATGTTTGGTGGTGGTGGGGAGGCAGTGGCTGGTGAATCCACGTTCCTGAAATGGGTGGACTCCAGGTTTATAGAACCATTTAAGATGAGCTGACAAACCAATACAGTGGATGCTCAGCTGAACATTGCCAAATCCATCGGGTTTTCCTCCTTATTGCTTAAATAGTTTACTCAACTCTATCCCAGGTAAATGTCCAAGATGGGCCCTTGAGGAGTTTGAAGCACCAGGCACCAGGTAGTAGCATCAGCACAAGCAGAAACATCCAGAAACAATTTTTCGGGTAAGCAGATCCTCCAAAGATTTAGCAACACCCAGTTTGTCCAGCTTATTCTTTAGAAAGTCGCCACAAAAAACTCTGAGGGTATTCCAATGAGTGTCAGCTACCCAAGGAGAAAGTTTGCTGCATAACCTTCTGCAGAAAGTTCACCTTACTAAACTGAACAACGTAACACTGTTACATACATTTACTGGCATTTAGCTAGTATCTATCATAGAAGGCTCTTAAATATGGCCTTCTTTGTTTCATTAGAACTTTATTCAGTAGGTTTTACCAGCAGACCCAGTTCTGAGCCGTTTCAAAATTATAGAAAAGCCAACCAATTAACATTTTATGTAAAGGTACAAATATATTGGTGCTTGGTGAGGACCCATACCTGTGTATGAGGAGGTTCCTAAGTTTATGTGCTTGCTCCACAAGCTGGGCCGGGTTTTGGCTTCTAATCCAGTTGGCTAGCCCATCCCTGAAACTGGTGCTACTTTACAATTTGAAGGCAGTGTTTCAAGGTAAACAGGTTAATACAAATTTGGTAGTTAACCTTCTATCTGCTGAGATAATATAAGCGCTGATCTGAACTTTGCTCAAAAGAGACATTCATAAAATACTGGCAACAGACTATATCTTTGTCTATGATTTGTGTCACCAAAATGAAAGCAACAGATTTCAAGCTCAAAAGCGTTTAGATCATAGCCACGGGCTTGCAGTCTTGGGTAAATATTGGGTGTTTACCTACTGCCACAGAAACCACTGGTGTGGAAACCATTTGGGAGGTACCCAGTCTGTACATAGACTTTCTCAGTTGGCAACTCCACCACAAAATACACATAAAAATTTCCAGGGAACTAATGCATTTTGTAAAGTTTTCTACTCAGAAAACTCATTAATATGCCTACAAACTATAATAAAATAAATATATCTGCACTTGATCTGCATAGTTGCCATATACATTTACTAATATTCTGAATGTGCTATATTTTACATGATTTATCACTAAAAAGTACTCTGCAGTACATGTAGGTAGAAATATTTGTGTTTTATCCAGGATAGCAGTTATGTGAAAAATATGCATAAAGGTGAAAAGACAACTTACAATGAACCAAAGAAAGGCCTGTGCTGGGGGTCACATGTTCTTCACGTAATACTACTGCTACTACTACTATTACTTTATAATACTTTTCAAATATTCTGTAAAAGTTATTCATATTCCAGAGTGCACAGAGAATAGGAACTACAGGCAACGGCATGTTTTGGCTGGGCTCTGCCCTACGGCTGGTGAAATACATTATATGCTGATATACACATTAAGTTTGATTTTGAGGCTGTACCCAGTCCTCCACTGTGTATATTGATCCATTACAAGGGAGATCTCTGCTGTCATCCAATAGGTCTGCCCTCAGTTATATGGCAGAGGACATCCTGGAACTACCCTACTTAGGCGAATCAGAATTCACTATTGACTACAAGTGCAATTCTTGTAATTTACCCTTTTTGCTACTTGCTCCCTGTTTATTTTATATTCAAGGCCATTTGTAGTGACTGTTTTGATGGCACAACAATAATAACATAATAAGTATATTCATCTACAATGCCTGTAGAGATTAAATCCCAAGGTACTTGTTGGTCCCTGAAACTACACCACTTGGTTTGTATTGTATACCAGAGGTGGAATACACACTGATGTTTAGGCAAAATCAATAGTCATTACTTGGTGAGAAAATGCAGGACAAAGTCAACAGCCAGCCGGATTTGGTCTACACAGATCAGGTCAAAATTGCAGATTATCTGTATCTGATACATGAGGTTCATAGATCAAAGTGAGGCCAGGTTCTGTACACAAGACCATATACCTGTCAAATATGCACATGTATTACTTGCTTTTTTCAACCTACTACAATAATTGACCATTCTTTCATATATAGCCCTCTTATAACTTTCTCTCACCACAAATTTAGCGTTAAATAGGTTATGAAGTAAACCCTGGCCGCTTGTAAGTATACCTAGGGAACACACCACAGAGGGAAGAAACAGTGTTTTAGATGGATTTCTATTAATGTGTAACACTCTATCAAGGTGATTCTTGAAATTGGTTGCCTTGTTCTGCACCTATATACATTTATTTTATAGTTACAGCCTATGATGTGTTCCCTAAATGTTTCTAATTTTCTATGTTCTTTAGGACATTTATCTATTCACTCTTCACAAGAGGAAGACCATCACCTCTACACATAGTAATTATGGCTGTCATATTCTGTTCCTACAATGGATTCTTGCAAGGGCACTGTATGGTTTATAGTGCTTCCTACTCCCAAGACTGGTACACCGACATCCGATTTGCATCAGGTACTGGGTAAATTGCATCAATAACGTATTTTTTTTTTAAGTGTTTAAAAATTAATCCAATGTTAACCCAAATACAACAATATAATTAAATGATATAATTAAACTATTTCAAATTATACCAGGAGTATTGATGATAGCTAGACATGTTAGCAGCAAATATATAATTCATAAATAACTAACCTTAGCTGTAACATATGGCATGTAGATTCATCCACACATTATTACTTTTTATTATTTCATTTTTGCATACAGTACCAGCAGATTAGTGCCATTACAATGAGGAAAATACAAATAAACAATAACACCAAAATTAATAATAACATGATCACATCCTTCTTCTGATGTAGAAGGAGAAGATGGTTCTGCTCTTGCAAGCTCACAGTTAGGACTTTAGTGAAGGTAATGTGCAGAAGTGGCCTGGTATCTTGAAAGAAAGAGAAATGGATTATTTATTTCCAAAATAAAAGTTGTGAGTTTTTGTTCCTTTACTTCTATCATAAATGCCCCCCTCCCCCCCCCAAGTAATTTCACATAGGGTCTTGAAAGCCTGTTAAACTTCACAGTGGTTAACTGGTTGGCTAGTATCTCTCCAACTACTGATTATAATTGGATATCCAATGACAGACAACAAGAGCAGATACAAGGCATCTGTTGCATGCCTTCCAAAGAGACTGTCCCCTACACCTCAGTCAATAAGTAATCTGCAGTAGTCTGACAATATATATTACAAAGTTCCATGACAGTCCTACCATATTGCCACATATCAAACCACGCTGTACAAAGTGTCTAATATGAAGATAACAAATACTTTGAAGCAACAGATTTCCCATTTCTTCAGTTATATTTAGTTCATAATTTATATCTTAACTATCAGAGTGCTAGTCATGTTTGTCATTCCTACTTGGAAGTCGAGTCAAGAGGAAAATATTTCTGTAGTGAAGTAGCGGGGCTGTTAATTAATTTATTGATAAACTGAGGTCTAGCTAGACAGCAATCTCATTGGAAGGCATAGTAGTTAAACTTGTACACATGGACCAAAAGTACTCCAAAAGGCCAGGAGAATGCTTCTTTTTCTCTTTGGGAGGCCAGGCTAATAGAGTCGATAGCGAGGAGAAGAGAGAATACAGAAGACAGAAGAAAAATAAGAGGCAAAAAGCAGAACTGCAAAAAAGAAGACAGGGACAGGGTTGACAAAGAAAGTAGTGAGACATTGAGAGATAAATGAAATGTAAACAAAAATTTGGAGCTCTCTGATTTTTGTTTGTTTAATTGAGGGTGCCTCATTGTTTTAAGGCATTCGCACAAATTAACAAAATTGGCAATTTTTGTTAAAATTTGTATGAATCCGAATGTACTAGTCTAATACTACTGATACTGTGAAGAATGTTACTTGTTAAAGGGACAGGCACAGGAATCCACTCCCATTAAAATCAATGGGAAAGCTTTCCAAGTATGAGCATCCTTCATGCATTTGCAAGGGGGATACCACATAGATTCATAGAGATCCCTCAGCTATCATATGCTTTACAGGCATTTGCTTCCCAAATTAGAATAGAAGTGTGTTAAGACTAGTGAATAGGATGATTTGGCAGTATTTTACCTCTCCTCTTATCAAGGGACTCAGTTGCCTGCTAGACCCCTGAACTTTTTTGAACTTTAGGTTTTCTATTCACGCAAATCTTCAGGACAACAAATTAAGCCAGTCTACATTTGGATGTACACAGATATTGATATTGGTTAGGGAGGGAGATATTTCTTCATAAGGCCGGAGCGTATGGGCACAGAAGCTCCACCATTTTGCAGAAGTTCATGTCATGTCACTGCCCTGTTGTCCACGTAGAAGCGAACGAAGAACGAGGACTTTTTTGTGCAGTGGACAAAAGAAGACAGAATAAGATGATGCAAGATAAGAAATGGAGCTGCAAGGCAGGAGACAGGGACACGGAAGCGTGGAATGTAGAGAGAGATTCAGAGAGAGCGTGAGAGAATGAATGAGAGTGTTTGAGAGCATACATTGTTTCCAAATGTAAAATGCCCCCATTTTCATCCGAAATGAATGGGCAGGAAATTAAATTTGTTGTCTGAAAACAAAATGGACCAAATACTTTGTTCGAATTGTTTTTGGTCCACCTGTACAAGTCTAAAACTTACCTGTATAGTGCTGGCGTCAGATTCTGGGGCCTTTCTAAAATTGCTGCACTGCAAGTGCATGTACACTCACCTAGACTGCCTTCTGTTTAATTCTGGAATGCAGTCCCTTTTAAGTCTTCATCACAGCATAACTTGTGAAATAAGAGGGATGTTTTCATAATTCACAGAGAAAAAAGCTAAATTATAAACCGAGCAAGTTAAAATCTTATATACAATTTTCAAATTCATTTTTATTAAGTTTTATTAAGTCAGATCCTGCAGTATAACCATATATTGTAATGTCTTGTCTCTGAATACAGGTGTACTCATATTCCTTATTGGAATGGGAATCAACATCCATAGTGACCATGTTCTGCGTAATCTAAGAAAACCTAAAGAACTCACCTACAAGATTCCAAAAGGTAAACTTATTAAATATGAATATTTGTATTTTATTTTTTAATTGTATTTAATGATGTTGCACTTTTTGTTATGAGATATGTTTCTCACATATGTTTCTAACATGCGCTATTGTGCATGCACTTGTAGCATACTTAGGAAGAAGTAGGTAGAGGAGAGAAAGAATGAGGTCTAAACTACTCTAAAAACAAATTAATGTATTATTATCTTTTATTGATTAAGTGCCAACATATTACACAGTGCTGTATATTTTAAATAGGGCAGTTTTCACATACATAAAAAATTAGGGATAAAAATGGAAGGAGACTTTGTCTCCCCATGGCCATAGCCGGCCCCCCAGGTCCGCTGGACCTCCCAGGGCCATCAGTCCCTACAGTCCTTCCAGTTGTAAGGGTTGTACATCCTGGATGGCAGCCCTGCATAGAGACACATCAGAAGTTGAGAACCCTGCCCATGAGCTTGAAATCTAGCCGTGGGCAACTGCCTCCCAGGTCACCCTAAATTTAAACTAAACGACCGCTGCACAGGGCCGGGCAAACACAAAAACACAAAAGGGGTCGGTCGACGACAAAGCAGTGTGGAAAATAATTTTTTTACATTTTTATTGTTGTAGCTTAGCCTGTCCGGATGTCTTGTCAGTGTGGCAGAGCCTGTCCTGGTGTGTGTGTCTGGCTGTCGGTGTGGCAGAGCCTGTCCTGGTGTGTGTTTAGGTGTCGGTGTGGCAGAGCCCGTCCTGGTGTGTGTGTTTGGATGTCAGTGTGGCAGAGCCTGTCCTGGTGTGTTTTTGGGTGTCGGTATGGCAGAGCCTGTCCTGGTGTGTGTTTGGGTGTTGGTGTGGCAGAGCATGACTTGGTGTGTGTATTTAGTCATCTGTTTCCCAGCACTTTACTACCTGAATTTGTAGTCACTTCAGAGGACAAAACTTTTAAGGCACAGAAATCAGTGAGAGGAAAATTACATGCCTTGTGTTATTTACTTTATTTCAATTTGCATATTTTATTAAAAAAGATTAATGGCACTAAATTGTGGCTTCAGACGTCCCGTGAATGATTACTTTTTTTAGTGTCCTGATGTAATCCCAATCGTATGAAATTACATCAATATGCGTTAAAAAGTCAGGAAAAGATGGGCATGGATGGTGGGCTCATTCGGTGGTGCAATGGGCCACTTAACTAGACTTGCCCCCCAGGCCTTAGGCTGCCAGCCCTACCCTGCATCTAGCCTTATGGTACTTTTATACAATGTTTTACTGGCAGAAATGTGCAGGGGGAGAGGATCAAGACAAAGGAATGTACTTTCCCAAGGTGAACTAAATGTGGCCAAATGATAAACAATGTCCCCCAAATACATATTTGGTACATATACAGGAAAAACATGCATAATGATACAAAATATGAATAAGTAAACTTTCCCAAATTAAGACAAGGGCCTCTCTTCACATAGTTTCACATGGTGGTTTGCAGAGGGTTTATGATAAATAGTTATGAATCTGATTTTAACACAATAAAGTGAAAGTGGAAATTGTACACAAGATTTTAACTTGTTTGATTTTAATGCTGCTTCCTTTATGAATTTTGAAAATATTCCTGTCAGGCAAATCGTGTTGTGAGGGCTAGGGACAGCATTCTGGAATTAATCATAAGGAAAGCGCATCAAGAAACTGGCTAGGGAATAGTGCCATCTGCTGGTAGTATGAATAACAAACATAAGATATGATGTGAACAAATCTTAAAGTGCTTTAATGTGGAATGCATGCCAGATTATAGGTACACTACGCACGTGCTCAGGGGCTACCAAGCTCTCATGGTACCTTACTGTGCTTTCAAAACCTCTTAGTGCATTAAGTGTAATGGATCATGGCAGTGGTAAATGGGCATTTGCAAAATGCAAAAGCATCTCAAAGGCTACATTGATTCACTCAGCAAATGAGAATGTTTAAGAAACTTCTTTATTTCATTATAGGTGGAATGTTCAACTATGTCTCGGGGGCAAATTTTCTGGGTGAAATTGTGGAGTGGTTTGGTTATGCTATAGCATCATGGACCCTGCCAGCTTTTTCTTTTGCTTTCTTTACTTTGTGTTCCATTGGTCCAAGAGCTTATCATCATCACAGGTAAGAAGATGTCTCATATCAGTTTACAACAAAAACTGAACTAATATCCAGCTTTGTCCCCTCCAAAGCCATCTAAAATACAATAAAATAATAATAATGCTAAAAATAAGAATACAATTTTGTATTGTATTGAAACACAAGTGAATTTATACTATAGTACTTTCTACTTTGGGTTTGTAAGAGTATAAAAAACTTCAATTGCTTCAACCGCTTCTTCAGGACCAGAGCAGTTTTCCTTCTTTCTCATTCAGCACACCCACACAAATTATTATATTTGTTTTTTCTGCACAAATAAGGCTTTTTTTAAAAAACCCTATTCATATATCTAACACATTATTTTTTATGAATATTTTTTTTTAATAAAATGAGATAAAAATACATTGATTCACAGTTTTACACACTTAATATCATGGGGGGGGGCAAAAACCCAAAATATATACATTAACTTGCCCTGATTAGAATGAATCCTATAGAATGTATTTATTTTAAGTTTTACTAAATATTTATATTTGCCCCTACCTATCCCTAACCAATCCCCCACTAACTAACCCCCACCACACTAACTACACAAGATAAACTAAAAAGTAAAAATAAAAACATCTTGCTACCTAATGTAGAAGCTGGAGATCTAAGCTTAAGCGGAACTTTACTCACCCAGTCATTGTCGATGTTCCAGTATAGATGTATCCCCACATCTTAAATGGCAAGCGGAGCAGACGGTTAGAGAGCAGGTGAATAAGTACCTAGCAGGAATGCCCTATGGAAATATTTCTGGTTGTGGCCAGCCTAAACTGTCAATTGCATCTATTTCATCATGCTGGCCTTTTTCATAGATAGTGATAAGGTTTATTTTGGTAATTATTCAGGGTAACTCTCTGTAAGCTTAAAAACACGGGTAGCCACCAATATTACCGTACTCATCGTGAACATTTACTGGGGTCTGTGGTGAACAATATAATATTTTTCTATAGACCTTCACAAACCTTGCCACAAAAGACTGGTGTCCTTGTGCAGACACTTTGCCTATCCCTGCTAAATAATGTCATTTACATGTTTCAAAATGTGCTGAAACTATGTACTGTCAATAATATAGGAGAGTTGTTTCCAGATCATACTATGAGACTGTGTACTTTGAGCAGTGATGGCGAACGCGTGGCACTCGTGCCGCTGTTGGCACGCCGAGCCGTCTCTGTGGGCACGCCGTGACTACAGTCATACACTGTAGTCACGGTGTCGGCTCCCGCGCAGGGCCGGCCTTTGGGGTGTGCGACCTGTGCGACCGCACAGGGCGCCACACTCCAGGGGGCGCCGCCGCGGGGTCCGACGCCGCCGCTCATCAGGGGGGTGCCAATTTGCGGCACCCGGCACCCCTCCAGAGACAGACAGTAATGTCCGCCGCTGGAGGGGCAGGCTCGCAAGGGAGCGGTATCGAAGGTCTTTAACAGATCTCCGGCTCCCTTGAGTGATTTTAAGCCGGGTTGAACCCGGCTTAAAATCACTCAAGGGAGCCGGAGGTCTGTTAAAGACCTCCGATACCGCTCCCTTGTGATCCGCGCGGCAACAGCTGCTGTGCGCCGGGGTTTGTTATCAGATCCCGGCGCACAGCACTGAAGCCGCGCCCACCGCTGTCCGTGCCCTCTGACCCAGAAGAAGACAGAGAAGACAGAAGAACTGAAGAGGAGGAAAAGAAGCTGAAAGAAGAAAGGAAAGGTAGGAAAGCATTAAGTGAGAGTGGATTGGTATGTGTGTGTGGATTAGTATATGTGTGGATTACTATATATGTGTGGATTGGTGTATATGTGTGGATTGGTGTATATGTGTGGATTGGTGTATATGTGTGGATTGGTGTATATGTGTGGATTGGTATATATGTGTGGATTGGTGTATATGTGTGGATTGGTGTATATGTGTGGATTGGTATATATGTGTGGATTGGTATATATATGTGTGGATTAGTATATATGTGTGGATTGGTGTATATGTGTGGATTGGTGTATATGTGTGGATTGGTGTATATGTGTGGATTGGTGTATATGTGTGGATTGGTATATATGTGTGGTTTGGTATATATGTGTGGATTGGTATATATGTGTGGATTGGTACATATGTGTGGATTGGTATATATGTGTGGATTTGTGTATATGTGTGGATTAGTATATATGTGTGGTGTGGATGAGTATGTGTGTGGATGAGTATGTGTGTGGATGAGTATGTGTGTGGATTGGTAAGTGTGTGAGAGTGATGGGTGTTATGCTGTACCATTTCCAATGTCTTTTTCATGATCTAATTATGCTCTAAAAGTACATCATAACTCCCATCACTCTATACTGTTCCATACAGTGGCAGATCTGGGAGGCAGAGGCCTTGCACCCCCACCGCAGGACTCCTGAAAGGTAAGTGAACTTCAAAGAGGGAGAGGGTAGATAGTTAGGAGGGGGTAGATAGGGAGAAGGGAGTGAGACAGGGGGAAGGGGGTAGATAGGGAGAAGGGAGTGAGAAGGGGTAGATAGGGGAGAAGGGAGGGAGAAGGGGTAGATAGGGCAGAAGGGAGTGAGAAGGGGTAGATAGGGCAATCATACTCCTATCATGCCAAGTCTGCGAGTACATCCTGGAATCTGGATATGCCTGGGCATGATAGGAATGTGATTGCTGTTCCGGCGCTCAGCTGTGAAGCGCGCACCACGGGAAGACGGACGCCTCCCGCTCCCACCGCAGATATTGGAAAGAGCTAATACTTAATTCTCTGTTGTTATTATTTAAGCTCAATCGTTTGCATCTCTTGTTTCCCACAGTCCTCTGAAATGTCCCCTGGGTCCCACTGCCTTTCCTAAAATAATCTCTTTCTATTAATATGTTATATTGATGCATACTGTTGTGTATAGTCATTTTGTACCGAAAAAAACGTCCTCTCCATGTTTAATATGCAGTGTTGGCACTTTGCGGTCTGCAACTTGTTTTGATACACAAAAATGGGCACTCAGGCCCAAAAACGTTCGCCATCACTGCTGTTGTGTATAGTCATTTTGTACCGAAAAAACGTCCTCTCCATGTTTAATATGCAGTGTTGGCACTTTGAGGTCTGCAACTTGTTTTGATGCACAAAAATGGGCACTCAGGCCCAAAAATGTTCGCCATCACTGACCTAGAGGGTATTATGGGAGCTATTAAAGGGCTAAATAAAAGTGCTTGTTTCTAATTTTTCTTTCCTGTTTCTCTTTTCACAGGTACTACCTCCAGGTTTTTAAAGACTACCCTAAAGACAGAAAAGCTTTAATTCCTTTCATTTTTTAACAACATAAAAACAGGTCAGGGTTTTCTGGTTCTAAAGATTTTTCTGGTACAATATTAATGGGAGACTTGGCTACCAGTCTTTTTTACATTGGACTTAATTGGACATTGGTTATCT
The DNA here is from genome assembly GCF_027358695.1 of Spea bombifrons. NCBI lineage: Eukaryota > Metazoa > Chordata > Amphibia > Anura > Pelobatidae > Spea > Spea bombifrons. Next base: position 37,011,905 of record NC_071089.1, read on the forward strand.
TACTCCACACTTGAATTATACCCAATGGATTTTCTGATTGTATATGGCATATGTTGACATCTTCTCCACCTAAAATATACCTGTACTTTTCTATTAAAAAAAATGTTTTTATGCTTTTTGGCTTCTTAATAAAACAATAATAATGTACCAAAAGGTAACATTAAGATTAACAATAACTTGGACAAAATAAGACATACTGGTTCAGAAGGAGAAGAGGCCACACATTTAAACGAACATACACTCTTACGCTAACACACATATGCCCTCACGCTGACACATACTTACACTGACACACGCATCCTCAGTAATACACACTTACACATTCATGCTAACACATAGTCCCTCTCACACTTTTATATATACACCTTCATGCTAACAGACAAACACATTTTAAATAAAGAAAAATTAGCATATTGTTTTTTTTATCCGATTAATCGATTAAAATAAAACTAATCGGCCAACTAATCGATTATGAAAATAATTGTTAGTTGCAGCCCTAGATACAACGCTGTCCCTCATAAAATGAACCTATGAATGAAACACTGTAACAGTTAGCAGTAGACTTGTGCATTCGTCTTCGGGCGAACACGAAGAGTGCGTTTTCATGTTCGTTCCGAAGACATGAAGAAGAGAAGATAGCGGCAGTAAAACGTAGACGAAGACACACAACACGAAGAATCTTCGTGATCGTCTTCGTCTACTAATCTCCCTGGTCCCTTCCCCATTATTGGTTGTTCGCACAGACTTTTAACTGTTGCAGCAGGGAAACCAGTGGTCTTTCCCGGCCAAGTTACGGCACCAGTAGAGTCGCTTGTACAGACTTTTAACCCCTTAAGGACAATGGGCGGTCCTTAAACCCATTGAAAACAATGCAATTTTAGCCCGTACATGTACGGGTTTTGTCATTAAGGGGTTAAAATCCTAATGCAGAAACTTGTCCGGCAGAGACCACTGGTCTCCCTGCTCTATCAGTTAAATGTCCCTACAATCTGCCTTCAAGCATGCGCTAATTCTAAACCCATTCTAAAGAATCCTTCCTCAGATCCCGTCTCTGTTTGACTAACTACTGCCCTATCTTTCTGCTTCCTTTTACCTCTAAGCTGCTTGAACGGATTGTGTATAATCGCCTCACTAACTTCCTCTCCTCTAATTCCCTCCTTGACCCTCTACAGTCTGGTTTCAAACCCCTTCACTCTACTGAAACAGCTCTAACAAAAGTCTCCAATGACTTGCTCTCTGCCAAAGCAAAAGGTCACTTCTCTGTTCTAATACTACTGGATCTCTCTGCTGCTTTCGATACTGTTGATCACCACCTTCTTCTAGACTCACTTGCTTCTATAGGCATTTGAGATACAGCTCTCTCCTGGATCTCCTCATATCTGTCTAACCGTTCCTTCTCTGTCAACTTCTCTGGCAAGACATCATCGCCCCTTCCACTTTCGGTTGGTGTCCCCCAAGGTTCAGTCCTTGGCCCTCTGCTGTTCTCTCTTTATACTTCCTCTCTTGGCAAACTAATCAACTCATTTGGCCTCCAGTATCATCTACATGCAGATGATACCCAAATCTACCTGTCTTCTCCTGATCTCTCTCAATCTCTCATGTCACAACGCTACCTCAAACTTAATCTTTCTAAAACTGAACGCATTATCTTCCCTCCCTCCATCTCCACTCCACTACCTGAATTCTCTATCACCATTAACAACACAACTATCTCTCCTACTTACCAGGCCCGATGCCTTGGGGTCATCCTTAACTCAAACCTTTCCTTCATCCCTCACATTCAGTCCCTCGCCAGATCCTGCCGCTTGCACCTAAAAAACATCTCTCATGTCCACCCATTCCTCACCCAAGAATCCACAAAAACTCTGGTTCATTCACTTATCATTTCCCGTCTTGACTACTGCAACACACTTCTGGTTGGCACTCCACTATCCTAAATGCCGCTGCTAGGCTCATCTTCCTTGCACGTCTCTCCTCTTCTGCTTCCCCCCTCTGTGAAACCCTCCACTGGTTCCCAGTTACTTTTAGAATTAAATTTAAAATCCTGGTACATATATATATATATATGGCCATCCATAATAGTGTTCCTCCTTACATTCCGACCTCATTAGCAAATTCTCTCCTACTCGATCCCTACGTTCTTCCCATGGGCTAAGGCTCTCCTCCTCACTTATCACCTCTTCCTTTTCCCGTCTACAAGATTTCACTTGAGCTGCCCCATATCTCTGGAATCTACTCCCAAGGAACCTTCAGCATTCACCCTCCCGACATTCAAGAAATGGTTGATGGCAGACGAGCCCCCTGCTGGCAACCAATAGAGTTGCTCATACGGACATTTAAACTCCTGGCGCTAGAGCTGCTGCGGTACGCGTTAACCCCAAATTAACCCCTTATACAAAACCGTAAAAAACAAAGAAAAAAGGAACACGAAGAATGTCCACAAATATTCGCCCGAAGAGAAGACAGGAACGGGCGATTATTCACAGAATCTGAAGATTTTTTTTTTGCCGAAAACGAGCACGAACACGAAGACAACCCTGGTGCCCAAGTCTAGTTAGCAGCAACATTGACATAACTGCATTCATTTCACACTAAAGAATGAATGGGAAAGAGCAGCTGCTCAGACTCTTTATTGGTTGATGCCAGACAACTCCCTGCCGGCGGCCAATAGAGTAGCTATTATGGACCTTTAAATCCTGGCGCCAAAGTCGTGATTCCGCTTAGTGATTGCCCGCCCTGATGAAGCCGTGGTTCTCACACTATCAGCTTTTTCTCCCTTGTGGATTCCCATATTAACCCCTGCTATACTATAGAAGACTTAAAATAGGCTAGACTTGTATGGGGGAAGGGACCAGGGAGATAAGCTAGGAGATATTTAGGGAGTTTGTCTTAACTAATAGGCTAGCCTAGTATATATATATATATATATATATATATATATATATATACACGAACACAAAGAAACGAAGATTCTTCCTGTTGTGCATCTTCATGTACGTTTATCCACTGCCATAATTGTTTGTTCGTTATTCGGTTTGCCGAACGAAAATGTAACATTCGTGTTCTATTGGCAACCACCACTACCTACAAAAGCCTTCTTTCGAATTGAGAATAACAATTTCAAACTCACTATGTCTTTGTGTTGCGTAAAAGGATGCGTTGGATACAGAAATGCTTAGGGTCCATCAATATTTATACTTAACTGGTATTCACAGACATAACTGGTGTCTGTGAATAATGAGGTGATATTACTTTGATATTTTCCTTAAATTGCTTTTGATAACAGATACAAATTATTCAGACTTGCGGAATAAATTGGATTAAGTAAAAGAACGAGCTTTAGTTGGTCCTTGCCTTCATGAGCCTCGCACAACACAATACTTGTACTAACTCCTTGTCTAAACAGCTTGATTATTTATGTGTAAATGATATTCAAGAGGCAGAGAAGGTATTAAAGGAAAAGCATGTTCTTTTTTTGCTTAAGCCTTATGAAGAAACTTTTACCCAAACTCGGGGATGTGTCCTTCTTCAGCCATTTCCAAAATTTAGGCTGGCTGAAACTTTTCCCCCCAGAATTCAGGGTGAAAAAGTGGGCATCGACCTCTTTCAGAGGATTAATATTGAATAGTTTGGAGGAATGAACAATTAGGGGGGTTGTAGAGACATTTAATTAGATAAAGGGATTCAACTAACTACAGTATAGTTAGGGGCTGCCACCTTGTTGGCATTGCAGTAAATTTCACCTAAGGCTAGCTGACAAGTAAAATGCACCCTCTATGATGCAAGTAATACCAGCATAGGGGGATTTCATCCATACAGTGCTGTGAAAATGTATTTGCGTCCTTTCCGACTTCTTCTATTTTTGCTTATTTGGCCCAACACGTTTTAATATAAGACAAATGAATAAACATAAAATGTGACTCTTAAATGATAATTTAAATCACTGAAGGTAAAGAGTAAACCAAAGCCTTTATCATCCATGTAGTTGCCCTCTAAACCTAATAACTGGTTGTACCAAAAACTGCAATCAAATCTTTGAAATAACTGGCAATTAGTCTTTTGCGTCACTGTGGGGGAATTTTGTCCCACTCTTCTCGGCCGATTTGTTTTAATTCAGCCACCTTGGTCTATTATGTCCATCTATAGCAGAAAGTGGTAAAGCAAGATGGCACTGCAGCCAAACGTTACCCAAAACGTTTGAAGGGCTTACTATTTGAAGCTTGGGGAAGCACAAGCAATACCAATAACAAAAGTTATTGCGGGTAAAGGTGATGGAAAACCCTCCCACTTAAAATTAAGGGGTACCCCTGCCGGGAGGAGAATCAGCTTTACGCCTCTTCCTGGTGTCGGGCGAAAAGATTCTCCGGGTTTCTAAATTTCTTCACCTGGGCGACTTCATCCCCCTTGCTACATTGTTGAGAGGGGTTACTCCCATGTCCCCCAAAAATGTCTCCATCATCAGATCAAACACTTCATTACGTCCATTGCCTCCCTGGACAGGACACTGACACCTCTCAAATCTATCTGTGCGGATAATGGTGCATCCTCTCACCTACTTTCTCGACTCTACAGAATATACTTGGACGGTCGCTCTTCAACTAAACCTTATTACCTGAGTCTGTGGGAGGGCGAGTAGGGTATCTCTCTCGACTCGGCCACCTGGGACAAGGCTATTACACTCACACACAGCTGTTCGATCTTCAGTAAACTCCAGGAGTCTGCCTACAAGCTTCTCACCCGTTGGTACAGGGTTCCCGTGGACATACACCGCTTCGCCGCCCATGTCCCTCCTAAGTGTTGAGGTGTGGGTCCGCTGCAGGTACCTACCTTCACTTGTGGTGGGACTGCTCCTTAATGAAACCATTTTGGGATACTGTCCTCCGCATAATACGTTTTGTTGATGACCCTGATATCTCATTTGACCTGGCTAGTGTGCTCCTCCGTGTGAATTATGTGCCTCTGGGTTCCTATAAGCCAGGGGTGTCCAACCTGTGGCCCTCCAGCTGCTGCAGGACTACATCTCCCATAATGCGCTTTCAGCTAATGGCCTGCTATAAGCGTAGCCTTACCATCCTTTTTCTTACCTCTGCTAAGGCGACTATTCCCAGGTTTTGAGAGAGAGAGAGAGAGAGAGGACAGTCTCCTCAGGCGGCTTCCCAGGCAGTGAGTACCACCGCTACCCGGTCGGCGTCTTCACCGCATGGCCGACCACGCGGCAAACAGGTACCACAGTGTGGTCAAAACTTAATATTGCACGTTACATTTATAACATGCCTTTATAAGCTCGGGTGACCTCTTCATGCAGGACACGCCTCCTCCTCTCCCTATTTAAACCCGGACTTCCTCTTCTGGATCACCCTTGGTTGGTGTATTTTTGCTATTTGCTTGCGCATTAGATGTGACTGACTGCTCCGGTTTGACTTGACTTGACTTAACTTGACTTGACTTGGCTTGTTGACCTTGTTCCTGTCTCCTGATTCGGCTCCTGATTCCTGCTCGTCTGGTATTGATTCGGCTTGTTGACCTTGTCTCTGGATTCTGATTTGGCTTATCCTGATTACCTGTCTGACCCGGTTGGTTCTCTGACTTTCTGGTTCCTGTTTGGCCTGGCCCACTCCGCCATCTAGGGTCCTACCTCACCATACCATTACACATACACTCTGGTTCCGTCTCCACCGGACGGGACTTGTGGTCCCATTTATTTGTGTTTCTCTGTTTTTTTTAATTTAATGTTTGTATTGAATATTCATGGTTTTAACTATTGTCGCTGTGTACTCAAAATACTCTGGCATCACTCTGCCCAGTGACGCTAACACTAGTCTTACGGTACCCTGGTTCGAACCATTCTGTATAAGCAGTCCTGCTAATTGGTCATATTATTCTGTATCCTCTCTGAGTGACGACTACTTTTTGATTTCTCTCACTTTACGGTCCGCAGGCCGTACTTGTAAAGCATTCCATACTTGTATCTCTGTATCTGAATTATGTACCTTGTGCAGACTGACATGCTACCAGTGTCTCTTTGCATTACCATGTATGTATTTCATGTCTTTTAATAAACTGTGAACTGTAAAAAAAAAATTAAGCGGTACCCACCATAACTTTTGTTATTGGTGTATATGTATATGTATATATATATATATATATATATATACTGCATACACACACACAAATCCAATACATTTCCTACATTCAATCCACCATCTTTTTATTTACTGAACCTAGATCCATACATAAACATTTTGGTCCACATCCAAGACCTTTGTCAATATCTGGAATTTCTGGTGACTGACTGGTGAGTGTTTCTATTGATTGGTGTTACTCCTCACACTGCTTCAAACGGGTTTTTAAGACCCAGCTCCATGTAACATGCTCTTCCAGAGAAGGTGTCCTGCTTTGGACATTATACACACCCTGTATAATGGATTAGTACCGTGTTTCCCCGATAGTAAGACACCCCCGATAGTAAGACGTATCGGGGGTTTCAGAGGGGTCGGCTAATATAAGCCGTACCCCGAAAGTAAGACATATGTCTTACTTTCGGGGAAACACGGGGGATTTGCCGGGTCCGCCACTCTAAGGGGCCGGGAAGTCCCCACCAAGGCCGGCCTTACGTGTCTGCGGCCGCACAGGATTTAAATTAAAACATCGGGGTTTTTTTTTAACTTTATTTAACATCCTCCATGTTAAATAAAGTTTTTTTAACTTTATTTAACATGGAGGATGTTAAATAAAGTTGAAAAAAACCCCCGATGTTTTTATTTAAACCCTGTGCGGCCGCAGACCCCTAAGGCCGGCCCCTTAGAGCAGGGCCGACCTTTGGGGTGTGCGACCGCACAGGGCGCCACACTCCAGGGGGTGCCAACCTGCGGCACCCGGCACCCCTCCAGAGACGGACAGTAATGTCCGCCGCTGGAGGAGCAGGCTCGCAAGGGAGCGGTATCGGAGGTCTTTAACAGACCTCCGGCTCCCTTGAGTGATTTTAAGCCGGGTTCAACCCGGCTTAAAATCACTCAAGGGAGCCGGAGGTCTGTTAATGACCTCCGATACCGCTCCCTTGTGATCTGCGCGGCAACAGCTGTTGTGCGCCGGGGTTTCTTGTCAGATCCCGGCGCACAACACTGAAGCCGCGCCCACCGCTGTCCGTGCCCTCTGAACCAGGAAGAAGACAGAACTGAAGAAGAGGAGCGAAGAGGAGGAAAAGAAGCTGAAAGAAGAAAGGAAAGGTAGGAAAGAATTAAGTGAGAGTGGATTGGTGTATATGTGTGTGGATTGGTGTATGTGTGTGTGGATTGGTGTATATGTGTGTGGATTGGTGTATGTGTGTGTGGATTGGTGTATATGTGTGTGGATTGGTGTATATGTGTGTGTGGATTGGTGTATATGTGTGTGTGGATTGGTGTATATGTGTGTGGATTGGTGTATATGTGTGTGGATTGGTATATGTGTGTGGATTAGTGTATATGTGTGTGGATTTGTGTATACGTGTGTGGATTTGTGTATATGTGTGTGGATTGGTATACGTGTGGATTGGTAGGTGTGTTGATTGGTAAGTGTGTGAGAGTGATGGGTGTTATGCTGTACCATTTCCAATGTCTTTTTCATGATCTAATTATGCTCTAAAAGTACATCATAACTCCCATCACTCTCAATTTTTTCCCAATATAAGACATACCCCGAAAGTAAGACATAGTGGGGCTTTTAGGGATAAAAAGAAAGTAAGACACTGTCTTACTTTCGGGGAAACACGGTAATAAATATAGATGTAACACTAAAGCTCTTCTAATGCACAGCCAGAGGGAATTCATTTTCCTGGGACAATCAAATCTTATATATCAGGTAGTGCTGAGGATGCAATCCATACACAGTTCAATTTTTGGGTGGCAGAATCCCGCATCATACTTAAATGGGAACTCCGACCAAATATTTTTATTAAAATATTTATTTTGACTATTATGCTGTTTTCAGACAGTTGCATTTAAGTTATGTGTGTGTGTATATATATATATATATATATATATACACACACATAACTTAAATTGCTGTAAACAGTGGCCTTTGCATGGTGTTCGACAAGAAAAAAACCACAGCGGAGCAAAATTAAAAAATATATATATATTTATTGTTTTATCAGTGCTGATCTACACTGCCGGAAACAGCAATATATTTAATGCTCATAGAGAAAAATATATATATTTGCCCATGGGACTTATGTATCGCCTTATTTGACACCGTAAAATACGCACTTATCGTAGGTATTCGTGGTAATCAAGATAATTCAATAAATACAAAAAAATCACGTGAATTGCCCTCATACTTCCGACTACAGAAAGTAGTTTAAATTTAGGGGGAAAATATTTCCCGCCATGCTTTTCGTACACATGACGTAAGTGTAAGTTCTCGCATGCGCACGTCCTTCGGTCTAGGCACCTCCCCAAATCCGAATTGGTTCGCGCTTTGGCTTTTCACATTCTACAGGTCGTGGGGCCCAACTGAACCACGCCCCTGTGACGGCAGCGCGCGGGGTTTACGGTCCGGAGGAGATCCGGGGCAAAGGGGGCGGGGCTAGAAATTGAGAGATGGCGGTTGTGGTGTTGTAGACACGCCGAGAGACTTAATAGGATAGCCTGCTTAGCGTGGATATTATGTCCATGACATTAATATTGCAGGGGGTTGTAAATATAGAGATTTCTTAATTCAGCAAGGAGTTTCCAGGCCGCTCTTGTGTCATTCAGGCCCACCTGACGTGTCCTCCTTGTGACGCATTGGAGAGAAGGCCAAGACTCCACGAGCTCCCTGTTCCCACTTCTCGTCCTGCGATGCACTGCCCTGTTTAGACAGCGGGCTGTAGCCGAGAAGAGCAGAAAAATCCGTCTGCTCTCAGGTAAAATCATTAGCTATGACTGAAAACACTGTTCTCGTGTGGGTTGCTTAGTTGTGTGTCGCGCATGTCTCGCTTGTATGGGTCCTTAATACATCGGTGTGCGTGGGTTTTCTATAAACACGAGCCGTATGGATGGAGGTGTCCGTGGTGTCAGTCATGTGTGCATCTACAGGGACCCGACCCACGGTAATCCACTAATGGGTCATTCACACCACCCTTGCAGCCCCCCCCCGGTGATGCACTACTGGATACATTTAAACGTTCCAATGGAGAGCTAAGGAATATCTGGGTTTTTGCTTCGGTGCATTATGTGCTGTCACGTGAAGGAAACCTGATTTAAAGCACTGCTGTCCTCAAAGGGGGGGGGGGTATTTCACGAGTGATTATTGCAGTGATCTGACACCCCCCCACCCAAAGAATCATACATAGTAAAGTAGTACTCTGTGTTCTTTCAAACTGGAAAATTAAAAAAAAGATAATAAAGAACTTTTATTCTTATTGGCCCAGTGGTTCTGATTACATATTGATTGCCTCGAGCAGCCATTGATTGACAGGAAAGCAATCCATTGCAATGCATGGGAGAACTTTTAATGCATGTGCAAGGAGGTCTTATACAGACCCTCATCCGTGTCGTTAGCTCTGTGCCCACGCTGGCAGGAGATATATATAGCAAGTATCTGGGGCTGTGGAAATAGAAAAAGTTATTAGAGGTCTAGAATCCCCCCCCCTGTGCATTTGCAAGGGGCACACCATGAAAATATGAAATTAAAGTGAATATGATGACTAGTGTCCTTTTATGCAATGCCTTCCCTAATAAGATTCTCCTGTAAAGGAAGCATGCCTCCCCCATGTAATGCATTGTGTTGAATTCCTGAGATTTCTTGCTTGTTGTATCGCTACATTAGCTGAGCAAGGGGCAAACGATCCCATCTTGGCTAGGGTTGGCCCTTTATATGTTTGTTAGGGTTATGTGGCTCAATTTCGGCAACATGTTTCATTCTTTTTTTATATTTGTTTTTTATACTAAGGCAGCTCTTAAATACTGCTGTCAGTCCAGGTTTACAGAGCATGATACAGAGACATTTTCTGTTTTATAAGTAATGGTTGCCAATTATATGGGCGTTCATGTCCTTTGGGGTCAGTGAAGTGAATTGATCATACCTTTTGTGAAATTAGAGTGGGATTTCATGATAAACTGCACGCAGCGCCTGTTTAATGACATGTCATTTGGCAATGCCAGATCATCCAGCCCTGTTGGCACAACCGGCAGCTTGTTCTCCACCTGTGGTAGACCTGAAACTTCTATGGTCCTTGGGTTACGGACAGACAAAGTTAGCTTAAGAGTCTTGTTGTGTAGCAACATCTGGCAGCGGATCCTGGTAGTAGAGCTGGACAAAATCTTACAGAAATAAAATGTTTTCATGTGCGTCCTGCTGTATAAACGGAACAAGGTTTTCCCGGGAGTTATCACATCGTTTTTTTGCCCGACTTAACGTCCACATTTTGACCTCCGTGTTAGAGCAAAATTTCCAATGCGCATGCGGTATTTAACTCAGACTAAACATGTCATTATTCTAAGCCTAGAATATGTTAAACAGCCACGAATTGTCAGCATAAGAAAATATCATTTGGGAGATAATTTTTAAAATGAAAGTTCTGAAGATTTATAATGGCAATGCAACTATCATATGCATTAAAACGCATATGATGGCTGTAGTGTCCGTGTAGAAACTACACCGTAACATGTAGGATTTGGAAAGGTGACGGATCTGGTTTGTGACAAGCCTTCGGAATAGTTTCCCCTTGCTGTTCTAATATATGCTATTATTTTGTCCACATCTTGTAAGGTATGAGTCTTGTGGAGTTCATAAATTCCAGCTACGTTGGGTTTATTTTGTAAGGATTAAAACTGTCAAATATTATTGTTTAAAAATCTGATAAATACTTCTGTGAATAAGGACTTAATACGATAGTTACTGACTTGATGATCCCCAACAAGCGTTGCGGTGATAAATGACTGGCGAAGAAGAAACGTCTCCAGTAGCTGAACTATGAGTTCAAATTTCACTAACTAATGCAAACTTTGTTTATAACGGAATATAGCTTTTGGTGGAACTCCGCTCTGTGTGTGATGATATCAGAGCTGCTTTGTGGCTGTAAAGGTATTTATGCTGGTAACATGACTGTCCATGAAGCGATGCTTCAACCACCTGCACTATTACACCATTAAAGCTATGTTTTGATGCTGCTAGTACAAAACTTGAAGTGGCCTAAAAGACCTGTTTGAAAACATTACACCATTTTTGTACATACACCCTTATATTACGTTTAAATGTTTGATTGTGAGATAGCCCTCCTATTAATAGTCTCCGCTGTAAATTGCAGTGGTGAAGTGTATACACCACTAAGGATATGGATTCTGGATACCTTTTGTTTTGTAGTAAAGACAGACTTTCATAAAATTGTCACAAGTCTGGTACTAGTTCTTGGAGATTGGAACGGCACACCAGATGCATCTGTATTGTATACAGTACTTTAACGGCTTAATGTTGAGCTCTTCTGAAGCCAGCTCAAGTTAGTCTGGAATCCGTCACACAGCGGATACGTCAATGACAATATCGATATGCCGCATGCAGAACAAAATGTTGTGAGACATTGGGCAGACTGCATCTACTTTGTTATTGGCAGGTGCCATTTTATTGATACATTGCTAACATGACTCGTTTTTCCTTGTGTATATTAAATATAATATTATGTTGCAGGACGGCGAGATGCAGCATCAAGCTGCCCAGGTCACCAGCAGTTTGCTGCAGTTTCCTGAGGTAACCGTAAAAGCACTACAAGAAGATGAAATAAACCTTGATTCAATCCTCCGTGGAAAATTTACCACTGGTGAGTGCAAAAGTCTTGCGTACTCGTTTCCCTTGTTTGTTGGAGACTGCTGTGTTGTATTGGGGTCTTAAGGCCTCCATAGTTGCCAATAACACGGTGAAGACCGTATTGACCGTAAGTAACACATCACTTAAATAATGTGCACTTAGTGTCTGCGCACCTTGTCTTGTATAGACCTTTGTAAGTTAAAACCCTGCTAGCTGACATAAACTTGAAGCGTTTATTAAAATCCCCTACTTCCATGTACCCCAATATATAGTCGAGTTTTTAAAAGCCTTTGTGGTGTGCACATCATTCTAACAAGTATTGATGGCAAATAATTGTAATTTAAAGCAAATTAATGTTTTGTGCTTTCTTTTCTACCTTAAGGGAGAAGTGGACTGGCCTGGTTGGCATGTGGACCGCAGTTGGAAGTGACTAATTCAGTCACAGGCGAGCGCCTATCCGCCTATCATTTTAGCGGTGTCACTGAACGCCCCCCGACTGTTGTAGCTGTGAAAGAGTTCTCATGGCAGAAGAAGACTGGACTACTTGTGGGACTGGTGGAAACAGAGGGCAGTGTTCTCTGCCTTTATGACCTGGGGATATCCAGAGTTGTTAAAGCAGTTGTTCTTCCTGGATCAGTACGTATAACGCTTTTGGTGCTTGAATCATAAAACGTTTCTGGACGCTTTTCTTTTATGTTCATGTGATGGAATACAACATTTGGCCATACGTATCCAGTAACTAATTTAAATTTTCTCTTCTCTCCCTTAAGGTAACTTCTATAGAACCTATTATTAATGTCGGAGGTGCCAGTGTCGGTACTCAACATTTGCATCAGAGCTTGCGATGGTTTTTCGGTGTGGCAGCTGTCGTTACTAATGTTGGACACGTCCTTCTAGTTGACCTTTGCTTAGATGATGTGTCGAGCAATCAGGATGAACTTGATGCTTCAGGTACATCTTCACCCAAGGATTTTCTTTAATATCCATGACAGTACACTAGGCATATTTTCTAGGAGCTCTTACACATTTGTAGTCAAAAGTAATAAGTGCATGTTATATTATTGAATGGGTAAGAAAGTAGGAAGATTAGTTGCTATAGGCCTTCCCCTGCATTTCGTTAGTCGATGGTATATGAGGAGCTATAGGCAACTATATGAAAAACAATGGCGAGGAAATGAGTCTCATTGCTTACAACGGCATTGACCATTTACTGTTAGGTGTATTAGTATTCAACCTGAAATCAGATTTTAGGTTGAATCACTTTCCCTAAAAAGAAATCCAAACTTTTTTTTTCTTTCATCGTTTTGGGATTCTGATATTATTTTTTTCTGATGTTGAGATATTTTAAGAAATAAACATATCAAAAGTTATGCTTTTCGAGGTAAAGATGATGGGAAATCATTCTGCTTAAAATTAAGAGGGGATCAGAAGCCTTATTAAACTGTAATCTACACCCCCCAGAAAAGCCAGAGGGCTGTTATGTGTACCATAATGCAATTGATTTGTGTAAATACATGTATACGTTAAAAACTTTTTCTGTTACATGCAAAGAAGTAAATAAAGTTTAGGTTGGCCGTATGTTAACATTTGTTTTCTTCTAGACCTCGAAGTGATAAGTGGAATTCCAACAGAAATCCCTAAGCTGAGAGATGCTGCAACAAGGGAGCGTCGCCAACTTTGCCTTCAGTTACTTGCACCGTCTGGAACTACAATATCCACAGTTAACTATATAAGTAAAACAAACCAACTGGCTGTTGGTTTCTCTGATGGATATCTTTCTTTGTGGAACATGAAAACTCTGAGACGAGAGTGAGTAAAGTGTTGCTTACTTAAAAGCGTCGTATTCAGTCAGCCTGAAAATGTGCTGTTTTCCGCCGTTACTTAAAAACACCTATCAATGACTACTTCACCGAGAATACCACCCCGGACGTTCCCACCCCAGTCGTATGGGAGGCCCATAAGGCGGTTGTGCGGGGGTGCCTGATTGGTATGGGGGCTGCGGCTAAACGGCAGCATTCGGATGCTGTCCTGTCTCTGGTTAAACAGATTGAGGCCCTGGAACTGCGGCACAAGGCTACTCTCCTTCCATTGCTCCAGCTTCAGCTTACCACTCTTCGCGCTCGGCTGGCGACTATGCTAGACACCCGTATCAAACGTAACTTTTTGCTGACGCGACATCTTTTCTATGAGTTCGGGGACAAGCGGGGCAAGTTGTTGGCGAGGGCGAAGAGGGCTCAAACTTATCTAACTAGGATCCGAGATCGGCATAACAAGCTGCATTTCCACTCTCATAAAATTGCAGAGTGTTTCCAACAATACTACTCCTCCCTTTATAACCTTCCCCCTGAATCCCGTCCTGGCCTAGATATCCAAACCGCTACCTCCGACTTTTTGGGCGCACACCTTACCCGGGTTGTTACTGCGGAGGATAGCACGGCTTTAGAGGCTCCGATCACTTTGTCTGAGATTGAATTTGCTGTCAAAAATTCCCCCTCGGGCAAGAGCCCAGGCCCGGATGGTTTTACGGCCGTTTACTATAAAAAGTTCCTCCCGCTCCTGGGCCCCCATTTGGTGTCCCACTTCAACACTATTGCCAGTGGTGCGCCCTTTGACCCTCGGGCGCTCGATGCCAGCATTGTTGTGCTTCCGAAGCCCGATAAAAATTTGGACCTCTGTAGCAGTTATCGGCCGATCTCGCTGATCAATGTTGATGTCAAGCTCTTCGCCAAGGTCCTTGCCAACCGCCTCTGCCCCCTTCTGCCTGGCCTGATTCACCCGGATCAGGTGGGGTTTGTGCCGGGGAGGGAGGCGCGAGACAATACGATCAAGGTCCTTGATTTGCTGTCCCATGCACATAACTCTGGTACCCCCCTAGTCTTAGCCTCAATGGACGCCGAAAAGGCGTTTGATAGGGTCTCCTGGCCCTATCTGTTTCGAGTTCTGGAGGGCATTGGCCTGGGCCTTAGGTTCTTAACGTGTGTACGCACTCTTTACTCCTCCCCGGTAGCTCGGATTACGGTAAATGGCATACAGTCTGATCAGGTCGCTCTTTCCAACGGTACGAGACAGGGCTGTCCCCTCTCCCCCCTATTGTTTCTCTTGGTGGTTGAGCCCCTCACGGCGGCTGCCCGCGCCCATCCGGATATCGCGGGGGTTGATATGTCTGGCCGCTCCCACGTGATCTCCCTGTTCGCCGATGACATCCTAGTGACACTCTCTGACCCGGGTCGATCCCTCCCTGCGTTGCTGTCGGTTCTCGACCGCTTCTGCTTTATCTCTAACTATAAGATTAACCTCTCAAAATCGGAGGTGATGGGGTTTCGTCTGGCGCCGGAATTGTCCCATCGCATACGCACCACTATGCCTTTCCGTTGGAAGGATGACTGTATTAAGTACCTGGGGGTTCTCTGTCCCAGATCCGGTCCCTCAACTTTGATCCCCTTTTGAGTTCTCTCCTTTCTGATCTTCATAAATGGGCCTTCCCTCACGTGTCCTGGTTTGGGAGGGTCAGCGTTCTCAAGATGAACGTTCTCCCCCGTTTTTTGTATCTGTTCCAGACGCTGCCTATTTTTCTTCCTCGGTCGTATTTTCGAAAATGTCATGGAGCCTTTCTCCGCTACATTTGGAGGGGCAAGCCACCTAGACTCTCCTTCTCTTACCTGACGAGACCTAAGACGCTGGGGGGGATGGGCCTTCCTAACCTGGAACTCTATTGGAGGGCTGCTCATCTTCGTCGTGTGGTCGAGTGGTCTGTTGGCGCGCGTCGCCTTTGGGTGTCTGTGGAGGCTGCTGCGTTATCTTGCCCAATTGCCGCTCTCCCTTGGATTGCTAATCCTCAACGCTGCATCTCTCATGCTTCACACCCCTTGATAGGCCCCACCCTGAGAGCCTTCGGGCATGCCGTGCGAATGGGGAGTTTGGTGTCCGTTCCCTCACCCCTGTTTCCCATCTCGGGTCACCCGGATTTTGCCCCGGGCCGTGATGAGGCTCGTCTAGCGCCTCTTCTACCTGCCGGTGTTTCCACTCTACGCGTCTGCCATGTGACGCGGGGCCCTACTCTTAAACCCCTACCTGAGTTGACTGGGTCGGCAACTAACTCTTTCCTGACCCTTTTTCTGTACCACCAACTCAAACATTTCCTCTCCTCCACCGGGGCACTGGGCGGGGGCTCTCGTACGCCCACTGTTTTTGAACAAATATGCCTTGAGGCGCAGGAACCTCCGCACCTGCTCTCTGCCTTATATGCTATTTTACTTTCCCCGGCGGTTATTACTAAACCCTATTATTTTAGCCTCTGGGAAAATGATTTGGGCCTTTCTTTCTCACTGGAGGATTGGGAGAGGATACTTATGATTGTTCACAAAGGGACCGTGTCCAGTAGGGTGCAGGAAACCCTCTTCAAAATTGTTACCCGGTGGTATAAGGTGCCCCTTGATTTACATAGGTTTCTGCCTCAGATCCCCCCAACGTGCTGGCGTTGTAATTCCCATCCGGGTTCCCTCTTCCACATCTGGTGGACTTGTCCTGCTATTAGGCCCTTCTGGGACAAGGTTGCCGAGGTTATTCGGGAAGTGTCGGACCCTACGTTTACGGCTACTCCGGCCGCTATACTCCTTGACTATAACTCAGTCCCGTATCAGGCCTATAAGGGCTCCATCAAGTTCCATTTGATAAATGCCGCGCTTACTACTCTTCCCCGCTCCTGGAAGTCCGTCGTCCCTCCCTCTGTTTCGGCCTGGTTTCGCCGGGTGGAATTTATCTACCAAATGGAAGTCATTTCGAGCGCCTCCAAGGGCCAGGACCATACGGTAGAGCTTAAGTGGTTCTATCGGCGTTCATTCATATCCTCCCTGGATGGTCGCTCAGACCTCTCTCTGATATGATTCTCTACACTTTTTACCTCTCCACACCGGGTCTCGGATTTGATTTGTTCTACTTTTTCTTTTTATTATTTCCTTTTATCTGCCGCCACATAGGTCTTTGTTTTGGTTTGGTTTATTTTGTACTCGTACGTACCCGTTTTACCTGGGTCTTCGGACTCGATTCTACTGCTGTTTAGATATTATAATATAGTGCTATATTCCGGAGCTTGTTGCTCTCTCTGGGTACTGTGTTTGTATCTTGCTCCGTGTGCTAGTATTGTTGCCACATATCTGTTACACAACTCTAACTGCTTTTGTATGTTATTGTATCCATCTATTGTCGGGCACTTTGTTGTGTTACCCTTTCAGACTGTATCTGTACGGGCGCTTGTCGCTCTTATCGCGGTGCTCAGTGCCTACTTTCCTTGTGCCTTACTATTGCTGTGTCGTTGTGTAATGTCATGTTGTTCTTCAATAAACGGAGAATTAACAAAAAAAAAAAAAAAAAACACCAAATCTGTTATACCATCATTTTGGCTTTCATAAACAATTTCAATACTTTAGTCTCAAACACTTAGATAATTTTTCATTCTTTATAAGTTTTCCTATTTGGTCATCATCTTTGCTTTCTGCAGACTAAGAGTCGTAACATACTTAAAACTCCCCCTTAACTAATACCGCATCTCCTTTTCATTTCCAGATATATGCAATCTCTGCTTTTCTTTGTGCCCACACGTACTATATCAGTTCCAGAATTGTTTTCTGGGTTTCTACCCTGCTGCTCTTGCACTGTAGAATTTCAGAGCGTGGATCTAATTTGCCCACATAATGCTAAATAATAATTTAAAAAAACACTATTTGAAGTTTTGCTTTAAATTCTGGACCATCTGTTCTAGCTGTAATTTTTGGAGGTGCAACCATTACATTCTCTAGTGGATTTCCCTTAATCACGTAACCTTACTTCATGCAATACCTTCTATATTTATTTCTCATACCTGTAAAGTGTTCTGCGTATTACTGTCTTTGTAATTGCAACTTTATGCTAGTGTGTGAGTATTTTTGGCCTTTTTTCTTTGTGGCTCTTGTATAATTGTAGTGTTTTTTACTTTTTTAATTTTAATTATAGATACCATGTTCAAATGGAAGGAGGGAGGGTTCCAGTTTATGCCATCACTTTTCAAGAACCTGAGAATGACCCTCGAAACTGCTGTTACCTCTGGGCTGTTCAAACCAGTGAAAGGTAAAGATACTCTGTGGATTCACAAAAAAATTAAAAAATAAAATTCAAGTATACATGAGAACAGGATGATTTCACCAATTTACACTGTGATGGGGGGGAAATATTAATAGTAATTATTTAGATAAAGGTTATAAAGATAACAACCTAGCTGCATTCGAAGATTGTCTTGTTTTCAGGTAAGAGAATTTGCAATGATTTGAGACTTTACATAACTGCTTAGAAGTCTTTTATGAAGGTCTTATTATATAGGTTGTAAATACCGTGTCATAAACATGTTACTTATCATTGTAAAAGAACATATTCCACCCTCTGTTATTATTATTTTGCATTTCTTTCTGAAAAAAAGAACCCTTTTCTCCCTGATTTTTCGGGGGGGGGGGGGGGGGGTGTGCCGGCCTTCCCATCTCCTGCAGGACCGGAGATGGATTACTACTCCAACTCTCCAATGCAAAGAGGTTCCAGCTTACAAGCTTTTAATCTTGCATAGATTGTAGAAGTTTGAGGTCTCCTGTAGATTCCTAAGATTCCTTTCTGCATGACATCAGTTGTCTTCTTGCGTATGTAGATGACCTGTGCATTAAATGTAATGGAAGTTCAACTGCTTGGATCCCTACTGTTATAGTACAAATGATCTAAAAACAGACTGTATTGATAAACTGAAAACCCTTTCCATTTCTTTAAAGTGGGAGAGATGTCAGCTTACACCTGCTGCAGATGGCATTTGGTGACAGAAAATGCTTAGCATCAGGACAAATCCTGTATGAGGTAAGCAATAATCCCTTTAACAAATACGTGTTCTGTCTACTGCTGCATTTTTTTGGTGCTCTGCAAAAATAGCAGTAACAATACATTTTGCCCTGTTTTATAGATATTTTAGATTGGTCCTAGATATATGATCTATATTAATTTCTCAATTTTTCATTTTGCGCAATGTTGTATTTAATATTTGGTCTAAACTTGTCCACATTTTCCATCTCTTTAAAGAACTTGGAGTATTGCGAAGAAAGGTACAGCTTGGACCTCTCAGCTGACTCCTTATCGCTAAGAGGACAGACCAGCACAAAGCTCCTTGGCTGCCAAACATTAGAGAAAATTCGTGTTCATGGGGAAAGAGAAGATGGCGTCCATGAAGGTTTGTTTTTGTAGTTCTGGCTCAACACCCGGAGCTTTAGGGTGTTAGTTGCTAACACTGTTGACATGGTGGCTAATTTGTCCCTCATTTGGGAGGACATCCCAGATTCTGCAAGTTGTCCTGAATGGAGTCCCCACGGGGATTGGCAGAAAGCTTTCTGACTCCCATTTCATAAAGTTCCCCTTAGACTCCATGGACTCCCGCAAGGTGGGGGTAGTGAGTAGTTAATGTAAGCTTATGGCAGTGCGCGTATCTTTTCTGCTTGTATTAGTCGTACATTAACACACTAAACATATTTTCCTTTCAGTGACCTCGCCTGATACCAGTGTATCTGTCTTCAGCTGGCAGGTGAATACTTACGGACAGGGCAAACCTTCCATTTATTTGGGAGTGTTTGATATTAATCGATGGTATCAAGCCCAGATGCCAGACTCTCTAAGGTAAGATAGCCTTTAGGCTTTGAGGTGGCGGCATGCTTTTCCTAAAACAAGTGATGCCTCCTAAACATTTTCAGAGGTCGTTTTGTGAAAAGAAACATTCTTTTTTTTATTTTTTTTTAAGATTATAGGGGTCAGTTTATGATTATGGCCGTTTGATTCTTTTCTTATGATAACGTATTCAACGTTTTAAAATGCATCTAATTTCAGGCCTGGACAATTTCTTCGCAACTGCTCCTATTTTGCGTTTTGGTCTCTTGAAGCAGTTGCGAACATGACTCAAGACAGCATTTTGGACATTGTTTTGCATGAGCGTAGTTTAAGCCGTGGCGTTCCTCCCTCCTACCCACCGCCTGAGCAGTACTTCTTTCCAAGCTCCTACAATTTTGGTACGTATTCAAATAAATCATGAAAGTTTACATATCTCTTTAGATTTCAAAATATAGAAGCCTTGACCTCTCATTGCAACTGGAAGTTTCTGTGCTAAAGTGCAATTGATAGACTTGTGAGAAATTAATTGTGCACTTAAAGCAGATATTACTATATTTTTACAGTTCACTTCATTAAATGCATCGCAATGCAGAGTGGTGGATACATAGGAATGACCATCTTGCCTAGAATATGTGGACATGTATTTTATCAGAAACGGGCAAAATGTTGAGTTATTGTACAAATAATCCACGAGGCACGTGAACACTGGAACAGGGTGTATATATCTGCAACCCTCTGCCCTTAGAAATGCATAACTTCACTCCTCGCCCGCAAAACATTGGCTCCTTAACTTTTATGGCATGGAGGTGTTTTATTAATGGTCTGCTCAATAGCGCAGGAAACATGCCTCTGCCTAAACAAACATCTTTAGCCTTACCCGCTTCTGCATAAAAAAATATATATACTTTCTGCCCTTTTATGATGTTCCTTCAAAACTTTTCTCACTCTGAGGCTTTTGAGCCAGTAGAAAAATAAACTACTTTGCGCAAAGTAAGAGCTGCTGCCACCAGGGATACTCAATCATAATGTATAACCCCCCCATGCCAACCCAAATTTTAACAGGGAGACGGCAAGCAAAAGAGGCCTTCATTTCTCTTCTGAAAATGGCAGTAACCCCTTGAGGCATAAACGCATTATTCTCTTATACTGATGAATAGTAGTGAGCTGCTTGTCCTTGAGAAATGCAGTATAAAGTCCTGGGCTACTGCATCCGCTGTAAAGCAAGTCAGACAACCCCCTCAGTAGGAAGCCAGTGCCTGCTCCGTGTCGTGCTCTGTTAGCACCAATTCTAGTTTTCTTTATCTAGGTTTACTAATTGGTGTCAGCACTTCTCTTTATGCCATCATGTAATCCATCAGCTTTTAGGAAGCTGAGATACACCTTTTGCAATGTTTTACAATGCCTCTCCCTGCACTTACATCTTTAGCCTAACCCCCCCTTCCAATACAAATATGTTTCATTCCAGTTTGTGTCTTCCAGGTTATTTATCACGTATGATAAAATAATGTAAGCATGGCATTTTGAGTGCACGTCTTAGAAACAACCCCACCATTTCTACCTGGCTTGCTTTACCAGTATGTTTATAGTAAGAAGCTGTTTTTTCATTCCCCCTCCCAGATGGCACATGTCTGCTGAGCAGTGGAATTGTTCATATTACATGCACTGGATTTCAGAAAGAGGTAATACTACTTTTGTCCACACCTTGTTGAAGAGCAATCTAGTATTGAAGGGTCTTGAATGTATTCATTGGCTCTAAACAGAGTTACTAATTAGCAGCATTTTATAGATATCCACAAAAAATGCGAGAATTACATTTGAAGGCTGCACACTAACAACGATTTAAAGAATCTCTGGTTTATTTTGGTGTTCCTGCACCAAAACCCTTTTTCCTGTTAAAATATATATGCGGTATCTCCATGTTATTTGCATTTTGGCTCACAGAAGGTAGAATTGGCCGAAATTGGGTCATGCCATAGGACAAGGATTCCGAGCACACCATCAAATCTACAACTATATGTGGCAAATTGCCTATTCCTTGCACATTTGGCCAAATAATTAAGCTGCCCTGCTTAAGAGTTGGTTTTTATTTTCCAGACCTTGCATTTTTTAAAGAATTCTGCATCCTCTTTAAACGAAGCGGTTCCTGATGGCTATAATCGATGTCTTGTAGCAGGCCTGCTTTCTCCAAGGTTGACGGATGTACAGCCTTCCAGTTTAAGTCAGGTAAGCTCTATACTGTATGCCCTGGGGCCTTTGCCCTTCTATTTTCCCATAAGTACTTAATAAACCATAGCATGGTGTTCATTTTATGTCTTTATGTAAAGTGTTCTTCTGTTTGCACTATGTTGTCATAGCAACGGATAAGGTAGAGAAGCGAAATGTAGTGATCTTTACTTCTGGTTACATGTGACATCGCCATCCAATTCTATTTTTTTTTCTTCATTTATAATCTACTGTTGCTTTTTTTAGGGTTTCTATAACAAGTTTACTATGTGGGTTTCTGTTGTGAAATATGCATAGCTAATAAATATAAGCCTTGCTCTATGAAAAATGCAATATTTTGCTGCAACGAGTGTTGCATTCTTGGTCAGAATATGCCTACAGAACCAAGTGATGACCCTGATTAGCATTTGTGCAGTGGGTTCAGCCCCTAGGCAAATAAACTTACATTTTGATTTGTCCCTAGAAGAGTTTACTTTGTTTTTGAAATACAAGAAAACCAGAAATGTATGGGGCGCAGGTGCATATATAGGGGAAAAAAAACAAAAAACACAATATAGTGTAGATGGTATGTCCACTGTTAATGATTAAGTGATATGTTGCACTCACAAGTGAAAGAGGCAAATCCAACCCATCAATGAGGACTGTAAAAAACTTTAATATTCTTCAAGGTCAATCTAAAAAACAAACTAAAATAGTGCAGTATCTTAAATAAAACGGTATATGCCAATAGTAATGCACTCACAATTTTTTCATGCACAAAGTGCATATGCAGGCATTTGGTTAAAATGAAGTCCAATTGAAACATATATTTCTGACTTCTGCTGATTTTGCTGAATTCACGGACACCCATAGAAATCTGCACCAATTGATTTCCTGAGGAAGCCCAAAGGGCGAAACGCGTAGAAGAAAGATTCAATTGGACTTCATTTTAACCAAATGCCTGCATATGCACTTTGTGCATGAAAAAATTGTGAGTGCATTACTATTGGCATATACCGTTTTATTTAAGATACTGCACTATTTTAGTTTGTTTTTTAGATTGACCTTGAAGAATATTAAAGTTTTTTACAGTCCTCATTGATGGGTTGGATTTGCCTCTTTCACTTGTGAGTGCAACATATCACTTAATCATTAACAGTGGACATACCATCTACACTATATTGTGTTTTTTGTTTTTTTTCCCCTATATATGCACCTGCGCCCCATACATTTCTGGTTTTCTTGTATTTTATACACTTTGAGGAAGAGTGTTGCTTGGGCAGCTGCGGTCCATACTAGGGAAGTATTTTCACATTTGTTTATTATTTATCACATTTCACTTAAGTAGCACGTATTTTTTGGATTTCCTTTTGTTGTTATTTGTTTTTGAAAGACAGATTTCTAATAAAGTTCTTATATTGTGCTCTTTATAGGAGGAACAGTTGCAGGCTGTCCTATCAGCGGCTATTGAAACTAGCTCACTTGGTCTCTTAACCAGCTGCATCAAGGGATGGACTTCAGAAGGTGACTACATTTTCTTTGCATTTTTACACCTAAATTTGGTTGCTTACTCCATGTATTAAAACAATTGCACTTTTTATTATTTTAAGAACAACCGAGGTCTGCTGCTAACCTGCGCTTTGTTCTGGAGTGGACCTGGAATAAAGTGGTGTTTTCGAAGCAAGAGTTTGATCGACTTTGTAAGTAGCCCTTTTGTGTGAATTAGGTCCAACGGGTTATTCACAATGTAACATTTTCCTGTTTTTAATTCTCCGTTCCTTTGTTTTTCTTTATTTGCAGGTGTTCCTTTGTTCGATGGGTCGTGTAATTTCATTGATCCACAGACTCTTCAGTCTCTCCATCACTGCCATCAACGCTTCAGAAACCTGACTACCATCTTGAATTGTTTCCTTACAGAGGCACAGGAGCTCACCCAACAAGGTACAGTATCATGGTGTAACATCTGTTACATGTGCTTTTTTTTAATGTTTCCATGTTTTTCACATGTCAAATCCTTCAGATAATAGAAATCTGCCCCCCCCAGCACCACCACCACTTTACTTGTTTTCAAGCAAAGTTGCCATTCTTATTTACTGTGCTTATGTCTTTGGTGTTCCGGAGGGAGACTGGGTTCCATCTGCTGGGGGGTTTTCTTACACATTAGTGGCCTTGGATAGAACACACATGCTCCTAATATGAGTGTGTGAGAATTACTTTTATACTGTGCAGAAATACAATTTTAATGCTTTGACATATCAAGTTCTAGTTCACGTAGAATTATAATTGAGTGTTGGGATTGAAAGGCTTAATTTATCTTATTTGTATTCACAAGCGATTTCCCAATCCTAAAAGCCATCCTAACTCGAGTTTTGTTAATTAAAATGATTTTTCTGATTTTTATTTTTTTTTCTTCATTACAGGGCTTATTGATCTGACAAACAAGCAGTCAGTGGCAAAGCTTTTGGCTCTGTATGCCTCTGTTGTTCTTTGGTTCTGTCGTTCAGGCTTATTACCCGACACTGCTGGTAAACCGTCATTCAATTTTTGTTATCACTCCTACAAAGTTATGGATATTATTAAGCTTGTTAATTGATTTACTTCATTGTTACTTTACTGTTGGTGAACACTTCTCAGTTGCTGCAGTCTGTCTAGCAATACTGCGCCTTCCCCACGTGCATTGGGATTTTGCATGCACAATGGCATGTGTCCAATGCGTTCTCTATAAGGGGCCAATGTATGCCGTGTTCCAATGGAAATATGATAGTACTTGGACTAATTCATACTGGGTCTCCTTTAAATATTCTTTGCATTAAAGTACAGTTTCTTAACTGATCCTTGAGAGAGGAAAGGCCTTTTTATGTTTTTACAAAACATTCATTATAGTAACATTCTCCCCTTTCTCCCTTTTTATTAGATGAAACCATGCAGTTAAGCAGGCCGTATTATAGTTACCAACGAATGCAGCAGTACTACTCGGATCGACGTAAAAAACTAGAACACTTGTCTAGGTAAGTCTGCGTTTCTTCAACTTGAAATGCAATTCTAAGTGAGCTGGCATGCCTATTATGTGAAATGTTCCCCAGAGTACCCGTTTCTTTTGTATGTCTAGTGTGATTTTTACTAATGTATATTGGCTGCATTAATATCAGTGGTGCAGGTATTTAATTTGTCATGTGGTAGTTTTGCTTGTATTCTAAACGCTTTTCATGAATTTATTTTGATAATGGCTTGCCTTTCAGAGGAAAATGGAATGCCAGTTTGCTAATGATCGATGGAATGATTTCTCAGTTTGGAGACAGAATTCAGAATCTGTGGAGCAGGGATGGCGGTGGTACCGGAAAATACCCCCCTGCCAGCTTACACGTAAGAGGTCTTTCTCTCGTCGGCTATGGTCTATGTCGGCGCTGCAATTAACCTAATCACCGATTTATTAACTTGCAGGCTCTTCTTGACCTATATCTCATAGAAAATGTTGAAGAAATGACCAAACATGCTATCGTATCCTTTTATATACATATCTGGTATAGCTGAAATGCAGTCTCTACAAAAAGTCTTAAGATGCACCTGTTGAAGTGGTTTTGAAGGTTACTGTATTAACTGTTTCTAAATTTACTAAGGGGGTTTGGAATATTTTTAGAAAATGTATTTTCCATTTTTTCAGTTTGGTTTCCCAGTGCAGGAAAATTAGTGGGATTTGCAATTTTATTATAGGCTGTGGTGATAACTTAACGAAAACATTAGATAAGAGTACACGAATAATGAAATGCTCAACTATGATGCCTATTCGATAATATAGAAATGTTATGCAGCAACAACCCTATGGGTAAAACGTAATCACCCTCTTATCATACAAAAGTAATTGTGTGATCATGTGTCTCATTCGCCATTGACAATTGTATGTTTCAAATTAAAGATCAAATGGGACAAACGGGAACGTGATAACTTTGTTGTCATTGACCTTAACTATAACTAACAAGACGATTTACTTCCTGCTGGACATTATGTATGCCTTCCCAGACAAACCAGATTCGTCAATCGAATCCTTCCCCACAGCATTCTCTGTGCCTTGTGGTCTGATTAAACTGATCCAAGGATTCTGGCTTCTGGACCACAACGACTACCAGGTCGGTATACAATTATCCCACATTGATTACGTGTAGAATAAGTTCATGTGGCCGCATGCTAGACTTCTAGGCAGCTTTCACATAAAAAGCCATATTGAATGTTCCTGCATGTTGAATCATAGATGCACATTCCAACGAAATGATTATTAACCAGAATGTTTAGTGCCATTGTTTTATGTGAACACATTTTATATACTTTAGATGAGTGGTTGTAGGTTCTGGTTTTATGACTCCCCTCTTCCGTATGGAAATATAGCCATCAAAACTGAAGGGGATTTAGCTACTCGTGCACCCACCTTCGCCAAAAACATATGGTTTCATTTGGGAAAGGCGTAAACTACAGTAACCACTGCTTTATTATTACACAAATGATGTATGGTTTCCCACATTCACATTGTTTTGGTTTTTTGTTATTCTTTTATCTGTAAGAATGTGGAGTCAGATTTGCAGGGGGTTTAGAGAACTGCAAACACTAACATGCTTTTAATTTCCATTAGAATTCAGTGGACTGTATCCTTCATCCTGCCGTGAATAGAGTGTTGACATGGCAGCATTCACAAATAATTGAGACGTTGATGTGTCAAGGGGATCACAGACAGGCCTTGCGATACATACAGGCAATGAAACCCCCAATTACCACCAGCCAAGAGGTCAAATTACATATGACTGTGTTACTGACCAACAGGTGAGAAACTCATTTAATTCTAGAGTGGTTTGTTAACAGAAAACTAATTACTGATCACTGGTGTGTTGTACCAGTTACTGGTGTGTTGTACTAGTCAAGGTTTTGTGTCAAATTTCTGAGTTTAATTTTTTTTCCTTCCAGAAGCATTTACGTGATTCTAAAGTTATCTAAGTTATGCTACAAATCTATTTCAGCACTTTTTAAATGATATAACATATATATATATACAGTTAGTACCTCAGTGTAACTTGGCTGCCAATTTTTAGGTATATAGCAGAGGCCTGGAACCTGCAGAGACTCCATTCAAGTCGATTAAACATGGATGATCTTCTAAAGCACATGTATGAAACATGTCAAGAAATAGGGCTTATGGAAGAACTGCTGAAGTTTACTTTCACAGATGTTGAGCATGTAAGTTATTTTTTGTTTATTTATTACAGCTTCCACATTTTATGAGCAATAAAGTTTATATTCTGTTTTGTTTTTTTGTACTCATAGCTTTAGTTAGTCTACGCTAAGTAGGTTATATCCTGGTTTTACAAACACCTTTAGTACTCAGGATTTCTATTTATACAAGATCATTGTGAATGGGCTGTTTCTAGATACAAAACACTTTCTATTTATTTCTCCAACGCACTGACTAGACGATTCTGATCAGTCTACATTTAAATTCCAGGATTATTTGCAGAGGTTTTTACAGACAACAGGAGGGATTCAAAATCAGGAGCTGCTTCTGGTGCACCAGTTACAGAGAGCAAATTATATCCCGGCCCTGCAATTAAATCAGTCTCTAAAAAACATCCACACAGTAAGTGAGAATCTAATACAATCCTTTCACGTCTAAGTGTTTTTTAAAGAGATAAAAAGCTGTGCATGTTGCCTCTTTACCCGTGCAGAATGACACCGACCGTCGCCTCCGTGAAAGAGGAGTTGCCAGAAATTCCATTCTTGATCAGTATGGAAAAGTCCTTCCTAGAGTGCAGCGCACCTTGGCTTATGAGAGAGCTAAACCATATACTTTATCCTCGCTTGTCTGGCGAGAGGGTACGTAGCACGCTTTATCGCTGGTAAACATGGTGATGTATTCTGTAATCTAACAAGTCCCTCTCTCCTCCTTAGTTTCGAGACCCAAGCCCTTGTCTACCGTTGCAAAACAGGCTCCTGGAAGTGTTATAACCAAAGCACATTTTATAAGCAGCGTGCTCTCAAAAATAAAGGAAGTATCTGCTGCAAATCAGAAGACTGAATTTTCTCCTTACAAAAGGTGAACAACTTCAAGTTCAACTGTTATTTGGCATTCCAATCTGCATGTCTTTTTATTTTTTTTTTTTTTATTTTTTTTTCTCCAATCCGTTCCTTAGAATACCAAATGAGCAACTGTGATCGCATAGTTCAAGTGAAGTATTATGAAATAGCAATGCGTGGGTTTTCTTTGTTACCTGCCATTTTAGATTTAACATATAAACAGTTAAGCAAAGTGGACTAAAACATAAGGTTTATGTATATAAGAGCTTTGGATTTGCTTACACATGTTGTTTTCTTTTGTTAAGATTTGGTAATGACGAGCGAGCGCCAGTAGCCACCATGTCGCAAGAACTGGATTCTCCTGAAGCCTTTGTTGGTACACCGATAACCAAGTCAAGGAGGGTGTCCAGGTCAGTGATGAACGGGTTAAGCAAAGGAAATATCTTTTGTGGTATCTGCATGTGTTTAGGGCACATGACGCAAGTGATGTAGTCAATGCAGCTTTAGGTGTATAATTTTATAAACGATCAAACTGCTGTCCTGTTGTGACACAGAAGTGAGCTGTTATGTCTAATGTATAGCACTATTATAACAATGTGGAAAAAACGCTAGGTGTAGGCAGAGGACTGCGGACTTTCAAACTTCTCCACTTTCCATAGCCTTGTTTATTTGCTTGTGGCACAGATACTGGTGTTAAAAAGAAATACGGTATTTTTGATTTTTTTCTCAAGACTTAAACATGTAGGCTTTTTTTTTTATCATGGCTAAAAAGCCTTTACGTTTTATTGTAGTGCTATTCTATGTTCGTTACAAAGAGGCTAGAATTAATCATGGAAAAATTGGAAATTCAACTATGTTTTTATGCGCAGACTGTTGGACTCTGTGGTTCACCCTGTAATGGTGGTACCTTCCCTGACTTTGGATTCAGAAACTGTTCATTTACAACGAACTCCTCGTAAATCTCCATTGCTGCTCACATCTAGCCCAATGGAGTCAAGTTTGCGGAAGGTCGCTCAGATCAGAAGTATCACCAAAGCATCAGAATTTAACTTGTTAGAGACGCCGCTGGTTGTCAGGGTAAGCGTTCATATTCCAGAGTCTTTATTTGGTTCGTTTTCCTTAAGTGAAACATCAAGCCTGTAAACTGTAGTTAAAATAAATGTGTTGTCCCTTGCTAGATATTGTCTTGTGCATGCTGTGTAGTAAAGCTTAACTTGGCACCTATTGTGCAATAGTTTGGCATTACATTTACTAATATTGGTTTGAATTGTGTTTCTCGGTTACTATCATAGAGAGCAAAAGCCTTGGCTGCGAGTACCACATCCTCTACCTTTGCTGGTTTCACGCCTCAGTCTATTCTGAGATCAAGTGTAAGGACAACTCCACTGGGATCTCCTTCTGTATCCCCAGGAAGATCTCTGACACCTCCTTTGCGGGTAAAGG
This sequence comes from Spea bombifrons, assembly GCF_027358695.1. Taxonomy (NCBI): domain Eukaryota; kingdom Metazoa; phylum Chordata; class Amphibia; order Anura; family Pelobatidae; genus Spea; species Spea bombifrons. The sequence continues at coordinate 37,041,029 of NC_071089.1, forward strand.
AGACAAAGATATCTTTTATGGAAGAGATAGGGAGCAAATACACTAAAGGGGTAAGTCCAGCATTTTATACATAACAACGTTCGGCTTTTGTTTTTCTTTGTTGCATACATATGCGATTTGTTTGGGGCTTTCAGGAGGAAACACAAGGTATCTTTCCTGTTGTTCATTGCATGTGCCAGGCAGTTCTTTCTACGTTTGCAACAGAGGAGGCATTGGTAGTAGGTCTTATTCCAGCCCTTGTTAGTAATTTGCGCTGGATTCAACATTTCATTCTTGCACGCGTACGTAATGATTTCTCAGATCACTTCAGCATAACATTGTAAATGAACTACTCATGTTTAAACAATGTTGACATACTGTCCTCCCCATTTCTAATCCCTTTGCTTAGAAAAGCACTGAATGCTGCGTTACAGAAGCTTGCTCCTTAAACCCAATGTATAAATGCTGGATTTTATGATAAAATCAGTATTTTTCGGTCTGCACTCCTATGGCTTCTGATCCCATTCTTGCATCTTTAATGTTTTGAGGGAGGACTAACTCGGTACCAGCTGGGGACAGCATGTCTGACATGAACATATTAAGTAGGGTGAACCTGTACAATTGGTTACAATGGCTGCTTGAACTTTAACTGTTAAATGGATCATAAGAATCAGGCAGGAGTAGATTAAAAATGGAGCAGTTGCCCCAGAGTCCTTGGTGGCAGTGTAATTTATGTATGTCACCATAAATGCAGTACTTGTGCTGAGTGCTTTATGGCCCAGATGGGGACCCGTAGGATAGTGTATTGAGGGCTTCTCCTGCAGAAAGGGCTATTTGCAGAGACAGAGACTATTATGAGTATTGATGGCAGTTGTCTTCCTACTTCCTATCAAGTAACTGTAGGATCAACCTGTAAGAAGTTTCTTCTGTAGTCGGGTTTTGCCGTCAGTAAATGTGGAAGCTACATGGCTTTGTGTATGTGTCCAAAAGTCATACAGGATCAGTATTTGATTTTTTTTCATATAAAGCAAAGAAGGAACCACTTTCCTAGAATACATGTGGTTACATTTGAAATGCAACTAATCAGCCTGTTTGCGCGTGTACTTTGCTTACATTGTGTAAGCAATGTACACAATTGTGTCAAAATGTGAATGTTTGAATATTCCCTGCGTCTTCTTTCTTGATAGGTTGCATCTTCCGAAAGCGATCTGCTGTCAGCTTCTCCTGTACTAAGGTCTATCCCAGATGTCCTGTGGACAAGAAGCCATGTCAAAATGACCTCATTTGCAGATATAGAACACAAGGAAATGGAGTCATCTTCAGCAATCCAGGATGAGATGCCAACCAAAATGGAAGTTTCCGGAGAAACTAGTAACGTGTCCATACGGTCAGACCAGACAACACTAGAGTTTCATGATGCCCCATCCCCAGAAGACTTAGAAAAAGATACCTCCATGAGAACCAAACCACAATCTCCTGTTATAGAAGGGACAGTGGAAGAGGGAATAGAAGTAGTACTGCAGCCTGAACAGGAACTAGAAAGCCAACAACTAACAGCGATTCATAATCCAGAGGAGGGAAAAAGTATGCGCTTTCTAATGTGTAAATGTGTTGCTATCTCTACAGCTTGCTTTAAAGCACTATACCAGCGGTAAATAAAGTTGCCATTTAGGCTTGACATTAATTGGTCAGCTGCTAGGCTTCCATTAGACTTGGTCTTATTTATATTCTAATTGAATACAGCCTTGAAAGGGATTTGATCAGGGAACAGGCCATATAGTGGAAAACACTACAAAACGCTTTGTAGATGTCAGACCTTTAAAATTTCATTTTTATGCATACATGCAGACTGTTTGAAAAGCAATGGTTTAAGCTCTGCCACGTTCATGATTGACTTAGGATGCCAGGCAGGTGCGTTGGAGACGAGCATTGACTCTCTCGCTGTATTCAGAGCGTAACGTAGGTGCAGGTGAGTTTTACCTGCATCCATAGTGTCAAAAGCAGCAGAAAGGTCTAGAAGGATTAGCAAGTGGTCCTTGGATTTAGCAATGGGTGACAATTTGGATCTCTTAGGAGGGACAGTCTCACTATCCATGTGCTAACACATGCTGAGTTCAGCAACATTCCGTCAATTGATTAGTTTTGTCTGCTGACTAGCTCCACTCTACATAACTTCATTGCATTGAAGGGGCTTTAGTTGGTGCAGTGCTCAACAGCCTCTGGGCACCAGGAAGTGGTTTCTAGTCTCCATGGTGGCCAAGTGCCCAGGATTTGTTACGGGGCTACTGTCGTGAATCTGTGGTGTAGCGGGTGACAATAGGCTCCCGACGTAATACGCGTTACAAGACCCTACTGGGTGCCTCACCGCACCCACCGCGGAAAAGCATAAGGCGCCAGATTCATGATAGCAGAAGATAGGCAGCGGCGTGAGGTAAGTGGGGGAGTAGTGTATGCGATTGTGTGTATACAATAGTGTGTGTGAATGTATAGAAGAGAGGGAGTAGTTTGTGATTGTGTATACATGGTGTCAGTCACTGTGTATATGTATAGTGCTAGTCAGTATGTCCACTGTATTGTAGTGCCAGATTCAGTGTGTCCATAGTGTTACACACTCGTGCTAATGTCATGCTATGTGTCAGCATATAGTGTTAGTGTGTGTATGAGTGTATGGTGTTAGCATTTGTATACATGAGTGTAGAATGTTAGCGTGTGTATTAGTGTAAAGTGTTGGTGTTTGAGCATAAAATGTTAGCGTATCTGTTACTGTATGGTGCTAGAGAGTTTAACCCCTTCAGGACTGGGGTTTTTTTTTTTTTATGATCAGAGCAGTATTTGTGCTTTTGCTATGACTTTATTCATCTGATTGCCCACTAACTCATTTACTGTACCCCCACAAATTATACATTGGGTTTTTTTCAGCAGAAGTAGGTATTTTTTTGAAATAATTCAATTTCAATATTGCTCCCCAATAGCGTCCAGAAAAAAAGAAACTGCTAAACAAAAGTATATATTTTTGGAGTTTACATCAGAGTATTTTACTATGGAAATTTTAACACTTTTGATTTAGCCATTTTAGTGCCGGTGTGTCCTAAACATTGCAGTAAAATTTCAAACTCATTCTATCCAAACACAGTAATCTAGTATTTTTCCCTCTGGGTATGTGAAATTACTGAAACAACTTGTACAGGAATACCCCATATACATGGGTAGAATGTCTCTTCGACACTGCGGGTTCAAAATTGGAATATGCGCATTTCAGTTTTCAAACATGGAATTTTGACAGATCAGGTTATTGGCTCCCGGTCTCATCTGAGACGCAGTAATGTCCCGTATTTCATTTTAACCCCCTAAAACTCTATATTTCCAAAAACTAGACAGCTCAGGGAATCTAGTTAGGGGCGTATTGGCCTGTCGTATGCAGCTGATTCCACCCCAAAGTTAGTCTAACAAAAAAAAAGAAAAAAATTTTCACATCCGCTTTTCACAATGTTTTTTTTCTGAGTGGATTTGTGAAAGAACAAAATAGGTCTATTTGTTTTCAGCAACACCCCCGAGTACAGCAATACCACAAATGCATAAATAAGTAATGTTTCTCAGATATTGTGCAGTCAAAACCGGAATGCGCGCATTTTTAAAAGTTTACGTTGTGTTTTATATGTATGACACGTTTAGGCCACTGACATTGATCAGGGAGACCGATCAATAATCAGTGACTTATAATGTAACTGAAAAGTGATCAGGTAATTATGTATTTTTTATTCAGAATGTGTGGGGTCTCCATTACCACCTTAGATTACCCTTCTCTAATTCAAGGGCAGGGTCACCAAGGGCCTGCCATAATGATCAGGTCACTCCTATTGTCCAGGAGTGATCTGTTCATCAGTCCACTTTTAGGTTGGACTGCTGCAGGTACTTGACTCACAGCAATTGACCTGGAAGCACCCTTGACTTTCGGTCAGTGCTGTTTAAATTTTTTTTTAACTCTTTCAATGCTGATGATCAATAGGAGCACAGCTTTGACTGATATTTAGTCCCCACAAACTTGTGGGGACAAATATTAACCCCTGAAATGCTGCAATCATGTCATACAGTTGTGGCATTAAAGGGGTTAACACTGCACGATCACTCTTAATGGAGCAATTGGGCAGCAGGGGAGGGTTGGGGCTGGTCTCCACACTCATGTTGCCCCTGGCAGCAGGGATATGATTGCAGGTAAACTTTTTTTTTCTCTCCTGTTCCTGGTCTGCTTGGGCTTCCAGACAGACCAGCAGTAGTAGAGCCCTGTACAAAATGGGTACTAACCCATTTGGCATTGAAGGGTTAATGCTGCACTGTCGCTTTCATTCAGCGATCAGGCAACAGGGGAATGTTGTGGCAGGTCCCCACACAAGTAACCCCAAGCAACGCACAACCTCCTTCCCTGAAGCTGCATGTTGAGTCTGGAGAATCACTCTCGTGGGAGTGATCAAAGGCAGGGGGGACTCGGGGAGACTGTGCTTTTCTGCCCAGACACATCATAGAACCAAAGAGCCCGCTTGGGCATGGTGTACCTAGTACATCACCAGACGCGAAGGGGTTAAATGCATGTTAGTGTATGGCAAGACTTGACTATCCCTGGGCGCCAGCGAAATAAATTGATTCAACAAAAAAAGCTGGCTCCTTGGTCCAAACCAAATTTGACCCCTTAATTAGCGTATCATTGTTCACAACACAGAGGTGTGTGTGTGTGTATAAATACATTCAGTTGATATAAACTAAAACTTAGCAAACATTGTAGTTAGATTTAGGCACAGCAAGTATGCCTATTCTTTCAAGACTGCCCTCAAGACTCAATCATTAGGAATTCAAAATATAAAGTTTGCTAACGTTACTGAAAGCAGCATGTGTGGCATGAAACCTCAGGCTAGACTTCATAATACATAAATTACTGCTGCTTAGAGATTATATTGTGAAATGTATAGGCCACGATTAAAATAAGCAGAAATAAGAACCTACATAAAAACCACAAGGAAGGACCAAGTGACAATCTATATGTGGGTTAAAAAAAACTGTTTTTGCTTGTCTTGTTTCTAGAAAAACTGACTTTGGAAGATACACCAAAGAAAAATTAAACAGATTAATTTGTTTTACTAATAACATTTTAAGTCGTTTGGTAATACCATATAAAAAAATTGCTTCGTCCAACATTACTGCTGAATTCTGTGCCCGTATCTGAACGCAGTCATATGACTTGGTTATTTTTTTTTGTTAAGCCAACATTGATTTTTTGTTAAGCAGTTTCCGAAGAAGCAGCAGTTGAATGCATTCCTCATCCTGAGAATGGGCCTAAAGGACTTGATAAGTTGGCGAATGCTGATGAGAGGTAACTGTGTGATGAATAAAAACCTTTGCCACAACAGTCATATTTAACATTTACCTTTGTTTTGCCTGATATGGGTTTACGAAATGCACAAGCTTTACTTGTCTTGAGATGTACGTTTTACCTTCCATGTACCTGTCCCCAAAAAGGCTTAATCGGTGGACCATATATGATGTCACATTTAATTCACCAAAGCAAGATTATTTTAGGGTAACTGCTAGAAAAATCATCATAGGATGGATTTCTTTTTAGGAAAATCTAAGTAATACAGATCTTTTTATCACTGCTGTACATTAAGTGGTGCTAGTGCGGTATTTTTAATTTTTTTTTTTTTTATCTGCTAGCTTTTTGTTTAAGGGGAAACAATCGCTACTATAGCTATGACCATAACTAAATTACCGTATTTGTCCGATTATAAGACGAGGTTTTTTTTTCCAGAACAAACGCTCTGAAAAATACCCCTCGTCTTATAATCAGACCTCAAATGGGTCTGACTATGAGACTAAGATCCAGATCCCCCGCAGTGCTGCAGGGGACCTGGATCCTCCTGTCTTATGCACCCCATTTAACACCCCCGCCCCCCCCCCCAATTTACCGGTGCCTCTGACTCCCTGGTGTTTAGTCAGGGCAGCGGGTAGACCTCATGTAGGCAACTTCCGCTGCAGCCAGAAGGAGGTGCAGTTAGCAGCGGGGCTCGTCTGCATCCATCGCGCAGACCTTCCCTGACTGTCAGAGAGGAGAGTTCCCAGCAGCGGTGCTGGAGGGTGTATGCGCGATGGAGTCAGAAGCAGCGGTAAGTTTGGGGCGGGGGAGTGTTAAATGGGGGCCGTAAGGCATTTCTGTAGGCAGAGTGCTCTATGATATGCCTTTTAACCCCTTTAATGCCACTCTACCTCCAGAAATGCCTTTTAACCCCTTTAATGCCACTCTACCTCCAGAAACCCTCTATAAGCTACTCTGCCTCCTGAAATGCCTTATACCTCCCTATATGCCACTCTGCCCCATAATATGCCTTTTAACCCCCTAAATGCCAGAGTGGCATATAGGGGTATAAGTAATTTCTGGAGGCAGAGTGGCACATAGGGGGTCAAAAGGCATATCGTGGGGCACAGTGGCATATAGAGGGTTAAGAGGCATATCATGGGGCACAGTGGCATATAGCGGATTAAAAGGCATATCATGGGACACAATGGTACGCCTGGGGGCAGATGTGCATAACTGGGGGGCAGGTTGGAAAATAAAAGGAAATAAAAACATTTTCTCAATCAGTTTTTTAATGTTTTATTAAAATATTTTTTTTGCATAGTTTACATGAATTAACATTTACTAGTAAAACTTTTTTCCTATAGGGTCGTCTCATATTCAGGCTTTCTTTTTTCCTAAATTAATAATCAGATTTTGGGGGGTCATCTTATAATCAAGCAAATACGGTAATTTATAAAAACTACATGGAAATCTGAACTATGTAACCACTTTCTGTGCCTAACGTCTTTCATCTCTTCCACCCACCCCTGCAAAGGCTGCCTCAATCCTTATTGTAGGCTTTAAGTAACAGACCTATGGTAATAACGTTGGTACTACTTAATATGCGTTGTGTTCATGAAAATGTAATCATACCAAATTGTTAGCATTTTAATATAAAATGTGAACATTTATCTTCCATATTTCCAAAAAATTGGAATAAGCATATCCTCACAGACCAGCTTATTGCGTTTAGTCAAATACAGTGAAAGTTAAGGCAACTTACCTAGACATTTGGTTTAAATAGAATCACAGCGTAATACCATTGTTACTGTTGGGGGGGGGGCGCGAGTAGAATGGATCATTAAACTTGGAAAATTAGCTGGGCCAACCATTTTACAAGGTCTTTCTGTAAAAATACTGCCATAGTTTGCGATTACAATATCTTGATGTTAAATGTAAACTTCATCCTTCAATAGCTAGACAACTTGCTTATGAACTTACCTTAAAATAGTGCTATCCTTTCTTCTGAAGTGAACTTGAGCCATCAAGCATCTCTGAAGCCAAGCCATCATTAGTTGAAGTTGGAGAGCCAGAATCTGTTTCATCAACCAACGATTCTCAGTGTAAGTCATGCTTTAATGAAGTCTTCTTCTTTAGAGCTACCCAATAAAGAGCGTTGTCTATTCTGTGATTGAAGTATTGTTTTAACCTTTCAACCTCAGCTGTGTAACAAGGGGTAAATAACCTTTATCAAGAACACTTACTGCAAATATTTGAAATATTAAAAATGTACTTTGATTTACAGCTGTGATCACTATTCATGACAGTGAAGATATAGCCAGCACACGCTCAGGAAATCTGGAAGGGGATGTAGAAGAAGATTTAAACGGAGAAATGGAGGTGTTTGAGCCCCGTGATTTTATGGCTGTGGAAGAACCTTCTGTGCCCGCACTGTCTCACAGTGTAGAAGTTCACGTAAGACATCACCATTTAAGATTTCCCATCTGTTAAAAATAAAGCCTACTTAAGTTTGTTGATTGTAAAGGTTTACTCTGAATACATTGTAGAATTGTAATTTTTATTATTTTCACCATGTAAAGTCTAAGTCCTGTTAAATGTCTTCTCAGTAGACTTATTGGCAACTGTGTAAAACCATTTAAACAACCCTAAAATTATCGCATTAGCGAATTGGGATTTACAATGCAGTCCTTATAATAAGCAAAAACTGTTGCATTTGTAGTGGAAGAAATGTTGAACATAGAGGATAATAGGGAGCTTGGTCGTACGGTCAAGCACTCCTATCTGGTTTACTGATGACATCTTCCCCCATCGCCCCTGTCGCATGAACGGTCTTGGTCATTAGTGGTGCATTGTTAAAATTCACGAAATGTTTTTGTTCCCTTTAGTTACTTCAAGAGAAAGATGTTGAGATTCAAGTGGCAGAGAGAGAACATGAAGTGATTAACTACCAGGAGTTATATCCAGCTGCACCTATAGAGGTTGCCTACGAGGACAATATGGTGCATAAGTATAATAGCGAATTAACTGAATGTACCGATTCCGCAGAGCATGAGTTGGATGATGCTGAAGGAGAGCATTTTGCAGAGCAGAATAATTTTACACTAGTGCTTGAAGGAGATGGTGGTGATGAGGATGCAGAAGACATGCAGCCTTGCAATGAAGATCGTGTTGAGCCTTTAACAGTGGAAGAACATACCTATGTTACCTCTGCATTGAGTAAATATGTTGATATTTGTGAGCCTAACCATGGTGTGGAGGTTTCTTTTGGAGGCACTGAACAGGGTACTAGCGTAATGGAGGAAATACCATATGTTCCTGAGAATGTTACTGTTGCAATTACAGAAAACTTGATTGCTGTCATCAAAGACACAGAAAGTAAAAACTTTACGGAAGAAAGTAACAGTCAAAAAGAAACAAAGGAGGATGAGTATTTGCAGGCTTCCTCCAAGACTCCTGTTAAGGTTATGAAGCTAGCAATCCCTGAGGATAAACAAATGGGGGAGCCAACAACACTGAAGGAATTAGATGAGCTGAATGATGGACGAAGTTCCCCAGGTTTACAAACTGTGTTAAAACCGCCAACCCCACGTCGCAGTATTAGGAAATCTTCTAGGTTTACTGAAAGTACCAATGTTGATTCTGGGGAGCTGTCCCTCCCAACAACTCCCAGGAGAGGAAAAAAGGCCAAAGAAAATATAGAGAATCAAAATAATGTCTATTCTACTTTACAAGAAGAAGAGATGCCCATAAGTATCAGAATAACCAGAAAGACCAAAAATACTGTGTCAGAAAAAAATGAAAGTACGGTTATGGTGGAGACGACTGCTGAGGAAAGTTTGCCAAGGCAGCCTTCCACTCCAACCAGGACACGCAGAGGGAAGTTGACAGCACAGGAAGAACAAGAAAACATGGACACTGATTTGGATCAAAAAGCTGCTATGCCTCAGACTCCTACAAGAATCACGCGGTCTAGAAATATTGTACTTGAAAAGATAACGTCAAGCCAAAAAGAAGAAACCGATGAGCCTGAACCCCTGGCTACAACTCCTACCAGAGGCAGACGGGGTAAACGTGTTGTCAATGAGCTGGTCAAGCATTTTGAGCTGAATGCCTCTCAGCCAGACAGTAAACCAAGCACCAGTCCACCAGCTTCTCCAAAGAAGGTGTCTATGAGATGGGCCAGAAATAAATTTGAAAATAAAACCACTGAGGAGGAAAGTGTGAAAGTTGCTGAGCAAACTTCAGATACTCCTAGGAAAAAGCCGAGAAAATCTACCATAAATAAATCAAATGTGGAAGAGGTAACGGGTGTTTCTGAAGAATGCATTGCTGATGGAGGTCAGGACTCTTTAGTTACTGTAGACTCAACAAAGAAAGCCAACGCGACTATCAATGTAAGACGTGGTAGAAAAAGTGTGCTTCCTCCTGTGTCAGAAGAAAGCTTGGAAGAACGATTACAGTTGCCTGAAAGCCAAGACAAGCCTGGTGATGAAAAAGACCTAACTCGCATAACAAGGACTAGATCTAGTAATGTACTTCCACATCCAGATGAATTCACTGTTAATTTTGAATTCTCCACGCCTACAACAAAACAAAAAAAGAAAACAAAAGGTACAATAAGACTCCCTTTTCATTATTACTAGGTACAAGTTTCAATGTATCTGTGGGAAGGTATTGTGATTCTCAATCCATTAACCTAAGTACTTCTTGCAAATAGGACAGAGGACACCAGGTTGTGTACAAATATGCAAAAGTAGTGAAGTAATCCCCCTTGTTTTTCCATATGTGCACCACCACCAGTTCCTGCTACCCAATCCCCAAAAGGCTTTTATTGAAAGTAATTTTTTTTACATTTAAAAATGTATGTGTTTGTTTAAATTTGCTATGCCTTGTGGCATGACTCATTAGTTCCAAGCTTTCTGATGGGGGGTGAGGATGTTTTCAGATTGCAGCCAGCAGGAAAGAACTTGTCCAAATTACCACTTATTTAAAAAGTAAAGGCTAGTAAGTTAAATTTGCAAGTGCATCAGACAATTAGTGTAACATCTGAATGTTGTGCTGACTAGTTGTGCCACAGTAGGCTATGAATACAAGAAGCTTTGTTGGTCATTGTGCAACAATTTCACCACATTTGGAACTTTGACTCAGACATCTTCTGTGTAAATGTAGCCTAACTGACAATGTTTAGCACACATAAATAATGTAACATTTCTTTCTGTGGTAGCTCAACAAGCAGCTCTCCCTGTGTCTCCTGAGGAAATGGTAGCTCATACCTCTTCTCAATTTGTCTTCTCACCGCCCTCCACAAGGACAAGAAGAGCAACAAGGTCTTCTGTTGCCGGACCTGTAAAAAATGAGGTACACGTTTATATTATCTCTGAATACATGCTTTTGTCTATACTGGCCACACGTAACATACATTTTTTCAGTGTTTTGAAATGTCATACATGTTTTAGATGGAGGTAATGAGTCAAATAGGTTTTATACAATATCGATTTAAGTAGAAAATCTCTTGTGTTGTAGGATGTAAAACCTCAAGAACCACAAGAAACACAAGATGTCCCTGTAGAACCTGTTATAAGAAGACCCAAAGGCCGACCTCCAAAACACAAAAAAAAGGAGAGCACGTAAGTGTCAAAAGCCAAAATAATATTTGTGGTTTTACTGCTTCTTGCAGTAGCACCTGTACATTAGGAAACAGGACTTCACTTTAAAACCATATTTTTCCAATTACAAGCTTTCTAAGAAACTTAATAAAAATATTAAGTATTTAGCCTTTTTCCTGGTATAAAACTAAACTTAGATGCAGAGTCAGTGTCATAATGGTAGCTGCCCATGTGACTTGGTTCTGTGGTGCAACCGGTGGTCTTGGAAACAGAAAGTTCCCTGTTTCTGAATCAAAGTAGTGATTGGGTTATATCGATGTATATGTTCTTGTGTAGCCCATTTTTAAAATTAAGCAGAATTTGAGCACTGTTCATGTAGGCATCTGCTGGGACATGAAATGGATTTCCTTTACCCTTAAATCAAAACCAGACAAGTTATGACATGCCCCACTTGTTTTTTTTATGGGAATGCTCACTTAATTTCGTCATGACGTGCATAGTTTGCAAATATGCCCTATTAAATTTTGTTCAATTTTATATTAACTTTTACAGATCAAAAGAACCAACCTGGTCTCCTCCACCAGTAGAAATTCAACTGCTTTCCCCACCAGAAAGCCCAGCTGGTGATGTGGCTGATACAAAGACTGTGCCAGTTGAAACAAAAGCAGAAAAAAATACTTTGAGGCGAAACAGAAGAAGAATTATGTCAAAACCAGTCACACGTAGAAAGCTGCGATGATTGTATCCCCCACCCCCGGCGTGTTTTTATTGTTTATGTACACAGCGGTTTATAAAGAGGATAAAGTACTGTGGAATGTTGAATCAAATTGGTCTGAAAGAGAATAATTTATATAAATGTATTGTAAATGTTCTTAAAATATCAGATTGATTTCACTCCATGTAGAGTGAAACTTTCTTCCCATGACTTTTTTTCTCCCTATTTTGTATTAAGGCTTAATACATTTATAAAAAAAATATGTAACTATGACTTTCAGGAATGTTAAATAAAAATAATCCTTCTCAATATCTGTTTTTTAAGGAAATAAAATGTGATTTTGTAGTTCATAAATAGTATAGCGTATACTCCCTTTTAAGAATCTTCATCTTCAAAGGTATGTGTGTTTTATATATCATGAGTAAGAGTTCTAAGCGGACTCGGTTGTGTATGTATTATATATGAATACACATGGAAAAACAGTTTAAAAACTTTTCTGAAACCATTCCTTTGAGTCTTCAGCCACCTGACTTTGACCCCCTTTTGCCCTTCATGATATACCATGTTAAGAAAACTTAATGGTACATAATGATGCATTTTTATCTGGTTTAAAAAATCGAAAATTCCTGGTGTAGTAGACTTCTTTGATCTTGAGGCTGCTTGTGGTACAATCTCTGACAGCCTCGACATCTTGCCCAGTTTGTATGGAAGCCTCACGTTTACATTAAGTGCAAAATTAATATATATAATCCTTACCTTTATCTATTCTTTGAAGAGGTGACATATGACTTCTCTACAATAAGACAGTCTTGGGTAAATGAGTAATGCAAGGTGGAACCAGTATGTCGTTGCATAGCTTTCAAACTGAAGAGCTCCGTAATGAATGGAAAAAACGCCCACATACCTTCAAAGTAAAATAAACTGAATATAATTGCTCACTAGTGTGATATCCTAGAGACTATTACCAGCACTTTGCCCTTGTGTCCTTGAGCCAATTTTACCCGCATTATACAGTGTTTAACCCTAGGCTAAAAAAGTTTAGTTTTAAGTACATACTGTGCGTTGTTGCAGATGTCAGGTAATCTAAATGATCAAGAACCTAGCATGGATACTAGGCTTTTGTATTTGTATGAATTGCAAGTTTACAGAATTTTGGTAAATTTGCTGATATCTACAAAGCCTCAAATGAGGCCAGACCCCCAGAAATTGAATAAAGACTAAGCAAAGATCTTCTATCTTATCCCTTCTCTTCCATCTTCAATCCTTAATAGTCTTTCTTCCTCCACATCTCCGTGGAGATAACCAGGCACCCTCCTCCAAAATGGCACTGCGGGGGACGTCTACCCCAATCATCCAATCGGAAGAATGTCGCCAAAAGCGCCAGCTGAGTGCAATATGGCGACTCTTGCGGTGAATCATTCTCCTGATCCTCCAATCTGGTCAGAGGACGTCACTGCAAGCACCGCCATATTGTCCTCAGTTCATCCGATGTATGATTTGATGGGGTAAATAGAGCTGGCTGGGTTCAAAGATGTCCCATGTAGAACATGGGCACAGACTGACCAAATGTCAAAATTCCCCCAAAAAATGTATACCTCGCAAGTGTGGCCTTTTACCCCTCAAACAAATCACCAGGCATGGAATCCCTGTACTCAGATGTTGCTGAATACATATTATATTTGGCTATGACATATAATGGGCTGTAAATTTATACCTGAACTGCAATGTGTGGGGGGGGGGGGGAAGACAAAAAATTCTGCCATAAACTTTGACAAAGGCTGGTGGTAAAATTAGTGTATGGAAAGGGTTAAAATACCAGCACTTGGAATACCTTGGGGTGTCTCGTTTTAAAATATATATATATATATATATGGTTTGATGGGGAAAATTTAATTGGCTGGCTTCAAAGATGTCTCAAGTGTGGCCTTTTAGCCCTAAACAACCCAATAGACCTATGTATCACTGTACTCAGGCGCTGTTGCTGAATACTTATTGTGGTGGTGTTTTGCTATGACATATACCAGAAGCAGTAAATTCATACCTGTAATACGCTGTGCATGAACAATTTGGCAATATGGCAATGGCTGGTGGAATTAGTGGATGGAAAGAGTTAAAATACTAGCGTTTGAAATAACCTGAGATGTCTAGTCTTCAAACATGTGGCTTGTGGGTGTAAATTGAATTGACTGACTTCAAAGATGGGGTATTCAAATAGGTGATGGGGGTATTATGACTGGTTTGGAAAATTAAAAAAATGGATTTGAAATAGTAATATGCTACTTATTGCCCTATAACGTGCAGAAAAAATATGTTCTGTATCTCTAAACATGGGACAAATATTAAAATTTTGCAGATGTTTTATTTCATTTTGTAGATGAGTAAAAGATTTTTCAAATACAAGTCAGAAAACGTCCTTTTTTCATTTTTTTTATATTTTGTATAGTAAATTATATGAAATGATAATGAAATCTAAATAAAGCCCTTCTAATAATACTTGTGTGGGTTCAGTAAATGAGAGAGGATTACAGCTAAACGTGAGCACAGCAGAAATGTTAAAACAGACATTGTCACAAAGGGTACAAATAATTTAAAAACAAAAAACAGCTCTGCCCTTAACCCCTTAACGTCCATTGCCGGGTCAGGCACGTCATGCAAAACGGTCACTTAACGACCTATGACGTACCTGACACGTCATGAGACTTAAACAAGCTTAGAAAGTGATCAACGATCACTTTCTAAGCTTAAACGGTGTTGCTGTAATGCCTCGATGTCGAGGCATTCAGCAACACCGAGATCGGCATGATGGGCCATGTCTGGCCCCTCCCCGGGGCGTCAACAGCCGCCATACATTGTATGGCGGCGGACGCCCGTTTTAAAAGCGTTTAGGAGGCGATCAACGATCACCTCCTAAACGTCAATGGTGTCGCTGGAATGCCTCGTTCAGGAGGCATCCAGCGACACCAAACACTTACCTCTGGGTGGGCTGTGACCGCTCCGGAGAGCGGTCACAGCCGCAGCTGCACGTTGTCTTCGCCATCCGCAAGATGGCGGCGGCCCGGGAAAAAGAATTATAAAGTTTTAAAAGTTGGCTAGACGGTCTCCAGACCCTCTAGTGAACTCTGGCTCCACTTGCAGGTTGAATACAGGTACTGCATTCAACCATACTCAATGGAGCCCAGCTTTCGAATCACTATGTGATTAGGAAAATATTAAAAAAAAAAAAAAAAAATATTAAAAAAAAAAAAAAGGAAAAAAAGAAAAAGCTTAAAAAAAACATGGTAACATTTAAAAATTATTATGCTTTAGAGGAACTATCCAGTTCCAGCAAAATGTAAAAAAAAAAGTCCAAAAAGAGTAAAATAAATAAAATAAAAAAATAAAGTTTATTATTATGAGCAAGTGCTAAAATTAGCACTGACATGGAAAAATTTAAATAAAAGCATTTCAAATACCCAAGGGGTGTCTAATTTAAAAAAATGAATGGTTTGATGGGGTAAATTGGAGTGGCCGGGCTCAAAGATAGGGCATAGGCACAGACTGACCGAAATGGGGGGAAAAAAAAGCGCACTTACAAAATGTGGCATTTTAACCCCAAACACCAGACAAACCCATACATGTGGGGTATGACTGAACTCGGGAGATGTTCCTGAATACATATTAGGGTGTTGTTTGATAGTGACGTATACCTGGAGCTATAAATTTATACCCAAAGTATAATTTGTGTGAAAAAAATACAAAACAAAATACTACCACAAAGTGTGGCAAAGGCTGGTGGTAGAATCTGATGCATGGAAAGGGTTAAATACTACCATTTTAAGTACCTTGGGGTGTCTAGTTTTCAAAAATATATGGTTTTATGAGGTAAATTGTAGTGGCCAGGCTCAAAGATAGGGCATAGGCACAGACTGACCAAAATAGGGGAAAAAAAGCGCACTTCCCAAATGTGGCCTTTTAACCCCAAACAGCAGTCAAACCCATGCATGGGTGGTATCACTGTACTCGAGAGATGTTGTTGAACACATATTAGGGTGTTGTTTGATAGTGACGTATACCTGGAGCTATAAATGTATACCCAAAGTACAATTTGTGTAAAAAAAAATACCAAAAAAATACTAACACAAAGTGTGGCAAAGGCTGGTGGTAGAATCTCATGCATGGAAAGGGTTAAAATACTAGCATTTGAAATACCTCGGGGTGTCTAGTTTTCAAAAATATATGGTTTGATGGGGTAAATTGAATTAGCCGGCTTCAAAGATGGTCCTATTAGGACATGGGGGCAGAATGACCAGATGTAAAAGTTCCAAGTTAAAAAATGTGCACTTCCTAAATGTGGCGTTTTACCTCCCAAACAACCCAACAAACCCATGCATGAGGGGTATGACTGTACTCGGGAGATGTTGCTGAACACATATTGGGGTGTTGTTTGAAAGTGATGTATACCAGGAGCTGTAAATCCATACCTGAAGAGCAATTTTAGCGATAAAAAAACACAAAATAAATTACTACCAAAAAGTTTGACAAAGGCTGATGGTAGAATTAGTGCATGGAAAGAGTTAAAATTGTAGCATTTGGAATACCTTGGGGTGTCTAGTTTTCAAAAATATATGACTTGATGGGGTAAAATGCATTGGCCGGCTTCAAAGATACCCGAAATGGTACATGGGGGGAAGAATTACCAGATTTGGAAAAAATGGTTTTGAAATAGCAAAATGCTACTTGTACTTAATGCTCCATAACGTGCAGAAAAAAGCAAAAAAACATAAAAACATTGGGTATTTCTAAACTCAGGACAAATAGTAGAATATATTTAGTAGGTTTTTTCATTAGCTTTTTTGGATGAGTAAAAGATTTTTGGGGTAAAAGTCAGAAAATGTGTTTTTTTTTTACATTTTTCATCATATTTTATTATTTTTTTTATGGGAAATTAGATAATATGATTAAAACAATGGTATCTGAAGAAAGCCCTTCTTGTGCTGAAAAAAACAACATATAATTTGTGTGGGTTCACTAAATGAGTGAAGAGAAAATTACATCTAAACACGAACACCGCAAAAGTGTTAAAACAGCCTCGGTCCCAATGGTACAAAAGGTAAAACACAGCCTGGTCCTTAAGGGGTTAAGGGGAGATGCACACGTACAGTCATGTGAAAAAGAAAGTACACTCTTTGAATTCTATGTTTTTTCTTCAGGACGTCGTAACTATTATCTGTTCTTTAGCAGGTCCACAAATTAGGTAAATACAACCACGGATGAACAACAACATATGTGTGCAGTGGGTAGGATGGGTTTGGGAGAATAGACAGGAGCAGAGAAAAAGGGGAAAGAGATGGATAAAGAAAGAGAGTAAGAGAATTAAAAAAAAAGAGAAGGGTGAAAGGTAGTAGGAGAAGAAAGAGAGGAAGACAGACAGGAAAGAGGAGAAAAGAGAAAGGGAGAAACTGCTGGACTGGTGATGTCAGGGCAGCCCTGTACTTTAAGGCCAGTGGCTGTCTGATGACAGCTGCACACTATGTTTTTATGCTGCTTTTGCAAAGAAGAGTCGGCCATGTCAAGATGTGCCATGCTAATAGACTCTTACCCAAAAAGACTGATTGCTGTAATAAAATCAAAAGGTGCTTCAACAAAGTATTAGTGGGTGTGCGCACTTATGCAACCAGGTTATTGTGAGTTTTTTTTCTTATCCCCATGTGAGACCCCAGGGAGTTTATTGGCATGGCATCTGGGTACAGCTGCTATGCAGATTATACATATGGGTCCCTGGGGTGGAGCAATTCGAGAGCAGGGTGGGCCAATGCTCCGTTCCCCCATTCTGTGGAAATTCCATGCCGGCTTTTCCAGGAGGCTAGAAGTCTGCAGGATCTGGTCTGGGATTCCTATGGGGCCAGCGTCAGGCACAGGTGCTGGGCATTAAAAACCCTTGGAGCCTGATACTCAGAGAGACTGTTGGGGGAAGAGGAAGTTCCCTGTGCTCCCAGGGCAAGGGGAGGCCAAGTGAGACAATACCTGCCTGGACCTGTGTGTGCTGTCTGGGGGAGGTTTTCCAGAGCCTGGTGTTGCTGGGTCTGGCTGGGAGGTTGAGTTAGTGGGTGATTAGGCTGGTCAGTCTGGGCCAAGATAGTGTAGTTAGAGAGGGCTCCAATTGGGAGCTAGGTTTTCTTTTTATGATTTGGTTTTTGGGGTTTAAGCGGTTAAAAATAAAGTGCTGTTTTGCAACAAGCTAGTGTTCCCGACTCTGATTGCCCTAGAGAACTGTGCTTAGGACCCCTAAATGTGACATGTATGGCCCTCATGCTACAGGGTTTGTCACATACCCCCTCAAAGATTTCAGCTTGTTTTGCAATTGAATTGTTCACGTTATAGGTCACATTAAAGGTGGAACAAGTTGTGACATGATTTATCTTTGTCTCATTCTTTACAATCACAAGAACCTGGCATTTTAACAGGGGTGTGTAGACATTTTATATCCACTGTGTGTGTATATGTATGTGTATATATATATTGTGACAAACCCTATAGCATGAGGGCCATACATGTCACTTTTAGGGGTCCTAAGCACAGTCCTCTAGGGCAATCAGAGTCAGGAACAATAGTTTGAAGCAAAACAGTGCTTTATTTTTAACTGCTCAAACCCCAAAAACCAAATCATAAAAAGAAAACCTAGCTCCCAATTGGAGCCCTCTCTAACTGAACTATGCTGGTCCAGACTGACCAGCCTAATCACCCACTAACTCAACCTCCCAGCCAGACCCAGCTACGCCAGGCTCTGGAAAACCTCCCCCAGAAAGCACACGAAATGTCCAGGCAGGTATTGCCTCACTTGGCTCAGGGATGGTCTTCTTCAGGGCCTCTCCTTGCCCTGGGAGCACTTCCTCTTCCCCCAAAAGTCTCCCTGAGTATCAGGCTCCAGGGGTTTTTAATGTCCAGCACCTGTGCCTGATGTCAGCCTCATAGAAATCCCGGACCGGATCCTGTGGACTTCTTGCCTCATGGAAAACCCGGCATGGAGTTTCCACAAAATGGGGAAATGGAGCATTGGCCCACCCTGCTCTCCAATTGCTCCACCCCAGGGACCCATACGTATACTCTGCATAGCAGCTGTACCCAGATGCCATGCTAATCATCTCCCTGGGGTTCACACTGTCACATAATATATATGTATATTATATTATTTTTATATATATATATACACACACACAGTTCTATGGAAAAGAAAGTACATCCTCTTTGAATTCCATGGTTTTACATATAAGGACATAATACCTAATATCTGTTCCTTAGCAGGTCTTATATTCGAGTTTGTCTTATAATGCGTCCTCAGATAATGGTCTGACTATAAGACTAAGCTCCAGATCCCTGCAGCTCTGCAAGGGAGCTTGATCCTCCTCTCTGGCAGCCGGCGGACGTCTGTGCGATGCGAGCAAACAACTCCTCTGCTGGGGCTTCTATAGCAGAGCGCTGACATGACATGACCTTCCGGTGCTCAGTCATAGTAGCAGCCAAGGTTGTCTATGCGCATCGTGTAGATGTTCACCGGCTGCCCCAACTAGACACCAGGGAGTCTGAAGCAGGGAGGTGTGCTTAACTGGGGGCAGATGTGCATAACTGGGGGGGCAGGTTGGCAAATAAAAGGAAATAAAAACAAGAAATGCATTTTTCTCAATCAATACTTTACATGTGAATTATTTCCTAGTAAAACTTTTTTCCTATAGGGTAGTCTTTCATTCAGGGCTTTTCTTTTTTTCTAAATTATTATTCACATTTTGGGGGTTGTCTTATAACCAAGGCCATCTTATAATCGAGCAAATTTGATATATGTACATTCACTGGCTACTTTATTAGGTACACCTTGCTAGTTCCGGGTTGGGCCCCCTTTTGCCTTCAGAACTGCCTTCATTTTTCGTGGCATACTTTCTACAAGGTGCTGGAAACGTTCCTCAGAGATTTTGGTCCATATGGTCATGATGGCATCACGCAGTTGCAGATTTGTCGGCTGCGCATCAATGATGTGAATCTCCCGTTCCACCGCATCCCAAAGGTGCTCTATTGGATTGAGATCTGTGACTGTGGAGGCCATTGGAGTATAGTGAACTCATTGTCATGTTCAAGAAACCCGTTTGAGATAATGTGAGCTTTGTGATATGCTGGAGAGCAGGGCTGGCCCTACAATGGAGCCGACTGGGACAATTGCCCCAGGCGGCACTTTAGAAGGGGCAGCACTTTGCCGCCCCAAGCGCTTTTTTTTTGTTTGTTTTTTTGAAGCGGAGGAGAGAGAGAGAGGGGCACCGAGTGGTTTTCGCTTACCCGCTCGGCGCCCCTCTCTCTCTCTCCTCTGCGGCGAGTCTCCCTGTTCGGTCTCGGTGCCGGTTTGTAATGCAGAGCGCCGGAAGTGACGTCAATTTCCGGCGCTCAGCATTACAAGCCGGCACCGTGGCAGAGCAGGGAGACTTGCCGCAGGACTGTTTAAAGGTAAGTACCCGGGGGGGTGTAGATTATGGCGTCGGCGAAGTTTAAAATGCCGCCCCCCCCCGTCGGCGGGGGGGGTACGGCATTTTAAATTTCGCTCCCCAGGCGGCGTTAAGTCTTCGGCCGGCCCTGCTGGAGAGACATCAGTAGCCATCAGAAGATGGGTACACTGTGGTCATAAAGGGATGGACATGGTCAGCCACAGTACTCAGATAGGCTGTCGCGTTTAAACGATGCTCAATTGGTACTAAGGAGCCCAAAATGTGCCAAGAAAATGTCCCCCACACCATTACACCACCACCAGAAGCCATGACCGTTGATATAAGGCAGGATGGATCCATGCTTTCATGTTGTTTACACCAAAGTCTGACCCTACCATCTGAATGTCGCACCTGAAATTGAGATTCATCAGACCAGGTAACTTTCTTCCAGTCTTTCATTGTCCAATTTTGGTGAGCCTGTGCGAATTGTAGCCTCAGTTTCCTGTTCTTAGCTGACAGGAGTGGCACCCAGTGAGATCTGCTGCTGCTGCTGTAGCCCATCAGCTTCAAGGTTTGAAAAGTCAAACCTTTCTCCTCTGACCTCTGACATCAGCAAGGAATTTTCGTCCACACAACTGCTGCTTGATATTTTCTTTTTTTTCTGACCATTTTCTGTAAACCCAAGAGATGGTTGTGCGTGAAATCCCAATAGATCGGTAGTTTCTAAAATACTCAGTGCCATTCTGATGCTCAGGTTGAACTTCAGCAAGTTGACCACCTTTACATGCATAAATGCATTGTGTTGCTGCCATGTTTGGTTAAACGTATAGCCACTGATGCACTGCTGCTTTCACATCATCATCATGATGGATGCTTCCACTGTGTACTCTGCCGCTTGCATTCGGGCTCGTAATGGTGAAAACTCATACTAACCTGCAAGGGCGGCCTGACATGCTAAGATACAGCCAATTACTACTCCTTCCCCCTTCATGTAAAAATAAAAAAATAATTTTGAAATGTATTTATTTATTTTATACATTTTATTTATTTTAAAATTGAAAAAATAAAAGTGCAGAAACTTTTCAAATGTCCCTCGCATAAGAAAGTAAAAGAGCACACCAAGGGTTTCTGCTGGAAACAGGAGAAAATTGAGTCTTATTTAAAGGTGACACACTCACACATACACCATACGTTAATACCCACTCATACTAACACCATATACTCACATAAATGGTAACACTATACAGTAACAGTCTTCAACATCATAAACTAACCCACTCACTCACACCATACACATACACATACATACACACACACACACACACACACACACACACACACACAAACATATATACACACACTCTCTTCACCCACCATCACCAGTACAGCTTGCACAGCTCTCCTTCCCCTCTCTCTTACCTTATGAGTAGCCCTAGATTCAGTGCAGCTTGCACTCTCTGATGAATACTGCCGCCACCCTACTGTCACATGGTCACATACCATGCAATATATGACCTCATTGGACGCCTCTGTTACTGGGATGCCTCGCCAGCTTTAACATGCCCCTGTAACAAGACTGCTCCTCTGGCAACCCCTGCCACTGAAGACAACTTATCTGAAACCTTTGAATAGATCAAGGATGTTTTTTTGTAGTTGTTAATTTTTAATAGTTGTTAATTTACTTTCAGCCACTAGAGGGAGATTTAATATAACATTAAAAAACACTAGGTAGTCTTACCACTTTGGGTTGAATCTGAAATCAAACAATCATATGGTTTCAAACCAGCTGTGATTTAAAGGCAGGGCATTAAGTAAATAGTTTTAATAAATGAGTGTATTAATGTTAAATGCGGTGATGGTGACAGTTCACTTCAAGTATTTATTCATGAATTCATTTATTTATTTAATGCATATGGCAGCTGAGTGGTTCTTTTGCAAATTCATGGGGTGATCTGAATATCTCCTCATATGCATTTGGCTCTTTTCCTGTCCTGTTTTATATGTAGGTGATATGTTCAGTGCACATCTCCTGCCATTTGATGTACTTACCTCCAGTCAGCTGTAGCTTTAGCGCTGGCTCTGGAAACCATTTGGAGAGGGTCTAACAAGACCCCACTATAAGCAAGTGTAAAAAGTACTCCCAGTGACTCTAATGGGGGACCACATAGTAGGCACTGTGCTGCAGATCTGGAGCTGGAGCTTCTCCTGAAGATGTAATTTATTTCCATTTTTAACTTTAGTAAATGCATATTAAATTGTTTAAAATGTACCTTCAAATGTATTATCTAGTGAAGCTCCTGCCCGGGACACTTAAGGGTCCTTTTAAGAAAGTGTTTGCTTTTAGTGAGACGTAGGGCTGTCATCAGGGAGCCTCCCTGTTTGCTCACCTGAGATGTATGTATGTGTAAGAATGTTATGGTATGTGTATGTATGTTACTATAAACATGTAGGTATGTTACTATAGATGTGTAGGTATGTTACTGTGGATGTGTAAGTATATAGTATATTATGTATGTTACCGTATCTGTATATGTTAGTATGTTAGAGTAAGTATAATATGTTGCATGCACGTATGTTACTCTATGTGTGTATGTTAGTATACATGTGTTTAAGTATGTTTATGTATGCTAGTATACGTGTGTAAGTATGTTAGTGTGGGTGTGTAGGTATGTTACTGTATGTGTTTTTGTTAGTATGTATTCTCCCATTCTGTCTAAATCCATGCAGAGAAATGACATCCTGCTCAGACTTTATCATCTTACGTAACTGTCATTTGCAAAATGGGAGACATTGCTTCCAGTGCCTTCAAGTCATAAATAAATCAGCCCAAGGACAGAACCCTGAGGCACTTCAATTTGTCCATCTGGAAAACATGCCATTTACAATCACCCTCTGTAATCTGTCTTTCGATCAGCTCCCTCTGCCCTTCTATGTCCCTTTCTCCAAGTCATGCAGCTCTGTTTCTTCTCCTGCTTCTTTCTTCTATTTTTTCTTGCATCTTCCTGATCTACTTGTTTTTATGCCTGCTTTCTTTGTCTGCCTCTCAGTGGACATAACCTGCTATGTGATTGTGCCCGGAGGCTGTACTCTTTTGCGCAAACTAATCTTACTGTGAATTTCCCCAAAATGGAGGAGCTTCCGGGCACACTTTCTCCCCCTCGTTGAAGGAACAGGACGAAGAGGTTGTGCTCAGAAACTCCGGGCCTCCAAGCACACCCGCTCTCCTGTTAATCGGGAGGTCATGAGACTTTTAGAGCGGTCTAGCCATGATCTCCCCAAGCACATTAGACCCTTTGCATTCATGTACAATCCATCACAACTAAAGAACTAGATAAATTTACCCCAAATCAGCCCACTGCTCTCATCAGCCATGCATTAACCTCCTTAATCTTCCGCTGTCTTGTGTAGAGCATGGAACAAGTAGCATCTCAGAGAATGCTACGTTGGTAGTCCATTTCCTAATCTTACTCCCTATTAGGACCCTCCATCTTCCACTTACTTTGTCATTGATGCACCAAGACTGCTGAATCCTCTCCAGCCCCTCCCCTTTCCACACTGTCTGCAATATGCCAATCCTGGGCACCTGGGAGACAGCAAATGGCTGCAAATAGAGCTACAGATTACCCTACCACTATAACCAGTCTAGGCTTCCCTTGCTTATAATAAAAATATTATAAATGTTAAAAAGTAAAGAAATATTTATACCCCACATGTTTTGTTCACTCTCCCAGCTAGATTAAAACTTTTTAAAAAAAACGAAGTCTTATCCAACACACTATGTGGACAAACGTATTGGAACATCTGACCATTACACCAACAGGGAGTTTTATCACATTGCATTCTAAATACATAGATATTAATATGTAGTTGGTCCCCTTTTGCAACTATAACAGCTTGTTGCAGGTTTGCAACAAGATTTTGGAGTGTTTCTGTAGGAATTTTTGCTCATTCATCAGTAGAGCATTTGTGAGGCCAGGCACTGATGTTGGACAAAAAAAAACCTGGCATGAAATCTCCATTCCAGTTCATCCCAAAGGTGTTCAGTGGGGTTGAAGTCAGAGATATGTGTGGGCCAGTCAAGTTCTTCTACACCAAACTCATCCAAACATGTCTTTCTTGATCTTGCTTTGTGTACTGGAGCACAGTAATACTGGAATAGAAAAGGGTCTTCCCCAAACTGGTGTGGGGCAGAGCCTGTCCTGGTGTGTGTGTGTGTGTTTGGGTGTCAGCGTGGCAGAGCCTGTCTTGGTGTGTGTGTGTGTCTGGGTGTCAGAGCCTGTCCTGATGTGTGTGTGTTTGGGTGTCGGTGTAGCAGAGCCTGACCTGGTGTGTGTTTGGGCATCTGTGTGACAGAGCCTGTCCTGGTCTGTGTGTTTTGGGGTCGGTGTGGCAGAGCCTGTCCTGGTGTTTGTGTTTGGCGTGTCATGTGGCAGAGCCTGTCCTGGTGTGTGTGTGTGTGTGTTTGGGTATAGGTGTGGCAGAGCCTGTCCTGGTTTGTGTGTTTGGGTGTCGGTGTGGCAGAGCCTGTCCTGGTGTGTATTTGGTCATCTGTTTCCTGGCACTTTACTTTCTGTAGGAATAAATAGAACTATGTAATTTTAACTTATCTAGAGATAAAACGCCCTCCTGAATTTGTAGTCACTTCAGAGGACAAAACTTTCTTGGCCCAATGTGTGTGGGCCAGTCAAGTTCTTCTACACCAAACTCATCCAAACATGTCTTTCTTGACCTTGCTTTGTGTACTGGAGCACAGTAATACTGGAATAGAAAAGGGTCTTCCCCAAACTGGTGTGGGGCAGAGCCTGTCCTGGTGTGTGTGTGTTTGGGTGTCAGCGTGGCACAGCCTGTCTTGGTGTGTGTGTGTGTCTGGGTGTCAGAGCCTGTCCTGATGTGTGTGTGTTTGGGTGTCGGTGTGGCAGAGCCTGTCCTGGTGTGTGTTTTGGGGTCGGTGTGGCAGAGCCTGTCCTGGTGTTTGTGTTTGGTGTGTCATGTGGCAGAGCCTGTCCTGGTGTGTGTGTGTTTGGGTATAGGTGTGGCAGAGCCTGTCCTGGTGTGTGTGTTTGGGTGTCGGTGTGGCAGAGCCTGTCCTGGTGTGTATTTGGTCATCTGTTTCCTGGCATAAATAGAACTATGTAATTTTAACTCATCTAGAGATAAAACGCCCTCCTGAATTTGTAGTCACTTCAGAGGACATAACTTTCTTGGCCCAGAAATCAGTGAGAGGAAAAGTAAAGGTTTTGTGTTATTTATTCTATTTCAATCTGCATATTTTATTAAAAAGGATTAATGGCAGTAAATTGTGACTTCAGGAATCCCGTGTATGATAACTTTTTTAGTGTACTGATTACTCCCAGTCCCATCACATAAGATTCTATCCTAAATTATTTGCCAAGCACTGATGTCATCTTTATCCAGTACACATTGTATTTTATTTATTTCCATAAAATGGCCCAAAATCCTCAGCACCAGGGTACCATAGTCCCGAACCGAAAGACCGACACCCGCCAAACATCGACGAAACACCGCTGTAAACTGGTACCTGGACAGAGGGGAACCATCGGCGCACCAAGAGC
Organism: Spea bombifrons; assembly: GCF_027358695.1. Classification (NCBI taxonomy): domain Eukaryota; kingdom Metazoa; phylum Chordata; class Amphibia; order Anura; family Pelobatidae; genus Spea; species Spea bombifrons. The sequence continues at coordinate 37,066,690 of NC_071089.1, forward strand.
GCACCCTCGACGTCAGGGTGGATCCCTAGAAAGGCCCAAGCCGCCAAAACAGGACAGACAGGGCTACCCGGAATAGCCTGAAGAACGACAAAACGGCCCCTACCCGACTGGTCCGTCTTGGAACGACCAATCATAACCCGAACTACGCCCTCTCCCAACAACAGGTCCGAAAACTGAAGACCACCATGGACCCTCCGATTAGGACTAACAAGCTCACCCACACGGAAAGCACCAAAAAAGGCAAACGAAAAGGCCAAGTGGAACAAAGAAAATTCGTCCCCCGACCGACAAACGGACTCGGCAACCCTGACCAAGTCTATCAAGTGAACATATGATATAGGCCGGCGAGAGTCCCGAACCCGAGACCCCCCGACGAAAACCCCGCAACTCCTGACGCACCAAGAAACCCTTGGTAAGATCCTGCTCCCCCGACGTCTTAAAATGAAAGGCTAAAGCCGCCATCCTGCGGTCCAAACCAGAAACAGAAACACCCGAAGAACCACAACAAAACCTCACTCTTGGCCACGGGACCCGAAGGAGAACCTGCCAAACTATAAAATTCCCCCCAGTCAACCCAGACCTTATCATAGAAGTCCCGAGTAGAAGGAACCAGCGACCTCAACAAGAGCTGTCCAGCTCCGGCTCTCCCAGCCGCCACATCCACGAGGGAAACTGGACGCCCACCTCGTCTGCCTACGGAGCCAGCCGAAAAAATCGCTCCCACTGCAAAGGAGAAAGAGCATCGGCAACACTGTTATCAACCCCTGGAACATGAACAGCCCTGAAACACATGTTAAGCTGCAAACAACGAAGGACCAAGCGGCGCAAAAGCTGAAGCACCGGAATAGAAGAGGAGGTAAGGGAGTTCACCGCCTGAACCACAGAAAGATTATCACACCAAAAACGGACTTGCTGATTAGACAACAGGTCCCCCCAAACCTCCACCACCACCAAAATAGGAAAGAGCTCCAAAAAGGTCAGGCTCCTAGTGAGACCGGAGGACACCCAGCCGTCCGGCCAGGACCCCACACACCAGTGACCCCGAAAATACGCCCAGAAACCCACAGCCCCGGACGCATCGGTCCAAAGCTCCAAGTCCTTGTTAGCCACCGGGGACCCCAACCACAAAGATTTCCCATTGAAATCCCTCAAAAACGAATCCCACACCCGTAAGTCCTCCTTCAAACAACAAGTTAACCGGATAAAATGATGAGGAGCACGAACACCGGCCGTGGCCAATGACAACCGGCTAAAAAACCCTGCCCATAGGAAGGACCCTACAGGCAAAATTAAGCTTGCCCAACAAAGACTGAACCTGGCGAAGAGTAACCTTAGCCAAACCCAAAAAACTCCCCACCAAGAAGCGTAACTCCACAATCTTGGTTTCCGGCAGCCGACACAACATCAGGTCGGAGTCCAACTCAATACCAAGGAAACTCAAAACAGTACAAGGGCCCTCCGTTTTATCAGGGGCCAGAGGCACCCCAAAATCCACAGCCACCTGCTGAACAGAACGCAACAAAAGCAAACACTGCGCAGAATCCGGAGGACCCACGCAGAGAAAATCATCCAAGTAGTGAATGATAGAGGGGAGACCCGACACCTCCTTCACCACCCATTCCAAGAATGTGCTGAAAGTTTCAAAATATGCGCAAGAAATCGAGCAGCCCATGGGGAGATAGCGGTCAACGTAGATACCACCCTGCCAAGAACAACCCAAAAGGTGAACACAGTCAGGATGAACCGGGAGCAAACGGAACGCCGACTCAATATCGGTCTTGGCCATCAGCGCCCCTTTTCCAAACAATCGTACCCAATGAACTGCCCTATCAAAGGAGGTATAGGACACAGCACAAATGTGCGGATCAATCCCATCATTAACCGAATGACCCTTTGGAAACGACAAATGATGGATCAAACGGAACTTCCCAGGTTCCTTTTTTGGAACCACCCCCAAAGGAGATATCTGCAAACCCAGCAAGGGAGAAACCTCAAACGGGCCAGACATACATCCCAAGCTGACCTCCCTACCCAGCTTATCAGAAACCACCTGCGGATTAGCCAAGGCAGACTTCAAGTTCCGGGAACAAACCGCCGCATCCCCATCCCGAAAAGGAATACGGAAACCCTCACGAAAACCGTCGGCCAGCAAAGCAGCAGCAGCCCTATCAGGATACCTAGTCAGCCAGGGCAGCATCATCTCCAGCCGTATGGGTGTCTCCCCTCTTGGAACCCCCAGCGGGCTTACCCCCTTTTTGACGCTTGGAACACTTAGACAGCGGGTGGGACCCATTGCAATTGGAACACTTGTGCTTGAAGCGGCAGAGGGAGCCCCACTTGCACTGCCCCTCGTTATACTTCCAACAATAACCTTTCTGCATCCCAGCCGACAACCCCGAGGCAGCTGAGGTGCCGGCTGAGCCAGGAAAGGGCTGAGAATGAGGACGACCTGGAGCCATAACGCGCAACCACAATGCAATGTCCTTATGATCCCACCGAAGCCCAGGCCGACAAGCCATCCGCTGATGAAACTGCTCGTCATAACGGAGCCAAGACTGCCCCCCAAAAGTACGATACGCCTCCCCAATACTGTCCAAATAATAAAAGAGACCCGAACAATACTCAGGAGCCTTCTGACCAATAACCCTCGCCAGGATAGCATACGCCTGAAGCCAATTAGTAAACGTACGGGGAATAAGCCGATACCTCCTCTTCTCCTCATCCTCCTTTTTAGTAACTTCCCCTTTAGAGGACCGATCCAAGTTAAACTTTTCCAAAGGGAGAAAATCTCTACGTATTCCCCTTTCCAGATCTTCTCCTGAACCTCCTGCTTAAGGTGAGTACCTAAAGGGGCCTCAAAGCACACATAAACTTCGCCCCTAGCGGCATCCCCCAAACGTACCGGATCAACCTCAGCAGAAACAGCCGAAGGAGGCGCAGCCACCGCCGTAGAAACTACCGGAGACTCAGAGGAACCAGTAGCCACCGGCGCACCAGGGACAGTAGGAATAGCAGAAACCGCCCGCGGGGGCCCACCCGGCAGGGCCCCAGGGAATAGAGACAGGCCACCCGGAGCAGGGACCGCGGGCTGATACAACCCCCACGCCCCCACAGGAGCAGCCTCAGAAACCTGGCGCCTGCACTTATCCAATAATTCCCCAAAGCCCGCTAACAGCTGCAACAAAACTGGAGCCGAATCCTGAAACCCGCCAGGAGCACCCCCAGCAGCCCCAGAAGAAACCCCAGCACCCCCAACAGATAGCAGAGAATTAGGAATAGAAGAAAAAGGGAAGGGGAAACATGCTCACCTGCGGCCGAAGTGCCGTGCAAGGTAGGCGCAACAGGCGTAGCCTCAGCAACGGGCGCAGGCGAAAAACCCTGTCGCAATAGGGCAGGTGTACCCATAGCATCAAAAGCCTCAGCTCCCAGAACAGAAGTTGAGCGTTCCGCCACTAGATGGCGCTCACACGACCCTGCGCGCGTCAAGGAGGATGCACCGAGGAACGGAAGTGCCTGTCTGGAGCTGGAAACCACGCTCCCGGCGACGGCAGACCCCGACGACGACGATGGCGCCGGGGCGCCCGCACCGGGGCGTGACTCGCTCACCTCCAGAAGAAGGACAGCAGCCGGACCTCTCCTCCCGCTGCGCCGAACAGCAGGCTCAGCAACCGGCTCCGGAACCACCGCAGCCGCACCGGAACCTCTTGGATCGCCGTCGTCATCGGAAACGGAGCTCCTGGACCGCTCCAAAGGATCCGGACGAGCAGGTGAGTGTCACGGCCTCGCAGAACGCCGAGACCTCGAAGGCCCCAGGTTCCTTCTCTTCGCCGGGAGGCTCGGGACTGGCGGCCTGGAGACACGCGGACGGGCCGAGGAGACACCAGCCGGCGGGTCAGCAGCAGCAGGGTCAGCAGCAGCAGCAGGATCACCTCGACCAGGAGCCTCAGCCAGGATACCGGAGAGGCGCTCCCGGAGCCACTCATCGCTGGAACCCCCGGATAGGGACCGCAGGTGGGAACAGCCATTGCACAAACAGGTAAGTAGAGTATGTAAAAGCCTACAACACCTGTTATTCCCAGGTGGTCTAAACAGGTAAACGGGAATGGAAATAGGAAATGCACGAAAGCTTTCCAGGTCAATTGAAAAAGTGACCTAAACGGGGTGGGCTCCCATATATATAGCGACCCCCACCCCTAAGCACAGTAAGATGATGCACACCTATCAATTGTCAGCTCAGGGCCGTCAATCAACATTGACCAACAGCCCCCCTAGCTGATTTACTAAAAAACAGGAAAACGGGAGGGGGAGAGGGCTGCCTGTCGTCACCTCAGTCATGCGCCCTTCTTGCTCCATGCTCTCGCCTGGGGCTTTCTTGATGCCCTGCCTCCAGTGGGCATCAACCAGCTTAAATCCAGCTTGTACCCACAGTGTGCTCCAGCCTTGTTCAATTTTATATGGCTAAACTTGTTTTAAATGGTTTGTGGACTGACTTTGTTTTACTGTTTAAGTAATTTACTATTGATAGAATGACATATAAAAGTTGATCAAAAAACTGTTTGTCCACTGCTTTTTCATTATCGCCAAATTAACCCTGTATTAATATGCATTATAAAGCTAAAAGGCCATATTTTCTCTCAGCGAAAAATGAGTGCGGCCCACGCACACGTACATTTCTGATGAAGTGGCCCACTGCAGAAAAAACTTGGACACTCATACATGAATTTGCTTTGCTAATGTGTGCTAAACATATTTTCAGTGTTCATTTTTTTGTTGTTGTTTCAAATGCATTTTATGCTAATGTATATTTTATATTTTCAAAATCGAACACAAAGCTAAGTACTACTAAATCTCAGCTTTAATAAAAACCTGAAAAATGTGTTCATGGAGGCATTTAGAAATATCTACATATAAATGAATGTCAAAAATATGCCATGTGTTTCTTCCCTCTTCAATTTTCCACCTCCTACAGGTAGGCTATTTCTGATGAATTCTCATAAGCTTTTTCTTCCCCCTCACTTTTTTTCTCCAGGTGACAAACACTGTTGTTTGCTTTAGGATCTTGCTTGCCTGCCTTCCTTCCAGTCAGAAGGAAACACTTCAGTATGTTCATGTCAGTTGGGGAACTGTGACGCACAGATGTGACGGAAGGGATGGCAACAGAAAATAAATATGTCAGTCATTAAATCTTAGGACTGGGAATAAATTTGACTCGATCTACATTTATCTTGACAGATATTTATATCTAAGTTAGAATTGTGACCTTTAACCCTGAGAAATGTGAAGCACAGCCAAATGATGGGCTAAACATAGGGCCCAAAACCCTCATTGGAGACAAAATCATAGTTGTCAAAAAGTACACTATATATTATCATATATTAAAAGGTATATATTTATTATACAGTTAGGGTTGCTCCTTCGATCAGAATACATGGTGTTTTCTCCAGGCTTACTATAAAACAGCACATCACCTTCAAAATCCTCCATCTTACTTTCAAAGCTTTTCAACACTCATTTGCTTGGTGTGCCAGAAGACTTGACCTTTCACCATAGCAAAAGCAAACCAAAGGCACACCTTTAAATTGTAAAGTCGTGGCCAAATATTTTGAGAATGAAACAAATATTAATTTTCACAAAGTCTGCTGTCTCAGTTTAGATGATGGCAATTTGCATATACTCCAGAATGTTATGAAGAGTGATCAGATGAATTGCAATCGATTGTAAAGTCCCTCTTTGCCATGAAAATGAAATTAATTTTAAAAAAAACATTTCCACTGCATTTCAGCCCTGACTCAAAAGGACCAGCTAACATCATGTCAGTAATTCTCTCTTTAACACAGGTGTGAGTGTTGATGTGGACTGGAGATCACATGCTGATTGAGTTAGAATAACAGACTGGATGTTTTAAAAGGAGGGTGGTGCTTGAAATCATTCTTCTTCCTCTGTTAACCATGGTTACCTGCAAGGAAACATGTGCTGTCATCATTGCTGTGCACAAAAATGGCTTCACAGGCAAGGATATTGCTGCTAGTAAGATTACACCTAAATCAACCATTTATTGGGTCATCAAGAACTTCAAGGAGAGAGGTTCAATTGTTGTGAAGAATGTGTCAGGGCATCCAAGAATGTCCAGCAAGCCCCAGGATTGTCACCTAAAGTTGTTTCAGCTGCGGGATCGGGGCATCACCAATGCAGAGCTTGCTCAGGAATGGCAGCGAGCAGGTGTGAGTGCATCAGCACGCACAGTGAGGCGAGGAGCTTTGGGGGATAGCCTGGTGTCAGGAAGGGCAGCAAAGAAACCACTTCTCTCTAGGAAATACATCAGGGACAGTCTGATATTCTGCAAAAAGTACAGGGATTGGACTGCTGAGGACTGGGGTAAAGTCATTTTCTCTGATGAATCCCCTTTCCTATTGTTTGGGGCATCTGGAAAAAAGCTTATCCCGAGAAGACAAGGTGAGCGCTACCATCAGTCGTGTGTCATGTGAACATTAAAGCATCCTGAGTCCATTCATGTGTGGCTTCTCAGCCAAGCAAGTGGGCTCACAATTTTGACTAAGAACACAGCCATTAATAAAGAATGGTACCAACACATCCTTCTAGAGCAACTTCTCCCAACCATCCAAGAACAGTTTTGTGACGAATAATACATTTTCCAGCATGAGGAGGACCTTGCCATAAGGCAAAAGTGATAAGGGAACAAAACATCGGGGAAAAAAACATCGAAATTTTGGGTCCATGGCCAGGAAACGCCCCAGACCCAGAATCGCATTGAGAACTTGTGGTCAATCCTCAACAGGCAGGTGGACAAGCAAATTCTGACAAACTCCAAACATTGATTATGCAAGAATGGGCTGCCATCAGTCAGGATGCGGCCCAGAAGTTAATCGACAGCATGCCAGGGCAGATTGCAGAGGTCTTGAAAAAGAGGGTTCAACACTGAAAATATTATTTGCATAAACTTAATGGAATTGTCAATGAAAGCCTCTGGCACTTATGAAATGTTTGTAATTATACTTCAGTATACCATAGTGGGGGGGGGGCGTGGTTAGCCGCTGAAGAAGATGGCTGCTTAAGCTTTGTGCTCTGCAGACCCTCCCTGTTACTTTATCGAATAAAGCGTGTATTTTTCAACATGGGCAAGACAAACAAGATCCCTGGAACTCCCAAACCACAAGGAAATAAGGAAAAAACTTAAATTACCTCGGTTCGTTCCTATTTCCATGGGACTCAGGACCAGGATTCCAGGGACTTGTTTCACAAGATGGCTCCTTCTCCTGCCAGCACGAGCAGTGAATGCTTGGAAGAAGCATGTCTTGAGCCCTCTCTCCGCGACAATCCTGCAGTGCAGGATGTTCTTTAACTTCTACCTACAAAAGAAGAGATGATCCCTTTAATTGAGAAAGCAACTCAAGGGATCCGGGACACTTTATCTGAAATCAAGGCAGACGTAGGGCAACTAGGAGACCACATGGCAGCCGTTGAGGGTGACAATGTCAAGATTACAGACACGGGGACATACTCTCCGCTCAGGTGGCTGTCCAAGCTAATACCATGCCACTGCTTTCAAGAAGATTGGAAGACCTAGATAACCGAGGCAAACGAAATAATCTGAGAGAAAGGGGAATCCCGGAGACTGTTTCGCAACTGGAGATCATCTCAATGCTGCAAACCATCTTTAACGATAGCCTACAGAGACAGGCAGACACCCTGGTTAAGTTTGAGGGACATCATTTGCAGACTGCATGATTATCATCTTTACGGATACACAGATCATAAGAACCTCTTTTCCAAGTACCACCACTGGAGCATTTCAGCAAGATAACCACCTCTTCACATGGAAGGACACGACTGCAGGGACGCTTCTGCTCATTTCCTGCTGCTTCGGAACCTCTAGGAAGACCTGCTTTCCGTCATGTCTCCCGTTTTCCCCACACCACATCTCGGATATTCACCAGGATGACTCACATTGGCGTTCACTTTGAGGACACTCTTCAGTACTACACTAACTACCTTTTTTTGTTTTTCTCTTAAAAGAAACAAAAATGAGAGGTATTATTTTTGTTGATAATTCCCTTTTAAGGCATTTTCGTCTCACACAAACACGTGCGTTTAACCATTACGCACAGAGAGGGTGCATAAGCCTCCTTCTTTAACTACTCACTCCTACAACTTACTTACAATACACTATTGTATATTGTTCACTACCAGAGCTTCTACCCCCACTGGAGGCCACCTACCCTGTCCTCTAGTTCAGGATTTCAGGTCTATGACCACTTGCTTGGTCTAATGGCTCAATATTTGATGTGTGTACATTGGGCTTACCATTTGCCCTGTTTTAGTTTGTTTTCTTATGTTAAAATACTTATGTTTTGGAATGGTTTAGTGCACCACCAGTGCTCTCTGGTATCCTCCGGATAATGCTTGCTTATATATTCTTTTTTATTAATTGTACATCTCTTAATGTCAGAATTACTCCATATCCTTCAGTCTTTTTATTAAAACTAAAGAGTTCAAATTAACACATTCAGGCTGCTTACTTTTCCAGTTCCCCCAAATCCAAAACAAAAGGGGTTTATTTCTTAAGGGCTTTATTGGTATGCATAAAGTTATGCTAGCGACTGTATATGCCCCTAATAAGAACCAGGTCCCTTTTCTGGTGAAGTTTCTTTCAAAACTTGCAGACTTTGATCATTTACACTGTTTGAAACTTTGTGTCTGGATAACACTTCTACCTCCCATCTCCTCTTGAGATAACATAAATTAATACTGTCCCAACAAACGGCAGCTAAACCATACTTTTTGGGCTTATGGGAGCGGGTCCTGGGCAGATCCAAGAGTCTGAGGAATGGGACAAAATTCTGTTACTTATTCAGGGGGCGCTCTCTAGCAAGATCCAGGAATTAGCTTATAAGCTGCTTACTAGGTGGTACAAGGTGCCAACCGAGCTCCATCATTTCCTATCCCACATTCCTCCCCAATGTTGGAGATGTGGCTCTGCCTTGGGGTCTTTCATGCACCTTTGGTGGGTATGTTCCATGGTGAAGCCATTTTGAGAGGCTGTGGTGGCTGTCATCAGGGAGATTGATGACCCTGAATTTCGGACCTCCCCGGAGGGCATGTTACTACATCATGCTGGCTCTCGCTTGGGGTCATATAGAAGATCTCTTACATTTAATTTAACTAACGCCGCCAAAGCGACGATCCCAAGGTTCTGTAAGCAGGCTAAATCTCCTCCTATATGAGCTTGGTTTAACAGAGTTAATTTCATATGTCAAATGGAGGATTTGGTTATGGCCAGCAGGGTTCTCGCGTATAAGAATGGGTTGAAGTGGTTGTCATGAAAGGAGTTCCTTATTTCCCCCTCCTTTTCTGCTGTCTTTTGATGGTTACGAGGGAGACCCTCCTGATCCTGGGTTGTGAATTCAAGTATGGGATTTTCTTCCTATCCACTCATGCAGTTGGAGATATTACATGAATCGACACGCTTCACTTTTCTGTTATGTATATACTAAGGTATATTGTTTCACATGTACATTTGGTAAATACGTGACAGCATACCATCCATCCTTCTTTACTTTTTAGTTTTGTATTGTTTTTCTATGTGATTTGTATTACAAGACCATGAATACTGGTACAAATTTTGTTTTCTGATCCTGCTCTCCTAGGATTCTATGTATTAAATTTGTGCGTCAGGATATACATCATCTATGCCTTGTAAAAGTGTATGGATTCTGTTGCTTTTTCTGTACCCGATGTGTGCTGATATAAGCTTGTAACAATCATTGTGCCAAATTGTCATGCTCCACACTGTAATTGTATTTGTCACTAAATTTTCAATAAACAGAGAATTGAGTTAGTATACCATAGTAAAATCTGACAAAAATATTTAAGAACACTGAAGCAGCAAACTTTGTGAAGACCAATCCTTGTGTCATTCTTAAAACTTTTGACCGCGACTGTATTATCAAAACTCCTGTAAATTGTACTGAACTAGACGGCAAGCTATACAGGGCAGAGACATATTTTCCTAATGTGTTGCTACCCATGTATCCCAATCAAAATATCTGTAGATTCACTCTATTATATAATTGCACTTATTGTACATCATACTGTAAATTGCAAAGCTGTAAAACTATACATGCATACATACAGTACCAAAAATATAGCTATATATCTCAGGCACAAGGATTGCTGGTAACACTCCATCCTTTTTATTTAAAGAAGTAAAACTGCTGGTGGAAATATTTTGTGATAAGAGCACAGACAGGCAGTAGGACACACATGCTAGAAAAATGCAGAGAACAATTAAAAAAATGTTGAAAAAGGAAGGAATCGGAGGCAGAGTCCCATGAACTAGCCTGCTATGGGGGGTTCTACAAGCCAGGAAATGCTTGATGCCCCTGACCTGTACCGGGACCTGTACGGTGGCTAGAAACTGTGACAATGCCCCCTGACAATTGGAACATCGTCGCTATGAATGTCCTTTCCCCCACCACGTCGCTCATTTGATGTTACATTAAGCTTGTGGTGGGCAACACTCGGTGGTCCTTGCGGAGAGGGAGCTTGTTTGTGAACCCTGGTTTCATTACCAATCTTTTGGACTGGGGTTTACCCAGCTGCGGCAATGGAACTCTGGCCTGGCTACCGTGCACACTATTCCGAAGACGCTGTGGCTCAGGGTCCCGATGTTGGTTCACATCACTTTTTGGATAATAACAAAAAGCTCTCCAATGCTATCCCAGGATTAACACCGCTCCATCGGGATCACCCCAAAATAGTGACTCTTTTCGGGTGGACATTGCATAGAATAACATACAAATAAAGCATGAATAAATAAATAACATTGCAATGAGCATTTATCCTGAGCACTAACAAAACCAGCTTCATATGCAATGCAGCTACAACCACCCAAAATAGTCAGCCCATACAAAAATAAAGGATAACAGGAAGGTCAAAAGACCTTTCCAAAAATGAAAAAAGCAAAATGAGTTATCAGGACATGTAGCCACAAAGAAAGGCGGGTTTTCACTGGGCAATGAGGTACAATGCACAGCATTAACTGTAACATTAATACATTAAGAAGAAAACCTCAAATAAATACCCAATTGATAAACCTATCTATGAGAGAAAAGATCATAGGCAAATGATGCACGATCATTTATCACCTATGTGTGAAAAAAGAAAATCTGTGTATCAAAGAGAGGGAGTATAACTAAATATACACAAGTGATATTATAATTGATTCATTATTAAAGTGAAAAATATACAGAATATACGCTCTGACGTTATTGATTAAGGAAACAAGTGACATCATATTGGGAATTTAAACCAATGGGTTTTCTGGTACCTAGTTTGAATATCTAGAATACCTCCTATTGGTTGAGGCGTGCTAGTAAATCACCACCTTGGGGGTAGGAAGAAACATGTTCAATGCCTATAAAACTAATTAGAGATACACGTCCACCATTACACAAGGAGAAATGTTTGCCCAATAGGGATGATTATGTTCTCTGATGCAATCTGAGTTACCTTGCAGTACGGTCAACATACCATATTTGCCACATTGGATTAAATACTGGTGGAAATAACTGGCTGGAACTTCAGCCAAAATGGTGGCACTTGTGGTGATTCTCCAATCAGGGGAGAGGACATCGCCAAAAGTGCCGTCATTTTTCCCTAACTTGACAACATGGCAGAGCTTGCAATACCTACTTAATGTCCTGCAAGTAACTCTTTTGTGACTTAAAGGGAAGAGGCTGTCCCTGTGTCTGCCTTTTTTCATAAGTGCACGTAGATTAAGTCACGTTGAAAGAGAGGAGCAGACATGCTTCTCCTTCTCCTTGAAACTGTAAACTGCATGTCTTGGGGCGGGCAATTTCCCACTGTCAAAGTGCTGCCTGGGTCCCATGTAACCACTGGGGCCTATGTAAGGGGCAGCTCTGGTATCCATGAGCGTACACTTGCTGTTGGTAAGATAAAATGCAGATCTATGTATCAATCCAGTACTAATGGACCCAATCGCACCTGTAGAGAAGATCTCATTTTTCTAAATGCTCAAGTGTAATTAAGGTACATTTATGTTGGGGATCAAATACATCATAAACATTACTAACAACGAAAGCCGAGGGATTATATATATCATTTACATTTTTACAATTTACAATTTGGGGAAAAAAACACTTATATTCACTCTGGTCCTATTAACATTCATCTGTCGTACGCAGAACAAGCCCTCTTTGTTACTGTCACTACAAGCATTACAAATGTGGCCTGTTGAGCTGTGAAGCGATTTTCTCTTAAATACATATAAAGAGAAAGTGGCAGAACCAGGTCAGTGGCCAGGAAAATCCGAGGGCAGCACACACTTTATCAGGGGAAGTTTAAAGAGGAAGAAAGTTGTTTCTTGAATAGAGAACACTGCAAGTTGTTGTCAGCTGGCCAGTTCACACTCAGGGTGCAGACTGATTTATTAAGCTTTCTTGCAAACTGGCATACTGTTGGCATAAAACATGTTATATAACTTAAGCAGACAGCATTTCTGCTGAAAGCACTGCCACTCAGCAGCTGACAGAGTGCTCAATATGAGAGTCAATATATCCATTTAAAGAATGGTTTCTTTAAAGTATACATAAAGCAGAGGCAGAGCAATATTCCTTAAGAAAAGGATACTGTTTAAATACTATATATTTTTTAGAAAATGTGCAGAATTCCGGTAGCAAATGATCTCATTCAATATATTGTGTCATTATTACACATTACATGAATAACTAATGGGAATTGATGAAAGTAGGTTATTCAAGATGAAGATTCATGAAGGGTTTGTGGCTCATGGGTGCGGTATTTCTTTGCACCACCACAACCATGTAACTAAAACACACCCACATACTAACATGCAAACTCTCTCTAATACCCACCCACTCAAATACCATAAAGTTAGACAACAATACACACACTCCCTCTCCTCCCTTACTCCACCAACCCCAGGCTTACCCCTGAAGCTCTACCCTCACACCAATACCCACACACACTGACACCAAATGCTAACAGTAACAAACATGCTACTATCATACAATTATATCATATGCTGACACACACTCATACTAACACCTTACACTAGCAAACACACATTCTAACATCATACAGTAGCATTCCCACAGCATTAATTTCAATAAACAAATAAAAAAAAATAGTTTGCTTGAAGCTATGATAATCACGTTACCAAAGCCAGGTAAACCTACCACTGCCTGCCCAAACTTTCGCCCTATTTCATTATTAAATACGGATATCAAACTGTACGCAAAAGTCCTAGCCAACCGGTTAAATATCTACCTTCCTACTCTAATTAATAAAGATCAAGTCGGCTTTGTCCCGGGTCGACAGGCCCCGGACAACACTAGACTTCTTATAGATATCATTGCAGACTCTGAACATACTAAACAAGAATTATTGCTCCTTTCGCTCGATGCCGAAAAGGCATTTGATCGCCTTCATTGGGGTTATATGACGCAGACTCTTAAATCTTTTCATCTTCCTGATTCGTTTATCACTGCAATCACAGCATTGTATGATTCACCATCAGCAAGGGTTTTTTACTCCGGTTTCTATTCTGACAGCTTTAATATTACCAATGGCACTCGTCAGGGATGCCCTCTCTCTCCACTCATATTTGTATTAGCTTTAGAACCATTGGCAATCGCGATCAGGAATCATCCCTCTATTCAGGGTTTCTCATTCAAATCGCAAACTCATAAAATTAGCCTATTTGCGGATGACATACTTTTGGTTTTATCACAACCCCTTATGTCACCCCCCCCCCCTCTGATCCAGCTTTTAGAGGAATATGGCAAGATTTCCTACTATAAAAACAATTCAAGCAAAACGCAAGCACTCCCACTTAACATATCTGCTTATGATTTGTCTATATTACAACGCCTATATTCTTTTGATTGGAGGAATGATTTTTTGTGCTACCTGGGTATCAGGCTAACAAAAAGCTTTTCGTCTTTATTCCACGCTAATTATGTTAAATCCTGGCCAACTATTAGAAATGATCTTCAAACATGGACCAAATTTGAGATCTCCTGGTTGGGACGCATAGCTGCTGCCAAAATGGCTGCTCTACCTAAATTAATGTACCTTTTTCGTACGCTCCCTATACCACTTCCTTCCAACACCTTGCAACTTTACCAAACCTCGTTCTCTACATTCATTTGGGGTAATAAAAGACCGAGATTGGCCATGTCCACTCTCAAACTTCCAAAGCGTAGGGGTGGACTTGGGATTCCAGACCTCCGTTCTTATTATAAAGCTACACTGATAGCCCAGATGTTTGCAGCTTTCAAAGCGCCTGAGCGACCTAAATGGTTGGAACTGGAATCTACCTTTACGTCGCCTTATCAAATTACAGAACTGCTATGGTTCCCAACTTCTTTGTTCCCGAGGCTTGCCTCGGCTCTTCCCAGCACTCGGTGGTCTCTGCGCGTCTGGAGAGAGATTATATCCAAACTTTTACCCTTCCCGACTGCTCTTCCCTATGCCCCTTTATCAATGCTCTCTCACTTCTCTAAAGATCTCAGCTTTCACTCTTGGATATCTTTGGGTATCCGCAACATTGGTCAACTCATGACAACTTCTGGCTTGTTGTCATTTGCGGACCTTAGAACCAGATTTGGCCTCCCCCTCTCTGAACATTACACGTTTCTCCGCCTGGGTAATATTCTAAGGCCGGTGTTCTCCCATCCAGACTCTACCGGTAACTGCGGACTATTGGCTTTCCTGCGCTCCCCGGGCTCTACCAGACATGCCATTTCCATATGCTATGATGCTATTGTTACGCATTCTTGCCCAATCAAGTTGCCTTACATGAAAGCTTGGGAAAAGGAACTCAACAGGGAGTTCTCTGACCAGGATTGGTCGTCCGCGGTTTCTAGGTTTATAGGCATTTCCCGTTGCAGTAATCACTTTGAAGCGAATAGGAAGGTCCTTTTTCGATGGTATTTGGTACCGACTAGGCTGGCCACGATTTTCCCATCTTGTTCCACCCTCTGCTGGAGATGCCGGAGTGCTCCTGGCACGATGAGTCATATTTGGTGGCATTGTCCTAATATACAAGTATTTTGGAGGCAGATTTTTGCCCTCCTTAACTCCTTTCTAGACTCTAAGATACTCCCTACTGTTCAAATTGGATTGCTAGACATGCTACCTAAAAGCATTGCCCCGTGTTATAGACCTCTGGCCTTACACATCCTTACTTCCACAAAACGTTTGATAGCGAGACATTGGAGATCCACAAACATACCGAATTTGTCCCAACTCAGAGATGATCTTACCTTTATTGAGCATATGGAGGCTTTGACGTATACTAAATCTGACCGTTTAGAAGCACACAATAAGATTTGGACAATTTGGCACCTTTTGGCGTTACCGTATCTAAATTCCGCCATCCAATTGGATAGATGGGGGGGGGATGGGTGGGCTCTGGATCTCCTCGGCTCGATGGCTGCATTCCATGCATATGGCACTTCTTTTGTTGTTTTTTTTTTTTTTTTCCTCTTTCTTCTGCATTTTCTCCTGCATTTTACGTATGACACCGTATTCTTGCATGGTAAACATGGTAAACGTAATGTTACATTTTTGTTGTGCATTGTTGTTTACTTATTATGGTTCACAGCTGGCCCTTAGGAAACCTTCCTTCTCTTGTTTTTTTTTTGTATTTAGGGTGGCGTCTCCACACACACTCATGCATCTTTCAGGTGTACGTTCGCTCACTCACTCTGTTTGTATTCACGACAGTGCTAAGCTGTCTCCTTGGACAGGTTCAATGTGTTCCTATTATGTGACCAATTCCAGGCAAGCTGTATCTTTGACCAGTTTTGTACTTTATTGGATGTATGTGATTTTCGTACATATGTATCTAGACTCTGTTTTATGTCCAATAAACAATTTTCAAAAAAAAAAAAAAAATAGTTTTATCAGTACAGCTATATTAACTTTTTTCATCTACAAATTTACTGAGCTGTCCCTCTTATAACATTGGATATGGGAACCAACCAACCCAGAAATATTTTTTTTTCAATTAAGTTTATTTAGTTCAATTAAAATGCAAGTTAATTTCCTCACAAAAACTACTCCAATAACATGAAAATGAAAAGTACACTTAACCTGCATTTGAGACATACGTTATATTGTTTAGTATTTTTACTTTTTTATTAAAACCAGTAATACAGTGCTCTATTGAAATAAGGGTTGATGTCACCATACCAAACTCCCTAAGATCCACAGTGGATATCAAAGTCCCTAGTTGTGTTTTAGAGTCCAAAAGGCCAGCAGGAGGGCTGGATGTCCTCGGTGCTCCCCCAAAATGGAGAACCACTTGTGTCTTCAAAGGAGGTGGCTTTACTGCAAAATAATGCACTTCAGATGTAAAAATCCAAAAGCACTATAGATTATTTGCTCATAAAAAAATATTTTTTCCATTTTTAAAAAAAAGACATATTTGACATATTTTCTTTGAACTGGTTTCCTTTATGATGGTGAAATCCCCGAGATCTTTTTTAATTAATCATTTTTTATTTAGTTTTTAACTAATTTTACTTTTTTATTTTAATTTAATTTTTTTTATATTTTTTTATTTTATTGCACTGATGACATAGCGCTTAGTGAGCTGGGCTTCAGTGACATGCATGATTGTCTGCAGTACTCAACCTGCAAGGGGAGCTAAGAATTTTTCAGGAGGGTCTGGACAAACCCTATGGGATCTCTTTTATTTTTTAATGAGCACCACCATCTTCTTAGAGCATGTCTCTCTCAAGTGGTGCTTTAAAATGCTCCCAGGAGCTCCACCCAAAAGGGGTCCATTTATGGCACTAGTCTTGTTTTTCCTGCACATACTGTATGTACCAAACAGACAACATATTAAATTCTCTGGTGATCCGCAAAGTTGCCCAACGTTATGGATTTCTTCTGATTTGCCATTCATTATTTTTTTATTCTAACTTCTGTCCTATATTCTATTGTGTAATGCGTTTAAGGACAAATATCCGGTTAATATTGCTTGCAAATGGTGAAATTATCTTGCGTTTGCACCTGTCTGTAACACGGTGAGTGTCAGTAATTTGTCTGCTGCTGCACTTAGATGGAACTCGCAGTAGAACTCGCAGAACTAGCTCTCCCGCTTAAATGTTTATCAGGGAGTCGGTTAAAACATAAATAGAAAGCAGGGACTGCCCTAAATATTTGACAACATGGTGTTCTCTCCAAGACTGTTGAAACACATATGTAATATGTATTGTCCTGGATAAAAAAAAAGGAAATAAGAAGCATTTGTAGAGCAAAGAAAAGGCAAGTAATGAGATATTACTATAGTAAAAGAGGGGTACATTACATTTATTTTTAAAGCGCAGGCAGATTCTGCTGCTCTGTTACAGTCATTAGAACAATTTAGAAACACATACAATAACAAACTGGTGCAAAGGAGAAGAGGGTCCTGCTCTTGCGAGCTTACGATCTAGTCGGTGGTTGAGGGGGAAGTGAGACAATAGGAGAGGACTGCTTGGATGGGGATGAGTTGATCTGGTTCCGATGATGTGTTGAAGCTGTTGATTGTTCAGATGGCTTGATTATGATGATGGTTGGGAGTAATGGGAAGTGTGACGGATCGTCCTGTGCCCCAGACTGGACACATCCGCCCGTCAGCTCCTTCCCTCTCCCAGTAAGCGGACACGCTGTGGCTGTCCGAAGAAATCAGTCACAGACCAGCAGGGGAGGGCTGGCAGCCTAAGGCCTGGGGGGCAAGTCAAGTGAAGTGGCTCCGCCCCCTCGCACTCACCTTTCACCCCTCACGCTGCTCCCATCACTATGCGGCCATCAGACTGCTGGAAAACTTATCTAAACGGCCGCTGGGTGCTGAAGCCACCGGCCGGAGCTACTTTAATCCTTTTTTTTATTTATTTAATATGCCGGATCGGCTTGCCATATTAAAAATAAATAAAGTATTAAAGTAGCGCCGGCAGCATCAGCACCCAGAGGCCGTTTAGTTTTCCAGCAGTCTGATGGCTGCATAGTGATGGGAGCAGCGTGAGGGGTGAAAGGTGAGTGCGAGGGGCGGAGCTTTCACCCCTCACGCTGCTCCCATCACTTGGCGGCCATCGCGTACGGCCGCTGGGTGCTGATGCCGCCGGCCGGCGCTGCTTTAATACTATTTTTTTTTCATTTAATAGCCGATTCGGCTTGCCATATTATAGGATCGTCTCTTTGAAGGCTGGAGCTGCAGCCACATTCAAACAGGGTACACATAAATATAATAATAATCATAACAGTGAAGATCAGACATGGTTCTTCACATGAAGGAATGTTGTACGCTTCCCTGAACAGGTGGGTTTTCAGAGAGGTTTTGAAAGTTGCGTATGAGACAGCAAGTCTGATGGAACGGGGAAGGGAATTCCACAGGAGGGGTGCGGCGCAGGTGAAATCCTGAATACGGGAGTGGGAAGAGGTAACAACAGCAGAAGATAGCCGCAGGTCATGAGAGGAGTGAAGGGGGCGGGTAGGGGTGTATTTGGATAGGAGGATAGATATGTAAGGGGGTGCAGAGTTGTTGAGGGCTCTATAGACCAGGGTCTGAAGTTTACATTTGATTCTGGAGGGTATGGGGAGCCAATGAAGTGATTGGCATAGTGGAGAAGCAGATGAGGAACGGTGGCAGAGAAAAAGTTGCAATAATTCAGGCAGGATATCACAAGGGAGTGGACTAGTAACTTGGTGGTTTCTTGTGTGAGGACAGGGCGGATTCTGGGTATAGATAGGCAGGGCCGGCCCGACAATGGAGCCGAGTGGGGCAAGCCCTTTTTTTTTTTAAAGCGAAAGAGAGAGAAAGGGGCGCCGAGTGGTTTTCGCTTACCAAGCTGTCAGTACCCGCTTGGCGCCCCTCTCTCTTTCCTCTGCGGCGAGTCTCCCTGTTCGGTCTCGGTGCCGGCTTGTAATGCTGAGTGCCGGAAGATTACCTCATTTACTGCGCTCAGCATTACAAGCCGGCACCGAGACCGAACAGGGAGACTCGCCGCAGGACTGCTGAAAGGTAAGTACAGGGGGGGGGGTATGGGTAGATAATAGGGGGGGTATGGGTAGATAATAGGGGGGGTAAGGGTAGATAATACGGAGGGAGGGAGAGGAAGAGTAGATAATGGGGGGGCGGCAGGGACGGAGGGAGAGGAAGGGTAGATAAGGGGGGGGCGGTATTTTAAAATTCGCCCGAGGCGGCATTTTGTCTTGGGCCGGCCCTGTACATGGGTGAGCTGGCCCCGGTATGGCACAAGCCCATCCGAGACTCTCCTCCAGGATATAGGAAGAACTCATGTATCCATACTGACAGGCATGAGGATCAGATTTTAGCTGTCTCTTATGCAGCTTGTTATCCTCTTCTTCTGGCAACCCAGGCTGAGATGAATGTGGAGGTAGCGCCAACAGCAGCTAACCCATCTACAGAGATTTGTAATGAAAAAAAATAATGAGGAAAATTGACTAAAGCCCTAGTTTGCCTGAGAGATAACAATGGATAAAGGTATTGCACATTCTGACGTTCTTATTCTGCTTAAGAAATGGCTGGTAAATTATCTCCAATATTTCACAGAGGGCTATTTAGATTAATATTTCTAATTACCCAGAGCTTAGTCTAGTTAATAAATACCGTCATCAAAGTTTTGCAGTTCCTAAATGTTATTAGTTGACACACTGCTTGCTAACAGCAACAATGTTTTAATAATAACTAAATTAGAAAAATACTTTCACATATAATCATGTGCTGTAAGTCATGTAAATAATCAATTAAATCAAATTTGTCTTGGCTGAGATAAAACAGAAGAGTTCTCCACAGGTATGTGTTTGCAAGTGTTAGTTTAACATAAAATAGAAACATTGTTCCATAAATTGTGCCAGCACTAGTAGGGGCACAAATACGCTATAAGACCAAAAGTATGCGGACACCTGACCATCACAACTATATGAGCTTGTTGGACATCCCATTCCAAAACCATGGACATTAATATGGAGTTGGCTCTCCTTTTGTGGCCAGCATTCAATTTTGTAGGAAGGCTTTCCAGAAGAATTTGGAGAGTATTTGTGCCCATTCAACCAAAAGAGCATTTGTAAGGTCAGGCGCTGATGTTGGATGAGAAATCGCATTCCATTTCATCCAAAAAGTGTTCAATGGGGTTGAAGTCAGTACTCTGTGTAGGCAACTTGAGTTCCTCCACACTAGACTCATCAAACCATGTACATATGGACCATGCCTTGTGCACAGAGGCATAGTCATGCTGGAACAGGAAAGAGCCTTCACCATACTGGTGCCACAATGTTGGAAGCATACTATTGTCTAAAAAGGCTTTGTATGCTGTAGTATTAACATCACTCTTCACTGGAACTAAAGGTCCTAGCCCAAACCTTGATAAACCACCCCAGACCATTATCCCTCCTCCGCCAATCTATGCATTGCGGTTGATAGAGTTCTCCTGGCATCTGCCAAACCCAGATTTGTGCAAGATTCCCGAGTACAAGTTTCCACAGCTTCAGAGTCTAGTGGCAGACTGCTTAAACGTCACTCCAGCTGATAATTGGCATTGTCTATAGTGCAGCTGCTTGGCAATGGACACCCGTTTCATGAAGCTCAGTATAGAACCCTGTAGTGAGTGAGTACAGAGGACAGGTAAATTTTACGTGCTACATGCTTCAGCCCTTGGTGGTCCCGCTATGCGAGTGTGCATGGTCTACCACTTTGTGCCGTTATTACTCCTAGACACTTCCACTCCACAATAATAGCACTTACATTGGACTGGGGCAGATCTAGTTGGGCAAAAAATTCACAAACTGACTTGTGGCAAAGGTGGCATCCTCTGACAATGCCATGTTTAAAGTCATTGAGCTCTTCAGTACAACCCATTCTATTGCCAATGTTTGTTTATGTGTTTATTGTTTATGCCTATGTGATTGATTGTATACATCTGTTAGCAATGGACGTGGCTGAAACATAACACATAAATACAATAATTTACCTGTGCATATAGTGTATGACTTGTTTAAACATTTCTTGGCTGGCCTTCAGGAGAGCTTCAGGTGCACTTGTCTACTCACAATGCTTTCTGACATCCTAGATTGTAATGCCTGCAATTGGAAGGTTTGGTAAAGCAGAGCAAATTTGGGCCATATGCAAAATATGTTTTCTGTGCACCAGGTGGCATATCTATAGTTTATACCTGTGCAAAAATGTAAGCTGCAAACCTTTAAATTCAGCAGCAAATGGCATGCACATTGTATGCAAAGCTTTTTTTTTTTCAAGACAAATCCCAACGTGTCTCTACTAATGAAGGGAAGTTCAGTGATGTAAGCTATTCTCTTTAAAATATGCTCCTCCTTTATTTCTCAAGTTTAAAAGGGTTATTTATATAGCTACATCAATCCTACAGAAGGTGAACTAAAAGGTTAATTAAGCTGGTCCTGGATAGGAGTTCTGTCAGAAAGGACTCTTTATGTGTGGTATCCAGCAAAGATGAAACTAAGAGACAAAGGTCAAGAGGATGTGCATGCTGTGAATCAAGCTACAGTGTGGGATGTTGGTATCTATAGAAATAGAGTGATCCACGCACCAAACTGTGTAGTTCAGAACTGGAAATCTGTCATTCATGGAAACCAGGGCCATAATTATCTCATCAACTCATAGAAGTTCTTCTCACTCACCATTACAGAGGCTACCTTAACCATCGACATTAATCTCATTCCTATTGCAACAAATAAATAAATAGTTTGGAGAACACATTGAAACGTATCTTTTATTGGTCATTTAAAATTAATATGATAACCAGACAACACACTAAAAACTCACACGGGTTGCAGTGTTATTTTTATTTAATTTATGTAATTATAAGCAACTTTATAATTGTAATAAATGATATCACGTTTACTCTGACATGTAAAATGTTGCCTAATAAACCTAGGAGGTTTGATCACGACACATCACTATATGTTATAAAGGGACAATTTTGCCCTTCCTACAGGAAAGGCTGAATGGAGTTGACCCCATGGCAGAATTTATAGCAGATATAGCAGACTTGAAATGTTCGACATAGCTACAAACTCCCAGGTTAATGAACAGGCTCTGTAGGGAGTCTAGGGACCTACATCAAGGAAGATTTGGGATGAGAGACCAGACAGCTCACTTAACTGGGGATACTTATAAAATATATACTACAGGTCTACGTTAAAATCACTGCAGGCCTGCTTGAAACATTTTCCATAAGCATCCTCTGATAAACGAGCCGTAAGAATAGTGTTAAAGGATCCAACTAGTCACCCTAGTTTATGGGACTGATTGATGTGGGACAGCTGACAATATTTCCAAAACTGGTCAAACAGCTCCAACAGAAGGGTACAATGTCCCCTCATCAGCTGTCTTTACTGATTATGGTAGTATTGGAAACATTAACACACCAGTGCCTGTTTTATGGTGAAACAAGCAATGGCACATATGTAACCCAGGTTACTACATGATCAGGGCATAATCTGATGAAGTGATGCCCAACATATATGGTGTGCAGAATACGACATAACATGATGCTACTAACCTAGTTTGATGATGCGGTGTCATGTAACGGGAACACAAGGCTGGTGACTTATTAGATAAGGTAAGGGTTGGCAATTTTACTTTTAGCCACGGGCATTTTATTTGTGTATCAAGCAAAACGGTATAAGAGGGACACTATTTTAGGGGTAGTAGCTTTGGGGGGAAAGAAATTGTGATGCTGTGACCTATCCATGTAATTGGGGAAAAAGCATTAATAACAATGATCGATTTAATTTATAAGCCTGATTTCTGCTAGTTATACACATATTATTATGAATTTTGGGTCTGTGATGCTCATCAAATATTAAGAACTAGAAAAGTGTCTCTTTGGGTGAGGAAGGAGGGACAGGGGGATTTGGGTCCCATAAGGAGACACTTGGGAGGTATGTATTTGTTAGGGACCTCATATACAATGGGCTCATTGCAGTGGTCTGCTCTGCGTGAAGTTTATTGTAACTACCATACCTACTATAGCTGTTTGTAACCAAGGTCACACGTATTCTTGGGAATACGGTAACAGCTGATGCCATGTGACGTTCAGTGTTTTTGATACTGTGACAACAGTCGAGGCTCCGACAATGAGCCAGGTCAGGTCTAGTGAAGTGAATACGGTAACAGCTGAAGCGGTGTGGCAGAGCAGGAAAGATGTAGGCTGTCTCCGCCCCCCCTGGTGCATGCTCCGGAGTGCCATGCAATCCCAGTGCCTCTCTGTTCTGTACAGAGAAGTGCAGGAAGAGTGCAGCTCTGGGGTAAGCAGATAAGGGCTGTGTATGGGGCCTCTGCCCAGGTGTATTCGGTGCGTAGCACATACTCACACAACGACCGGTGCCTTGCCCCAAGCAAATCACAGAGGGGCAGAGGTTCCTGGAGGAACCCGGAAGCAAAATTGAAGTGTAATAAGTCTCCGCAGATACTGCTGCATGGGCAGGAGAACACTAAGGATGGGGGATCAGCATGAAGAGCTGCATCAGAGGGGCACACGGGACGCCCACACTGCCAGCAGTGACGAAGGGGGAGAGGAGGAGGAAGAGGATGGAGGTAAAGCAGACGAGGTGTTTGCAGACCCTTTGATACTGCAAAATGTACGTGTTTTGGGGTCACCAGGTGACCCACAAGCTGAGGTCAACTCGGATGACCAGGATTTTGTGGCGATTGGTTCTACTGGAGACGTTGATAGAGGTGATGCACTAGAGTTACAGGAGGTAACCTCTCAGGAGACGGACATCATGGAATATGAGCCCACATCTGAGAGGTTTGCAAGAACCAAGGGTATCACTGGTAGCTCAGGGGCCCCGAAGACCAAGAGGAGATGTAGCGTTCTTTGCACCGTTTACTGTGTGGAGAGTGAACTGTCGGGAGAGCCTCCCCCTGTGTACTCTGCTGATCAGAGTAATCTGCCAGATGTCCCTACAAGGAGCTCCGAGAGGGTATCTTACGAGCTGCCCCTTTCCCCGACCAGCCTGGACCTGGATTTGTCACCTTACTTGATCAGCAGCTTGGCAGACCCAGGGAACAAGGTGCTGATGAACTGTCGGGTGTGTTTGGAGGACAGGTCCATCAAACCCCTTGTTTGCTGCAAGAAACCTGTTTGTGAGGAATGTCTGAAGAGATACTTGAGCTCCCAGGTAACATTTGTTTTTTTCTGCTATGTCAAACTACTGTAGATCTCTGTAAGATATGATGTGCCTTGTCCAGGAAGCTAACACTCTTAACACTTACAGCTTATCACACTGTCCAGGTCTGCCCAGCCACTTCAGAGGTTGTGGTTGAGAGTTATACTTCCTTGATCTTTTTGGTATCTTATCACTGCTAAGCAGCATGCTTGCCACCTACCACAAATGTGATCATTATTTTGATATTTCTAGGAGTTAGTGCAAAGTCATTGCAAGGACACGATGTGCTGGACATGGAATGTGACCAACCTACAGCTGGTGTTACTATGATTATTAAAGTGCCAAGATGAACAAGTAGAAATGCATTGAATAAAAAAATAAAAACTCAATTTCAACCAACCGTCCATTTATTAATTTGGGAAGATTATCCTACTTAACCATTTCAGTGGTAGGTGGATGGCCAGGAGATCATAGCATTACTTTGTGGTATTTTGATCACCCTCTCCAGCAAATATCAACAAAAAGACAAACAAAAAATATACAAGTCAAAATAAGATGTTGTTTTCAGCTACCATCAGTTGATATCATGTTAGAATCAACATCAAAATAATGTATCAGGTGTCTCCCATAATAATAATTTAAAAAATAATAATGTTGCGAGTTCCATAAGCCTTGTTGGTCAGATCTTGTATATTACAGTGGGTTTAAGAGAATAGCTCAGAACATCCACTTCCCTTGTGTCAATAGCTGGCTTTTGTGATATAGTCACTTCCTGTGTGACTGGTTTAAATGCATGTTCTTCTGCTTTGAAAACAACCTGTCCCAGACACAGAGCATGTTTTGTGATGAAGGCAATGAGGATGTGGGGAGTTGTTTTTAACAACTACCCACATCCAACAAGCAGCCTGCAAACTACTTTGCTAGAAAGCCTGAATCTGATCTTCTTGGCACTGATACATTGATGACAAACCAGATCTACTGTAAACACTCCCAGGCAAAGTGGCAGACTTATGTGTTTTCTAACATTATGCCATAACCATTCAAGTCAGTTGGTGTTTTTTCACCATTTCATTTTCTATTATCATACTTGGTTTTAGGAATACAAAGGACTTTGTTAAAGTAGGTTAGGGGTATTTCTCCATCTGTGGCTAAAACAACAACTTCAACAATTCTGGATGAGGATTGTACATGCTTGTTGGCTTACCCTTCTACAGGCCTTCATGATTTCATAATATAAGTATCACATAGAGTTATTTCAAGCCAATAAAAATTACATTAGGATTATATCAGTCCTATGTAAGGAAGAACCAACCCAGCGTTTATTTTGTTGTTTTTTCTCAATTTAAAACATTAGTTATTTTTTAGAAAGAAGAATAAATCACCAGTGTTTGTTCAAAATGCAACAATCCAGTAAATTCTGGCCTCAAAGGGGTTTTAATTATATAAGTAGAGAGATTTTACTTTTATTTTTTTACTATGAAAAACCAGTTGCTAAGGTTTTGCTACAGATATAACACATTTGAAACTGTAGGCAACAGTAAATCAACAGGTAGATCTATAGGGTTTTTCTTTTGTTTTTAACATCATCTCTCAGGATCATCAGCCAACCAGTTCCCAACATATTTGTGTCTGAATATATAATCCTATAACCTGGCAAAATTTGATTAGTAACATACAAATAGACTTGGCTTTTGGCAACCTGGTTCCTTTTAAGACACCGCTCCAGGAGCAGACACTAGTAACAGTCTAGGTGAAGCTGAACTGCTATGGTAGTTGGTCTGTGTTTGCATGGATGCAGCATTCTTCTCTGGACTTTTACTTTACATGTTCCAATTAGGAAAGATCCATAACCTGTGCTTGTGTAACAATAAAAGTACACCAATTGTGTTTGAGACAAAGAATAACAGCAAAAACCGAGCGCTGTCCAGTCCATAAGCAAAGCTCTCAGATTTCCTTTTTGTCTTCTTGTCAGGAAAGGAGAATTTATCGCGCTTTGTAGCAAGTACGTTGAGGAAATTTGAATATAATGCCAGGGCCAACTTCCTGTTTTTTTTTGGGGGGGGGTTAACACGCTCCTCAGTTAATCCCCTATTTCCTTACCTTGAAATACTATGCATCAATAATATGATGTGAGTTGTATTTCAAAAACTACTTTAGAACAGGCCTTGACAACCTTCATAATTTAAGAGACATTTGCCACCAGCTGTTCTCTAGGTCCCCAGACTAACCAAGTTTTCAAGATAATGGTTATTGAGACCATTTAATTGGAATTTCATTTTATTACTGTAAATTTGAAAAATCCTATATCTAAGGATTAAGACCCTCAAGGACAGAAAGACACAGATGCTCCAGCTTAGGCTGACATCTGTTTTTATTTACTGTTGTACCAATCACCACCAATAGTCCCTCTTGGATCTAGAAGGCCTATGATCCATTTCTCCAGTTAGACATTTTGATAACCATCATATGTTTTTATACCTGTACTTACATTGTATGATTTCCATGGACATACAAATAAAAAAAAAAATTCACGTCTCATCGGTTTGTGTCCTTGAGTCGCAAATATAAAAAAGGAAGGTACAGATTGGAATGGTGAAGTTCCTGGCTATGGTGATGAGCTGGTTAACCCAAACATTAGATCGGGATATTAACTACAGATAGCATTGTGATATATTATCTTTGGCTGCCAAAATAAGCATGTAGCTAATTTTAAAAAGAAGTCTACACTGCAGTCTTCAAGATAAGCTCCTATAGATTCTGTCCGTCAGACATGAATTACTACTCTGCTGAATTTAACTAAATTCAGTACTAGAAATGTAATTTGTAGCACCGCTAAAAGCACAAACCCTTCTCAGAAATGTCTTAATAATGTAACTTTCTTTCTCTGTCATCATTTGTGCAGGGAACACTTAATTGTCATGAGACAACAAAGCAGGCATTGATGGGTTGTTGCCATAGGTACTGCGAAAGCTTAAAACTTTTTTGGTTGTGCTTATGTTATTAAACCTTCAGAGGAAAGAATATGATGACAGATCTACTAATTAATACTGTGGGGCACAATTAATGGTTTGTCTGAGTGGAACAGCACCTTAAATCATACTAAAGGTCAAGTCTTAATTGGAAACTTAGGTTTGACAGATGTAACTAGTTTGGTCCTTGGCCTGTACACTAGCCCTGTTTGTTCAATTGGTTACCCAGAGTACTGATCTGGCTTGTAATAGCCTTTGTGCTTCAAAAGTGGCATCACTGGCTAATAAAGTCCTTCATTTAGTGCTGGTTATGTGTGTTTTTTTTTTTTTGTTTTTTTTTTTTTAACCAAATACTATAAAAGTGCAAATTAAATGGTGTTGATAAATTAATATATATTATTTTTTTTAATGTACTTTAAAAGTTGCACATACATTAACTGTTCAACATAGAGATTAAAACGCTATACTATTAATGTACTTTGTATGTCTTGTTTGAGGTTTTTCTTGGAAACTGTCACTTCTCATAACCCAATCTCCCTGGTGTAACCTCTATCCTAGTTCTTTGGGACCTTTTCATACTGTTCATTAGGTCTAGATGAGATTTGCATGTACAGTTATTACCTACATAAAACTATAGATCGATTTAAAGATAAAAACTAGTGTAGTGCTTTGACATTTTTTTGTTTTGAGTCTTGAGGTTTTTTCTTGTAAGCGGACGTGGTGACCTATATCACCCTCTTCATGTTGGTTTCCAAGAGTAATTTGTCAAGTTACAGCCTTACCCACCGTGAAGGGCTTTGCCTTTGAACTTGCGTGACCTTTATCAAAGTACCTTGGGATGTTTACGTATGGCTGGTGGGAAATCATATGTACAATTATTCTTTCACAGAATTCTGTGCATTAATAAAGACCACATTTTGCACGAACATTTGTAGGGGGGCTTTAGCTAACCCCCCTCCAAAAAAAAACCCTGGAAAAGTGGCACATGCATGTTTATTTACCCTCTTTGCTATGAAGCCCCTAAATAAGATCGTGTACAACCAATTACCTTCAGAAGTTACATAATTAGTTAAATAAAGTCCATCCAACTTCAAGGAGCTGGAGCAGTTTTGCCTTGAAGAATGGGGGGGGATCAGTGGCTAGATGTGCCAAGCTTATAGATATATACCCCAATGGGATGGCTCTACAAATTATTGACTTTGGGGGGTGAATAGCTATGCACACTTACGTTTTCTGCTTTTTTTTGTCCTATTTCTTGTTTGTTTCACAATAAAAAAAACATTTGCATCTTTAAAGTGACACATACTGTGTAAATCAAATGATACAAACCCCCCAACAAATCCCATTCACCCATAATTCACCCCCCATTTAGTTTAACCACTCAAATTACACATTGTCTTTTGAAAGCACATATAATATTATATACGCCGATCAGCCGTAACATTATGACCACTGATAGGTGAAGTGATCCTCCTAGATTGTAAGCTCATTTGAGCAGGGCCCTCCTTACCTGTTGTTTCTGTAAGTCAAATTGTTATGTTACATACTACTTGTTATGCCCTGTCTATTCATTGTACAGCGCTACGGAATTTGATGGCGCTATATAAAACAATAAATAATAAGCTTGTTTTATTATATACAAAAAAATGGGAACTCTAAAGTTCCACAATTCAACTCTCCTATTCATCGATTTATCACTTATTCACTCTTTGGAGCATGGTATGCAATGCACAAAACATGTCAGACTGTATGGGGAGGGTGTTGGACAAAAATAAAGATTCTAGTATGGAAATTGGTGATCCAGCCTGTTAATGATTATTGAAGGTGGAGAAAGGATTGGGTTGGCTGTACTCTTTATGCATGATATCAAACAAATGTGGAAGAATTATATGGACTATCCACATGTATTCAGCACATGGTGAGACAAACATTGGTGTTCTAGCTTTTGTAGACTATGGCTTCTATACATGGACGATTTACAACATTTACCAAGTGGCCCAGTAATGTAGCACTTCAAAACAGATCTTGTCTACTATTCAGTTCTTTCTAGAATGAATTTGAAAATAGAACAGCACAGAAAGCACTTAACATATCCACAGCTGAACAAAGAATCCAGCGTTGGGATAAATGTTGCCTGGAGTCATTGTTCTAGACAAAAATACCCTATAGTCTCATAAGCTTTGAATCAAAAAAGCCAAGTGATAGTTGCCCACTCAATCCTTTTTCCTATCTCTCCGGGCCTCCCATGGTGGCCAGGGAACTACAGTGTCATTTTATGTAGTAAAAAGACTGTCACAAATGATTTTGTCTCATCGTTAGTACAGCGCATCTTTTTGGGATCTCTTAAAATGTGCAGTAAGTGTTTCTGTCAGACCTGTGTTAATCAAACAGCCACCTGTTTAGTCTGCACTGTTAGCCATATTTGAGGACCAAAGTTCAGAGATTCTGGCATAATGTGTTCAGTCGTTTAGAGATTGACTTTTTGTCCCACATAGTTCACCCATACTTTTCTATGTTTATCCAAGTGATATATGCGCACCTGGGAACTTCCCAGCATAGGCTATCAAGAGCTGTCATTCTTCTGTGTGGCTTTGTGAAGCGGCATGAGGGTGTGCATAGGGGTGGGATTAGTGCAGGGCTAGCCACATACATCCTCTGGGTTAAAAGTGGACCAGGAGGGTAGAAAGTGTGCGTGTCCAAATGTGACTTCCCTGTCTGGAGAAGGAAGAAACTGACCCAGAGACTAGGAGAAGCA
Source organism: Spea bombifrons (assembly GCF_027358695.1). Classification (NCBI taxonomy): domain Eukaryota; kingdom Metazoa; phylum Chordata; class Amphibia; order Anura; family Pelobatidae; genus Spea; species Spea bombifrons. The sequence goes on from NC_071089.1 coordinate 37,096,636, forward strand.
GGGTATCAACTGGAGACTCTAGGTCAAACCTGGAGAATTCCCAGGTGTGGATATTTGCATTGATTTTTCAAACCCATTAACAGCTGAGGATTGCTGGTTGTCCTTGAGGACTTCTATGGGAGCCACAGATAATTCGTTTAATAGCTATTTTCATAGGCTAGACTACTTGAACAAATTGTCAGCATTGAGACAAACCAGGGTTACATGACTCCAGTCCTCCAGGCCTGCAAACAGGCCAGAAATCATGTGTATCCTACGTAGTAAAAAAGTAGTATCTTAACAAGTTTGTAGATGAGCCGCCAATGCGCAAGTTGAGATTGTGGCCTGTTTGCAGCTCTTGTTTTGTCTGACCACCCAAAAAAAAAATTTTACTACAGGTGCGTAAATGGGGAAAAAATGCTGCTTGAATTAAGTTGATTTGATCTATGTAGAGTATTTCAAGCTATTTTTTCTCAGAAAAATTATTGATATGTAGCCTTTTTTTAATTACAACTAGATTATTTTATCTCTTTGGAAGTATTTTCCACTAGAAAATGTTATGATAAAATAGACCTTACCTATGTATCAGATATTGTATATAATGCCTGGTATTCAGACCATCTTCAGGCATTGTATATCATTGACCTGCCTGGAATACATAAATCATGGATCGCCAATGCCACCTTTTGTCCCAACTGATCCAGTCATTACAGTCTTTTGTTTACTCTATTCGATGGTGCCAGCCTTGGGCGTAAGCCAAAGAAACCTGAGCTGTGTCCAAAATTTAAATTATACCATGTTTGGTTTTCACGGCTCGTTTGTCACCTAGGCCTTAAATACGTGCTATACTTTAAATTAGGGCAGTTGTAATAATTATTATTTTTACATCAGCATGTTGGTTTTAATATCTTGCATTTGTGCAATATAATTTGCTAATTGTCCCAGAGCCCAGGGTGATGTATGTACAATAGCCTCTAAATCTCATCCGTTCATACTTTTTAGGGCGACGCCGCCTTTTACTTACACATTCTAAATATAAACAAGTTTGATGTGTTTTTTTTTTCTTCTGAACTAATTATATTGTCCCTGTTGAAGTATATTTAGACTTGGTTAAAAAAAGCCCAGGGATTTTCAGATCATTCTAGCTGTGAAAACCCATCTGTTAACTACTTTGAGAAGTTGAACCTTATGAATACCACATAGAGCGGGTCCTTATTAACCCTCTGGTTCTGAAAGTGAGGTGTTTTTTTTTTAAACAGTCCCTACCTGGAGAGAGTAATCTGTGATGCAAATAGCGTTGCTAGGGACCTGTGGAGCTCCATGAACCTTTAAGTACAAATCTCAGGGGTAGACAGCTGTTGTTCTGACTTTTATGGGGTTATTACCTGAGCTTGTTCTGCCAGAATTTCCACAGGCCCTTTTTACCTAAGTACAGCACAATGCCGCCCTGCTAAGCACTTTGTCATTGAAAGGTTCTAGCAGAACAGGTCTGGCTTGTGTCTCTGAGATGGCAGAGATCAGAAAACACATTGGAGGGTTATGTATAAAAGGCATACTTTGAATTGTCGTCCCTATTACCATAGCAACCAGTAAAATCGTCTAGTCAGCAGGAAGAGTCAATTTGTTGCTATGGTGATAAGACCAGTTTTCAGACTTTGCACCAAATAACTTATTAATATACACCCTATTGGTGAAATCTAAAGCAGATTCCCTTAAAGGATTGTGAATACCTAGTTTTTTTAATGTAGGTGAGTATATTAAATCAGATCTTTTACTATAGACTTGTGTTTAAAAGCCTTGATGTCGGGGTTCCATCAAGGTTGGTCTTAGCACCACCAGGCATCCCGAGCAGCTCTGGGGGCTTTAACCACACAATAATTGTGTAAAAAATATAATGCTGTCTAAAATGAAATAAATAGGGGACATCAAAGAATACTATTGCCTGGGTTACCTTTTGGTCTAGAACCAGTCTTGGGCTTCCTCAAATACCGGTAATATGTTTACTGTTATGTTTCAAAAACGTATCAACCTTTTTGTAATAAAAAGCCATGATAAGAAAAATGTATTGCCCACATTTATATACCCCGAAAAGTAAGAACGGTCTTTACACTTCTCCTTTTTTTGTTGTAGGGTCAAATGGTTGGGATGTTTGGTTTATCATTAGTCCGCCCCACTTGTACCACTTATCACCACCATTTCCTAATGTATCTCCAACCTCTTAGACGTCACAGGACTGATCACACTTCTGCTTATAAAAAGCACGGGAGACTGGTAGCAATAAATTGCGCATTGTATGGAATATAGTTTAGGCTGGCATTAAACACATCTACTATCTTTTGTTTGTTACAATTGTCTGATTTTTATTCCACATTTTGTCTGTGACATTTGATGATAGTGTGCAGATTAAATCAAAGGTTTATAGATAATCAGGTTATGTTCCTTAGCAGCCTAACATATTGACATTGTACCCATTATATGATTGACAAATGCAATGTAGTAATAATAATAATAACAAAAAAAAATAACAAGTGTAATCTCGGTGTGAGTTACTAATGGGTGTATTATTTGGTTCCCCAGATGATTCCTTTGTGGCAGCACAAATCATGAAAAACAATTTCCCTGTTGCCTGTTTGACAAATGCATTGGTGCATTCTGCAGAATCCCCCCTTACTGTACGCATTTACCCATTTGCCCCTCCAAGCCTCCGATCACTACCTGTCAGTTCCAGCACTGCCTCTGGGAACACTGCTGTCGGGGGGTCTCTGCAGACCCCTGTGCACATGCATGGAAAGTCCTTTCCTGTCACTGACTGACTGCTTCAAGACATGTCAGGTCATGGAGGAGGAGGTAAATTGCAGCAGTAGGGCCACTATTTCTAGGCCAGATAAGTGCTTTATTTTTATATTATTTTTCTTTTGGCAGAATGCGTATTAAAGTACTCACATAGTACTTAACTTTTTGTAAAGTATGATAAAAACCCAACTCTGGGGTCACAAGTATTATTATTCTTTCATTGTATGGAACAAGGTGTTTTCCTGATCCTTAGGTGTTTATCCTAACATAACTGACGAAAAAAACAAGGAAAGTTTTTATTTTTATAAATAGCTACCTAATTGATTGACTCCTGGGTATAGGGCTCTTACACATTGAGTATGGATGAGCGGTTAATTATTGGGTCATGAGGCTTGTACAGACTTTTATAAAAAATATGTTCTACAACAAATATTGTTCTATGGAAAGGATAAACGCTAGATTATATAACATCTATTGGATTGTTTTAACATAAGCCCACATTAATTTGTGCTATGTTCATACCTGTCCTATTTTAAAGTATTTTTTGTTGTTTTATCTAATATTTTTCAAAGTATCCTCATATTTAAGGTAATCATGACAAAAAAAAAAACAGTACTGCGGATTGTTTTGACGCAGAGGACAGGTGATGCTATTACAGCTACAGCTGTTAAAGCTTCAATGTTAAAAAGAAATAAACACTGAGTCAAGGCAGCAGTTTAAATAATAAGATTGTAAGTGAACAACTACGGGTATTTCCACCCTGTAATTATCTGTAATAAAAGACTGGAATCTGTATAATAGGCTAGTTAGTGTATCTTAGAATGCTACCGCAAGGAAAATTTACACTGGCTCATTATACAAACATAAACATTTAAGGCTCTTTGGTATTAACTTAGACAAGTTCTTACTTAGACTAATTTCAACAAGGAACGACATGTACAGTAGTGTGAAAATGAAGGGAATAGAAAACGACTTCAAGTTATTGCTGGTAAATGTGGTTCTACAAGCTATCATAAGGTGTACTTAGTTTTTCATGCATTGCTTCTCCATTTTGGCTTTATTTTTGTTGAATAAATCATGATGCTGTAATATGTAATGTGTTGTTGTTCATCTGAGGTTGTGTTTACCTAAGTTTTAGACCTGATAAGGAACAGATGATGAAACCATAGAATTCAAAGAGTGTACTTTCTTTTTCAACTGTATATGATCGTTGTGTTGTGCAGTCATTAATATTATTAATATGAGTCAAAGTTTAACATTTCCGATGCAGAATTGGGGCAGTCTTTGCTTCACCAATGGCTTTGTTTTAGTAAAATAAGCAAGGTTTTACTTAGAAACATTCTGAAGGTTATGGCAGCTTCTGAAAAGAGGCCTAGAGGTAATGTAAGGAAGATTACTTTATGGAGAGGATGGTAGACAAGTGGATCAGCCTCTAAATAGAAATGGGAATTTAAATATGCATGGGATAGGTGTATGGTCATCCTGAGTCTAAAAAAAGACCAAAGACTGGTCAAGATTCGAGTCTCTACAACATGAAAAAATGGGTAGACTAGGTGGGCTGAACGGCTGCACTGCCCCCTCCTGCCCAACAACTCTCTCTCTTTGTGCAACCTGAGCCAATTGAAAAAAAGAGTGGGTCATATAATATTGTAGTTCCCCTAGAAACGACTTTTCTGTATGGAAGGGTATGGGGATTAAGAACCTTTATGGTCACTCAAAGAGCCATGTTCGTGCTCTCATAATGCATTGAATACGTATTGATGCATGTACTATTTGCGTGCTGTGATTTTGTCAGTACTAAACCTTTATTGTTAATATCCCGTTTGTGGGTATGCGATACTGATATATATATATATATATATATATATATATATATATATATATATATGTGTGTATGTTAGTTGTAGTTCATCAGTAATTTTGAAAATAAAGGCGAATTGTCAACTTTAAACTTAACTAAATCCAATTAAACTACCAATGCCTTGTGTTTTTCACTGTAATCATTTTGGGGCTATTTGGTTTGAAAGTAATACACCATTTGCTGTATTAGCTATTTACATTCCTGCCTTGAATTTCTTTTTTTTAACAAAGCAGTGAGAGCCAATCTGTTTACACCAAAGTGTAGCAGTAACCTAATGAATAGGAAAAATCACATACTGGGACAGTTCAGTACTATATACATTGTCTGGTTTTCAAGTACATACAACGTACATCACTTCTGAAAAAACATTTATATATGTATTTAGTGTAGGATTCTGGAAAACTGAAAATTATGAGCAAATAATGTTTTGGTGACCAGTGGATACTTGGTATTAGTGGTAATACTATTCACAATAGCCCAGGGCAGAAGTACACAGTACATACATAAAAGTATGTTAAAGGGAAGAATTAGACCCAGCACAATACGAAGAACTATTTGCTTCCTCATACTAGTAATGGTATTGTACGTGAGACAGTGGACTTTATTATTTTAACCTTGCTTACCTTCTCTCCCGTGTCAGATTACATTTGTATAATGTCAGTGGCCTTTGGAGATTGCATGGTGTTTACATTGCTCGATGACATAGTGTTTGCGTATGGTTTTTACTTTATAGACTGTAGTGACTCATCAAGAACAGATATACGCTTGCATCAGGCGGTAGACAAGGGCTTTTATTCCCACAAGTACTCCACTCTATCAAGTTGGTCTTCACAAAACAGCCTTTGATCTGGGATTTGATTTTGGTCTTGTCTAAGAGACAATATCAAAGAAAAGTTATTGTGACAAGTGCAATCCATTTGTTGAGTGGGTTTGTTAAGTGATGTCTAAGATATCACCCCAACACCGTGAAAAACCATTTTGTTTGGTGAATTTCCATCATTGCCAATATACCTGGTGCAGTTCTATGCAGTATCTGCTAATAGGGTTAGACTTTTAGAATGATGACTCATGCTGTTAAACTTTAAATGTTTTACAGGTAAAATATTTTTTAAAATATAAAGGCTGGTTATTGAATTAAGAATACCTGTTTTCACTAGCTTAATATCTTGACCATTTGCTTAAATTGCCTAAAAAAACCTCAATTATGAGGAAAAGCTAGAATTTCAGCTAGCTAGAATTTGACGGAAGAGAAATTTGCTCTGTGTAGTCTTCTCGCTTCAACTGATGTACAGACCTTTATCAGTCTTTGGTCTCATCTTAGATTCAGAATAGCTTAACACCTATCCCATGCATGTTTAATTTCACTGTTTTAGCCTCTACCACTTCTGCCAAGGGGCTGATCCACTTACCTACCACCCTCGCATTGCCTCTGACCCTCTAGTTTTAGATTATGACCTTTTGATTTTAAGATTTCTGCCCCTTTGAATCAAGTATTTCGACGTTTCTATCACATCCCCTTTTGATAATTTTTTGTTAGGTTTAGGTTGTGGGTTGCAGCCTTGCTGGTAGCCCTTTTGTCTTAGGACACCTGGGATGGAAATCCCTTTTTCGCCATGGATGGTTCTCATTTAGCCAACCTTATGTGGGGTATAAAATATAAATATAAAAATGTGCTCCCAAGAGTCAGGTAGCCATGGCTTGGAAAATCTATTGCTGAGACAATTTACAGTCCCTTAAAATGTCTCCGTACGCTACTTAACTATTCATACTCCAATTTTCTGCCATTGCTTTGACCAGGGGTTGGCTGGCTTTGAATCAATAGTGTAGTCTTTGTACCAAACCTGTATCTGTGTACCACTAGGTAAAAGAGCAGATTAGCACAATAACATCCTTTCTCGATAGTGCTTGTTTGTCTTTCTGGCTTTAGTATTCTTAAATGCTAATAAATCCTGTATTTGTTCACCTAGGTGTGAGATTTAATCAGTCTGACACTAGGTCATCCACTTTACAGTAGCACCAGTCAGTTAAAGGTATACACATTTAGTTAAGCTAATTAAAAGCTTCTTCCATTATAAATAGTGCAAGCTCAATATTTCACTTTTTTCATAGTAAAAAAAATCTCTACAGTAAGACAGCTTGTTAAAGATGCTCCAGTTTCAAAAAAAGTCCGATTTTGTTTGAGATTGCTCTTGAGAAACAACTGGACTTTTGGGTCTATTCACTAATAAGTTTGTGTGATCAGTCGTCATAAGAGTTAAACATCCTTGACCAGACCTGACCGCAAGGCAAGGGAAGCGATTCTAACGCAAGTTAATGAACTTGGTTAATGAGTGGTAATGCAACTTGGCTTAAATGAATTAGCGAGTTGGATATTTGAAAACTCTTATTTTAAGACAACTTGTAAGCAACCCACACTTCTGGATTCTGATTTTTTTTATATTTTACAGATCACTTTATTACATTAAGCATTCCTTAGACAAATAGAAGTCTTACAACACTTATCATAAACGCGTAACAAAAGAAGTGAATCAGTTACTCAGATATACATTCTACATATTGCAGGGCAGTGGTTTACATGTGCTTGTCAGCAACATGTGAAATGTATAGTATATGTGAGCCTGAAACAAATGGCCAATACTGTAACCCTACATACAGAGCACTTGTGCGTATGCCATGCGGACTCGTGACATAATAAATAACACATACGTAGTAGAGTGAGTGTTTACGGATCAACTTTTTAGTAATAGCATAATTGTGTGTAAAAAAAAATATATACCGGTATATATTTTATAACAACACTGGGTATTTACTCATGGTCGGTCCCAGGCTAGTTTGTACCCAAACAAGAAGCATTCTGCAGTAGAACTTGTTTTGAAGCAAGAACTGATAGAAATCTATCCAGGCTGCTTGTGGTTCTGTGTTTGTGTCAGACTCCAACTCTTCTGCCATTACTTTGCAAACTTTATGGCAGGGGGCTGCCAGTACACGTACCAAAATGATTGAAAGTAATAATCATATAACCAAGTGATAATACATACAGGCAGGGGTCCCGGCAATGAGCTCAGCTTCCTGAATCAAGATTGGCTCAGCGAATGTTGTTATTCTAAAATGCATTGTCAGCTCATTTTACTTATTATAGCTGTCTTGCTGAAACATTAGTTCATATTATCATCCTGTAGTTAGCTTGGGTCTTCTGATAAGGCCACGTATAAACCAGTGGTCTTTTGTGGTCCTCTTGATTAAACGTTGCTGAACGTGCCATTTATTAATGGGACGGGAGCTGAAGTGTAATATGAAGAATGTTTTTTATTTTTATGACCTCGGTTATAAATGGCATGGGAATTCTTATCTTACAAAAGTTGTCAAAAATGTAAGTTTGTAATGATATGTCAATCTAGCCACAACTAATTCCATATAATGGATGAAATGATGCTTGGAGATGTTTGGATCTCACTGCCATCCATAAATAATGTGTTATGGACTTTTGTTTTTTTACTCAGGACTATTTCTTGCTTTCATCTCTAACAAGTAAGCAGGTGAAAAATACTAAAAACAACCAGATTTATGGTTTAACCTATCCTCCGCCAGATAAATCTCTAATTGCATTGTATAAATGAATAAACAATAACAATTAAAGGCTTATTGAATTTAGGGACACTTTGATGATGGAATATGAGACTAACCTCATTAAGAACCTGTAATGGGGCATATTTTAGGATCCCATCAGAAGAGAACAGGTGGATCCCGCAGGGTATGTCTTTCAGATATATGGTAAGTAAAGAGCCATCTGTGCATATCTGAAAAATAACACTGAGTGTGCATTGTTGAAGCTTCTTAATGGCAAGGTTTGTGAGACTGTAGTTGTAGTAGGATCTCTAGTGCACCCATGTACTCATGATGGCTCTATTACCTCAGGGCTGACCAGTGACCAGCTGGCAGAGCCTTCCTGCAATCGCTGGATTATTAGGCCTCGGGCTCTTATTGGGCATCCACACATGACAGCTATTATCGCACAACAAGCTGATTATCTTACTTTCAAAGCCTCTACTTTCCCACATCCCCTTTTGCATATAATTAAGCTCCTGATAATGATGATCTTGCACTACCGGTTCCAGTATTCTCGGAATCTGAGTTAATTTGGTTCTTCTGTACCTATGCTATGGTGTTCTGGTGTTCCTTGGTCCCAGTGCTTCTGCATATCTGACTGTTTCGTGACTTGCCTATATTGTTCCTGAACTACTGGTTTCCTGACTATGGGTTGTCTGACCTTCTGATGTCTATGTACCAAACACTAGACTTTGAGTAGTCTACTTCAGGGCGGCAGATTGCCATGGTGACTAGAAACCGCTTCCTGGCACCCAGGGCTATGGTGGGCTGCCATCATTAATTCATCATTCCTGCGGGGGCATGGTGTAAAGGGTGCCATGATGCTCCCAGGGGGGGTCATGTAATGCACATTACATGGCTGAGTTCCTCACTGCACTTGCGTCACCCTAGCTCTGCAGGAAATCACAGGGTACCGGATTCACAATGACAGAAGATAGACAGCCCTCTGATCTCCACGAGGTAAGAGGGGGAGCGAGGAGAGTAGTGTTTGTGAGTGTGTGTACACTATAGTGTCAGAGTCAGTATGTATATGTATAGTGCTGGAATCAGTTTGTGTATGTGTATACTGTAGTGTCAGAGGTAGTTAGATATGTATTGTATAGTATAGTTCATGATTCTGTATGTGTATATTGTAGTATCAGTGTGTAAATGTATAGCACCAGAGTCAGTGTGTCTACTGTATTACAGTAGAGTTACAGTATTAGCTAATAATGGTATTAGCATGAGTGTGTGTGTGTCAGCATATAGTGTTAGTGTGTGTATTAGTGTATGGTGTTAGCATTTGTGTACATGAGCGTAGAATGTTAGCGTGTGTCTAAGTGTATGGTGTTAGTGTTTGTGAGCATAAGATGTTAGTGTCTGTCTGTAACTGTATGGTGTTAGACTGAGTAAATGTATGTTAGTTTATGAAAAGGCTTGACAATCCCTAGACTCCAGGAAAATACATTCTTGGGGAAGAAAAAAAGCTGGCTCCTAACTTTTTTTGACTTGCTCCTAGATCCAGACCAAATTTGTCAACCCCTGGTCTACTTCCTCCCACGCACTTAGGTCGATGGATTAGATCCGTGCGTACTGCCTTGGAGGCGTTAGCGTGGTCATTGTTTCTGTAGCTCAGAAAAAAGGAACACCAAAATTCTATACATATATTTATATAGCGCTTGGTATTATGTATAATATTTTTTTATTTTTTGTAATATGATAATCCTCCCCCTTGAGCAAGACACTTGGTTCAGGATTTTGAAAGGTTGGATTAAATAACCTTTATTGTTGTTTTTAATTTATAAATGGGTCAGTCCAAGATCTCTACTTGACAGGTGGCATACTGTGACATTTGCTCCTTGTAAGGATAGGGTTGCTCTTTCAGCACAACCTGCAAGGTCACAAAGTCTTACAAAGCAAAAAAGCAAGCGACTTTTTAGATGATTTCAATCACTACTAAACACACCTGGTGTGTCTTTGGTCCCATTAAGCAAACCACAAGTGTCTAAAGGGATCAGTAACATGAGCCTTCTGATGACAGAACAAAAGACAGGTGTCGCTGGAAGATATCTCTTGTCTGAATATACTTTGTCACATTTGGCATCACATTTGTTACAGAAAAGATGTATTTGTGAATAAAATCAGATTTCTCTTTAAAGCCATTTATTATAAATAGCAGTAGATTCCCCTTAACGATCTCTCTTTCCTTTTCCAATACATGCTTGGTGTGCTTCCAGAAGAAGTTCAGACTCAACCAAAGGTTACAGATTGATTTATTAGGAATAATTACCATACACATCCTAAAAACAGAAAGTTAAAACGGCTGTTCCCATAGTATACATATGGTAGGCTCATGATGCACATATATTGGTTACTTCAGTCATTACACTGTTTTAATAAGTGTGAATAGTGTGTGTGTATCAAGTACCACACTCCCACCACAGGACCCCAGCAGGGTAAATGATGGGGAGAACTATAGTGAGAAAGGGAAGAGATTGGAGAGACAAAGAGAAAGCTATAAGGGAGAGATAATGATGAAAAAAAAGATGGAAACAAGGTGGAGATAATGAGAAAGAGGAGAGATGGTAAGAAAGTTGCAGAGAAAACAAGAAAGGGGAGAGGAAAAGTGAAAGGAGATAAAGGAGAGATAAAGAGAAAAGGGAGAGATGAGATAATAAGAAATAGATAGAATGGGTTAATAAGAAGGGAGAGAGATGAATAGAAATGGGAGAGATGAGATAAAAAAAGAGAGCTAACGAGAAAGAGGGGATCAAAGAAAAGTGGGAGAGATAAAAAGATAGGGAGGAGCTATGGAGAAAATAGAGAGATGGGGAAGAGATAGAGAATGAACAGGAGAGATAAACAGAAAGAGAAGCAATAAACCGAAAGGTGAGGGATAGGGAAAAAGGTGAGATAGAGAGGAGGAGAAAGATGGGGAGAGATAAAGGGGAGGTAAATTGAGAAGGGATCAAAGAAGAGGGAGAAATAAAGAGAGGGGGAAAGGGGAGAGATCAGAGGAGATCTGGCTGTTGGGGTAAGTCCTATGTGTGCAATGTGGGTGCTGGGCCAGTCCTATGGGTGCTGGGCAATTTTGTGTGCCCAATCTGGGCGCTGGGTAAGTATCCTCCAAATAAACACATGATTTCCACAGTCTTATGATAGCAAGTACATTGCTAATATTTACCTTTCTAACAAGTTTACTACTTCTGCTAAGAGATGGTTTTACTTGGTCATTTGAGTGAGGAGGCTTTTGTTCTTCAATGGAAGGTCATAACTTCACACATACTTGATAGTTTGCTACATTTAGTTTAGCAACCTTAGGCTTCCTTAATCCTATTTGTAAAACCATGTGATTGGGAAAAGTTAAAAAGTCTGCAGAGTTTTATTCTATACCCCATGAATTACAGGGACATGGAATAGTAATTTTCACTGACAGCTTATTAAGGTGCTCTGTGACCGCTTTATATGCATTCTTTAAAAAGTAAATAAGTAAGTAAATACAGCTCTTACCTGATGTTGAAACAGTTTAGTCCCTGGTGATGTATTGTGAAGAAGAGGGATTTGTGGTTCTAGGTTCGCTGCTCCCCATGCAGCTTATCACTACATAGGAACAGAATGTGCTGTTATGCCACCAAAATGGACGTAACAATGCATGGTGAGAAGGTGAAGAGAGCCATTGTAGCTAAAGCACATTTCCTTACTTTTCTGTAGATCTTCAAGAGAAAAGGATCACAACAGCCATGGCCTTTACTTACATGATAGACACATAGGAACGACTGGGCCCATCTAGTCTGCTATGAAGATGCAAAACTTAATCAACTTTTGGTCTTGTCTTGTATTCAGGATAACGTAATGCCTTTTCCATGCAAGCTTAAATTCCCTTGCAGTATTAACTAAAACCCTTTATGCTGGGAGACTGTTCTACTTATCTACTTATCTACTTCTTGGTAAAATAAAACTTGCCATTGACTGAGGAGATCTATATTTCCTAGACAACTAATGGTACAATGTGTGTGTCTGTTTAATTTTCATAATATATTTTGACCAGTGCATGGATCTTCACCTCTACGGCCCTGCATGTTCCTTTTCATTGACACGTTGGCACAAAGCAGTAGTGATGTCCGGATCATGAACGAATCGTTCATTTGATCCGGTTCTTTTTAGTGATCCGGATGAGTCGGTTCACTAGACTGAACGATTCGTTTGTAGCGGTTCAGTCTGTGAATCATCATGCAGCTGTAACCTGATCCTAGAGCTGTGAGTCATCTGCAGAGCACTCTGGGGTCAGGTTACAGCTCATTAATTCTCACAGGAACGATGACTCATAGAGTCAGAGAGTCGTTCAAAGAGTCGAATGATCCGAAGAGTCGAATGAACCGAAGAGTCGAATGAACCGAAGAGTCGAATGAACCGAAGAGTCGAATGAACCGAAGAGTCGAATGAACCGAAGAGTCGAATGATTCGAATCTTACAGGGATCCGGATCTTACAAGGATCCGAATCTTACAGAGATTCGAATCATTCAGAGAATATCACTGATACCATACTTTTATAAATAAATACATTAATAATGTTCACACTGCCCCCAGGATTTAGATTCCCCTGAGTTTGCCCCCCTTTACCTATAACTGCACCTACAGTTAACTTTATTAAATTAATTAAATTAACCCTCAGTCATCAGCATAAAATTAACCCTTATACCCCATCAACCATAACTGCTCCTGAAATTAACCGTAAAGATCCCATTAACCATAACGGCCCCTGAAATTAACCCTAAAGACCCCATTAACCATAACGGCCCCTGAAATTAACCCTAAATACTCCATTAACCATAACTGCCCCTAAATTAATTGCATGTACTCCAGATAAATTACCTAATAAATTGGTATGGTTGATGGGGTCTTTAGTGTTAATTTGGGGGCAGTTATGCTTAATGGGGTGTTTAAGGATAATTTAGGGGCAGTTATGCTTAATGGGGTCTTTAGTGTTAATTTAGGGGCAGTTATGCTTAATGAGGTGTTTAGGGTTAATTTGGGGGCAGTTATGCTTAATGGGTCTTTAGTGTTAATTTAGGGGCAGTTATGCTTAATGAGGTGTTTAGGGTTAATTGGGGGGCAGTTATGCTTAATGGGGTCTTTAGTGTTAATTTAGGGGCATTTATGCTTAATGAGGTGTTTAGGGTTAATTTGGGGCAGTTATGCTTAATGGGGTGTTTAGGGTTAATTTGGGGGCAGTTATGCTTAATGGGGTCTTTAGTGTTAATTTGGGGGCAGTTATGCTTAATGGGGTGTTTAGGGTTAATTTGGGGGCAGTTATGCTTAATGGGGTGTTTAGGGTTAATTTGGGGCAGTTATGCTTAATGGGGTGTTTAGGGTTAATTTGGGGGCAGTTATGCTTAACGGGGTGTTTAGGGTTAATTTAGGGACAGTTATGCTTAATGGGGTGTTTAGGGTTAATTTGGGGGCAGTTATGCTTAATGGGGTGTTAAGGGTTAATTTTAGGGGCAGTCATGGTTGATGGGGTGTTAAGGGTTAATTTTAGGGCAGTCATGGTTGATGGGGTGTTTAGGGTTAATTTAATGGTGAGGGTTAATTTAATTAATTTAATAAAGTTAGCTTAAGGTGCAGTTGCAGGTAAAGGGGAATGTAAATCCTGGGGGCAGTGATTATTAATGTATTTATTTATAACAGTATGGTGACATTCTCTTAATGATTAGAATGCCAATGAAGGCAGAGAGTCGTTCAAAGATCCGGATCTTACAATGATCCGGATCTTACAATGATCCGGATCTTACAATGATCCGGATCTTACAGTGATCCGGATCACTGTAAGATTCGGATCCCTGTAAGATCCGAATCTTTGAACGACTCTCTGCCTTCATTGACATCACTGGAGGCAGGGGGGAGGATTCATAATGAAAGGGGCGGGGCCAATCGTTAGTGTGCCTGCACGGAGTTACTGGAAAACAGTAACTCCGTGCAGACACACTGAGTGATCCGAAGATCCGGATCATGAATCGGATCATTTCAGTGAACGAATCGAAATGATCCGATTCACTTTAATGATCCGAACTTCCCATCACTACAAAGCAGTGGTGGGCCGAAGGAAGCATGACATCAGTGGGGATGGTGTGGAGGAATCTGAGAAGGAAGTCTGTCTCCCAGCTAGAAGGCAAAGCCCAGCATGAAGCTGGAGTCAGTTTTACATGCTAAGACAAACAAACGCAAAATAAGGAACAAAGTATTTTAAATGAACGTATCTCCGACTGTGAAATAAGTAATGAAAAATAAAATCAGACACCCCCATCGATAAAAAAGAATACCGTAATATTAAAAAAGAAAAGATGTTGAATCTTGCACAAATCCAAATTGTCATGGATGCTACCCCGGTTCTCTGAATTTGTTCTGTTAAATATAATTTTCTGTGTGATCTTGCGTGCATGACTCAGAAGATGGGAACTAGATGATGACTCAGATTCAAGCATGTGATCGTCACTATTGGCAATTAACGTCAGCGGTGTAGTTAAGACCTTCTGCATCATAGAGCAGTTCCGTGCACTAGCCTGGCGGTGAGACCCGTTATTAGTTAATAAAGCATGACCTGTTGACTTATTATTAACCGTTCATGGCTTCCCCTGGCTACTTGGAAATATTTCCAAGGTTAATATAAAAATGCATTTAGATTGTACGCTCATTTGAGCAGGGTCCATGTCAGTTTTGATTTCTTTCAGTTCAAATTGCTGTGTGATGTGCTACTTGCTGTGGCCTGTTCGCCTGTTCTACAGTGCTGCAGGATATGGCACTATATGCTTTTGTTTTCTATTATTTATGAACATATTAATAAGTCTGCACTCAAAACTGTTTAGTTTTACTTTAAAATGAACCCTATCAGTAGCTGAGGGCTGAGCAATGACTTGCAAGGCACATACGACATTCCATTGTAAAAGAGAAGCCAACTTTTTTCTTGTCTTCTTGCTGTTTTGATACTGTGTGGCATTGCTTTAATTTAACCCTTATTTAAACAAGTTGTCACTGGGAATAGCATTAGGGAATGGGTGGTTTTGTGATATTTAAGTTGTAACATCATTTTTAGAATACTCTGAAATGGTCAGAATACACCATGGGTTTTCAGGGTACAAAGTAGCTTATCGGTTAGCGACACAAAAGGGGTAATTGTATACCTTTAATTAAGGCATGTTAAAACGCTGGCGAATACCCAGGACTTTTGAATGTGTGCATCATTTCACGTTGAAATGCTGCCCAGTTCTCACTTAAACAGGGACAGTGTCTGCCTTAATCATCCCTGGGAAAAAATGCATGATTTGCAAAACATTGCTTCAAGGCTTAGTGTGCTCTGGACAGTGAATAAATTCAGTGATTGCAAATGTCTTCCTACCGTGTTTCCCCGATAGTAAGACACCCCCGATTGTAAGACGTATCGGGAGTTTCAGAGGGGTCGGCTAATATAAGCCGTACCCCGAAAGTAAGACATATGTCTTACTTTCGGGGAAACACGGGGGATTTGCCGGGTCCGCCACTCTAAGGGGCCGGGAAGTCCCCACCAAGGCCGGCCTTACGTGTCTGCGGCCGCACAGGATTTAAATTAAAACATCGGGGGTTTTTTTTAACTTTATTTAACATCCTCCATGTTAAATAAAGTTAAAAAAAACTTTATTTAACATGGAGGATGTTAAATAAAGTTTTTTTAACTTTATTTAACATGGAGGATGTTAAATAAAGTTGAAAAAAAACCCCGATGTTTTTATTTAAACCCTGTGCGGCCGCAGACCCCTAAGGCCGGCCCCTTAGAGCAGGGGCCAACCTGCGGCACCCGGCACCCCTCCAGAGACGGACAGTAATGTCCGCCGCTGGAGGAGCAGGCTCGCAAGGGAGCGGTATCGGAGGTCTTTAACAGACCTCCGGCTCCCTTGAGTGATTTTAAGCCGGGTTCAACCCGGCTTAAAATCACTCAAGGGAGCCGGAGGTCTGTTAATGACCTCCGATACTGCTCCCTTGTGATCTGCGCGGCAACAGCTGTTGTGCGCCGGGGTTTCTTGTCAGATCCCGGCGCACAACACTGAAGCCGCGCCCACCGCTGTCCGTGCCCTCTGACCCGGAAGGAGACAAGAACTGAAGAAGAGGAGCGAAGAGGAGGAAAAGAAGCTGAAAGAAGAAAGGAAAGGTAGGAAAGCATTAAGTGAGAGTGGATTGGTGTATATGTGTGTGGATTGGTGTATATGTGTGTGTGGATTGGTGTATATGTGTGTGTGGATTGGTGTATATGTGTGTGTGGATTGGTGTATATGTGTGTGTGGATTGGTGTATATGTGTGTGTGGATTGGTGTATATGTGTGTGTGGATTGGTGTATATGTGTGTGTGGATTGGTGTATATGTGTGTGTGGATTGGTGTATATGTGTGTGGATTGGTGTATATGTGTGTGGATTGGTGTATATGTGTGTGGATTGGTATATGTGTGTGGATTAGTGTATATGTGTGTGGATTTGTGTATACGTGTGGATTGGTGTATATGTGTGTGGATTGGTATACGTGTGGATTGGTAGGTGTGTTGATTGGTAAGTGTGTGAGAGTGATGGGTGTTATGCTGTACCATTTCCAATGTCTTTTTCATGATCTAATTATGCTCTAAAAGTACATCATAACTCCCATCACTCTCAATTTTTTCCCAATATAAGACATACCCCGAAAGTAAGACATAGTGGGGCTTTTAGGGATAAAAAGAAAGTAAGACACTGTCTTACTTTCGGGGAAACACGGTACTTAGAGACAACTTTGTTTTCTTTAAACTTTGACTTTACTTATATCCAGTCCAACTTTCCACTAGATATCAGAACTATACATTGCAATATCACACACCGATTTACACGTATTTTTTACTTCTATAAATACTTAATATTAATTTATGTTAATACGGTAAATCTTCATACATGTTAACTTTGTGTGATGAAGATGCATCACATAATAGATAGTATAGTAGTAACTTAGCAGTTTGTTCACGTATGCCTTCAAGGTGTCTATCCAATTAATATTATACCACTGTTCGGTACTCATGTTCAGGAAGCCACTGAGTTCAGTGCTGGCGACTACATTAGGACTGGTCCTAGATCTTGTAGCGCCTTATAAAGTTGCCTACTAAAATAGAAGAGAACCTAGCAGGAGTTCTGCCCAACAGCCACCTAGGTGGCCTATATGAAGTTTCCTGGGGGTGTGGCTGTGTTGAGGAGGAGGGCAAGCTGTATGTGGGGTTGGGGCTAAGCACTTATATCTGAGTGAGCACTCACCACCATCTTCAGTAAATAAGGAGCATTTCACGTTAAAACATGGCTGAGGTAATGAAGCACACACAGATTGTTTCACTAATCGCTTTTGTAAATAGACAACGACTAATGGTAAGAAGAAAATGTACTCTCTTAACCCTAAATCTGGTATTCTAAGACGTGCAATCCTTTGTGTGCTTTGGGTGGGGCAGCAATGATTGTTTTTATCCATTTAAAGGAGGTACTGTACTGTCATATCTGTGAATCTAGATCAGTTCTAGGTTAATGATGCCAACAGAATTCCTTGTCTCTTCTATTTATGGACATCCACAATTCATTATTAGATCCCTTTCTCAGATACAAAATACCTTAGGTTGTTCATCAAGTCTTTCTTGCAGCTGCCAGAAGCAGTGTTGTGTTTTAAACATTGGCATATGTATTCCTCTCATCTGATCGTGTGTTGACGATTATAGAACAATAATTAAAGATTAAACATATCTGTCAGCTCTTTATCTTGCTTCTTATGCATCAAGTTGCTTTCAATAACTCTGATCACTGCTTTGTATGGTGTTTTTTTTTGTGTCCTAAGCTTAATGCTTGAAGCCTTTTTCTAAAATTGACACTAATGTTAATTGTCCATTAGCTTTTCTGTGAACCAGCGCTGAGATTTGACATTTACAAAAAGAGATTTTCCACTGTTAATGTAAGTGGAGTTCAAGAAACACACAACTCTCTCTGGTATAAACCTGCTTTATGCTTCTTATAAAGTCTTTGTGCTTCGTGTATTTTGTCTGATTTATAAAACAGACCATACTATTGTACAATAAACATGAACAACTTATTCTATGGCTCACTCTAGGGATTTGTCAGCCATGGTGCGCGTAGTAAAGAATGTGTTTGCACGGTACTAGGAAGGCACTCAAACCCACGCTCATCTGCTCTGCAGGCCATCTACTTCTTGTATAAGTTGTTTCAATATACAACTCAGACTCAAAGCTCTGCCAAGTTTATGTAGGGCTCTGCTGAGAACCTTAAAGGAACTGTCACCCATATTTGTTGTTCTAGCTCAACCCACTGAAGTCATCCTATCTAAAAGTGCTGTATATAGTTTGTTGGAGAAAACCTTCATTCTTCTTAACACCAGCATTCTGGCCTAGGTGTTTATGGCCGCTGGTTCCCTTATAAACTTGGCTGCAGTAGAGAGATGCACTGGAAGCATATTGAGTTTGTTGACTGACCCAGTATGGTCAATAAGCAGTCATCACCACCATCGAAACTTATCTTGGATTTCACTGAAACGTGAGTGCTTTGAAGAAAATATATAGCTTCTTTTTCCGATCCCTAGCAAAATACAAATTGGCCATGACTATACCTTTTAACTAAGTAACATATATTGATTGCAACAGGTGATTTAATATTTACTGATCTGTAAGTCCTAAAGGTGCAACAGCTCAGTAACAGTAACAGTAGCATTTGTGCAGGATGACATACATGCCTAGTTTAAGGCATGGGGAAAGCCAGAGAGAGTAGAGGTATGCCAGAGTGCTGCATTATCCTGAGAAACATATGCTTGGGTTGCTTTTACCTTTTTCATAAACATACCATGGTTGCCAGACAGGATCGTTGTGTGAAACCTATACTGTTGTTTCAGGGCGATAGAGGTGAACATAGTGTTTTACTACTGAGGCTCAATGTCAATTTGATAAATTGGCTCTATAGGATATCTTAGAAGGTTAGCTTTTTAAATTTTCAGCTCATACTAAACCTGACCCCAGGTCTTAAAGGCCTCCTGAGGACCAGGTTTTTTATGGCAATGTTTACTTAAGCCTTTTGCCAAGGGATCTATAGAGTGCTATGTTAATTAGGGAACTGTGTTGACAAAAGACCACTCATGATTAAGGGGTGAGAAAAAAAAAAGGTAAGCCAAGGTCATAATGCTGCTTTGCAGCTGTTGGGGACTTTTCTATTGCTTTTTTTTTTTTTAGATATCTCCTCTAACTTGGCAATTGTTTATGTGAGTAAAAAAAATCAAAAAGAATAGAAAAGTAATGTGAGTGTGTAAATTGGTGAACTAGGGTATCTTTTTAAACACCTTTTTTATTGATAATTGATTAAAACTTTTCCTTACATTTTCAAATAAGATCCTTTGTTAGCTAACTTCTATAAAAGCTGTATGTTTCTAAAATTCTTGAAAACGTTACTGAGATTAAAAGTTAAAAAGAATGCGACTATAGTACCTTGCAATTGGTAATACTGATTATTGGTTTTCTTCTGAAGGTCCACACTTAAACAGCTTTCCCATACTCCTGTGGGGATGACTGTCATTGGTTAACATGTGAAAGGGTTATGGTTCTTTCTTAAAAAAGTTCATTTTAAATTTACGAAAACTATCAAGCAAACCTTACATAACAGGAGCCAGTTGTGTCCATACTGCACTTGTCGGATTCTCACTGTGAAGTTGAAAATCAAATTAATTGTTTTGTTAAAGAAAAATAGCTTTATTACAACCTTAAACTTCTCACTCCCACAATTCTGGAGTTTACACAATGCTTCTTACAGTACATAAATTCAACAAAATGACACGATATGACAAAACTAGAATTGACAGACTAAGACTTCATAGACAAAGACAGCATAGTTATACTAAAAATAACTATATCACACTCCCAGTGCATTTTCACCTTGTGGACAGGTTCATTACCGAACCTTAGTAGGATCCATATAGAACAAGGATATGCTAGACATGCAAACTTCTTTGGCTGTGTACGGTTTTTGCCATAGAAACACTCTGCAGGGAAAGACTGGTGTATTATTATTGTTTCTCCAAAAGAAACATAGGTGTTCAAAATTTTTCCTCCCGTTACTAAAAGGAAACATATGCTTATATAGCGTATGGGACAAAAATACAATATTTTTATGTATGGTAATATAGAACACTTCTACCAATGTATTAGCACAAATCCTGAATATGATTTTTATGATTCTTTATAACATCTGTTATCTGTTAAACTAATTAGCAGTTTCATGTAGTCTGCTCTTCAGCCAGGGCTCGACAAATCCCAGGCGCCAGGTCGCCATGGCGACACAGAATTTTGTCCTGGCGCCTAGGTTTTGTCAGCCTCTTACATCCAGAAAAAAGTGTGGATGTAAGAGGCTGAGTCACCACACGGGGGCGCTGCTGTCTGCCCAGGAGTCTGGGCAGACAGCACAGCCACTCAGAGCCCGCCCCCGAGCCTGAGATCACTCCCACGGAGTGATCCTGTAGGCTGAAAACGCGGTTGCTGCAAAACCAGCAATCGTGTTTTCAGCTGCCACAGGCAGCTTCAGGGAAGGGGGTTGTGTGTTGATTGGGTCCCCACACAAGTGTGGGGACCTGACACAACACCTCCCTGCTGCCTGATCGCTCCATGAGAGCGACAGTGCAGCGTTAACCCCTTCAATGCCGCGATCGCGGCATTTAGGGGTTAATTCCCGTTTTGTATGGGGCTCTGCTGCTGGTGGTCTTCCTGGCAGCCCAGGCAGACCAGCAACAGCAAAAACGAGCCCCCACAAGCCCTTTGATGATTCCTGTAGGCATGGAAGCCTACAGCAGTCATCAAAGAGACTCCCCCCTGCAATGGCTGCTCTATAGACCAGCAATTGAGTCCCAGCTGCCAGAGGCAGCTTCAGGGACAGGGGAGAGGGTTCTTTGGTCTCCCCATGAGTGTGGAGACCAGCCCCAACACCCCCCCTGCTGTCTGATCGCTCCCTGAGAGCGACAGTGCAGTGTTAACCCCTTCAATGCCACAATTGTGTACGACACATTCGTGGCATTGCAGGGGTTAACATTTGTCCCCACAAACTTGTGGGGACTAAATATCATTCAATGCTGTGCTCCAATGGAACATCAGCATCGAAAGAGTTAAAAAAACAGAACAAAACAAACAGCACTGACCTGAAAGTCCAGGGTGCTTCCAGGTCAAACGCTGTGAGTTTAGTAAGTGGGCCGGTGATGATCAGATCACTCCTGACCAACTGTTAGTTTAAAAAAATCCTGGCTCCTAACTTTTTTACCTGGCGCCTAGATTCACAACAAATTTGTCAAGCCCTGTCTTCAGCCATTGCCTTTCTGTGATGTTTATTTACCAAACTAGGAGTTTTCAACTCTCCAATAAAAATATATCTTATGAATGACTAGCCCCAGTAGACATCTCTTGCGAGAAGGTTTGAGTCGCCCCTTCCTAATGCTTTGTTGATTTCCCATGTTTTTTTCTCCCACTTCTTATGTCGTGATCACCGTGATTGCGGTGCTTGCTGAGAAATGACACATAGTTTGACATCCTTCTAGTTCATAAGCTCTTTTGATGAAGTACAATCTGCATTTTGCTCCACGGACTCTCCGTGATACACAAACCTGATTGTTCTACAGAACCAGAAGAAGCTTTGTAGCTGTCACATAATGCGCTACTTCTAGTACACCTCGTAGCTGTAATTAACGTGGGTAACATTTATACCCACCTGACTACACACGACTGGCTGTCAGTGCTGTATTTAAAGGGATTAACTGCTTGTAATGGCTTGTCTTCAGCTGTGGTTTTTAGTTACCTCCAGGAACATATTGAACTTACAAACAGTAACAAAAAACCCTTAATTATTATTTCATGACACCTGCATAGTCACTTAGAACTTTCTATGTATTCCAATGCACTCTAAATGGCAGCATTTACATTACATCATGAGATATATCTTTGATAATTTGCGAAGATTTTATCTTAATGACCATACAAAACACAAGTTAAAAAGTTATTAAGTATTGTGTATTTTTTTTTTAAATGCACTTCAGGTAGAAGTTGCAGCTACAAGTTGCAGCTACCCACCTCCTCTGTGGTCCAACAGTTTTGACCACTGATTGGCTGTGTGTGATAACGGAGTTTTCCTTTAGGTGTCATGTTAGTTGACTGAAAAATATAGACCAGTAGCTTGAAGGAATAAACAAACAATCCTAGGTAAAATAATGAATATATCACTTCCTTAGCAAAATAATATAATTTTAGGATACAACTTTAACCTGATAAAAACATTCCCTTTAACCTAACTTTAACATACTCCTTGCTTACATCATTCATGTTGTGACCAACAAAAACCAATGTCTGTAGGCAGGAATGTAGTAAATAGACAGGTATTCTCTTAAAATGTTAACCATTGAATGGCCCATCACAGATTCTATAACCGTGACTCGCTAACAATACCAACCAGATAAAACCACTCCATATGAAATGTATTACCGTATATTCCGGCGTATAAGACGACTTTTTAACCCCAAAAAATCTTCTTAAAAGTGGGGGGTCGTCTTATACGCCGGGTACTTACCAAGCCGGAGGTTCCCACGAGGCCACCAATCTCTCTAATCATTACGCGCCGGCTATTGATGCCGTCATGTCCCGGCGCCCGGCATCAATTGCCGGCGCGTAGTGATGAGGGAGCAGGGAAGCCCGAGGTCTGGCACTTGAGACCTCGGCTTCCCTGCTCTCTAATCACTAGGCGCCGGCTATTGATGCCGAGCGCAGGGATGACGTCATGCCCCGGCGCCCGGCATCAATAGCCGGCGCGTAGTGATTAGAGAGTGATTAGAGAGCAGGGAAGCCGAGGTCTGAAGTGCCAGACCTCGGGCTCCCACAACTGGATGGAAGAAAGAAGACAGAAGATAAGGTAAGAGATGGGGAGAAAGGGACAAAGGGGGGAGAAATATATATAATATACACACACACACACACACACACACACACACACACACGTGTGTGTATATATATATATATATATATATATATATATACACACACATACACACACGTGTGTGTGTATATATATATATATACATACGTGTGTGTGTATATATACATATATACATATATACATATATACATATACATGTGTGTGGTGAGGGCAGTGTATAAATGTGTATGTATGGACAGGCATATGTGTAGATATATATATAGATATATATATATTATATATGTGTGTGTGTGTGTGTAAGGGCAGTGCATGTATGTATATGTCAGCAAATCAACCAGCAAATCACCGGTAAGGTACATCGCTTGCCGTGATTGGCTGGTTGTTGTACGCTGGGTAGAGGGGTAGTCTTATACGGCGAGTATAGTCCAAACTCTATATTTGGACTGTAAAAGTTGGGGGTCGTCTTATACGCCCAGTCGTCTTATACGCCGGAATATACGGTACTTGTCAGGAGCAGTGGGGTGTTCTGGCCTAGGCCAACTAGTCCTAGGGTGGGATGTCAGGGGTAATCAGGCTTCCTATAATGGCCAATCCCCTATTGGGAAATCTGCATACCTAGAAACAACCAGGCTCTAAATACCCAGAGCCCTCTGTTTTTCGGTATGCGGGTAGAGGTCCCACTGACATTGGTGAGCGGTCTCGCTGATATTGCGTGCTGGGCTAGCCCTAAACGCAGGAAAACGATCCATGCTTGGAAGGGAAGTGGGCAGGGAATGAGGCGTGTGGTGAGGCCTTAGTTACTCCTTAGTGACCCGGAGACCCAGAGAGGTGAAACCTGGAGAGTTCCAGGGTTCCCTATGCCTCACTATTCAATGTGCAGGCTTTAAGGGAGATCATTGATCTCTCCAACCGACCCATTAACACTATGGAAAGGTGTGCCAAGTTGGCACAGTCTTCTATAGTTTCCTTCCGTGCTTGGATATGACTTATACCAAGACACCCAGTAGTAAGGACAACGGCGCCAAGGGGGCAGCATGGTAAATAGATGACTGATCAGGAGGTAAATGTTATGGTTTTTGGTACCTGTGTTCAAACAGGCGGGGCCGGCCGAAGACTTAACGCCGCCTGGGGCGAAGTTTAAAATGCCGGGGGGGGAGCGGCATTTTAAACTTCGCTGACGCCATTATTTACCCCCCCCCGGTACTTACCTTTAAAGAGTCCTGCGGCGAGTCTCCCTGCTCTGCCACGGTGCCGGTTTGTAATGCTGAGCGCCGGAAATTGACGCCACTTCCGGCGCTCATCATTACAAGCCCGCACCGAGCAGGGAGACTCGCCGCAGAGGAGAGAGGGGCGCCGAGGGGTAAGCGAAAACCACTCGGCGCCCCTCTCTCTCTCCTCCGCTTCAAAACAAACAACAACAAAAAAAACGCTTGGGGCGGCAAAGTGCCGCCCCTTCTAAAGTGCCGCCTGGGGCAATTGCCCCAGTCGGCTCCATTGTAGGGCCGGCCCTGCAAACAGGGATTTTAAACTCTGATACAACAGTGATAAAAGCATCATTTGGGACACTCACAATATGAAAAAAGAGTATAGTATGAAGGAGTCTGTTCCTGATTGTCTTACTCCCAGACCATTTCAGATTTTTTTCTGTGTAGCACAAATTTGTGTGTGTGTAGTATTATAGTAGCTCCTAATCTTTTCAGCATCTCTTGTAATTAAGAATGGCAAAGCTGCTCTGTGTCAGGTTGTGATACAACAGCTAAACGGATTGAACAAATAAATGAACGGTCATGCCACAAGTTATAGTGAAGGAAAAAAATATTTGATCCTCTGCTGATTTTGTACGTTTGCCCTCTGACAAAGACATGATCAGTCTATCATTTTTAATGCTTTATTTGAACAGTGAGAGACAGAATAACAACAAAACAATCCAGAATAATTTCAAATAAGTTATAAATTGATTTGCATTTTAGTGAAATAAGCATTTGATCCCCTACCAATCTGCAAGATGTCTGGCTCCCAGGTGTCTTTTATACAGGTAACAAGCTGAGATTAGGAGCACTCTCTTAAAGGGAGGATCTCAAGGCAACTGGGACCATAGTCACCAAGAAAACAATTGGTAAAACACTATGCTGTGAAGGACTGAAATCCTGCAGCGCCCGCAAGGTCCCCCTGCTCAAGAAAGCACATGTACAGGCCCGTCTGAAGTTTGCCAATGAACATCTGAATGATTCAGAGGAGAACTGGGTGGAAGTTTTGTGGTCAGATGAGACCAAAATCAAGCTATTTGCCATCAACTCAACTTGCCGTGTTTGGAGGAGGAGGAATGCTGCCTATGACCCCAAGAACACCATCCCCACCGTCAAACATTTCTGCTAAGGGGACAGGACGGCTTCACCGCATCAAAGAGACGATGGATGGGACAATGTACCGTCAAATCTTGGGTGAGAACCTCCTTCCCTCAGCCAGGGCATTGAAAATGGGTCATGGATGGGTATTCCAGCATGACAATGACTCAAAACAGATGGCCAAGGCAACAAAGGAGTGGCTCAAGAAGAAGCACATTAAGATCCTGGAGTGGCCTAGCCAGTCTCCAGACCTTAATCCCAAAGAAAATCTGTGGAGGGAGCTGAATGTTTGAGTTGCCTAGCGTCAGCCTCGAAACCTTAATGACTTGGAGAGGATCTGCAAAGAGGAGTGGGACAAAATCCCTCCGGAAATGTGTGCAAACCTGGTGGCCCACTAC
Organism: Spea bombifrons; assembly: GCF_027358695.1. NCBI lineage: Eukaryota > Metazoa > Chordata > Amphibia > Anura > Pelobatidae > Spea > Spea bombifrons. The sequence continues at coordinate 37,122,584 of NC_071089.1, forward strand.
AAGAAACGTCTGACCTCTGTGATTGCCAACACAGGTTTTGCCACCAAGTACTAAGTTATGTTTTGCAAAGGGGTCAAATACTTAATCAATTTATAACTTATATGAAATGCGTTATTTTGTCCCTCACTGTTCAAATAAACCTACCGTTAAAATTATAGACTGATCATGTCTTTGTCAGTGGGCAAACGTACAAAATCAGCAGGGAATGAAATCATTTTTTCCTTCACTGTATGTTGTGTAGTATGTCCAGATGATTTAGTAGCCTCTTCAAGTTTAAGTTTTCATACAAAATTCCAACAAAATATACAATACTTCAGTTTTGTTTCCAAAGCCATGCATATCCATATAAAAGAAACACATTTAACTTTATTCACACTAACATATTTAAGGGAACTGATAACTCTCATTTTGTAATGGGGGAATAAAGTAAATTTCCTATAATCTAAGTAGGACCTTTTGACAAGCCCATGCTTAAATGTTGGCATGTATGTAGTGACACTACATGTGCAGCCCAGTTACCGGTATAATAAAGGGTAAGATATTTCCATTTTTCAGAGATAAGTGAATCTTTAGCAACAAGAAGGAAACAACCCATGCCTAAGCACGTAACTGCGAATCGCGTCAAGCGACTGTTCTGCTGTGGTGTGTTTTGCTTTTACAAGCATTGGATTGACACTTCTGGGCTCCGTAGTTTTGTTTCCTTCGTGTGGTTCAGGCGTGGTCCTCCTGCTGGAAATTAACAGACCCAGCGTATGCCAGGATCTCTCCAATACTTGCTTCTTAAGTGAAGTTTTAGCTTGTTTCTGTGATGTTTATTTGGTTTGCTATTTTACACAAAAGACGAAAGTGAAAATTGAACTGTTAAAAGTGTTAAAACTGACAATAACATTAACACAGGTTAAGGCATACAAAAGGAGAATATGGTTATGATGATCTTATTGTCTATTAATGGGCTGAGGGGAAAGTGAGACATACTGTACACTGCATATCATGATTATTGATAAACTGATTTTTTTACAATGAAACATGTTACCTGTATTTTTAAGAACATAATATCCTTAGTTCAAAAATCCAGGAAGTTGATTGTGAAAATATTGTACCATGCCTTGTGGCTGTGTTTGTTTATACTACTTTTATTGCTAACTGGCAAAAAGGGGAATTCCTAGTATTACCACCTTCAAAATTAGCTGACATGATAACTAGGTCAACTTTATATTTTTCTAAATAATCTATCAAGTCAAGGGTTGTTATGACATGACCAAGGCCTATTTTCAGGTACCTTCCTACTGTCCTGGGTAGCTGCCCCACTACTGTACTCTTGTGGGCAGTGAGGATCAGGGGCCAGTTAGGAAAATCCTCTGATCTCCCCTACCTAGCCCAGGGAGCTGTAGAATCAATCAAGTTCTTCACTGTTGCAGCAATGACCTCCATGCAGCTGCCATGTAGCTACCTCACAATTATCTGAAGCTGAGCTCCATTATGTGGTTCTTCGGATAAGGTGGACAGTGTACATACCTCCAGCGCTGCCCACTTCCAGCAGGAGCCATAGCCACCTCCATTGTTGACTCCACTTTTGTGTGTCTGTTGCCGCATTTCAGATGTCCAAATTAGGGTATCCGAATTAGGGGGAATGCTCACAGACTGCATAGTTTGCAGTTTAAATATCCCAATTAAGACCTATGACTTAATTTGATTTGTTGCTTCACATGTTAGACAATTGTAGAGTTACCGTTACACTACAAGAAAACATGTTATCAAATACCCTGTCATTGAGGTATTTATGCTTATTGTTCTTTCTCTTTGTTTGCAGGTCCATATAGGACAAGTGGAAATAAAATGTCCCATTACTGAGTGCAATAAACACCTGGACGAATCCACCATTGTGTACAATCTGCCACGTGATGAAATCCTCAAATACAAGTACTTCCTGGAACTCAGTCGCATGGACTCCAGCACCAAGCCCTGCCCCCAGTGCAAGCACTTCACAACATTTAAGAGGAAAGCCCACGTTCCAAACCTAAGCAAATCCGAGATCAAGTTCAAAGTGAGCATATCTAGCCAATATCAAATAAATTAATGATTCCGAAAGTAGGACATGGGTTATAGTGGAATTAAGGGTCTTAATACCACAGTCATTGCCTATGAAATTAGATTAAATGTTTAATTATTGTAAAAAATATTTAGATCATGTATGGATAACATCTGCCATAATATTTTGTTCCTGGAGGTTATGCTAGCTGAATTGGAGAATGCATGTCTGGTCATGGATTTATTGTCCATGACATCAGGAGATTAAAGGGGATTTTGTGGCAGCAGGTGATGCTACATCAGTCCACAGTCAAAAGGCTTATAGCTTCACTCTGTTTCAATTTAGGCTAAACACATGTCCCCTTGAACAGTGCAAATCCAAAAGTGTATATAGCCAGATCATTCCAATATACGATGACATCTTAAGTCCAAGTAGGTACCTTTTATTGGGCTAACATAGAAAATTATGTAAAATCAGATACATTTTTTGGACCTCAGAGGTATCTCCTCCACCTAACTTTATACTCATCCAGTGGAGAAAAACTCCATTCTCATTGCTCATTGAACCATTAAAAAACATGGAATCCGCTGGAGAACAGCTATTATAGTCACCCCTAAAGCCCTAGTGGAGAGGGGTGACATTTGACCATAGCTGTTTTAGTAGTTTGCAATTAATAGTTATTGTACAACAACGCAATTAATTGTGTAAACACAGAACAAGGGAGCAGGCACCCCATGGATGCAATGCAACATACAATCATCTATCATAGGCAGGGACCCCGTTCAGAATACTGTATACATACATTACTATAATTAATAGACACATTTTTATACTAGTATACACATGAGTAGACCACATTCTTTTAAAGATTACTGAGTGTGGGAAATCACATTTGTAACAGCATTCCAATCCATTGACTGTGTTATGTTGAAAGGTTTAGAGAAAATTAGGACAATTATGTAACTCAATTAAATAACTGAGAATAATTAAAACTTCAGGTGATACCGAATGTTAACGAAAATTTACATGTTAAAGTGACGGCTCTCTTACTTATCCTAGAATATGCACGATGTTTACATTAATATGTTCAGGGGAACTTTTATTTACCTTCTTAAAATATCTGTATAATCAATTAATGTGTAAGTAGTGCTGTGGAGAGTGGGTACTACTAACCCAAGAACATTTAGGCAGTAGAAGATGTCTGGAAGGAGAACACCTTTAAATGTTGAGATCAGAACCCCTGCTCTAAATAGCAATCTGCCGGTAGTTGCTGAGAAGCCATAGTTTTAACCATTAGTGTTTTTTTTGTTGTGTACTATACAAGTTATTGTAGGTTATCTCCTGTATTTAATAGGAAGGACCAGACTTCAGATTTGGTTTCTTGTAAATGTAAATGCATAGAAGATGATAAGTTTCTCATGTTTTCCCTTTTCTATACAATATACATTTCTGGTACACTGCTTCATTAAACTTTGCATTCCTGAAGTATGTGGTCACACATATGGCCGTCTGAGTCTAATACATGTGTTTAAATTAATTGCACAGTCGGCTATTTAATCAACAATTAAGGACAACTATAGGAAAACTATATATAAAGCCACATTTCTTATGATTCAGGAATATTTATAAGTAAAAGTTCCTAAGCATGCTGCGGGCAATATTTTTCAGTTTACTTTCTACTTTGTGTTGGGACATACTGTATAGTTCTGAGATCATGCACAGGATGCGCAGGGACAAGAACATAAAGAAAAAAAAATATGACAAAAATATTATGAAACATTAAAAGTATATCATACATTGTTTTTACGTCATCTTTGGGCCTAGAGTATTTTCTTTAAAGAAATGTGGATACTATGTACTTAACAATAACGTAAACGCATATTAGACATACCAGGATGCTGGGGCATACCTCACTCTTTCACTTACTCACTCATACTCTCACACTCTCACTCACTCTCTCACAATCGCTCATGCGCTCTCTCTCTCTCTCTCTCTGTCTGTCTCTCTGTCTGTCTCTCTCTCTCTGTCTCTATGTATCTCTACCTTCTCCGCTGCTTCCATGTCATCCTTAACATAAGGGACCTGGCCAAGCAGCCCCCTCAATACAGAATAAAGATGGAATGGTTAAAAACATGCTTGAAAATGGAGACACTGGATTTACAATCCAATTAACTCATTGGGTAATAGAAAGGGCTGTTAAAAACCTCCTGAGCATAACCAACAGCTGATGTACCTTTTGACCTAAGTTTACATAGCTTTTTTAAATCACTTTGCTACTGATAAAACATTCAACATTTATAAGTCCTGGTTTTTATAGTTGATGTGTATGACATACTGATATTTTTTTCTACTTCAGAAAAGATTAAAAGTAAAAAAAAAAAAAAAAAAAAAAAATAGAACTGATCAAAATTATGATTTTAATTTGGAATTCACACCAGTTCATTCTGTAAAACACAATTGAATATGATATGCTGCAATTGAAGTTGCTGGCCTTACAACTTCTTGGCTGGGGCCTGCATCCGTTTAAGTATTTTGGTTAAATATTTTTTGGGGCTAAAGATATATCATTATAATGTATTAACTGGCATGCATTTTTTTTTCTTACCTCCGTGTCTTTTTTTCGCTCTTGTTTTCCTATTTGTAGATTCAGTGCCCATCTTGCCAATTTATATGGTGTTTTAAGTGCCATTCTCCCTGGCATGAAGGTGTAAACTGTAGAGAGTACAAGAAAGGAGACAAGCTGTTGCGTCACTGGGCTGGTGAAATTGAACATGGGCAAAGAAATGCCCAGAAATGTCCAAAATGCAAGGTAGGTAGCTATCATATTAAGCTTGGAGTTCTTTCACCAAATTAATGTATTATTTTATTTAATATGCATTTGTCTTGAAGTAGCCTTGTGTGTATGAAGGGTGAACTTGGCCTACATTTCTAATTAATTTAAAAAGACACTACTAGGGCGTAAACTGTTGTCTAGTGTAACCATCATCCTTAAAAAACAGGTTTAACACTAGGGTCCTACCTTGATGGTATTCTTGGCAAATGAATACCATCAAATGAATGTCAAATTGTTAGGTTATCTAGATGTCCCGAAGTGTTCAGTGTTAATTGCTCTTGAATGTTAATCTTCAGTAATATAGTCTCCTAAACAAAACATTGTGAAAACATTGTTTTACACCTGGATATTTTTTTATGCTCATGTGTCAACCAGGTCTGGCCATCAGGCCAAACCAGGCAAATGACTGGTGGGGTGGTGCCCTTTTGCGCTTCTTGCACATGTCCCTTTAGCGTTGAGCCACTAGAGATTCACCTTTTGCCGCGTGCTACAAATGTGTAACCCATATGTCATTTTATTGACTACTGGCCATAAAGTGTCATGGAAGATTTTAATCCTCAATCCAGGCCTGGTGTCAGCTGAAACCTAAACACTTAATTTACCCGTAATGAGTTCTGTTGGCTGTAATTATAAAACATATTGCAATTTATTTATCTAATTGCATAAGAAACACATAGAAACATGTTTCATCATATTATGGAGTGTCTGATAGGCTTATTTTTTTTTAATAAACAATAACTTTTTAAATGTTTTATTTTCTTCATTCAAGGTTCAGTGAAGCTACAATTGAGGCAGAAAGTTTACAAACACCTAAACTGAAGATGTTCAAACTCAAGTTTTCACAACTACACGTTATTGTACGTTTCTTAAGGCATCTACTCTGTTCACATCAGAGGTAATCAATTACAGAGAGAAATTTTTCAGCTTTTATTCAGTATATCAAAAGTACAATGGGTTGAGTTTACATACACCAAGTTGACTGTGTCTTTAAACAGTATTGAAGGTTCCACTAAATGACTTTTTGGGATCTTTTGATTGGCCAGTTGTCATAATTAGGAGTTAATTGGCAGCTGTGGCTCTAGTTAAGGGCCAACCTGTGGAGCCAGGGCCTTTTTGCCCTTAATACCATGGGAAAATCCAAGCAATTCACGCAAGTCCGGTTCCTTTCCGGCTAAGTATTCTGAGAAGCTTATGCAAGGCTACCCCAAGCTTTTGATTCAAGATAAGCAATTAAAAGGCAGTGCCACCTAATACTAACAGTGTATGTAAACCTTGGCCCACTGGAATTCTGATATAGTGAATTAAAGCTGAAATACTTCTGTCTGTAATCGCTTGTTTTAAAACTACCCCTGATGTGAACAGAGTAGATGCCGTAATTGACTTCCAAAAAGAAACTTATGGTAACATGAAATGTGTGGAGTTGTGAAGTTTGAATGTCTGGTCTTAATTTTGCTTTTTATTTAGTAGCAAAGGTTAGTTTAAATTCACAGCATGACTATAAATGCTTACAGTATTTGAGACCTTACATAAATATTAAAATTCATAATCATATGAACTTGAAAAGGATAGACAGTTACTGTTTCTCTTTTTATGGCATATTTATTGTCAAGCCACTTATTGTAGTTGTGCGACCGGGTAAAGGTGAACATCTTTCTGGATTCCGTATTGTCTGAAATTATTGGTTTGGAACTGCATGTACAGGAATCTCAATTAGATGTTAATACATTAATAATTGACATCTCATTACAGCCAAAACCTGTTTTCTAACCAGTGTATATTTGAGTGCAACCATCTCATAAAAAAGTAAAGCTCTTTGATGCTTAACAGAGTAATGTTAGGCATAGGCTTCTAATGGACGCTGCTTTACACTGATGGCCATTTAAATAGAAATCACAAGGACATCTAGAAAGGGAATTTGTTGGCATGAATCCGAGTAAGTTTGTTTTCTCTTTACTGCATCATGTGGTGGGTGTATGTTGTAGGACTTGATGGGCAACTGCCAGGGCATTGCTTTCTTACACAACAGCTTGAGATAAGGAAAAAAGGTAAATATGTTTACTATCCTACCTTGCCTGAAGCCAGACCACTCACTGGCCAGTAGCCAGTCTTGTGCGGTTCTGATCAGCTTTGGTTAAGTGTTGCTATGTTATAATAAACATTTCAGCGCTGGGTTGTGGAGTCTGAGTATTGGCACATGCAGGTTTGGGTTCTGTCTTCTATATATGAAGTAAGATTTATTTGTTTTAAAAAACATTGAATTCTATTTTCTGTCAATTCCGTGGGCACTAGAATGTAAAGTAGGGCCTACGTTTTTTAATCAGTTTGGTACTCCAAATAATCTCACTTTTTAGAAGTGATTGCAAATCTGACCAGTAATCCTCCTTGGCTGAAGAGCATATAATACTACAGTATACATGGAATGTTTGATTTTGTGTCATGAACATTTCCCTGTCACCTTCAGATTTGTAATCCAGATTAGATGTAGGATTATCACAGTGGGTGAGATGAGCAGTTGGACAGCAGGATAGAATACCCAGCATTGTAGAAGAGATACAAGGTTACATTACAACAATATTGTTTGTTTTATAAAGCCTGTAAACTGTATATAGCACAGAGGCGATGAAAGCTGTCGCTTAAAAGTAGGTTCATTACCCTGTATACATTCTAAGGTTTCCAAAGAAATTTAGGTAATAAAAGAAGCTGAATTATTATTATGAGTTTATATTAATATATTATCTTTCACGTTCTGAGAAACCTATTGTGATGTGCAAATATGCATTTTATTCAACCAGAGAATACCGTATTTGCTCGATTATAAGACGAGGTTTTTTCAGAACAAATGCAAAAGGTAAATATGCGGGGAACTCTGATCTCTGACAGCCGGGGAAAGTATACGCAACGGACGCATACAAACCCCCGCTGCCAACTCCACCTCCTTCCGGCTGCAGCGGAAGGCAACGTCAACCCGCTGCCCCGGCTGGACGCACCGGTAAGAGAGGGCTGAGAGGGGGAAGGGGGGTGAGAGAGGGGGGAGGGAGAGAGTGTGTGTGTGTGTTAAATGGGGGTATAGGGTGTGTGTGTGTTAAATGGAGGCATAGGGCATTTCTGGAGTGGCGTTAAGGGGGCATTTAATAGAGCATTCTGCCTCCTGAAATGCCTTATACCTCCCTATATGCCACTCTGCCCCATAATATGCCTTTTAACCCCCTAAATGCCAGAGTGGCATATAGGGGTATAAGGCATTTCTGGAGGCAGAGTGCTCTATACAATGCCTTTTAACTCCCTTAATGCCACTCTGCCTCCTGAAATGCCTTATACCTCCCTATATGCCACTCTGCCCCATAATATCCATTTTAACCCCCTAAATGCCAGAATGGGATATAGGGGTATAAGGCATTTCTGGAGGCAGAGTGGCACATAGGGGGTCAAAAGGCATACCATGGGGCACAGTGGCATATAGAGGGTTAAAAGGCATATCATGGGCCACAGTCCCATATTGGAGTAGCAAGCCTGGGGGCAGATGTGCGTAACTGGGGGACAGGTTGGAAAATACAAGAAATAAAAACAAAAAAAATATTTTTCTCAATCATAGCTTTTATTAAAAAAAATAGTTTACATGAATTAACATTTACTGGTAAAACTTTTTTCCTTTGGGGTCGTCTTATATTCAGGCTTTTTCTTTTTTTCCTTAGTTAATAATCAGATTTTGGGGGGTCGTCTTATAATCAGGGTCGTCTTATAATCAAGCAAATACGGTACTATTGACAGTGTTTGTAAGCAGTTAGAGTAGAACATGCAGATATCTCATATCGTTTGTTTCTACAGTCAACACTGATTTGGTCAACAACCTCAGCGCCATCTCTTTAAATGATTAATTTCAACGTAAAAAGAACCACAGTAGGAAAAGGTAAAGTATAGATATGACAAAAAGACTGCTAATGCATATAAAATACTTGCTTCAATATTTAAATTGCACTTTTTTGAAACTTTTAATAAGGTACCTATTACCTACATATCCTTTTTACACTGTAACAGCCTGTATACAAGGGCTAGCATGTGAGTGGGTGCTTTATGTGTATGTATAAAAAAATGTATCTCGGGCTACCGACCCTGCACAAAACGTTATGGGGGAAAAACATTATTTAAACACTGCTGCATACAGTAATGAAGAAAAACTGGTTCAATTTAATCTTGTTCCAATAAACGTCCTTTCTCTGCATGCTTAGAGTTTGTCATTGTAGGCATGTGATACTATGGGTGGCTCTACCTTCGCAAACACAACACTGAGCTGACTATTCATGACAATGCTAAAAGAGGCCTGCTTGTCCAATAAAATCCTTTCCAAAGAAATCCGTAGACCTTTATTGGTTAGAGTGTCTGTTTGGGTGATTAAGACTGAGTTATTCTTTTGTTTACCGCAAAGCAGTCATTGATAACAGAGCTAAAACGCATACAAATGCAATACAAATACATATGCAACCATCTGAGAAAATTATACAAAAACTTGATCTATTTTATAAATGAAAGCAACGCAATATTTTTGAAGACTCATTTTAATGTCATATTAGTAATAAAAAGTGGTGGGGGTTCCTCTTTAAGTCGGCTTAGATGTATTCTGACCCATGTGATGTATTTAGATAGCAGCACTGGAAGGCCTTACATTTGTATCAGTGGCTTTTTACTTAAAGTTAACCCTTTAATTTGATTGAAGAGGCCTTTATTAAAAAAGAAGTAGTCTAGATCTGGAATCATTATTTAGCTGCTCACATTTTGTATTTCGTTTTTATTGGCCATCTTCATATAAATACAATTTCTCATAGCAATGGACTGCAGATAAGGCATAACTGCATCCATGCCAACCTGAAGATCTTGTTTTGTTTTATGGATGCTCTGTTTCCTATTAGTATGTCTGGTATGAAAGTGGAGAGGTTTTGGCATAAAATTTCTGGCACACTGCACTGTAATGTGTGCTTGACAGGTTATTGAGTCAAACTATCAACGTCTGTGCTCCACTTGGAAGCTGTTAGAACTGGCGCGGATATGCTCAGCAATGTGTGTCTATCAATAATCATGGTGTTTATGTTCGCAAGAAACCGTGCGTTATATGTTGAGAAGAAGCTTGATCTCCCTCTACTGGTACATCTGTGATATAGCATATTACACTATAGAATGATGATGAATTATTACGCTTAAGCTTCATTTGATGCTGTTGGAAATAGTTTTGGGTTATTTTATTTTTTGTTTTGGTTCTGCAAATCAGGTCTGGCAAACCCAATAGCACCTCTGACCTACCTTCATTAAGCTCTTGTCTTTCAGTGGCTGATTTCACACGGCCGCACAGATCAATCATCCTGTAATTATCATTAAATTCAATTTCTTTTTTTCATTGTTATTGCTTAACACTCTGTGGGTTTCTTGATTTCCAGGTCCACATTCAGAGAACAGAAGGATGCGATCACATGACCTGTTCTCAATGTAACACTAATTTCTGCTACCGCTGTGGAGAGAGATACCGCCAGCTACGCTTCTTTGGTGATCACACATCAAACCTCAGTATATTTGGATGCAAATACCGCTACCTCCCAGAGAGACCGCACGTAAGGAGATTAGTGCGAGGCTCTGTTTGTGGTGAGTGTGTAGCATGCAAGGCAGGAAACCTGCATGGTTACTTTGATTAATGTTTGACTGACCTATTGGCATTTAAAAAAAGCAGGCATGAGAGTCTGCAAGCCATGGCTCCCAAGAATGTACTGCTTTCGCCAAGCTTTTTTTTTACTAACTTGCTCCAATCTCTGTTGATAAGTCACTTGCTGCTTCTTAAAGCAAGACAATTTTGTGGGAAGAAACACAAAATGTGGCAGGCTCCACATTACCAACACAAAGAGGATGTATGCTATAACTGACACCACTACATCTAACTACTCATGTTGGAAATAATTATTTTTTTTAAAAAATAGACCAGACAAACTGTCCATGTGCATTAAAAAAACTTTTTTTAATGGTTCTATAGTTTTAAACTAAATTGTTTAAAACTATAGAACCATTAAAAATTTATTTTTTAATGCACATGATTTTGCCATATGTTGGCATGTCTCTACATATTACAAAGACTCAAAATGAGCTGCTATTCATAAACAGGAAGTACAGTGCATGCTGGGTAAGCACTTCTTTTCAATGTTACAGCACATGTCTAGTTCTGTGACCTGTCCGTCGCAAAGAGGGAGTCAGGTGCAAACATTTATTTTAATCAATCATACTGTGTAAGATGTAGTTAATACCTGGGGAGGGCAATATTCAGCCTAAGGGGGCAAAAACTAACAAAAGGTACCTAGCAATAAAGTAGCCCAAAATGCCTTTGGCAGACAATTCACTCAATATAGCCTATCCAGTCCTGTCCAAAACAATTTACTCCAGTGGGACTGCATAAATACATATAGAAGAGAAAAACAAAAGCCCAGAGGACAATTTGCTACTCTGCCCCACTTGGCAGCCCTCCCACGGTTGATGCTCAAAGATTTTATTTTCCCCGTTTCCCTTCCTCATTATTGCGTTGACCGTTATGTAAAAAGAGATCCAAACAGGCTGCACTAATTTTGTCAAATTACAATAAGTATGATGTACTGAGTGTTTTTCAAATTAAATTTTTACTAAACATCACAATGGAATCTGACACGGTTTCTTTACTTCTGTTTTTCAGCTGGTAAACTACTCATTGCACCCCTGCTAATAGTTCTAGGTTTGGTACTTGGAGCCATTGCAGTTGTAATCGGTAAGAACATTAGAATCAACTTGTGTGGTGTACTGATGACGATAAAGGATTTACCAGGAGGCAGAAGGAATGACCAAAGGCTGTGTAAATAGAGAAACTTAAAATCAGAAAAAAACTAGTGACAAAGTAAAACAATAAATATAGTGTCAAGAAAAGTAAGTGAGCCCTTTGGAATTACCAGCATTTATGTATGAAATTGCCTTTAAAACATGATATGATCTTCAACTAAGTTACTATAATGAACAAACACATTCTGTTTTAACTAGTAACACACAAATTATTGTATTCTTGTCCATATTCACCATTCACAGTGTGGATTGCAAAATGTATGTTAACCCCTAGGCTAATCACTTCAACAAAAAAGAACACTCAATCATTTTGAGTTTGCTGTTCTCAAGAAGCATCTGCTGACAGAAAAGCTAAAAAGAGTTACGAAGTAATCGTAAAGATTTATCAGTCCACTATTAGACAAATTGTTTATGAATGGAGACTATTTAGTACTGTGGCTACTATCTCTAGAAGTGGGCCTCCAGCAAAGATGATTCCAAGGGCACACACAGAATACTTAATGCAGTGAAAAAGAACCCTAGAGTAACAGCTCAAGGTTTGAAGAAAACACTGGAACTGAAACTCTGTACGTTAGTCTACCACACTCAAAGCATTGAACAGGCATGGAGTCCATGGCAGGACACCACGAAGGATGCAACTGCTTTAAAACATTGACATTTGCCAAAAAGACCATCTTGCTACTGGGAAAAGGTTTTGTGGACTAATGAAGGTTCGGGAAGAATATGAAGCACTACGTATGGCATAAAAAGGGAAATGCATACCAACATGAAAACCCATCCCATCAGTGAAGTACAGAGCGTCATGATTTGAGGCTACTTTGCTGCCTCAGGGCCTGGACAGCATGCCATTGTCAAAAGGAACATCAATACCAATTTATCAAGGTGTCACACAGGATAATGTCAAGATGACTGTCCACCAGCTGAAGCTCAGTAAAAAGTTGAAGTTGGATGATGCAGCAGGACAGTGACTCTAAATCGAGAAGTAAATCTACTACAGAATGGGTTAAAAAAAGAAAATCAGCCTTTTGGAGCGGCCCAGTCAGAATGCAGACCTTACACCATTACAGATGCTGTGGAATGACCTGTTCACACCAGACAACCTAAGAATATGGCTGAGCTTAAGCAGTTCTGTAAGAAAGAATGGTCTACACTTCCTCTAGAAGGTTGTGCATGTATGATCTGCAGCTACCAGAAGCACTTGTTTGAGGTTATTGCTTAATGGAAGTTTGACCAGTTATTAAAGCCAAAAGTTTGCTTACTTGTTCCACCAGCGCTGTGTATGTTTAATGGGTGTGTTCAATCATTGTTTGTGTGTTATTAGCTGAAACACATTGTGTTTGTCTATGCTTGTGTAGATCAGATCACATTTTATGAACAAGTAATTCTAATAGAAGGGGTCAAACAAGTAATGCAGAATTTTTGTCTTGACACTGTATATGTAGAGTATGATGAACAATTGAGTAATATTCTGTGATACGTAGTTGGCAAAGTGGTCTCATGATGGCAACCACATATCTCATACATGATGGCACTGTAGACTCCCCTCTCCGCCAATAAACTTGACAGCCATTGTCATTACAGTATAAAGTATGTGTTTCTAACATATTTATTTTTTTGTCCTTAGGAATATTTGTATTGCCTGTCTATGTCCTTTGTAAAAAGCGACGAAAAAGGACGCGGTCCAATGGTATGTCATGGTAAGATTAGGGGACCCTGTGAAGCTTGAAACAGTCCCAGGGGCTATACTAAACTGTGCAGCAGAAAACATTATTTTGTTGAAGCTGGAATTCCGAAAGACCTTCAATGCTCCATACAGCTCCCTATGACAGACCACAATGCCACCTATTCCTGGTGCACTCCTGGATGGACATGCCCAGAATTGCTGCTTTTTTAATTTGTATAATGTTTTTATTTCGGACCTTTGATTTAATTACCATTCCCTTAATAGATGTGTCAATGTAAGTTTAGGCTGCGGATTCTTAGACAATCAAAATAAGAAACCTGATCAGAACTTGAAGATTGGACAGCCATTTTTTTCGTACACCTGTGGTTATAAGACTAGCCTAGGCAATGCCTATGGCACAAAATACTTTTTTATTTATTAAGATTATGTTTGGCAAATTCATTTTAGCCAAGAAACAGGTGTCCAGTCCAAGTGGGATGTAACAGTACAAACTGTTCAGCAGCCACAAAGAATTCTGTGCTCAATGTCCACTACTGCCACGACTGCTGTACATATGGCAGTAAGGCCAGTGATGAGAGATTGAAACATAAGTTTTGCACTGATAATAGATTGCTCAGGCAGGGATTTAATTTTGCATATGTTCATACAGAGCTCTACCAATTATTAAACCTGTGGCCGTCTGTTTCATTTACCACACCATGTTATTCCAACCAACGGTCTTATCTAGCCTGGCTTTGGTTAGTAACCATATTTGACCAGATCACAGGAGGATAGCATTTGCCTTTTTAAGTATATTTTCATATTGTTTTAATGTGTCTTCCTTTTAGTTTCTGCTTACAACACAATGTCCTTTGTGTTATACTAATATTACAAAAAATAAAGGAGGTGAGGCAGGGTTATCTTAATGTTCTAGCCCAGGTACCCTCTGTTGTGACACTAAAAAAAAAAAAAACACGAACTGCTTCCATGTCAGGTCCATAGCATTGTTCTCAAAGGTACAAACGCAAAATGACATTTCCTCGAGTGCTTCATTTCACACAGGACAAGGGCAGGTTCCCTTGAAATTGAAGAGCCTTCTAACAATTCAGTTGTATCACAGGAAACCACACAACCTAAAAAGGTCCCAAGTTAGCATCCCCAAAACCCCCATGGCCTAACCTAAGCAGGGACTCTTTTTTTATTCTTTTATATCCTTTCTGGGTGTTCATAAAGTATTTTCAAATCTAAATTAAAGCTGGGTTGTTTTAATGTTTAATTTAATTTCTCTCATTGCCCATTCTCTGTGTTGCTGGCACATTGTTATATCCATTCTGGCTCTCCACCTCAGAAGGTTGCTCAGCATTAGTGAAAAAGATTCTGTGGAAGCTCTGTAGTCTAAATGAACAAGTTACAAGAGATCTCCCCAACCAACCAATTGGGCAGTGGCTCAATGTAAGGCAATCTGTCTCTGTTAAAGTATCAGTGGCCTACTGCTCCCTCAGACCTGCCGCTCTAGGCCTAGGTCCAATTGTCTTAGACCGAAATACCTCACTTTACTACACGTTGGGGCTGACCTGGGCATAAAACCAGCATGACTGCCATTTTCCAGAAGTCCATTGCGATTTGTATTCTACTAGATGCATTCGCACCGCAATATTTAGAACATACATCCGGCTACATTACATTTATTTATGCAGCACCAACAGATTCCATGGTGCTATTACAATAAAGGACAGTGAAAATAAACAATGACATTAAGCAACCTATGTTGAGGTTCTAAAAAACCACCACAAACATCAATGCAAAGTTGGCTTCATGACATGTTTTGTCCAGTAAGGTTTTAGGTGTTTATTTTGTAAACTGGGAGACTGAAACATGTCAACTCACTGACTTTGCGTTATGAAAGACCAACCTAGAGAATGTTTAAAGCCAGAAGGCATAGTTTACACAGCATAATAGTTAAATAGTTGAAACGTTCAGGAAATATGCAAAATTAAACTACAGGTCATGTAGGACTTACTCATCCCTTCTTGTAAGCAAAGCTCACTTGGGCTGGCCCCTCAGAATAGCTGAATGTCAACTTGTCCACAAACTCATAGTTAATTAAACACCTTAGGCTTGAACTATACCTAGATCCTTTTTGGGCAAAATACATCAGTAAAAAATAAAAACTCACTAGGCAAAACACATGATCAATTAAGACATCAGCATGTAAGATACATGTCTTCCAGGTTCTAATGTTTAAGTACTCTTACAAGCCTTTTAAAACCTCAAAGATCATATTTTATCTTAATTTACATATAACGAAGAATTTGAGCAGGGGCTGAACTTTTGGTATATAAAGAATAATTTGTGTCCTTGAAAATAGAAAAGTCTAGTGGACTTGGCAGGTGAAAATAACAAGAAGTATTGGCCTCCGTTATTGATCGTTGGTAAAGCTGGTCCAATAGATATACTGTATTAATGCCCAAATCAATGTTAGTCCATTAGATTAATGTTGAGCTTAATTTTTACGGTGGGCATTGTAACAGCGTGGGGGGATATAACGTGTTTTCCAATATAAATTAAAGTTGGGTTGTTTTAATTGATTGAATTTAAAGTCCTGCACTCAGGCATCTGTCTTTTGGTTGAATGAATTTACCTTTACTCTGCCACAACATATCATTAAACAACTAGCTATGACTTTTTGTTTATTTTGTCTATAGATTAGAGCTGTATATATCTGTACGTGCTATTTAGCATTTTATTTAATACTTGGAATGGTTTAGATAGAGGATGATCTGAGATATTGTTTTTGTAAGCTCTCATTATGTAGTTTGATGTTCCTTAACTGATATTAACCGTTTCAATAGCAGAGACACTTTATTCATAGGATATTGAATGCAGTAACCTCATGACTACAGTCATACGGTGACGTAACAAATTATTTACACCCATAATACTATTTCTTCCCGGGGAGGAAATCTACAGCTTCCAGAGTAAAAGTTGCCATTTAATTTTGCCAAAATGTGAGAAATGTATGTATATTATTAATTGTTGCCTTTAAGGACTTCAGGTTATTGTAATGCATCATTTTTTTCAGTTACAATACAAATTGGAAGCCATATATTCCTTGTACAATATATCAGCGGATGATTGAGATCATGTAATTGGGCACATTTTATAAATGTCAGGATGATGTCAAGTGTAAATAAAAATTGTCTTAAAATGGTTTGTACATGTTTAACATAAAAATCAATAAGTTTGTATGCTTAAACCCCGCACCCCCGGTAAAAAAAGAATATTTTACCGAATGACATTTGTAATAAAAGTTAGTGCCAATGTGTCAAGTAGAAAACCCAAAATTCATGTTACAAGTTACCTTATAGCTGAATGCAACAAGAAAATCTTTGTTAAAACATATCACAAGTAGTTCACTGCATAATAACATAGAACCAGATATATATATTGACTCCGATTCTGATATTACTGGTGTCAAATGTAAATTTGATCTCTACAGATAAGTGTCTGTTTCTTTTTTGTCTATAAAGGTAATATATACGTGTTTGTCAACAACGTCCTGTTGCAAGCATTGTTGTTTTGTTAAGCTAACTACCACATTCGTAGTTGTCAGTTGCCATTCCGTTGAAAAAAAAAAGAATCACCACAACATGGCCATACTCTATAGAGTACTCTATACTCTGTATAGTTTGACCCTCTGGAATATGCATGTTTATTAAATCTTTATTATTCTTTTTTATTTACTATACCACAATGCCCTTCAATGTTTTATCTTTCTAGTTACTCATTCAGCTCTTTTTATGCCAATAAAGATACTGTGCCATGGCTGTACCCAGGTATGCTGGCCTGAAGGTATCCCCCAACATTTCCATATTTGTAGTATAATGATATGGAGCCATGTCAGAGAGGTCATGGCTAGTTATGCTATTAAGGTGGAAGTGAATGGGGTTAAACCTCTGTCTTTCTTGTGATCCTAAGTCTGACAAGAGGCCTTGCAATCGGCTATGATCAATGAAGCATCAGGGGTATATCAAGGGGTTTTCAGGTATGGTCATCATCTCCCTTAATGTCCAATTTGGTACAATTGACATATTGTTTTCTTGGTTATTGTTCAGGAATCAGACTGTATAGCATATATTTTCTATATTGTTATATAATGCTATTTATGTTTGGCATCACACATGGTCATTGTAACATAACTTATTTAATTACGTTAATATACAAGCTGCACTTTAATAAAACATTTTCAATTGCACATAACTGAAACTTGGCTTCTAGCTGAAGATGAACATTGGTTAAACTTCCATTAGATGCTTTGTCAAGGTATGTGTATGCCTTAGGTGTATGCATACAAAATATCATTGCGTACTTCTTTAAATATACTTTTAGTGCCTTATCCAAATCAGTTGTTTCCCTTGTTAGTTTTTTGACAGTGCCCAACAAGTTCATTTTTATTTCTCTGTTTATTTTTGCAATTTACAGTAATTAGTTACAATACTAGTTTGTTTTAGATTAAAATGGACATGCCATTGTATTATACAATTAAGATTTGTGTTTAAGTGCTAAACAGAATAAAGTGACTTGTATGACTATGAAAACTGACAGGGTAACCTTGAAAAATAAACTTCTTTTTTATACTGTTGTGTGAGATCTGGTTTTAATTTCTTTTTTTCTTGCTTTTCTGAGGCTCCAGGTGAGTGTCCTCAATATTTTCGTTGTTTGATCGCACCCATTGTCAACCCATGTGTGACCATGTTCTGCCCACTCCCAAGTTCAATTGGGGCTTGCCTCACTTCTGTTTACAGTTAGCCATACCCCGGTTCCATAGCCCTACCTTTTTGTTACCTATTAAGAAGGTAAGCTCCAGGAAAATTCCATAGTATGATTACAATGAATACCTGATATGGTCAATGTACAGTTCAGAATCCTCCAGTTTTGCATTTGCTGAGAAAATTTGGCAGCTATCACCATGGAAACAAACTAAACAGAAGGAACTTGACGGATTGGTTGTTAATAGTAAGATCACGAATCAGTCTGAACAGGAATGATATTTTAAACAAAACCCTTTAAATTGATGGTATTGGGAAGACACACTTTATCGAATTCCGAAACGCTAATATTATTATCTTTTTTATTTATATAGAATATCTGATAGGAAATATCACTAAGAAATAGATGAGCTATTGTTTATTGGTTATGCAGGTCTAAAACTGCACTTAAGAGGACAAAAATATATATGGTATATACGGTACTTTTTTCAGAATCCATGTGAGGGCCAAACTCTCATATGCAATACTGGATGAATGTACAATTCAATGAAAAAATAACCCTGTAGTGTACTCTACAGTTGAAAGCTGCGCAACAAAACTTTTTAAGCCTGTTAGGAGATAAATCATTGGGGGTGAATTGGGAACATACATCAACAATGGATCTAAAGAGGAAAGGATTACTCTACTAGGGATAGTTGTGAATGTCAGATTTCTGATCTCACAAGAAAATAAAGATGGAATACTGGCTCCGGTAGACTAGGTGGGCCACATTATATACACATATACGTCCAGGAGGTCGTCATATTATACACTGAGGCCTTATCTGTGATAAGGCAGTAAGTCATAACGATGATATTAAGTATAACAGTGGAACTGTAACAATATAATGATGTTAGTGAGTGCAATCAGAAGAGAATGGCTAGATTCAAGCTTTAAGAAAGGGCATATGTACTCAACTAAATTGTTTGCAGAGCATCATAGAAGCATGGAATTTGATGGCAGGTAAGCCAACTTGATGTCTATCATCTCTGAACACACAATACCTCGAGCCTTCAAGCATGTGGGATCAGACGATGGTGACTGATAGGTATGCTTAAAGACATGGCCTTAAGGGTACATGGTTAAATGTTTTTTTGTTTTCTTTTTTGTTCAAGGTCATTTTGGTCCAGCTGTCCACAATAATCAATGTTATAGGACTATCTATCTTAAGCAATAGGAACTTTGAATCAACATATAATCATACCTGGGAACTTCTTCATTCGGCTACCCGGAGCCTTCCCTTGCGGAATGCAGCCAGGACTGCCCACTGACATCTGTGGGGAGGTCCGGCTGATGTATCAGCGGGACCCCCCCCACCGACGTCAGTCCCATCAAAAGGGAAAATGGGTGGGGAGCGGGGCGTGTCAAGACACTGATCCCGCGACCCGGAGGAATTGGGTATTGAAGCCGGGGAAGCGGTGCTTCACCCAGAGATCTCCAGGTCAAACCTAGAGAGTTCCCAGGTAAGCATATAATGTGTGCACATAAATGCAGCAGTAACTGCACTATTACATCTGGTTCCTATGGGCATATGCACTTATGCCTGCCTGACTTTGACATGCACAACTGGTTACTTCTCCAGAGTCTTGATCAGAGCCGGCCTTAGGCGTTGTGGCGCCCTGTGCGGACTACTCCTCTGGTGCCCCCCCTCACTACCCCCCTCTCTGCCCCTTCAAACTACCCGCCCTCTCTGCCCCTTTAAACTACCCCCCCTCAAACTACCCCTCCCCTCTGCCCCTTCAAACTACCCCCCCCTCTGCCCCTTCAAACTACCCCCCCCTCTGCCAATTCAAACTACCCCCCCCTCTGCCCCTTCAAACTACCCCCCCTGCCCCTTCAAACTACCCCCCCTGCCCCTTCAAACTACCCCCCCCGCCCCTTCAAACTACCCCCCCTGCCCCTTCAAACTACCCCCCCTGCCCCTTCAAACTACCCCCCCCTGCCCCTTCAAACTACCCCCCCCTGCCCCTTCAAACTACCCCCCCCCTGCCCCTTCAAACTACCCCCCCTGCCCCTTCAAACTACCCCCCCCCCCCACTTACCTTGTTGCCGGAGTCCTGCGGTAAGAGCGGGAGGCATCCGTCTTCTCGCTCTGCCGGCATTTCATGTTGAGCGCCGGTATAGTCCGGCGCTCAACATGAGATGCTGGCACCGCGACGGAGTCACGGAGAGTAAGGGGCGCCGAGCGGTTGCCGAGAACTTCACGAGCAACCGCTCGGCGCCCCTGAGCGGGACTTAGATTAAAGCATCGGTTTTTTTTTTGTTTTTTTTTTAAACTTTATTTAACATCATTGATGTTAAATAAAGTTTAAAAAAAAAAAAACGATGCTTTAATCTAAGTCCCGGTCAGGCGCCCCTGCAACCGTGGCGCCCTGTGCGGTCGCACAGGTCGCACACCCCTAAGGCCGGCCCTGGTCTTGATCCCATTCTGGAAGTTGGGATGAGTAATTTACTTGTTGTTGCGGTTATACAGATATTTAGAAGCATTTTAGCAGGAGGAATTCATTGAGATTTCTCTCCTTTTCAAGTATGTCCAGAGGACCAAGCTTAAAAATAATTTTACATGCATGGTATACAGTTGTTGATATAGAAAAAGAAAATACATTATGGCATTATGGGATAAGGCATTTCTGGTGGCAGAGTGGCATATAGGGGGTTAAAAGGCATATCATGGGCAATGTTCCCTCTAATTTTTCTTGGGTGGTGTGCGCAGAAACAACACTTGCAAGGGGGGGTGGAGCTATATATTTCCAACCCTTTTGAGTCCATGGTCTATTTTAAAGGTGAAATTCTCACTGCAAAAGTTAATTATGAGCGAATCACGAGCGGGGGCTCCGGGCTGCATAAAGGATCAATATATATATGTATGTGTATATATATATATATATCTATATACATAATTATTTTTCTTATTGGGAAAAACTGCATAGCTTCTGTCGTTAGGCAACCATTGACAGGGGTACAGCATAACACCTATCACTATATACTGAGGCACACATTGACTGGGGTACAGCATAACACCTATCACTATATACTGAGGCACACATTGACGGCGTTGCAGCATAACTGCTATCATTATATACTGAGGCAAACATTGATGGTGGTACAGCATAACACCTATCACTATACATTGAGCCAGACATTGCCAATAATGTAGCATAACTCCTATCACTATATATTAAGCCAAACATTGATGTGGTGTAGACCTACCGCTTCAGTGTCTGGCTTAGTATATAGGGATGCACCGAAATGAAAATTCTGGACTGAAAATTCAGCATTCACTTGACTGAAACTGAAAATGACCCCCCCTTTGAAAAAAAACAACCCACTTTATTAAAAATAACACACCAAAATTGGACAAAAAAAACAACCACAATAATATATATATATATATATATATATATATATAAATTGCTAACAGCAATCACACTCCTATCATGCCCAGGCAGCTAGTACATGCTGGAACCTGGGCATCATACTAATGTGATTACAGCCTCCCTATGCCATGCTACCCCCCCACTTACACATCCATGCTATCACACACACACTCATTCACAAACATTCAGCATAAACTACAGCATAACACCCATCACTCTCACACACTTACTAATCCACTCTCACTTAATGTTTTCCTTCTCCTCTTGCCTCTTCTTCTTCTGTGTCCTGTCCTTCCGGTGCAGTAAAGACGGTGGGCGTGGCTTCAGTGCTGTGCGCCAGGATCTGTCATCAAATCCCGACGCACAGCATCAGTTGCCGTGCGCATCGCAAGGGAGCAGGATCAGAGGTCTGCATTAGCAGACCTCCCGCTCCCTTGATTGATTTTAAGTCGGTTGGGGTGAGATTTTTGATCTCCCCAACCGAGCTTGCTCCTCCAGTGGCGGACATTACTGTCCGTCTCTGGAGGAGTACCAGCGTCACCGTGTGCACAATTTTAGGACGTGTGTGCTCCCTCGAAAAGTTATGTGCGCGCGCACAAGCGCACAGCTTAGAGGGAACACTGATCATGGGGCAGAGTGGCATATAGGGGGGGTATAACGCATTTCTGGGGGCAGAGTGGCAAGCCTGGGGGCAGATGTGCATAAGTGGGGGGGGGCAGGTTGGCAAATAAAAGAAAACAAACATTTCTCAATCAAAGCTTTTATTATATATGAAAAAATAGTTTACATGAATTAATAAAGAAATAAACGTTTCTTACAAGAATATCGTGAAGAATAAGGTGATTTTGTTCCACTGAATAAAATGGAACTTTTTAATCTAAACATCAAAAAGGTTTTGATTCCAAAATCAAAGGGCAGTGGACATGTATGTATGTGTGTGTGTGTAAGGGCAGTGTATGTGTCTATATTTTTCTTTAAGGGCAGTGTACTTGTATATATATGTGTGTATATATGTGTGTATATGTGTGTTTATGGGCAGGTGTGTGTATATGCGTGTTCAGGGCCGGCCTTTGGGGTGTGCGACCTGTGCGACCGCACAGGGCGCCACACTCCAGGGGGCGCCGCCGGGGGGTCCGCCGCTGCCGCCAGTAGCGTACCTAGCGGGGGGGGGGCGGTCCGCACCGGGTGCCGCTCATCAGGGGAGCACCCGGCACCCCTCCAGAGACGGACAGTAATGTCCGCCGCTGGAGGAGCAGGCTCGCAAGGGAGCGGTATCGGAGGTCTTTATCAGACCTCCGGCTCCCTTGAGTGATTTTAAGCCGGTTCAAGGATCTCCCTTGAACCCGGCTTAAAATCGCTCAAGGGAGCCGGAGGTCTGTTAAAGACCTCCGATATCGCTCCCTTGTGATCCGCGCGGCAACAGCTGCTGTGCGCCGGGGTTTGTTGTCAGATCCCGACGCGCAGCACTGAAGCCGCGCCCACCGCTGTCCGTGCCCTCTGACCCGGAAGAAGACAGAGAGGACAGAAGAACTGAAGAAGAGGAGCATAGAGGAGGAAAAGAAGCTGTAAGGAGAAAAGAGGAAAGGTAGGAAAGCATTCAGTGAGAGTGAGAGTGGATTGGTATGTGTGGATTAGTATGTGTGGATTGGTGTATATGTGTGGATTGGTATATATGTGTGGATTGGTATATATGTGTGTGGATTGGTATATATGTGTGTGGATTGGTATATATGTGTGGATTTGTATATGTGTGGATTGGTATATGTGTGGATTAGTGTACGTGTTGATTGGTATGTGTGGATTAATATGTGTGGGTTAGTATGTGTGGATTAGTATGTGTGGATTAGTGTATATGTGTGGATTGGTATATATGTGTGGATTAGTGTATATGTGTGGATTGGTATGTGTGTGGATTGGTATACGTGTGGATTGGTATACGTGTGGATTGGTATACGTGTGGATTGGTATGTGTGTGGATTGGTATACATGTGGATTGGTATACGTGTGGATTGTTGTATGTGTGGATTAGTATATGTGTGGATTGGTAAGTGTGTGAGAGTGATGGGTGTTATGCTGTACCATTTCCTATGTCTTTTTCATGATCTAATTATGCTCTAAAAGTACATCATAACTCCCATCACTCTATACTGTTCCATACAATGGCAGAGCTGGGAGGCAGAGGCCTTGCACCCCCACCGCAGGACTCCTGAAAGGTAAGTGAACTTCAAAGAGGGAAAGGGTAGATAGTTAGGAGGGGGTAGATAGGGAGAAGGGAGTGAGGCAGGGGAAAGGGGGTAGATAGGGAGAAGGGAGTGAGAAGGGGTAGATAGGGCAGAAGGGAGTGAGAAGGGGTAGATAGGGCAATCATACTCCTATCATGCCAAGTCTGCGAGTACATCCTGGAATCTGGGTATGCCTGGGCATGATAGGAATGTGATTGCTGTTAATTAATTATATATATATATATATATATATATATATATATATATATATATATATATATATATATATATATAATATTGTTATTTAATTGTTTTGTAATATTTTGGTGTGTTACTTACTTTAAATAAAAGTGTTAGATTTCTTTATGGTGTGGGGGAGGTCATATTCGGTTTTGGCCAGGTAAATGCTGCACTTTCGGTTTCAGTCCAGAATTCGTTTCGGTGCATCCCTACCACTAAGCCAGACAATGAAGTGGTAGGCCTACACCACATCAATGTTTGGTGTAGTATATAGTGATTGGGGTTTTGTTACAAGTTTTTATTCCTTTCTTTTTTTGGGATGGGGGGGCGCCAGAGGAGTAGTCCGCACAGGGCGCCAGAACACCTAAGGCCGGCTCTGTGTGTGTTTATGGGCAGTTGTGTGTAAAGGCAGTGTGTATGAGTCCTGGGAGGGAGGCTAACATTAGCCTTTTTAAATAAAAATCTCTGCTGCTGCTGTGGACTACTCTTCCAATGATGCTCAGCCACCATTATGGTGGACACCTGGCTGGCTGAGAATCATAGGGAATTTTAGTTCACAGCTAGCATCTGCAGCTTTATGGTTGCTGCACTTCCCATGACACTGAGGAAGCATCATGGAAGTCTGGCTGAGCCTTATGGGAATTCAATTCAATGTGTTGGTTATTTTTAATATGCATGACTGTGCTGACAAAAATGAAGCGTGTTTTAAGTGGCAATGCGAGTGCGACATTGTAAAGTACAATTGCTTGTATTGATTCCGTGATATTTATAAAAAAAAAAAAAGTTTCCCTCTTTCACATTTTGAAATGTGCTTTACTTAATATATAAAAATGTACTTGATATATTTTAAGATAACATAAAACACACAGTAGACCTTGCTATGCTCTAAAAATATTTCATTCATTTTGTTTTTTGTTAAAATCAATCCAAAAAACGAGTAACGGCAGTGCCAGCAATCTGTATGGCCGCAGAAGCCTCAGAGGGCTTAGGACGCTATCTGGTTGCCCTTGGTTGCAGGAAGTAACTGCAACCAAGGGCAACCAGATAGCGTCCTAACAAGGAAATTTTATTTTTACACTGAGGAGGGAAGAGGATCAGACTGTCAAGTTGCTGCCTACATATAGTTTATACCACACCCCAGCATATAGTCATACATTTATTTGTAAGTATATATATATATATATATATATATATATACGCATTAGCATTACCAAAGCACTCTAGTACAGTATAATGTTTTGATACCTTATATAGCCTGATACCTATAGAAATATTAAATATATTCTAGAATATGTCAGTATTTCATAAAAGAAACCTCTATTAAGAATGTTTAAGAAATGCCATTTGTGCTGAAGGGTATTTCCTTGGTAGTACTGTTCTGCAGAACGTGTTGGTGCTATTCAAGCGATAATAAATACTAATGACAGTTAATAAAGTATGTTGTATATTTTGTGTTTATAAATGATGTTGATTCCCGGAAGTATCCACAAAGAACATTCTACTTCTCCTCAATTGCAGCCCGTTTGCTGCAGTCTCTCAGGAAGTGTATGCATTCTGTCTTATATCAATATAGAAAAAGCATTTGTTTAAAATTTGGGATTGGGGGTGCTTTACTTGGGGGTTGAATTAAAAAAAAATTGTATTGGTACAAAATATTTTTTATTTAACTCCATGGCTAGAGATTGGGTTCCCCCTATTTTGAAAGAAATACTGTGTAGCACGGTCACACTTATGTTTTAAGGCTTTCCATTAAAACCACGTAGGTAGCAACAGTAGGTATTGACTATCGCCGCCTGGAACATTATAATGTATATAAACAGGGAGTATTATAATAAGCTGTATATAATGAAATTCTGTATTTTTGTTTTGTATGTGAGGCTCATGTGCACCAACTACATACAACATTTTTGCTTGATGTTTTTTTTCCAATAAAAGTAGTAAGTTCAATAAACAAAATGTGTGACCCTCAAGTAGAAGATGAAATGTTCTGAGATGATCTACTGAAGGAATGTCTAATGTTTAAGACGATAAGACTTTTCAAAAACCGAGGCAGTACATATTAAGAATTAATGAATTTAGGTAAATTGTTTTACTCATTTTGATATATATATATATTAATAAGAAACTACCTAGATTGCTGATTTGGCTGCTGTTTCTCATATTGAGTCTCAGTGGATAAGGCGATAGTTGTTGTGTTACAAAACAAACAGGATGCCCCTTATAATAATTGTTTGCTTTAGGAAGAGGACATGGAATCCACCATATCCACAGTGGAGGTAGAATATATCAAGAATCTACAACAGCAAATCTACTTCCTCGAACTGGAGGCCAGTTTCCTATATCCTTTTCCTGTAATTGTAAGGGGATTTAGAGGCGTATGTTTTGTAGCACCTGTAAGAGAAATCGGCATGTGGTTGGGACTCTAGAATGTGGGTGTGAATGGTTATACTCTGGACATTACATTTCTGCATTTTCATAATTAAATGGTTACTGCTGACTCTATAGACTCTGACTCTGTAGTCTATACTAAGGAAATGTCTGTCCATCTGATGTTTTATTGTAATAGTTCTCACATCTTGACAGATCTACCTACATTCTATGTTTTTGTTAATTAGATATATATATATATATATATATATATATATATATATGGGTTTCTACTACCTCTCATTATCATCTTTGTGTACACTTTTTTTATTTCCATCTGTCCTCATCCATATTTACGATATGGAAGTGTCTGCAAATAGGTCCTAATGGATGATTGTGTGGCTAGACAGCGGTATAGGTACCAACGTTTACAGCTATACCTTACTTTCGTACAAAGGCAACATGTACCTGACTGCAATGTAGCATGAGAGGTAGCCTATTCTTTTTTAGTCTTTAAGCATGACATCTTAAAGGTATATATATACGTCATTGCAACTGAAATGTTTTCACTAAAAAAATCCAGAACAGAAGTTTAGAGAAAAAACTGTGAGACTGAGTAGATTAGGATCCTACAACCATTTTACAGAAAAAGAGCCACACAATGTCTGGTGCACAGACATTATCACTGGAGACACAAGAAAAAAATTGATTTTGGAGAAGTAGAGTTGATATTGATATTGATCATGACAAGCCTGCGGGAAAGCCTTTGTAGCTTTCTTAAATGTTTGGTGGGTATTAGAGGGTGTCACACAGAGGAGTCTTCAGTTTATGGTTAAGATTGATGGATATTGTGAGAAGAAGGTGTAACGGGTACACCAAGAGAGCTGTAGTAACTCCCAGTGGTATGCTCCTTTTGTCCCCGAAATAACTTCCAGCACCAGTTAGCATGCACACCTTGGAACCCTGCTATGTGTACCCAATAAGTAGATACAACTACCTTGAATTGAGTACAGCAGGAATGAACAGTTTATTGTTGTAAAACATAGACTCATATATCCACAGAACTGCATTAACATAAATTAACAGGTACATGTATACAACCCAATCTTTAATTCCCCTGGCAGCAATCCTATTGATGGGATTAATTAAACAATGGAGTTCCTACCTGTGCTATCTTGGTTTGACAGCCAGGCTGGAGCCATCTCTGACTACCTTCGGGCCCTGTATGACAGGTCATTCTGTCACAGAAGGTAATCTCAGAAGATCTGCTCATGGCTGTACCTTCTAATAAAGGGAATTAGCCAAAAGAAGACAAAAAGATCTAGAGTGGATCAGATGCTAAACTCAAGGTGGAGTGGTTTCCCTGTAGAGTATTTTTGGAAAGATGAGATCAATGACTGATATGATACAACTCTATTTCTTGGTGTCTCTACACATCCCACCTATATGAATACTATGCAGTGCACAATTGTCAGAAACACGAAGTGCAAGAAATTATTTGCCTTTAGGCTTTTTACCAACTATCTGTGCAATATATATATATCGCCACACTTTTTCCATCAAATTATTGTCAAACTGCAACTAGTTTATAGCATTTGTTCTTTCACAACATCATGCTCCTTAACATCATGGGTTTACTCGCGAACAAACTAAGAAGGCCAAAAGTCTTCAACCCAGACTAAACTCTGAAGCAGATCATATATTGAAGAAGCTGCAGGTAAATTGATGTCTAATATTAAATCATTATAATCATTATTATGGTGTAATAGCAATAGAATTAGCAAGTATTTTCTCTCTATTAATTATTTCCACAAATCTGGTAAAACCGATATGTCTTGTAAAGGATTGAGAAACAAGGAGGTGAGATCTGTGGACAGTAAGATAATTATTCAAGATTTGATACACAAGGTAAAGAGTTTGTTTTTGAAAAGTTAAATTAGGATCTATACTTCAGCTCATCTAGACAGAATTTTACTGCCCTTTTTACTTCAGCTTGAAGCATTTTCCACTTATCTAGCACCCTCTCAGTACCCTGTCATTGTTCTTTTGTAAAAACATTTAACGCACTAAATATTTTCAGGTACATTGTTGTCATTGAGTGTGTGTATATAGAAGTAATGTTTTATTACAGATTACAGGGTCCTCACAAACATCCATGTTTCATTTTATCCAGGGCCTCCGTTCTCAGTATAGTGGTCTCCAACTGGAAGTTAAAAGAACAGATGCAAACTTACTTATGTTGCAAAGAGATCGTGATAATCTCAGAGGGGAAATCCAAACTACAGAAGGTTTGCCTCTAGTCTGTAACTGCTTTCCTGGGAGCTAAGGCGGCTTCTGATATGTTTGTTACGTTTTGGTTTTCTACGTACATTAAGGTTTTTTCTCTGCAGAGGCCCATTCTAAAGAGAAGCAAACGTTGGTAGAGGAGATTGTGAATCTTAAGAAAATGAAGGACTTAGCAGATCTGCAAGTATCTCAAAGGGAAATGGAGATTTTGAAGAGCAAACAGGAGCTTGAGAGAGAACTTGTCTCTTTAACTAGCAGTGAGCAGAAAATATACTCTCTGCAATCACAGGTATACTATTGTGTATATGTAGTTAGCTAGATCCTAGTAAGCCATCTGTTGAATACAATTGGTAGTGGCCCTTGATGACACATTTCCCAACCTGCTTTTTCTTCTAAACATAAAGATCAGAGATCTCCCTCAGAGAGAGGGAGAGAAAGAGAGATGCTCACTTGATGCTCAACAATAGCGTCTAGTTTGCCTTATAGGACCTTCCCACTGGCTCTACAGCATTAATGCGTAAAATGCTATTGCACAATACCTATAGAAACAATGTATCAGAAACTTACTACTCAAGAAAGTAGATTTACTATGTAGATTTACTAAGTCTGTAGCAACAGTGGTCATTTGCTGCTTGACACAGAATGCTCTCTAAATAAAAATATATACAGAGACAGGTGGTATGGTAAAATAATAATAATAAAGGTTTTGTTTAGTTCGTTTCAGTTACATGTTAAGTTGGTTTTCAGATAAAGCAGAGATTGGAACAACAGAAGTCAATAGAAAGCCAGTTGTCAGATAAGAGAATGGATCTTCTGAAGGTGAATTCAGCCAAGCAGGAAATGGAGGAGAAACTTCATAAACACACTGCAGCCGTACAAGATCACATCGCACTTGATCTCAGGTAAATATAGGTATTTGTGATCTTAACTGATTTTTAATGGCATAAAATAGCCACCAATTTGCATTATCCAATGAAAAAATGCATCATCTGTTAATTTTAGTTTTTTAGAGAATCCTGTCCATAAAAGAAAGTGGTCAGGTGATCATAGGCTCCGTACAGCTGTGAGAAACATGTGGATTTTCCAGCACTTTTCTTGCGTCCCAATGATCTGGTTTCACACCACTAGGGACTCCTCTGTTGCCCATTTCCCCTTGAGACTGTAAGCTTTTTTTTCTCATTAATGCACTGCAGAATCTGTTGGAACTACATACATAATGGATGGTAATAATACTATAATTGTTATAAAAAGCAAAACAGCTTTGTTAATTGGAATGTACACAAATAATGTACTTTGAGAAATTAGTATTAAATAACTACCAGGTCTTATTTATATCCACTTGCAGAAACGAAATTAGTTTTCTCCATCAACAGTTACGGGAAACGGACCTTCAATCTGAGCAGGATCGTGTTCTGAGAAGCAAGATCATGGCCGATTGTGTGTCATTGACCAGTGAAAATAATGCATTGCACACCAGGATTTTGGAGCTAAACAAACAGTTGGAGATAGTAAGATATGTTTATTATCTGGCCTTGGTCACCTGTTGCAGATACTTGATTAAGTAATTAAACTTGGGTGCACCCAGATATCCATGTAGACAATTTTCCAGGTCATGTGTAAGGCTAACTCGTGTTTAGTCAGTAATGCACCCTTCATTTTAGTTACTCAACTTGGTGGTAGCCAAGTGAGTCTCAAGTACAGGCAGTGTGAATTTGTTCCAGATTTTGCTAGGAAGTCAGACTGATTACTAAAATAAGGCATGACTTGGTAATCACACTACGCTAAAACTAGAAGCATGAATATCATACTGTGAAGGGTATACTAATGAGATTAGTTTATATACAGCATTAAACTGGGCCGAATAAAGGTTTACTGTTTAAAAGCTCCACCTGAAAAGTAGAAATAAAGAACTATGAATTCATAGGCTCATTGAATAGCTCCCTCTAAAGGACTCTTAAATGGGGCTACATAAGGAAATTTAGAAATGCATGTATAAGCATAAATCCCCTTTTAGAGCATTTTTATGATAAATGCATTGATTTGATGTGTTGCCAAAGACTTTGCTATAAAGGTTGTTGTTGCATGAATCACATATTGCAAAGAAATTTTTATCTTTTTTTATGTAGATATTGATTTGAAACAAAAAGATACACACTTTATTTAGGACTCTGTTGAAAGTAAGTGTGATTTGTTAAGTTTTTCACTGTGAATTTTGGGAATTCACAGTTCTTCTTTGTATTTTCCAGCAGAGGGCGCTTAAAGAAGACAATTATCCACTTGATTCTTCTAGCTTTGCCCAGCTTCTCAGTGTTAAGGACCGAGATGAACATTTGAACAAACAGGTCAAACAGCAACAAGAACTCCTGGAGCTCGAGAAGATCCGTTTCAAGGACTTGATGAAACAGGTAAATGCGGAATGGGCGATTGTGCATAATGGTATAGAACTAAATATGTCCAGAGAAAATGAGACTGGTGGAAAAGGTTTGTGTAAAGATATGGCGATATACTTTAAAGGGACAGTCACCCTAATTTTTATGTGAGTCCATTAGCATTTTGCTGCATGTAAATCTGTCCATGCATTCATTAGCTATTCCCTACTTTTTCTCCTCACCCTAGCTGCCTCTTCTAAGAGCAGGAAATGTAAGTAGGCAAAAACATTTAAGCAAGCATCATACGCTTGCGCTTTATCACCCAGAACACATGCTTAGTAGTGCTTAAAATCAATGGGCGTTGTAGCGGCTAATCACATGCAGTATATTCTAGCTGAACATTTATGTGCAGTTACCATACATATGATTGGCAGCAACAACACAGAGCATGTGTGGGAAGCCTACGTAGGTATCCTTCCTGGTTTCATGCAACTAGGGGGAGGAGGAAAATTACATTAAAATGAAAAAATTCCTTGTGCTAATATTTTTAATTATGCAGAAGAAACCTATGCTGATTATTTGACAAGCTACAGTTTCAGGAGACATCACTGTCTTAGTGAAAATCAGGACCTTTGGTTCTCACATATTCATGTAGCAGTCCTCCCATTCATTTTCATAATCACTAAATCCATCGGTGTTATATTAAATGATAATGTCAAGAGTTAAACTTGAAGAGTATGCAACATATTTAAACCTATAACCCATGCAAGTTATTTTTTATCAGCTGCATATTCTGGTCAAGAGAGGCAGGTACTTGTGGTTGGTAGCCCATCTGCCACAAAACTAGGGCAGATTGCACAGGTGACCAGACTCCCTGGTGAGTTGCTGCTCAATGAATCAGTGACAAGGGGGATATTTAAATATTATACAAAAGAGCTCTACCTAAAATAAAAGAATGCATTCCTTTATTAACATTCTGAATGCATCATAGAATCAAATTGTAAATCGGCATTTAGTACATGATATCCTGATCCTTGTGTTGCCTTTTTTGGCCAGCTACATCTCCTGCATAGAAAATAGCTGGGGGAAATGGCAAATGCATTTGGAGGGTATTCTGCCAGCGCAGAATGTGCTATTGAACATCTTTCCCTGACATAAGCCAGTTGGTTACATCAGCGATGTTTGGTAGATGACAAACCTAGAAATAAATGCATGTTGGAGAAGGTGTAGGCAGAGCTCTCTTTTTTCCTTTTGTAACACATTTACAAAAGCTGAAACATCCTATGATCTCTGATATTTGCAAAACATTTATTTTGTGGCATTAGTTTGAGAATTTCAGCAAGGGTGATACTGCACGAGTATTCTATGTACACTTGCATGATCAAAAAATCACTTTTCTTGTCTGTAGATTGGCCATTTGCAGAGTGGAAACAAGCTTCAGGATCTGAATACAGCTACTATCAGAAGTTGTATCGATGAGCTGCAAGCTGTATTGGCCAAAGAACAACAAATCAACACGGAGCTCCGTAGAGACAAGCATTTACTGGTTGACCACGTAACTAATTTGCAAAATCAGGTAATCGGTCAACCAAAATAATAGCAAACATGGGTGATATTCTTCACAGGAGCCATACATTTCATACCATGGGTCTAATAGCTGTTGATTACATTACCCAACAAAACCTACTTAGTTTTATATAGACTCATATTTCCAGCTATATACTGTATATTACACAAAAGTATAATTTCAGGGGCACTAAGTGGAAACAAGCATTTTCTTCTCACATTTTGCAAGTAGTGGGTATTTTGACAATGGCATCATTGTCACTTTACTGCCCTGGTTGGGGGTTCTCGGAGGCTGTTATGTTAGGAAATATGAATAATCCATTCTTACCACTTTTTAACAAAAGCATCATGGATTACAGGTCTCCTTTTTAATGGTCCATACAACAATACAATCACTCATGTATCATAACAATGTAACAGCTGGTCCTAACAGCACAATAGTCAAAATATTTAGCCATAAAATTGTAAATTTTAGCCATTTCTGGAAAAACATCTACCACCACTTGATGGCAGACTTACAGCATGTCATCAGTATGCAAGTTAAACTTAATATATCAAAACTGTATTTGCTCTCTGTCGTTTTGCAATATGCTAAGCAACAATTTGGATAAATTACTTGACTAACAAAGGAAATACCCTTCTAAGTCTATGAAGTATCTTCTGTGACAAGCTAATTTAATTGTATGGATATATCTCAAATAGAATAAGTTCAATCTATTACCAAAGCCATTACCTTTATATCTGCTATTTTCATATGGTAATTACATGATGAAGAAGAGAAACAAGATGTTTTGGGTGATGTTTAACCTAGAAAAACCTGAATAGAGTGTTCTTTAGGGAAGTGTGAGCCTGAGTAGGCCTGAGCCTTTAGGTCTCCATAAATGTCTGCCCAGAAGGTATTGCTAGAGTCTAGTTTATCTTGTGCACTGCACAGCAATCTGGGCCAAGGGTCTGGTCTACCCCACCTCTGGGTGGGGATCTTATTATATTCCTTTGCTAGGGATGGGTGAATTACCCATCCCTAGCAAAGGAATATAATAAGATCTATAATGTATTATAATGTATAATGTCTTAGAAGCCCTAAACACTTGAAGCAACACAACTTCTGTTGAAACCATCTTTCAACCTATCAATGACCTCATCTTGTGTCTAAATGAGACAAAATGTAAGGAACATTTTTAAGAACAGGGTTGACATTCAAAATTATTAGACAGGGATAAATAAAAGATTTGCTTTTTGGGCAGAATTCTGAGAGGAAAAACTGTTGTTGGTTGCCAAACCGTGTTCCCTTGGTCTCCTGCCATCTTGTCATTGTCAACAATTTTCAATTTCACTTCATCAACATGTGTTATATGTAGCATACCAAGCTGGGAATTAAGTATTTTACTAAATGTTTTTTTTGTCTTGTTAGCGGTCACTTTTCTTTTTACTGCTCCTCTAGCATTTGGAGCACCCATCCCCATGTTAATATGATATATGGATAAATCATCATATGTTTTTGATCTTATTGGTGAGACATATTACAATATCTACTTACTTGTTATCTAACCTTACTTGTTTGTCAGACACAATGTTCACAATTTGAGAAATTTGTCTTTTGGAGAAAACAGTATCTGTGCCAAGAATATAAAACTGACATTAATTAGTTTATGTAATCTTTGGAAGGCAGTGAGATTTCTATGCTTTAATTTTTCAGTAACCCTGATATTAGGCTTATGCTACAGAGCCAGGGATGGTAAAAATTCTGGTTCTTTTTGTTCCTTTGAAGGAACAGACACATCTTAAAGAAGCAGGGCTACGTCCTACACCAATAACCATAATCATTCACCATTCAGTTACTCAATGGAAAGAGGAAAGTTAAATTATCTTAATTGAAGTAGCCATTTTTGTTTTTGTGGTAAAAATAACCCAATCACATGAACTTTTATTCCTGTGCTTTTAACTGAAATATTTTCAAAACAACTGTACTGATAGGAAAAATTCCAGTGTCATTGCTAGTGTTAACAAATGAATTTAACAATGCAAAAAGCTATGAGGGCATAAGATCCCTTTATTAGTTCATCCCCTAGTATTAGTATTTACCTATATCTGCATAAATGTCCAATTTACCCTTTAAAGGAAACTGTCTTCTTGCTTATAATTTTGTGACTTTCAAATTAACTTCATCTTTATCTAAGTTTTTCTTTTGTTAGGATTCACAATGCTCAATTTGCCAATGTTATTCAAAATGCCCAATTTCATGCTGTATTTGGCTCAACTATAAATAAATAAATAGTTTAAAAGCTATTTACAAGCTATTTAAAAGCTATTTAAAAACTAATAATTGTGTGTCTATTAATAGAAGGAATCAAAGGAATCAAAGGACAATTAGAATGTGTTAGATTATTTTAATGTGCAATCTCTATTATGCACTGCCATTATTAAATCTTTATTAGCTATAGGAACAATGATGTAGCAGAGATGCACTAAATCTTTGCTGTTTTTATAATGATGTAATTAGGGTGACGATAGTGGACATTTTTCCCCAGGACACATATACATTTTCACATGTTATTGATCAGCAGAGGTAAAATGCTGTGCTGCAGAATGTGGGTTGTATACAGAGCCCTCTATCCCAACAACAACAAAATAAGCACACAAAAAAAAACCAAAAGAACTTGCCACACTGACTCTGCTGATCAGGAGAAGCCTCCTTTACTGTTTTACACCTCTCTCTTCCTCCCTCATGTAGTTCAGATATAGATTAAATAAAAACACATGGAAACACAGCATTTCAGGTATAGATCAACTGAATAAGACATACAAACCCTGTATTTTGCAGGTATAGAGTAAATAAATAACACAAGAAAACATAGCATTGCAGGTATAGATGAATTGAAAAATCACAGGCAAACTCAGCATTTAAGGTATAGCTCAAATGAATAATGCATGGAAACCCTAAATTGCAGACATAGATCACAGGTCACACCCCCCCAAACCCTAGCCCTGGCAACCAAATTGCACGCATAGGACTGGCCCAGAATCCAACTCGGATGCATATGATTTGCCATATTTTTCCCCAAACAGCATGTCTCTGTCATCTTTGTCCTCAAGCAGCGTGCCTGTGCCATTGTTGTCCCAAAACAGCTTGCCAGTGCCCCAAACAGCCTGTAAGTGCTATATTTGCCCTCAAGCAGTCTGTATGTGCCATCTAAGGCCCCAAACAGCCTGCTTATGTCATCTTTCCCCCAAACAGCCTGCTGGTGGCATCTCTGCCTCCAAAATATTTGCCCCCCACTTACACATCCACATCCATGCTATGACACACTTATAGATATATAAATATATACTTATTCACACATGCTCATTCATACTCCCTCATGCACCCCCTTACCTCACCTGCAAATTTCTCTGTGGCACAGTGTGCAAGCAACACAGAGGTAAGCTGAGGGCCTCTGCAGAAGTAGTCTTAAGGGTCACCTGGGCCCCCTACAGTGGCGGGCCAGGTCGCAGTTCCGACCCCTGTGACTGTAGTACTTGCAGGCTCAAAGGAAAGGTGCTATGCCCCCCCTGGAATGACTGGGCCCAGGGTAGCTACCCCTTTTGCCCCATGCTAAAGATGGCCCTGGTTGTAGAAAATTAAACACGTGTTATGGGTAATAGTTTTATACCCCACATACGTGAACCAGTAGGCTAATGACTTGAACAAAAGCTAATTGAAGTCAGGAGTTGGCAATCATGGAGTCTAATCAATGAAACACAATTGGAGGTGTGTTTTAGAGCTACCTTGACACAAAAAAACACTCAAACATTAAGAGTTTGCTATTCACAAGAAGCATCTGCTGATGTGAACCATGACTCACAAAATATCTTGAATATCAGCTAAAGGCTTGAAGGAATCATTGTAACTCTCTGTTCATGAGTCATATGCAAAACAATGAACAGGCATGGAGTCCAAAGCTGGACACCACAGAGGAAGCCACTGCTCTCCAAAAAAAAAAACAATGATGAACGCCTAAAGTTTGCCAAAGAGCACCTTTTTTTTAATCAATTCTCTATTTATTGCAAAATACAGTGTAAAGCATTTGGTGAATCATACACAAAAGTACAAGAAGACATATATGGTTCAGAATCAGAGATTGTGCAATACTGCCAAAGGGCACCTTGACACAACACTACTGACGAAACTAATGTTGAATTGATCGGGAAGAACACACAGCACTACGTATGGTGTAAAAAAGGTCACCGAATACCAACATAAAAACATCACCCCAACGGTGAAGTACAGTGAACATCATGGAGCGTCATGACTTGGGACTGCTTTGCCGTTTATCAAGATATTGTACAGGATAATGTCAGGGTGGCTGTCCGCCAGCTGAAGCTCAGTAGGACAATGACCCTAAACATTGAAGTAAATCTGCTACAGAATGGCTTAGAAAAAGAATGTGATTTTTGGTGTGGCCCAGTCAGAGCCCAGACCTTAACCCATTGGAGATGCTGTGGAATGACCTCAAGAGTACCACTAACACCAGACATCCAAAGAATATGTCTGAGCTTAAGCAGTCATGTAAGGAAGAATGGTCTAAAATTCCTGAAAGTTGTGCAGGTCTGATCCGCAGCTACCAGAAACGCTTGACCTGTTATTAAATACAAGGGTTCATTTATTTTTAGCACCAGCACTGTAAGTGTTTAATGTGTGTGTTCAGACATGAAATATTATGATTGTTTGTGTGTTTGTCTATACTTGTGACTTAGACGTAGATCAGATGACACATTTTATGAACGATTAATGCAGAAAACCATGTAATTCCAAAGGGTTCATTTTTCTTTTTCTTGCTACTGTATATATATATATCCTGGAAAAAAAGAGTTTGGAAGGTCAAACGATGCAACATATAAATGCAAAGTTTATCATTTGAGAAGGAGTACAATTGGGGTAGAGGATGCTGCAGCATTATGTCCATACCTCGGAACTCTCCGGGCTTGACCTGGAGATTGCCAGGTGAGCGCTGCTCCTCCGGTTCAAGACCCGAATCCTCCAGGTTGCGGGAGCGGGGTCTTGACACGCCCCGTTACCCGCCCACTTTTCCTTTAAATGGGGGTGTTTCCTGCTGCTGTCAACGGGAAGGCCCCTGACGTCAGCTGGAACTCCCCCGATGTCACGGGAACTCCCATTAACGTCAGCGGGACCGCCCACCGCCCGCTGACATCAGTGTGCAGTCCTGGCCGCGTCCCACAAGGGAAGGCTCCGGATAGCCGGAGCCCTGAAGTTCCCAGGTATGATTATGTCATATAAAATAATTACTATCAATACCTTGAAGAAGAAATACAGTAAGTAATGTAGATGTAGTGGTAGTAAACAGTACTCTGGAATCATTTGCTAATGTGACCTGCTTTATTGTTCTAGCCATTTCCTGTGAATTTTATAACCAATACCTTTAATTTATTGCAACATGAATGGTAATACCAGCGAGAATCATTTGTCAGTAAAAGTTCTGGCTTTGGCAGTTATCTGCAAATCGTAATGTTTTGTTGTTGCTTGACAGTAAGGGACATTGGGAAGATTCCATTCCCTCTGAAATCTTGGAGATAAAAATTCCATTCACAAATTTTTATATCGAGGGTTCTCAGAGACACTTCAACAGAGTGACATTTATAAGACGAAAGGGCCTTTAATGGCCCATCCAAACCTTTTAATGAAGGTGAATTACACATGGATTGCAATTCAATAGCCTATCTAAAATCAAAGAATTATCTTCAGAGATCAATCAAGAGTAGCATCTAGACAACTAAAAAATCCTGCAATGAAAGCGAATCAATGGAGTAAGTGAAAAATGAGCGCATGTTAAAATAATACATGGTATAAATTCAACGCACTTGTTAAAAATGCGACCTAACAATCAGCATAGGCACAGAGGAGCGGACATACACAGTATCACAAACCCTTTCATTGCCAGTTAAAAAATATGCAATGCAATACGGAATGGTGCAGTTTATATAGTCAATATATATATATATATTTTTGTTTTGTTTTCATAATTCCTAATATTAATTATTATATTAAAAACTACAAGGAAGGCCTCCTGCATAACAAAAAGGGGGCATTAACACAAAAATACATTTAAATTGCTTTTTTAATTGTCATAATCCACTACAAAAGAAGGTGGCAGAATTCCAAGGGTTATTTTCAAAACCCCCTTTTGAAATGTTAGAATATTTTTTAATTTCACAATTTGATGATTCACCGCATAGTACAAGACGGATATATTTAATTACAACTCACAAATACAGAACAGATAATATTGGTAGAAATATGTTGGCTTTTTAATGTTAGATTTTAATTGTATACTTAAAGGTTTTATTTGTCTTATATGATTTCAGTTTTTATCAAGGGGATCTGGACCCATTTTTATGACTAGTTTAGCTTAACTGAACTGTGCTGTCCAATTACTTTGATAAGAACTAGTTTTTTTGATCACCTTAGACAAGCAGATATTGGTGAAATAGTGTTCCTTGTCAGGATACGTGACTACTGCGTGCCCTGGGAGTTGATTCCTGACTAGTGAGTAACAATTTAGTGCTTTGAGCCTGTAGGCTGTCTGCTAGATATTGTACTGTGTAATCATGTTAAGTTAATTAAAAAACATCTTGAAAATGTAATAATTTCAAAATCTAATGAGACATCTCTGGCAGAAGCATATCTTCACTGCTGTTCATTCAAGTAACATCGCAGTATATACATATCTAGATGTGAAAATTTAAATACAGCACAGTATGTTTTCGTTGCAGATCATGAGCAAGGATGCTGAGCTGCTTCACATTTCTTCACGGATAGAGGATCTGGAGTCTCATATGTCCTCTCTGAAATCTGACCAAGAGCTGCACAGATCTCTGCAATCAGAAAGATGGAAGGGGATCTCCAACATGGCTGGCTCTATGAAAAACCTGTCAATGCCTCTAACTGGGGCCTCTGTTTCATTTGAAAAGTAACAATGATTTACTTATACGATTCATTATGGTGTCTTTAATAATATCTTAATCATTTTTATTAAATTAGCTTAAATTAAGAGCTGACATTTCCTCTTTACACCACTTCAGTAGGACAGAGGAGTTGTCCCTGTCACTAAAATGTTTTCACCCTTCCTAGATCGTCTGTCTGTCCCTTTTCTGGTTCCAGCATTCTACCCCCTTCTGCCTCTGCAGTTGCCATGGTTAATGACGCTCCACAACTGGGTATTTATTTAAACAAAGCCAGAAAATTCAGTATGATGGACTCATTGCAGCATTGGGTCCAAAATCACTCCCTCATCGCTGTAATCTCTCTGATATCACTGATGAATAAAATGGATACCTGCCAGAAGGCATGATTCATGTGGTTTGGTGTCATGAGAAATCATCAGGGAATTATCTGTGAAGGGGGCCCATAATTGTCAGTATCTTATTGGCAATGCTGGATTTCCAATAAGTGGACACTGATGTGGCTCAGCATTAGTCCTGTCCACACTTCATTCATTGTGTTGTAGTCTGCAATTAAGTAACTTAAGATGAGTACTGACCTCACCCAGGGGTTTGGGGTGTGGGGGGGGCTTTAATCATATCTTTCTATTTATCTATCAACTATTTATCTATGATAAGAGCAAAACTTACATATAACTCTGTGTTTTGTGTAATATGCCTATTTTCTGACCCCACTGAAAAATGTCATTATAACACATTTATGTCAGTGATAAAATATTCAAGTTAAATACATTTTTAACATGTTTCTAGTAAAACACCGGTTGTGCCTACAGATATCCCTTTATT
The DNA here is from genome assembly GCF_027358695.1 of Spea bombifrons. Taxonomy (NCBI): domain Eukaryota; kingdom Metazoa; phylum Chordata; class Amphibia; order Anura; family Pelobatidae; genus Spea; species Spea bombifrons. Next base: position 37,162,963 of record NC_071089.1, read on the forward strand.
ACCTATTACCAAGTATTGTGACTAAAGCTCTGCTTTTCAGAAGCTTAAGGTCAACTACAATGCCTACAAAAATAGTAATTGATGTTAATAGTACATTTTACGTGAAATGCAAACCAAGTGACAAATATAAAATAAAGCGATTTTACAGTGTCATGACATGTTCTATCATTAAAGAGTTTTTAGTTCATTTCATAGGATATGAACCTAATCACCTCTAAAATGGATTTAGGGGCACATAGTATTCAAATGTACAGATCGTCATACTGAGAGTAACAGTAGGAATGTAAAATTATTATACCAATAGACGGAAGTAAATGCATGTAGTTATTGTTACGTTTTAAGAGCCATATACACATAAACCAGTGTGTGGGGAGATACAGTGGCAAATGATTATAAGAGCGAGAACATGTTGCCATGGTAACTATAATGCATGCCTACAAGTGCAGTAATCATAATTCTCTATCTACAGTACCTGATTGTCAGATTGGTTGCTTCTTATCTTGTGCCCCACAATTGATTGTGACTGTCCTAGATATGACAAATTCACTCCTTTTCATCTTCTGAAACTAGATCTACCTTATACAGAATTATAATATGTGTATATATCATTTAAATAACAGATAACTGGAGGGTGATCTCCATCAGCTGTGTATGTGAACATTTGTAAAGTGGCATCAGTTACTGCTAATCATAGAATATTTATAACATTTAGATGCCAGCAAATGGCTCTCAGTTGGCAGTGAGAATAGCAGACTATTAATTGTTGGAAGGATTTGTCTATTAAATTGATCGCACTTGAATTCAGCTATGATCAATGTGAATGTACTGTCCATTGCGGTCACATTTTCTTTGATTCTTGATGAGATCCTTTCCGTGTGGCAGCTCACGATGCAATTGCCATTGGACAGAACACTACTTCAAGTAGGTTTGCCATCCATTTATTAAAAAAAGATCATGGCTTCAACACCATTATTATTGACCTTACGGTAAATATTTACTGCCCTGCTGCTAAATAGAAATTTGGCAATAATTACTGGTGCCAATTTACTGGTGACTGCATTGGATCTAAATCCCTGAATAATCATTGTGATCATCACGGTAATATTAATTAATCTTTTTTTTACATATTAGGTGCAACATGGATCTAATTTATTCTTGAAGAATAGACTGTATGGCGTAACCTAAGAAAAATATTTCTGTGTATTTGTATTTACTTTTCCATGTCAAATGTCTTTACACCACACCCAATTAGTTATAGTTTTGAATTGATTAAATCACCCTTTAGAGTCCCTAACCATAGTCACTTGACTTTTATGACATTCGAACAAGAACAGATTAGTTTCTTTTATACTGACAAGTTGTCCACCAACTTTTCTCTTCTGTGAGCCATGCACAAAGAATTTTCCATCCTGTCTTCAGCTTTCCTCCTGGCAGCGTGGCCTCCATTGTCAGCCCAGATGCCAAGATTTGCATATTCTGGTTTAGACTGACTAGAGATTAAGATACCTGCTGTAGAGAAATATTTTTGTTGCATGTGTTCTAAGGACAACTTTGTTAAAAATACATGAAATGTCATTTTACCAATGACACATATACCAAAGACAACAACCGTTAAAATTGATTTAAATGCATATTTTATGTGGCTAGAAATAGTTTTGCAAATGTCACAGTTACATTGCATTGCAATATATAGGCTGAAGTCAACACAATTGCATCAATCTATTGAACGTTTGAGTGCCCAGGTCACAAACGCAGTACTGCTCTCATATATAGCCCTTTTACCTGGCCCACACCCCATTCCATAAATGTTGGGGTAAACATAATAATGGGTCAAAGATGCTCACCCTGCCCCATTTTTTGTGCTTTGGGAGGGCAGGAATGCTCACTACATATAGGATGAAGGAGTCCATTATCCCTACAATTTAAATTCAACTTCTAACACACATGCCCTTAACGCAAATGTTTTTGAGTTAAAATATAATAATTATATTTTATTTATATAATGCCAACATGCAGAGCTTCTTACAGTACATACATTCAAAGGGTATGACGAAACAAGAATTAACAGTCCAAGACCAAGTCATGAGGGTCCTGCTCGCAAACTTGCAATATGGAGGAGATGTAGCATCAGGGTGGCCCCATTGGACAAGTTTTCCAGGACATGCAGAATTTTCACATATTGCTTACCAGCACAGGTAAAGTAGTACCCTGTAGTGGCTCGTCTCACACAGTTACACACTGGAGTGCTTCACTTTACCTGTGTTGGTCGTCAATGTGTAAACATTATATGTGAGATCAGGCCACCGCAATGATTATGCCAAACACCATGTGGCATGTGACATGATCACGTAAATATGGATGCTGCAAATGGAATCCAACGCACCATACGCAACCTATATATTGTTGAAAAAGCAGTGAAATGCAAAAAAAGTATTGGAGTCTTATTTTTCTTTTGTGACTTATCAGTAAATCACTACAATTTTTCCAAAGCACATCATGGTAGACGTTATTTTCTTTCAAATCATTTACGCAATCCATCTAGCAATCTGTGTCTATAAGCACTGTATATTACGATGGGGTGAAAACACAGTTAACTCTATCATTCTGGAGGTGTGTGTATGTGATGTCAAGGGAGAGAGGTGGAGCTGACACAGATAGGGGTGGGAGGGAGACAGCTTAGTGCCCAGATTCACAGATCACAGATACTGTAACAAGTGAGCAAGCCTGGGCTTTATGCTCTGACATCTCCTACTTGCTGAGACGTACATATACACATACAGAATGGAAAACAAGGGACAGCCAGGTCAGTCTAATTGTGCCTTTATCTGTATCCCATCATCACCGATTGTGTGACGCTTATAATGCCACATAGAGCATGTGAGACATCCACAATATACATTCATTATTGGTGGATCTCACAGATTGCAGTACTTGTAAAATAACTATTTTGCCCAGCATTTAATATGATTTGTTCTGTTAATATATGCTGTCAGTTTACAGTTCTAAATGGAACATTTACAGTTTATTATCACCTTAAGCTGGAAAAGAACTTATTTGATCACTTCACACTCTCTCTTGACATCCACCCTTTAATAAACTGCTATATCAATTAGAAAGTGAGTGGTGCCCAAAGGACACATTTAGCATATATTAACACAATAATGTGCTGCACTGGGATTCTTCCCCATTTAGCTTTAATATTAAGAGCTTGCATAGCCACCTACGTGTTTAATACCCACATGAATATTATTCGAGCGCTGCTTATTAATATTTATGATTAATCATGAAATTGAACTATATTGCTTACTGGGTGGTCTTGTTGCAGTAATTTTGAGTGTTTATTAGTTTGTAATTCATCTCACATTGTAACAAAGCTTATTGCATTTAATCATACATAGAAATGCCGGTGTGTTTGGAAATCACAAACTGAAAATCACATTTTGCATGATTGAACGAGTTTTGCAGATTTTGATTTTGTTTTAAAAATTCGGTATACAAATTTTTTTAGGTCAGTTTGCTGCTACTGCATGAATATGTATGTCGAAATACACTTGTGATAATCTGAGAATGCTGTTGATTGCCAGTAGTCAGATATATATATTTAGGCAATATTTATGTTATCTGCTGATCCGGGATAGTCGATAGTTGGAATCAGGTATTATCTGTTAACTGTTAAACTCCTGCATCGGGTAAAGGAAAAGATAGCGTTGCTTTCTACCATTACTTCCCATTGCAAAGTCAAGTGCAGTTTTTAATATTTTGTGTTTTTTTTTCTATTAAATGCATTCATTTTTATGAAAGAATATTTAACTAATTTCTATGGACTATGATGTATGACTATGATGTATCTTAAGGAGACTAGATTGAAAATTTGATTCCACTTTCTGTTGAAGTGGAAGCATCATTGAGAGATGCATTGCAGAACAGTGTTGGGGTTTGTCAAACGAAGTGCTGTCCTGAAATATCCTTTCTTGTTCGAAATATAAAAAATCCAATAAAATCAGGTTTTAACAGGCTTGCAAGCTGTTATATGTATATGAGACTAACAAACAGACGTTTATCCAAAGGCCCATTAGAATTTGCATAAAAGGGATGGTTGGCAGATTTCAGTCTGGGTACCAACCACACCATGTCGTCCAGTGATGAAGCAGCTAAATGGTTTTGTTAGACATAACACATTATTAAATGTTACTTAGCTCAAAAATGTATACATTCATCTTAGAAACTGCACAAGAGACCCATTAAGACATCACAGAAACAATCTGGCCATTGTCTAAGTGCTTCTTTTAATGCTAGACACCCTAGTGGCTTTACATGGTATTGCTGGGGTAATATGCAAAAAGGCATCAGATAGTTTCCCCAAATCAGGTTTCATATGTACTTTTATGTGTTCATTATTATTATTAAGTACTTGTTATATTTCTATTAGCAGTCTCAGATTTGTTTAAAAAAAAAAGTTTTAACCACCATGTGAAGTAATTCCAAATGTCTGTCCATTAACCAGTCTAATTTTATCCTAGCAAACCTTTTGACCAATATTCTCTAACACCTTGGATAACACCAAGTTATGCCGTAGTAAAACATCTGCCATTTCTCCCCTTTAGTAACTTTTTATCTGCTGCCGCTGCCCTATGGCAATAAGAAGGAGGAATTTTGATGTCTTTGCAGCCCTTTCTTTTATAAATCATCACAGTCACAAATTAAATCCTACAGATTGTATAATTATGTTGCAAGTTTGGCATTATAATGCTGTTGAAAATGTAAACTGGGTTGAATTTGGTTGAAATCCCCTTACCACAATGTATAGCCATTTTTCAATGCTTACCAAATGGGAAGTACTTTCATATGCATTGTTTGTTTAGGGGGCTTCTTGAGAGACTGAATTGTCCCTTTAATGAATCTTTAATTTAGAGGCCTGTTCTTAAACTGAAGTATCTAAAAAGTGTGGATTTGTGCACCTCAGCTTTATAACAGTGATGATCATACCTGGAAACTTTTTAACCCTGGCTACTCTGAGCCTTCCCTTGTGAGAAGCGGCCAGGACTGCCAACTGACATCAGCGGGCGGCCTCATTGATGTTGGTGGATGGTCCCGCTGACATCGGTGGGCAGTCCCGCTAATGAATGTGGGAAACACCTGTTAAGGACAAATGGGCAGGAAGTGTCAAGTGTTGACCTGGAGAACCGGAGAAGCGGTTCTTCACCCGGAGAGTTCCCAGGTATGGTGATAAATCATACCTGAGAACGCTCCAGGTTTGACTTGGAGCCTCTGGATTAAGCCTTTCTTTCCCTGGTCTCAATGTCAGTTTCTACTTTTTCCACGCAGGGAAGAGGCATGTGACCACTCACACTATCCACCCATATCATGCACACATTTCCTTTTACTCCCTGTCTACAGAGCAACAGTGCCAAGATTGCACCACAGACTCTGAGGTCCGCTCTCTGCAATTGTGTTTCTGTGGGGTAGTGAGGACTCATAATAGGCTCCTTAAACCAACCGGCAGCCAACTTACTTGCTCCAGATCAGTCTTGTGTGTGTAATAGTATGCACAAGACTTCTGTTAATAATGAAAGCTTCGTGTTTACTGCTAAACACACTGGCATATTCTGAACTGAAGGGAGTGCTTCACATCAATCATAGATTGATAAGCAGCTTTTCTGACAATAAAAATGAACATTTAATAAAGCAGCCTAATATGGCTGCTGGCTACCATAGCAACAAGTGCTGATCTAGTTGGCTGGCATGCTGGTCAACACCCCCCCCCCCAATAAACAAAGCAAGAATTCAGCACATAGCCACCAAATACCATTCGAAACATCTGTCTAATGCATAAATATTGGGGATTCTGTCATACTATATGGCCAGATTTTGCTTAGCCTGCAACTACGTCAAAGTACCCCAAGCGTGTCCTACGGAATTTTCCATGGCTGTATAGCTTACCAAGGAGCTGAATCAGTGGGACTGATGAGACACTTGTATGGCCAGTGGGGTGCTCAACCCTATGGTTTGGTCAGAACCTGCAAATATGCTGGTAAAAAAGCCTTATCCTTATATGCCCCCTCCAAACATGGAAATACATACACAAAACAGGTTTATTTATTCAAATATGTGCAGTTTTTGACCAAAAAGATTGACCAGTTTGTGTATTACTTCTGTATTACTTCTGTAAACATCAGCAAGAATACCAATGAGAGTGATGAGGTTGACCTCAGTACTATTGCGGAACAAAGCCTCTTTCTGAACGCGCCTACCCTGCGCTATATCATGTACTGAGACCTTAATGGTCTGTGTATTTAATCTGCATGGATGTACAACTACATTTACAGAATACATTTACTAAGGAGTTGAGTTTTTTTAATATTCAGGTTGTTACTTTTCCTATTTTCCTATGGGGAAGTAATGGGGCAAGCTTTTTCCATAGTTTTTTACTCCAAAATTGTTCAGGCCCTTGAGGGGGACAATGTGCCCTTATTCCCAGCACTAATAATTGATGCTATTTAGATGCAACTTCAATTTAGAAATAAGATTCAGTCATGTACTCTATAATCAAGATGTAAAATACTATGGTCAATATAGAAGCTGGCCACCTCATAACATAACTTCATAGTTTATTTAAAACACAACAGACCTTATATCAATAAACTACCCAAATGTTCTGGTGTTGCATTGCCTGAGGTCCAATAATCTATTGCTGCAAATGGCTGAGCCTTGTTAAGTTTTGTTTTGGGTAACTCAAATAAAATTACCCAGCAATACTTATCACTAATAGCAACCAAAATCTCCACCGGCATTTCACAGGCTAATTGTCTGCTGTCAATTCCCAAGTCCTGTGATTCAGGTTTAGAGTGGCTCTAATGCGGAGGACATGAGAAGTCAGCTGACGTCATGTGAGTACTGCTGAAGGTAGTGCATTTGTGGGGTACAACAGTGCAAGCCACCTTCAACAAGTGGATATAAATGCAGATCATGTTTTAGAGGTCATTTTTGGGTGACCCAGCCTTTTGGGTGGTGGCAAGAATATTTACAATGGATCCTGGATGGATCTTCCCTTGCACAGCTCTCTTGCGCACCCTCTCGCGGGTGATGATGTCACTCTGGCCCCGGCATCAGCACAAAAAGTAAAACGCTGGAAGATAAAAGGTAGGGAGTCTGGATGGGCCTCTCAAATACTGGCAATTTTGGCAATATATACAATTAATGTGTGTGTGTGTGTCTCTGAGTGCGTTTGTGTGTGTTTGTCAGTATTTGTGTGTCACTGAGTGTGTGTCTGTCAGCTTTGCTGGCTCACTGAGCTCCTTCTTTTTGCATCACTGAGAACCCCCTCCACCTGCCACCTCACATTCTGGCATTGAGGGGCTTGTGCATGGAAGCAATTGAGTTTGAAACTCAAATAAATTCCACTTGGACCACCAGGGATTTTTAACCCCCTACTGGTTCACCAGGGGTTTTACCTAAAATGAGGGTGGAAAATGGATAGGATTTTTGTAAGGGCTGCTTCAACCATAACTACATAGGTGCCAATCTCTTTCTTTCCTTCTCAAAGTGGCACATAAGCCAAGCTTCCTGTGACCGTTGATCATTAGTCAACACTAGGTTAAGACTGTGAGTGAAAGAAAGGTATTAGGCTAGGTTTCCACTTGGGTTTTTTTAGCTAAAAACGCCTATAAAAACGCCAATAGCGCCACCTGGCGTTTTTTTGTGAAAAACGCATGCAGCCAGATGTTAGCTGTAATTCAATAGGAAATCGCAAAATGCCATTTCCACCTGGCGTTTTTCTGTTTGGCGTTTTTTTAGTCCTCTTTGGCGTTTTTCTGCTTTTTTGGGCTCTGTGGCAGTTTTTCAAAACTGCAGCATGTTGACACTCTGGCGTTTTTTGCAAGAAATCTTGGCTTTTTTTCTCCAATAGAAGTCTATGGGAGAGAAAAAACGCCATGAAAAAGCCATGTGGGTTTATTGCCTTGGCGTTTTTTATGGCGTTTTTTCCACAGTTACAATGCAGAGGATGGACCCAGTATCTGTGTGTCCTACGAGAAATAGGCTGAAAACAAACAGTTTCACACAAAACAAAGTCCTGGACTGGTTCATATTGAATTTTACACCATTTGGAACAAACATGCCATTACAAACAAACATACGCGACCGGATCCTGCGTGCCAAAAGCAACAGCAAACAATTTGCACCATCATTTGGGGCCAATCTTCCCAGAGGAGCAGACATTCGAAATAAAGCATGCCTTACAAACCACAGAAAAGAGACAAAAGGGTCTACCAAGTAAATGACATCAGGAGAGGGCAGATACTTGCCATTTATCCTAATCCCTTTTAGCTGGGTGAAACTTCTAACTTGTAAAGGCTGGAAAAACTGCCTAAGGTCAAAAAAAGCAATTTCCACAGAAAGGCTAAAACGCCAGAAAAAACTGCAGAAAAAACGCCAAAACGCAGGTAAATGCAGTGGCAGTTTTCTTGGCAGTTTTCCTGGCGTTTTTCATCAAGAAAAAAACGCCGGACAAAAACCCAAGTGGAAACCTAGCCTAAAGGTTAAGTAAGAAGTCGTAGAGTGGGAGAAGACAGATTGAGAGAGAGAGAGACAGCTAGATAGACAGACAGATGGAGAGATGATAATGCAATGCAGACAGAAAGATCCCATGCTGCCAAATGCATGGAAGATTGTTATTCTGATGGTCTGAACATTATACTGTAGGTCTGAAGCTAAGCTGTTACGGTTTATTTGTACCACCCACCTATTTTATCTGAGTAGGAAGAAATGCTGCAGTCAGACAATTCTGATATTAGGTATGTTTAATCCAATGCCTTCCATTAGAAAAAACAACATAGCATGTTGTATTTATATGACAATTTAGTGACTATTTTAATTTACACTTAGTAGCAACGAAGCACAGTAATTGGTATTTTAGAATGGTCTGCAATTACGATTAATTAATATGTCTGGTTTCATACCGCCTAAGAAACCCAGATCCATCTGTCCCCATATCCTCCTTTTTATTATGTTTGCTTGATATCAGGGTAATACAATGTTATACTTCCCTTAAAACTTGCAACTTGTATAAAAACAGCAAGAAATGTTTTGTAAATTAAGTAGTGCAATAAAAGGCATTCTTCTTCTTCTACTGAATGTCTTGTTTAATAAGTTTGAAAAAGATCCTGTAGTTGGATTGAAGCATTGCCATGTGGTGGAATAAACACACCAACTCAAACTGAGTTATAGCGTTTTATTTTAATTATTTATATTTATGATATAAAAGAAATAAAAATAATAGTAAAATAAATTTCCCCAAACTTTTGTGCTGGCCAGGGCTGAGCAGAGAGGGGCTATAGGGGGTGGGTCAGAGTAGAGGGGTAAGGCCAGAGCAGGGGGGTGCTGGAGAAATTGGGTCAGTGCAGTGGGGGGCAGGGGGGAGCTGGGAAGAAAAGGCAGCGGGTGGAGGGCATGGGGACCAAACAGATTGCAGCATAAGCGTTCTGATTGGTCCTTGCTTTAAGCCACGTCCAACATGACAGATAATTCTCACGGTGACAAAGCTATAATATATTAAAGGTTATATATTAAAGATTGTGTTTCAGTTTGTACCAAGGTGAGTTGGACACATTACAGCTATTTTAGCACAATTGTTCAGTTACTTTGATCTTGGCTGCCAAGATGGTGTGAGGAACCAAGATACTACAATATTTTGGAACAAATCAGCAATAGGGTTAGTCTTTTATGAAAAATGAGGTTCTATGGTTATAAGATGGGCACAGCTATTACTTCTCCTAAATATAGTAGCATTCACCTACCGAGCTTCCAGATGCCATTATACTTAATCTATTGTTCATAAGGAAAATCTCATAAGGAAAATCTCATATTTACACAGAGGACTGTACCTTCTGAGCAGTGAAGGGATATGATGTCATAAACCGATGCTCAGTAGAAAGGATGACGACTATAGAGGAAAATGCTGAGGCTGCCAACATACATTCATGGGTATAGGTTACATATTTTTATCAGGCGAGACAGAGAAATTTCTTGTTTACTATATGGGCTCTAATACCTATGAACAGCCCGGATGTACACCATTTGTTGTTCATTACATTTGAAAATTCGTATTCCCTTATGACTCATCCATGTGTATTATTTGTTATTCAACTGGACTGTGAAATTGAACAGAAAATAAATAGACTTTATGGACAAAATTATTGGGGCACACCTATTCATTATTTAATACAGGTGTTTCGATCAGACCCATTGCCTCAAGTGTATAAAATCAGGCACCTAGCAATGCAGTTTGCATTTACAATGATTAACAATCGTCTCCTTAGTGTAAAAGGTGTTGCTGAAATGCCTCAATAGTGAGGCATTCAGTGACACCGAAAACCCAGCCCAGGACGCCCTGTTACTGCTCTGGAATGCGGTCACAAGAGCCATAGCCAGATATTTTGCAGAGTTCCCGAGAGAGTCTCTCCAGACCCTCATGAGAGATCCCCCTACAGGTTGCAAGCAAGTCAATGGAGCCAAGCCTACTAATTGCAATGTAATTAGTCAAATAAATATAAAATAAAAAAAAAATGAAAACGTTTTTAAAAAAAATATGTGGTAACTTGTAAAAATGATTATCCAGTAATCCTACAATCAGGGGAACTATTCAGTTCCAACAAAATGTAAAAAAAAATAATGTAAAAAGTCTATTTGTATAAGCGTGTCCTAAAATTAGCATCTTCCATATAATACTGGCATTTGAAATACCCATTGGTTGCCTATTTTTCAAAACTGTATAATTTGGGTAAATTGAATTGGCTGGGTGCAAAGATGTCCCAAATAGGACATGGGTGCAGACTGACCAGATGTCAAAAGTAAAAAAAATCTGCACCTCCAAAATGTGGCCTTTTAGCCCCGAAACAACCCGACAAACTTATGCACAGGTGATATCACAGTAGCTAGTAGATGTTGCTGAACACATATTGGGGTGTTGTTCGGCAGTGACACATACCAGAAGCTTTAAATTCATAACTAAATTACAATGTGTGTGTGAAAAAAAGCACGCAAAAAAAACCTACCACAAACTTTGACCAAGGCTGGTGGTAAAACTAGTGCATGGAAAGGGTTAAAATACAGGCATTAGAAATACGCTGGGGTGTCTGGTTTATATGGTTTGATGGGGGGTAAGCAGAATTGGGCTTAATTGAACTTCAAAGATGAGGAAGGATGACCTGGGGCAGGATTACAAGGTTCGAAAAAATGGTTTTGAATTAGCAATACTCTACTTGTACTTATTGCACTGTAACTTGCAAAACACACATAAAAATGGGTATTTGTAAACTCAGGACAAATCTAAAGAAACTTTATGTGGGTACATTAAAGAACAGAGAGAAGAAAATTACAACTAAACACCAGAGCCGCAAACATATTAAAACAGCTTAGTCCTTAACGGGTTAATCTGGCCTTCAAAAACCAGAGGTTATCAGTTTAAAAGATAATAATAATAACTTTAGCCATACTTATTGCTAGGAGAAAATAATACTTTGCTCACACGATCCTATAATCACACTTTTATGCTGCTTCTGTGTTTATAGTCATTGATACACTTAGCATAATCATAATTATCATCCCTGTGACATAGATGTTTTGCAGCCTGACTTGTTTGTAAACAAAGCCTTCTAATTACTTTCTGTGATGGCAGGAAAAGGTCACCGTATCCTTTGGATATTTTGTCTGGGATTTAATAGCAGATGGGAAAATGGGCAATTAAAGATACAGTATCTTATGTTTTGGAATGTATGTTTACTTAAAGATAATCTATCATCTGCACAACATTTTGTATAATTAATAGCAAAATTGTATAGTTCAATATAACTGGCCAGGGAGCAGTTATCATTACCTAGACCCCAGTGTTAGCATGCTGAGCCACATATGAGCATACCTGGGAACTTCTCGGTTCCGGCTACCCGGAGCCTTCCTTTGCGTGACGTGGCCAGGACTGCACACTGACGTCAGCGGGTGATCCCATTGACGTTGGGGGAGTTCCCTCTGACGTCGGTGGCGTTCCCACTGATGGCTGCGGGAAACACCCCCATTTAATGGGAAAAATGGGCGAGGCGGGACGTGTCAAGACCCTGCGCCCGCGACCCGGAGGATTCGGGTCTTGACCCAGAGAACCATCGCTCACCCGTCAATCTCCAGCTCAACATAACCTGTAGCTTAACTATAGACTATGTTTTGTTTTTGTTTTTAAATGACCCCTGACTTTAAAATTGAAATGCAATGGGATTCCTTGCTGAATGCACTTTTAAGGCATGCATTTTTATAATAGTCTTCTACAATTAGATTTTAAAGAGGTAAATTATATACGCACTACACCCCTTTCAATAGAGATTAGTAAAAATTATTCACATTGACGTGCGATGAGTCATAACTATTACGTTCTGTGCTGGGTCTACAACAATTTTTACATTAATGTACTTTTATGGTTTTGCATATCCACTTTGCACTAGTATTTATGGATAACTCATTTATAACTATAATGAATGCATTTGAAAGAATGCACCTGTTAATTTGCACTTATCATGGAAATTCAACTTTCGTTTATTTGGTAGGGCATTGAATTTTATCTTATTCTTCCAGAATTCCCCAAAATACTCCACCCTAGACATTTCTGTGCTTCTTTCACTTGCATTTCTTCCTAACATGAAGTTCTCTGCACACCTCTCAACATTTGAGTTATCACCATACCTGGGAACTTCTGGGCTCCGGCTACCCGGAGCCTTCCCTTGCGGGACGCAGCCAGGACTGCCCACTGACGTCGGTGGGCGGTTCCACTGACATTAATAGGAGTTCACGCTGACGTCCTGATTTTCGACATTGTCCCGCTGTCCCATGTAGCTGGCCCACTGCCCCACTAGCAGTGAAAGTGGCTGTGGAGGGTAGGCATGCTTCCGGCCCCGCATCTTGTGCCAGCCCTGGGCCTTGCCACACATACTCTGAAATGTTGGGGGTATGTTTATTCTGCACAACATGTATACAGGGTAAAGATGATGGAGCTGCCACTCTTTGGTTGTGTTATTTAAACTGATTGTGAGGAGGGATAGATGCCAGAGATATAATTTCCTACTTGTAGGGTGAGATTGTATTGTAAGAGTTATACCATTACCTCATAACTCTCACACAGATATACACTATGTAGACACATACAGAATGCACACATTGTTCTCCAGTTGCATACAATTTTGAGCTTACAATACAGGGCTGTAGAAATTCAACATGGCTGCCCTCATCAGCCAAACAGTGCAAAGTAAGTTAAATGTTAGTTCTTAGATTAGGCTGCTATTAACCAAAATATGGACATTTTAAAAGTTGATATTTGGTATGATGGGCCTGCTTTAAAACGGGGCAGTGACTTCTCAATGTCAGAAAATAATCCTTGATGGGTAACACATTTTTAGGGATACTGATAACTTAATAAAATGTTAAAATTAGAGGTACTTGATCCTTGTATTACTTGAACAACAAAAAAAGGTTGAAAAACAAATTATTTAATGACTTGCATATATTATACATAGAAATTAAAATAAGGCTATTGATCTTGTGAGCCTTTTCAGCAGGTGAGTTTTATTCTCTGCTTCCTGCTGGTATCTATTCATTGGGATTCATGTAATATGAAGTAGTGAAGCAGTTGGAGTTTATGTGTAGGAGGGAGCACTTTACAATTTGAGGATTTGTTGCAGGGCACTAAGAAAATTGACTATTTTAAGCATCTATAGAGCAAAAGATTTCTATTCTTTCATTTATGTAGAAACACCGGGATTACAGAAGATGTGCTGGCAGGAATAGCTTTCAGCCAAAGAAAGGAAAAAAAAGCATAACATGTAAAGGCTACATAAATGCTTTCAATCAAACCCTAGCGTTGGGAGAATATTTACAATTAAATTAAAAGCTGTACAGTTAATTACTATATAATTCCTTTTTTTGCTATTCAATGGTGTTTGTAATGTCAGTGGCCTTCAAACAATTTACTTACAGAAAGTTACAGCATGAAATAAACAGCCAAAGTCACTTTACTAGGGGCAAGCATCTCTTAAATCCCTTTTTAATGGTAGAGTTGGCTGTAACTGCAAGCATAACAACCTGCTTTATAAGGTTAATCGTTGCTCAGTTCAATTGAAGTGTATACATAATGGAAGTCCACAGGCACTTTTTCCAATGGAATTTTACCTACCGAACGTACAACACAGTTGGAAGCCATCAATTATACAATTGTACAAAATCGACATTTATGAAACTGGCTAGTGTGACATAATGGCTGATTAAGCTAGTATTCATACTGGTAAAAAGTGGATTGGGTCCTCCACCTTCAATATAATAATTGATTGAACATGGGACGCAAGGCTTCATCTCTCTTTAGCTAATGAGGGGGTGGTCTGTTTGCTCCTTACATTTTCTAGGCAAAGTTGCCTCACTAGTTGAGTTACACTAGTTTTACACCAGTGATTAGACCAATTTCATTGCAAATAACCTTGATATACATTTTATCTGATGATGCCCCAATGCTTACCTATCCCAGATTTCCAGACCTGGCCCAGATTTTTAGAGATTAAGTACCCTACATTCAGCTTGAAGTTTACAATTATACAGTATCTCACAAAAGTGAGTACACCCCTCACATTTTTGTAAATATTTTATTATATCTTTTCATGTGATAACACTGAAGAAATGACACTCTGATATAATGTAAAGTAGTTAGTGTACAGCCTGTATAACAGTGTAAATTTTCTGCCCCCTCAAAATAACTCAACAAACATCCATTAATGTCTAAACCTTGGCAACAAAAGTTGAGTACACCCCTAAGTGGAAATTGGGCCCACAGTGTCAATATTTTGTGTGGCCACCATCATTTTCCAGCACTGCCTTAACCCTCTTGGGCATGGAGTTCACCAGAGCTTCACAGGTTGCCACTGGAGTCCTCTTCCACTCCTCCATGACGACATCACAGAGCTGGTGGATGTTAGAGACCTTGCACTCCCTCACCTTCCGTTTGAGGATGCCCCACAGATGCTCAATAGGGTTAAAGTCTGGAGACATGCTTGGCCAGTCCATCACCTTTACCCTCAGCTTCTTTAGCTAGGCAGTGGTCGTCTTGGAGGTGTGGTTGGGGTTGCTATCATGTTGGAAAACTGCCCTGCGGCACAGTTTCCAATGGTAAGGGATCATGCTCTGCTTCAGTATGTCACAGTATATAGCTCCCCAGTGCCGGCAGCACTCATGCAGGCACAGACCATGACACTCCCACCACAATGCTTGACTGTAGGCAAGATACACTTGTCTTTGTACTCCTCACCTGGTTGCCGCCACACACGCTTGACACCATCTGAACCAAATAAGTTTATCTTGGTCTCATCGGATCACGGGACATGGTTCCAGTAATCCATGTCCTTAGTCTGCTTGTCTTCAGCAACCTGTTTGTGGGCTTTCTTGTGCATCATCTTTAGAAGAGGTCTTCTTTTTGGGAAGACAGTCATGCAGACCAATTTGATGCGGTGTGCGGCATGTGGTCTGAGCACTGACAGGCTGACCCCCCACAGCTTCAACCTCTGCAGCAATGCTGACAGCACTCATACGTCTATTTCCCAAAGACAACCTCTGGATATGACGCTGAGGACGTGCACTCAACTTCTTTGGTCAAATATGGCGAGGCCTGTTCAGAGTGGAACCTGTCCAGTGAAACAGCTGTATGGTCTTGCTCACCGTGCTGCAGCTCAGTTCCAGGGTCTTGGCAATCTTGTTATAGCCTATGCCATCTTTATGTAGAGCAACTATTTTTTTCCAGACCCTCAGAGAGTTCTTTGCCATGAGGTGCCATGTTGAACTTCCAGTTACCAGTACGAGAGAGTGTGAGACTGATAACACCAAATTTAACACACCTGCTCACCATTCACACCTGAGACCTTGTAACACTAACAAGTCACGTGACACCGGGGAAGGGAAATGGCTAATTGGGTACATCACTTTTATTGCCAAGGTTTAGACATTAATGGCTGTGTGTTGAGTTATTTTGAGGGGACAGCTAATTTACACTGTTATACAGGCTGGTACACTCACTATTTTACATTGTAGCAGAGTGTCATTTCTTCAGTGTTGTCACATGAAAAGAGATAATACATATTTTGTGAGATACTGTATGAAAACAGAAATATATACATGTATTGGACAAGAAAAATAGTAAGTGTAGAGAAGTGGTTTACTTATAGAAGGCGATTTGTGGGTGAATAATACTTGCTGATATTATCTGGCAATGGTTATATTTTTTTATGAAAAGATAAGAGAAAAACAGCTAACAATTATGCAATTACTTATTAAGCTGAAATGACCATATTTATTTTAAAATGGACCATCACCAAAAAACACTTTAACCAACATAGCAGAAACAAGTCAATATGTAGTGTTAAAGGGACTGACTAATCAAGGTTCTTCAAAGTTTTTTTTCCCTTGACATACACCACTGACACTATGTTTGTGCTTACATGGGAGGGACGTAGGGCAAAAGTAGCCAAGTACCCCAGTAATATAGTGGCATCTAAAACACATTTAGAAAACAGATCCTACTTTGTATTTGTATTTTACAAAGAAAAGGAGAGACAGAAGATCACTTAAATAGCACACCTATAAATAATCAAAAAAAGGTTTTATTACTATATGACATATTATGCATCCTGTTTATATAAACATAGAACTCGGGACTCTTGGCCTCACCAGGAGGTGACATGTACTTTGGTCCGTTCTACCACACTACTATGGTCTGTCTGAAATGCCGAGTTTGGCTTTTCCAGAAATCGAATTGTCGAATCGAGTGTCGCATTGCTGAAAAGAAGCATAGTGTACAGTGCGATCAACCTAGCCGAACACGTATCCTGACTACAGAGCCAAGTTTTCAAGTTTCATGGCCCCACTCAATTTGGATCACTCCCACCCCAGTTGCATTGTATAGGAGTAAGATTTCAATTATATTAAGCCATTTTGAGTTGCCATTAAAGATTCTTTTTTTGTGTTTTACTTTTATTACCTTGAAAATTAATTGTAACAGCAGTTACAGTGTTAAATCAGGTCTGGAACCTTCTGGCCCAAAGGGCAGGTGTAGGCCAGTGACCCTATGAACCCCTTGTGCACCCCCAGTAACTCACATACGCACTGGCACACACTTACACTAAAACACACACTCCCTCGCACATACATACACACTCATGCTCACACATACGCATTGATGCTCACATTTACTCATACACATTTATGCTCACACTCAATTACACATTCATGCTAACGCACACTCCATCTCACACCTACACACACTAACACATACACATTCATTGTTGTAAACACACGCACACATACACATTCTTACTTGCACAGAGTCACTAATACATACACATGCAAGCTCACACACACATACACATTCATGCTCACTGTCACTTTAATATACATATTCATTCCCCCCTTACCCTCACTCATTACATCACCCTGCTACATTACTGCCTCTCCAGGAAGGTACAAAAATTATTCACAAAGGGTCTCTGTGAAAATGTTTGAACTGGCCCGTGGGGCAATTGCCTTCAGGCTAGCTTGCTGTCAGGACATGCCTAAGATCCACAAACCCTGTGGCTGCATCCTCTGCCCCCCCCAGGCTGCTAAGGAGACTGCACCTGGGGCTTCCTCCTCTATCATCAGTCTGCACCCAGCAGCCTATATTAACTATGCAGACTAGATAACAGCCAAGGATCAACCTACTGGCTTAGAGTCTTTAATTGTATTTGTGGTTCAGATAGCTCTCTGCATCCGTGAATGACAAATACAAAAGGACTGTTCTAGATGGCCTGCTATATGCCTAGCTTCCAAATTCCTTCACCCTAATCCCTTCTCAGCTCTACAGGAGAAACCTATGCAGCTGGGCTCCACTCATCTCTCTGAAGATGAGACAATACACAGGAGAGATTAGGGATTGTGGCTCTATTGTGGGGCCAAAGGATGCTTTACATCATCTCTACTTTCCCTAGGCAAATAGATATTCATATGACCATTCCAGTCTGCCTGTCCTTGTCTGGTAAATCTGTTCACACATCAGTGCTAATTGATTCAGGTGTTGCTGGTGATTTTATCAACAGCTCATGTTACATGGAGTCTCCTTCGGATTAAGCCCTGGGGGGGGCAGAATGGCAAATCTATAAGTAAGGTGGATTATGAATTAAGAGGGGGGATCTTAAAATGGCTATTGGTTTTACAAATTTCTGTTTGTATATATAACATATGATAACTGTAATATATACCAAAAATTTTAAAATACATGTATTCCTGTTCATTAGATAAAATACTGTTTTACTATTCCACTAATGTGTATTTTTTCTTTAAAATTAAATTTTTCTTTAAAATAGCACCAAACTTTAAGGGTACAGCCTATAATCGAGCCAATACAGTATTTAATGGTAAGGTATGTCTTTTTTGCAGATCATACAAAATGTTTTATAGTTATTTGTATGGTAAATAGTGTGACTCGGGTATGTATAAGGGGTGCGTGTGGGTATAAGAGCTCGACCGTGAAATAAACTATATGGGGCTGGTCTCCAAATGTTTCCAGGGCTGCTTTTCATTTCCAATCCGGCCCTGTGGTTCTACCTATCTTCTACTATGCATGTACACATCCAGAAGCATTCTCCTCAGCAGCATGGTTCAGGATCAAACTTTATAACTTTGTAAGTTAACACATGTCTTTTAGTTCAGGTCTGTGGAGTTTAAACATTATCACTTTGTCTTGTTACTTGTATTTAAGATCTTCTGGAGACTCAGCCACTTCAGGAAACTGATGAAGAATTGGCAGCCGATGTTGATTATACTGAAATAATAAGTGAAGAAGAGAAAGAGGAGCTGAACAATGAGTTGGCCAAGGTAACGTCTGGATTACCTTGTATTTATTACTATCGTTCCTGTGTTTGACCTGCTTGACCTCGACTATTCTGTTTTGTGGCTTTCTGACCTCTGCTCTGATATATCGATTACCCTAAACCCGGCTCCCAGACTATGGCTCCTGCGGAGTAGAAGGGCAGAGTAGAAGCTTTTTCTGATGAAGTGCAAAGAAAGTTAATAGTTGCTCTGTTGACCATAACCTGCAATAAAAAAATCACTTAGATATATGCAGCTTTTTCATGGCTAGATGTTGCTGTAACTTCTTCTTCTAAAATCTTTCTCATTCATATATCCTCCAATAAACATATTTGTTCTTTTTTATTCACATAAAACAAAATGATTCATGATTACCAAAGAGATTATCCTTTGAAATAAAATAGTTATATATAACAGTGCAATGGCTGTATAAAATATTCAAAGTCAATAACAATGGTCATTCATACAAAAAAATAAACATTTCTAATGTTTCTAATTTCTAATAGCCCTGTTCCTAAAAGGGAAAACATTTCAGGCAGCATTTACAGTTATAACCCAATGGAAGCATACCTATTGGTGTATGAGCTGTTCATTACCACTTAGGCTCGGAGCCTGGAACCCTCCAATCCCTTAATCTATCCCCTTTAAATTTAGACAAGACACTATGATGTGTTTTAGGGGCGTTGGCCAAAGGTATATTATATCCCCATACAAGTATAAAATACCATATTACCATATCAGCTGCTGAGCCTTTCCCATGAACTCGTTTCTCACCGCGGGACGCAACGAGTGTCATGAGCCCCCCCGTTGGACCTACCTCCTCAAGCCTGTTTGGGCAGCGCTGTCAGGTATCATCCCTTAAATTCTGGCCAAAGGGGGGACTTCTTCAGAGCTGTGACTACAAAACAAGTAACAACAGCAGCAACAGTCATCCTTAATAATCAAAAATTACTAACAGGTTGGATCCAGGTGGCAAAGAGGTAGGACTCATCTTCCTCCTTAAAAACCCTTCACCTGCAACAATGTTGCAGGCACCAATAGCCTAACTAGTAGCATGCTTATACTTCTGGCCTAAACTAGCAGTCATTCTTCCCCTTGCTTTATGGTTCAGGGGGGCCTTGACTAGGTTTGCCACCCAGACAGTATTTTACTGGCATAGCTGGTAATCAGCCTTGAAAAGCCAGTGCTGGCATAAGTAAGATAGAGGGAATGCAAAGCAGGTATTTTGGGACCCTCTGAGGAAGTGTGACGATTAAACGTGTCAGGGCTCCTGTGCTGCACTAGGGCTCCACCCATTTGGTGTATTTGTTTTCATACATTATATTTTAACACTGTCTTGTATATTTATTATTGTATTAAATCACCCTTTTATTGCATCTACCTGCCTCTTTTGTATTATATTGTACTATAACAGTATTACCTTCTTTTCCTTTTAAGCACTTTCACCAATAGTACTCCATTTCTCCTGAGAGTAGTGGGAACATCTCTCTCTGGTGATCATATTCTGTCTTTCTCGATCTCTTTTTTCATATTGGCTTGATTTTTGGAAGCACCGTTCTTCAAATGGTTTCAGATTGTGTTTTGCAGAGGGCTTGGGATGTTTCAGGAAAGCTTTTTTATTCTTGCAAGGGCTTCTCTTCAGATGGTTTCAGATGGCTTGGGATGTTTGAGGAAAGCTACAGGAAGGGAAAGAGTTTCGCAATCTACCCAACAAACAAAGTTTACTGCATTAGCATTTCATTCACCTACTCTTTCTACCTCACTACTTATATCTAGTTGCTTACCAGCTCCTGCCGCCTTCACCGGCAAAATATCTTTTATATTAACCCTTTTCTCACATAAGTCACTACTAAAATACTAATTCGTTCCCATATCATGCAGGATTGGATGCTTACACATCAAATAACGAACTGTCCAATTTTTATTTTTAAAAGTGTTTCTTAAGTCTCCCCCTTTTTTGTGCTCCAGTCCATTCTAAGCACATCTGCCACCTTAATCTCATGACTGCCCCACTGTGTCCCTCTACTGGCTCCCATAATCTCTTGACCCTTAATTGCAATCTCTTGAGCCTTTAACAATCTTCAAATGCTCTCAAAACCATCAGATTTACATTGCACATTCTGTTAGATTCGCTCCTATGTATTGCAACTTTAAATTCTCACTAAAAAAACATATATGTTCAGAGAAACATACGATCTGCCCTTCTAATACCAACTACCTGAATTGTGAACCATCCATCCTTTCCACCTTTTGGGGTCTCCACAACACTGCCTTTTCAATATGACTCACTACAATCAAAGTCTCCTCTCCTTCAATCTCATTCCCCTTAAATCTCCCTAATGTTTGTGTACCAGTATATCTTAATGTATATTAATGTCATTGAATACTGTGAATTTTAAGGTTAATATTAATTTTCACTCTACTTTGTAATACCGCTATGGAATAGGTTAGTGCTCTGTTCATGAAATGTATTGCAATGCAGGTAAAACACATAACACATCATAAAAAAAACATCTAGCGTGATTGTAGGGAGCAAGAAACTGTTGACCGTCCTGTCTCATTCTAGGCTATTGATTTATATTAAGAATCAGAGTGATTAGCTATCTTGTCTCCAGTGATTAATTTATCATTTATTTACGATAAAAATAAAAACTTAGACATTACATTGTCAGTCGTAGGTACAGTTTTACAGATCATAGGTAACCAATCAGCAATAATGTGAAGGATCATGGGAACTATAGGTGAAAAACGCTGAATTACTACTTACAGTAGTACTGCTGTGCTACACTATTATACTGAATAGTATATAGAGCAAAAAACTTTGGAACTTTACAATTAAGGTTTTTCTCCTACTATACAAGCTTTACCTTTTTTCCCCCATAGCTGGAAGATGAGATTGTAACCCTACGGCAAGTATTAGCAGCCAAAGAGAAACACTTGGCAGAGATCAAACATAAGCTTGGAGTCAGCATGATGAATGAGTTGAAGCAGAACTTCAGTCGCAGCTGGCATGATGTGCAAACCCACTCTGCGTAAGTACATTCTGCAATTCATCCACCATTTAGACAAAATTAACACAGTAAAAACTCACATTGTGACCTAATGGCTAGGTACAGGTATCCTTCTGCACTCCAGCTGTGGACTAAGGGCTATATGATAAAAAAACAAATTCGGGGGAGAACTGAGTTCTCATGGAAACCAATAGAATGTTCCTGATTGCTCTGCTTTCAACACTTTGCACTAGAAGTTCAACATTCTATTTGTTGCCATAGCGATTAATCCAGCCTAAGAGAATATATATTTATATATTAGTATGTGCGGGTGTGCCCATCCATTTGAAATATGCAGTTTTTATAAGATTAGAATGTTGCAAAATTGGGGTATTAAGCCGTAACGCCATTGACCTGAAAGGCACCTTTTGAAACTGTTCAGGCTTATAATGCACTAATAAGCAGAGAAAGTGAATGTATGGCACAGCTGCTGTTTGCTGAACAAGCCCAGGTCTCTGCTGAAGATCAGCATTTTTGTGTGTTTTACAACTTATTGTGATTGACTGAATCACATGTTCTTAATTAAGTCAATGCATGGATCACTGCTCTTCCGGTTATCAAATTATTATGATATTTGTGCAGATAATCCCTTAGATATGGGACTTTGCAGAATTAACCAACTGCACATTGAGGATATTTATTAAAAAGTGCCAGTCACAAATACAGGAAAAAACAGACTAATACTTTTGAGACAAATGTGAACAACTGTTTCCATACTCTTTCTTTCGGAGAAAGAAAGGCCTTTTTTTGATTCAGAAATTAAATTTCGGGCATTACCAAAGGGGGAGGTCCCTGAAACTTTCTGGACTCACCTTTCAAATACAGCAGCAACATTTCAAGGTTTAGGAATAGATCCAGACTCAATTTTGTACTTCAGGACCACCAGCAACAGTAGCACTGCACCAATGGATACAAACATCCAGCAGCACGCTATGAAAGGGAATTTCTTAAAAAACAGGACCATTTTGATTAATTGTGCCTTAAAAATAAGAAAGATTTTTAAGGCAGCAGCAGCAGAAGGGCACTGAGTAGACACTGGTAGATACTCACATCTAGCCCCATAGTAGAGCCCTGTGGAGCAAGAGAGGAGACACTGTAAGGGAGCAGCGAGAAGGCAGCCTTGCAGGACTGCGCAGGATTACCGGGACCCGCAGGTACAGTGACTGACCGCCCGCTCCCGCCCGCAACCCCAGCAAGATCGCCCGCGTCCGCAAGTTTTTTGGCGCCCTAGGCGGGCACCTACTTTGCCTATAGGTGGGGCCGGCCCTGGTTCTGGTCATCCATAACCTCAGCATTGAGTAGAAAAGATCTAGAAACTTGCTGCCCTGCTGTCCTTCTTCCCCTAGTTCCACCTGTCCTATCACCCCGTGTGACTACACCAGCTACAGTGGTAGTTTATGGTGCTCCATATGTTGGAGGTGAAGTGAATGGTTTGTCCAGCTGCCTTGGACAGCTCGTCCTTCGACAGGTGAGGCAGTAGTGGGGAGGGAGGTCCTCTAGCAGGTGCCTAAAGGGCTCCCTCTTAATCTGACCAAACAGTCGTGTCACTTTATTTGATGGTTGCTTTGACATGCCCCTTGAATGGAAAGCCCCAAATTCTAGAGTAGGCTGGTGCAGTGGATATCCCTGCCTCACATGTCTCTGGGAACCAGTCACACCCTTAGAAAAGGCTGAGGCCTCACCACGCCCTTTCCTCTGGCTGCTGCTGTTGGGGCCAATGCTGCCAGTTCTTGCCTAAAGCAATGCAACACTATGGTGTCTATGTAGGTGTTGGTTAATACCAGAATTGGTGAGATGTACTAACATCTTACCCTGGCTCAGTACCTTACAACACACCTTTCACCTTGGAGTGCACCCATCTCCCACACTCTCAGAACAACCGTCACTTTGCTACAGTGCTGCCCACCAGATGAGGTAGTAGTTGTACTAGTGACTTTGGATTTCTTTCCCTTATAGTATTAGTGACGGTTGTGATAGTGGTGGTGCTAGTGGTACCAGTGCAGATAAATTACTGGTAATGTGTTGCTTGACTCCTCCAAGTCTGGCTTAAAATCTAAATCCTTGTCATCGTCATTATCAAAAACATTGTTAATGATCAAATCCTTTGCAAGCTGGGCACAAGGCAGAATAAGGCACACTCCTGCTGCAAGAGTAGATCTTATATCATATAACCCCCAACCAGGAATTTTACATGGTCCAATGCCTAAATTTGTCACCAATATTTATCAATGAATATAATAGTATTGTGTTGTGTTGTCCACAAACTAGAGTTATTGCTGGTATGTATATGTCTTTATACATCTACTCAGGAACACTATTTGAACAACTAAAACACAGCCACACAGTGCAAAAGCAGAGTGAACTGCCTAATTTTGTCAAGAAAATTTATCAATGAATTTATTGTTTTGTGTTGTCCACAAACTAAACGTTAAATGAGCAACTCTACTCAAGAGCAGTAGTTCAACAACTAAAACACACTGCAGATAAGCACAGTTAAATGCCTAATTTTGTCACCAATATTTTTTATGATTTATTGTTTTGTGTTGTCCATAAACTAGAGGCTTGCCTATGTTGATTTTTAAATAAAAAAAAAAAACATCCCTAAACTAAATGAAAACAAATATCTGGTGCATTCCATGTATATCAATAATGAACTAATATACACTAACCAATTTACCCAACCCTAGTAAATTGTCTACCCTACACTATTGAATTGACACTTGCTGTAGATGAGCAATGAGCATCAATCTCTGTCTCTCAACACTGTAAATAACCGTCACTGGTTCACATGCTTATCAGTCTTTAACTGCTACCGACAAGTAAATATGGCGTCAGCACACATATCTAATGCTTGGCCTTTCCCCTTGTAAATCCTGATTGGCCAGGGTGGAAAAAAATAAGGATAAAAGCATGCAGGTTTTTGGACCCATCAATCACAATCATAACCATCAATGAGATCCTCTCCACCCTGATTTTGGTACCTCTACCTATCAGTCATTCATATGTACACACAGTCCCTTCCCAGGTTACCTTATCAAAGATCACCCAATTGAGTTGTAATTGCAGCAAAATCTTAATGAAATTTATGTGGTTTTGCCATTCCTTCTCATTTGTTTTGTTAGTGACCATCTTCGTTATTGGAGATTTGTACATGCAAACGAAATTTCATTCAAAATAAAGTTTGTATGATTCTGAATGCACAAGTCTAATATATATATTGCTTATGCTATTTATTGGACCTGAATAATGATTATCTTTTCTCAGACGTACGGTAGATATCCAGGGTCAGCTCAGCCATTTTGCACACGAAACAATCATCAAGGTTTTCATTTTATAATACATAATGAAGTCAGTGATGTAATATGATTCAACTTGTAAACAAAGGCACTGTAAAGAGTTAAGCAAAAAAAAAAAAAAAAAAAAAAAACATTCCGGGCCTTTACTGGTCATTTCATATGATACTAGATTATGTTCTAACATTTTCCCCTGGAGCTCAGATAAATAGAATTTAAAAAAATCTAATTATAGGTTATGCCAGTAATCTTGATAGAATGATTAACATATAGAATGCATTAACAGCCTCATTCTTTTTACATAAAGAATAAAAAAGCAAATTACATGCTTCGTAGGTCATACCCTAAAATGCTATGCATTCATTGATTTGAAAATCATGCTCTAAGAGGAATACATTGTCTGCAGTTTAACAGGGTAGAAAGCAATAAGAAAAAGTATTGTAGGAGAAAAGTTAGGGTTGAATTTACATAAGATTTAATTACACAGGACTCCTCATTATTATTATTATTATTATTATTATCTTTTATTTATATAGCACCAACAATTTACGTAGCGCTTAATACAATACAGACTGGCCATCTGGCAAATGCCATTGGTCTGTTGGCCATCGAGCCCCATACTCACTCGAGGTGCTGCCCCATGTGGCTGGATCTGCCCTACAACATCAAAAAGGTTGAGTGTGGCTGTTCATATCCAGCTTTTAGCCACACTTACTAGCCTTAAAATGCCAGGACCGCCTGGGGATCGCAAGTCTGGCCCTGAATTCAGTTTGAAAAATGGTGTTATATCCCATAGTAACAAATGGAATGGTCCGATTAGCTGAAACATTTATCTTTTTTGCAGGGCCGGCCGAAGACTTAACGCCGCCTGGGGCGAAGTTTAAAATGCCGCCCCCCCCGCCGACGCCGGGGGGGGGGCGCCATTTTAAACTTCGCCGACGCCATAACCGGTACTTACCTTTAAACAGTCCTGCGGCGAGTCTCCCTGCTCTGCCACGGTGCCGGCTTGTAATGCTGAGCGCCGGAAATTGACGTCACTTCCGGCGCTCTGCATTACAAGCCGGCACCGAGACCGAACAGGGAGACTCGCCGCAGAGGAGAGAGAGAGAGGGGCGCCGAGCGGGTAAGCGAAAACCACTCGGTGCCCCTCTCTCTCCTCTGCTTCAAAAAAAAAAAAAAAAACGCGCTTGGGGCAGCAAAGTGCCGCCCCTTCTAAAGTGCCGCCTGGGGCAATTATTGACAGCCAGGGATGCTTAAACTATTAGGCCCAATATAAACTTAGGTCCCCAGGTTCCCATCTCATTAAAGCCCACTACGTTAATCTCCCAAGACGCTCTCCATGTTAGGAGCCAGCTTTTTTTCTTCCTCAATCATATTTTTATTTTCTTGGTACCTGTGGTTTGTCAAGCCTTGCCATACACTAACATACATCATACAGTAACACCATACAGTAACAGACACGCTAACATCTTACGCTCACAAACATTAACACCTTACAGTAACACACACGCACTAACATTCTACACTCATGAACACAAATGCTACACCATACACTAATACACATATTATAACACTATCTGCTGGCACACACACACTCATGCTAATACCATACTGTAACATAAACAACACCATACACGCTAGCACCACTCTTTTATACACATGCACACAAACACTGGCTAACACTATATATCTATACAGGGCCGGCCCTGGGGGCGAAGTTTAAAATGCCGCCCCCCCATTATCTACCCTTCCTCTCCCTGCCGCCCCCCCATTATCTACCCTTCCTCTCCCTCCCCCGTACTTACCTTTCAGCAGTCCTGCGGTGTCTCCCTGCTCGGTCTCGGTGCCGGCTTGTAATGCTGAGCGCCGAGCGGGTACTAATAACTTGGTCAGATAAAACCACTCTGCGCCCTCTCTCTCTTCTCGGCTTTAAAAAAAAAAAAAGGGGGGGGGCTTGGGGCGGCAAAGTGCCGCCCCTTCAAAAGTGCCGCCTGGAGTGGTTGCCCCACTCGGCTCCATTGTCGGGCCGACCCTGTATCTATATTAAAATACACACCGTATCACCATGGACACACACACTGACTCTGGCACTACAATACAGTAAACATACTGACTCAAGCACTATACATATAATAACTGATACTACTCCATACACACACTCACAGACTGACTCCAGCCCTATACATATACACACTGATTCTGACACTAGAATATACACATAAACACACTATACATACTATACATATTCACAGTGACTCTGACACTTCAGTAGACACACACTGACTCCATCACTATACATATACACATAAAAACACTAACTCTAGCACTATACATATACACACATACACACTGACTGACTATATTATACACACGCTGCCTATCTTCTGCCATTGTGAATCTCTCTATGCTTTCCTGAGGGGGTGCAATGAGGTGAGTGCCATGGCAACCTGGTGCCCTGGGTTTGTTGAGCCCTGCTTTAGCGATACATTTGTTTATGCCTATTTACTGCCTACTTGCAACTAGCACCTTCATTTGTTTAGGAAATCTCCAGAGGCAGTCTAGTTCCCTAGATTAACTATTTCTGTAGTTCAGCACACTAGGTAGCCAATTAGGCTGTTTATATGTTGGGACTAGCTCTGGAGCTTAAGTCACATTAATTTGGTTTGACCCAACCTCCAAGACAGACCATATCCCTACATCACAAACTTTTCTTTGTTGTTCGAAATGAATCTTTTGCGTTTGGCTTAAAAAGATGTTCTCTCTGGCTGCTATATTATTTGATTAAAATAGGTGTGGCTCCTTATACAAAAGCTAATTTTAATAGAAAAACGCATGAGGTAAATTTTGAAAATATCACAAAATAAAGAGAAACCCAACAGAAGTCATATAGCAAACACTACACAAGTTAGGCAGTGATTTTCTAGGTGCCAGGCAAAAATTATATTTACTATATCGTAAATTGGAATTTGTGCCTGAAGCTGTCAGATTGACTGCTTTGGAACATATATAAAGTGTCACTTAGAGAGATGTAGCTCTTCATACTGACAAAAGATGAAAATGTCTTTGTGTCATTTTTTTCCCAACGCTGTCATGGTTAATCAGCATTAGATTTTACATTACAGTTCTCATGGGCTTAGTCTGTAAAAGGTTTAATTCCCACATCAAAGAAAACTAATGTTTCTAGTTTCCAAGGTTTCAGTTTGTATTGGCTTTACTTTTCAACTATTGGCTTTTTGATAAGAAAAAAATACTTCTCTATTCTTTAACAGCTTCTGAATATATTTTCAGTGATGATATCAGTTATCTAGCCTGTATTCTACTGTGGTGTGAAAACATCTCAAGTGAGTGCCACGTTTACACCCAAACAGCTTATCATTGCCATATTTGCCCCCAAACAGCAGATCTTGTAAAATTAATTAAATCTGTAAAATCTAAACTTTTCTTGGGAGCCCAATATGTATAACATTAAGAGAGAGGAGATATGATGGAAATATTTAAATATTTAAGGGGATTTAACAACAGGAGAAGTACAGGAGGGAAGTTTATTTTAAAGGAGGAGAAATGTTAGAATAACTGAAAAACTAAGGGAGTCAGAGATATAGATGTAATGTAAGGAGGCTAGTGGATAAATGGAACAGCCTTTCATCAGAAGTTAAAGCAGTGAGGGAATTTAAATATGCATTGTATAGACACAAAGCTATCCTGAATCTTATACCAAGCCAAGGACAGATTAAGGTCTTCGCCTTAGTAAAAATGGGCAGACTAGACCTAATGGGACCATGACAACAGGAGCATGACAATCATACTTGCCAGGGGACCGGGGAACTCATGTGACCTCTTGTCACACTTGTCCGATTAGAAGGTCTCTCACCTTGCACGCTGTGTCTAACGCATCCAGCATGCAGTAAGTAACATCACATCCGCTTCCTGCATGCCGGATCAGTCTGCACAAAGTCCAAATAAAAGCCTGGCGTCTTAGCACTGGACCAATTTATCACTCCACTGTGGCACAGCCTGTGTCAGGATTCCACCCTGTTAGCCCGGACTCTGTATTTGTGTATACATGTCATATCTGTGGCAGCCTCTAAAGGCCGCCTGTCTGATCACAGCACTGTGTGGACTAACGACCTGACCAGCTGTATCTCCTTACCTGGGTGCAGCCCTCCCCCTTAAATACCTGCTTACATCTCCATTCAGGACCTTTGCATTGCAGTTTATCTGGCCCTGTTCTCCTGCTATCAGCATTCTGTTTTGAATTAACCCGTTAGTCCCTTGGCTCCTGATTTGGCTCTTCCACTGCCCGTGTTAACCCGGCTTGTTCTGACTCTCCTCCTGGATTCCGATTTGGCTTTGAAACTGTCCTTCTGGGTCTGACCCAGCCCGCCTGACTAAGTCTGCCCTACTTGAGGGCTCCCTGCCGTATGCCCTGCTTGAGGGCTCCCTGCCATGTGCCCTGCCTGAGGGCTCCCTGCCATGTGCCCTGCCTGAGGGCTCCCTGCCGTGTGTCCGGTTCACACCAGTCTGAGGACCTTCCAGCCATGTGTCCGAGGCACCTGTCCCCTATCCGTGTTCCTGCTACGTTACCATTCCAGCCACAGCACCCTGTCAAGAGACTTACAGCCTGTACTTGCCTGTCTTCCCAGCTTCTCCAATACAGATCCTATCGTATTACTATTCAGCCTGTTTTGTGTTTCATTTTGCCTGTCTGTACCTTCCTTCTGGTAATAATGCATGGTGGGGTACAAACCGAGCCTCTGGTATCCCCCGCAACTGGGCTTCCACCCGACCTGCTTACCCGAACCCTAATACCCTGGTGCTTTATGGACTTGTTGTTGTTAAACAGTACACAACAACATGCAAGTAGGACTGGTCAGTTGCCCTCAACAATCACTCCATTACATAAAATCCACAGACACTGCTGAAGTAATGCTAGTGTCTTGCTTATTCTTTGTGCATGGTAAAACAGGTCACAGAGCCGGACATGCTTAATGTGGTTCACACAAAGAGCTTACTTACAAGTTTTCAAGTAAGCACTTTGTGCAAAAAATGTTAATCGTGTCTAGCTTTGTGTCTTGTTTTACAATGCATGAAGAATAAATAGGACACAAAAATTACTTTAGCCTTGTCTGTGGATTTCAGTTAGCAAAGAGCTTGCAGGAAGAGATACACACCACTCCTGCAGGTGATTGGTGTGCCTGTAGATGTTCAGTGGCAAGGATGGCAAAGGCAGTTTTTTGGACAAATATGGCACAGACAGGCTAGTGGGCAAATGTGACACCTGCAGGGTGTTTTGGTGCACTAATAAGCTATTTGGAGGCAAATATAGCAGAGACAAGCTGTTTGGGGACAACAATGGCACAAATAAGCTGTTTAAGGGCACTAAAAATGTTTGGGAACAAGAATGGCACAGCCAAGCTGTTTGGGGACACTGACCAGTTGTTTGAGACAAATATGACACAGACAAGCTGTTCGGGGGCACTGGCAAGCTATTTGGGGGACAAATATGGCAATGATAAGCTGTTTGGGTGTAAAGGTGGCACTCACAAAATGTTTGGGGGGCAAACCTGGCGCTATTGGATATGTTTCTTACTGAAGTGCCCTGTGGTTTCTAGTTAATCCTTGTAGTAATCCTGATGGCAAATGGTATGTTTCTAACGTGTTTTCACTTGTTTTTTTTATCACTCTAAATTGAATAAACATTGTTTGGGTTATTTACGTTTTCTGATAATGACACCCTGGCACACATTCATTGGTCTATGCTCGAGGAGACAAGCAAGGGTTATATTTTAATTTAAGGCAGCTTCTATTGCAGGCACTGAGTACACTACACCTCTTCTCCTTTCGCCTGTCATTTTGTTTTCTCTGCAGCAAGACACTGTCTCACAAACTGCCCTCCCTCCCGCCTCTCCTTACTGCCTTCTCCCAGTGAAGTGAGCAGGTAAAAGGAAACCAGATACAAGGCAGGGGAAGAGTTCACAGACAGGACTGAGTGACAGAGGGGCATTTTTTTGGCAACAGATTTTAAAAAAATAATAATAATTCTGAAACAGAAACTAACAAGCCACAAACAAAATGAAAAATTATTCAGAAATGATTTTGAGCCTTGTGCACTAGTCTAATATATACCGTATTTGCTCGATTATAAGACGAGGTTTTTTCCAGAGCAAATGCTCTGAAAAATACCCCTCGTCTTATAATCGGGGTCGTCTTCTAATCAGACCCCAAAAAAATGGCTGGGGCCATGCTGCTTACCGGTCGCGAGCAGCGTCTCTTCCGTTAGAAGCAGGAGGACAGGAAGCTTGTAGCTTCCTCACAGAACTCTATCTCCCCCTCCCTCCTCTGGGGGCGGGGCCAGAGAAGTTGCTGGTACAGCCGGTCCCCTGCAGAAGTCTTCGAGTGAGAGATCTGCAGTTCAGGTAAGGGGGTGGGGGAGGGTTTTTGGGTAAGTATGTGTGATTAATGTGTGAAGTATGTGTGATTAATGGAATGAATGAGTATTTAAATGTTTGTGAATGTGTGTTTGTGTGTGATAGCATGGATGTGTAAGGGGGGTGGGGGTTGTAGCATGGCATAGGGAGGCTGTAATCCCACTACTATCATCCCCAGGTTCCAGCATGTACTGGCTGCCTTGGCTTGATAGGAGTGTGATTGCTGTTAGCAGCAATCACACTCCTATCAAGCCAAGGCAGCCAGTACATGCTGGGTTAAAAGGCATATCATGGGGCTGAGTGGCATATAGGGGGTTAAAATGCATTTCTGGACCTCCAGAAATGCATTTTAACCCCCTATATGCCACTCAGCCCCATGATATGCATATATACCTCCAGAAATGCATTTTAACCCCCTATATGCCACTCAGCCCCATGATATGCCTTTTAACCCCCTATATGCCAGAGTGGCATATAGGGGTATAAGGCATATCATGGGGCAGAGTGGCAAATAGGGGGGGTATAAAGCATTTCTGGGGGCAGAGTGGCATAACTGGGGGGGGCAGGTTGGCAAATAAAAGGAAATTTAAAAAATATATTTACATGAATTAATATTTACTGGTAAAACTTTTTTTCCTATAGGGTCGTCTTATATTCAGGCTTTTTGTTTTTTTCCTAAATTAATATTTTGATTTTGGGGGGGTTGTCTTATAATCGGGGTCGTCTTATAATCGAGCAAATACGGTAATTGATGCCTGGCTGTTTAATCTCTGTGTTTAATTACTATGTCCCCGTGTGGCAGAAATAAAATGTGCTCACCCTAACCCTCATGATCTCTCCATGACGTCTTTGCCCCCAAACGGCTTGTCTGTGCTATATGTGCACCCAAACAGTTTGTCTGAGCCATCTTTGCCAGTACAAAAGATGAGTAGAAGAGAAAACACTGTTGGTGCGGAGAAGGGTCATCTTGGTATGGAGGCCCCAGATCATTTGTTTTATAAGTAGTCCCAAAACTACTGATGGCAGCACTGGGGAGCAGCAAGCTGGCGGAGCATACTAATGTAATATAGGTAAACCTTCACTACTTCTAATGTATTTCTTTGTGGCTCCACCCTCACCCACCCACAACTATGGCCTATATTCTTTTTGATAAAAAAAAGTGGCAACCTTAGGAAGGTGAAATATGAAAGATACAACCCAAATTCAGTGAAATGCTCTTTTGGTGCTCTGATTTTAAGCGGTATCAGGTTTTCTTTAAGGATGTTGAATAGGACTATTTGTAAGGCTAGTGGTTTAATTTCTGGGTTTGAGCTTTTGTGGTGGAAGACTGAGCAGCCAGAATCTGACTGTGTGTATGTCATGCAAGTAAATTATAAAATAATTTAAACAGATTTATGTTCATGTTTGCTTTCATATTGCTATGTAGCATTATGAACACATGGGTTTTTAATATGTTAACCAATAAATAACATTTTGGTTGTTTCTACTTTTTTCCAATTGCAGGTATAAGAAAACACAAGAAACTCTCAGCCAAGCAGGCATGAAGGCTACTGCTGCCATATCTAATGTGGGAAGTGCCATAGGGAAAAAATTGGGTGATATGAGGTATGATAGCTTAATATTCTTTTTGAAACATAGGGCATATGAGCCATTCTTTTCTCAAAATAGCAGCCTAAAATTAACTACATTTAGAAGAGGTCAGTTTAAAATCTGTGCAAAACATTTTTTACTTTTGTAGTGAAAAGTATAGATACTTATATGGTATGGAGGACAGCTTTCCTTTCAGTGACATGAACATCTCCATTCATTGATTCATTCCATCTGGCCTTATGTGCATGCACACCATTAGGGACACCTGTGGTGGGCATAATGCAAGGAGCAGGGAGCATAGGGAGCAGGGAGCATAGAGAGCAGAACCAAAAGTGGGTTCGGTTGGCACCAGAAGTAGGCTTAGTTGGAGGCATAGCCACAGACCCCCTTTCCCCGAAGAGCCACATTGTGGCACTCAGCTTCAGAGTGTGGGAGAGGAAGCCATGTGGAACTTCAATGGATGTCTGTGCTTCAACAGCACGTACCTCATTTAGTCTTACAGCTTCCTGGGCCAGCCAGGAAAGACCACTGGATTTCCCCAACCAGCCCATGTTCTCTGCTGCCCACAAAATCTAGTGAATACCAGGACCGTTGGGTGGTCTGCATCTAACAACTAGTGACAGCAGTCAATCATATATAATATATATAAGTACTTAATAATAAAAATAAGAATAAAAGTATTCCTTACAAAATTATCAATTCATCTACCATTAATGGTAAACCACTAGTATTTTTATTTTCTATAACATGTTGAT
This sequence comes from Spea bombifrons, assembly GCF_027358695.1. Taxonomy (NCBI): domain Eukaryota; kingdom Metazoa; phylum Chordata; class Amphibia; order Anura; family Pelobatidae; genus Spea; species Spea bombifrons. The sequence continues at coordinate 37,196,991 of NC_071089.1, forward strand.
ACAATATTGCTAATTTTTTCTAAATCTCTTAATGAACTAATTCGATTTTTGAAATGCGGATGAAAATCTGCTGTCAGGGATTAAATGGCAACTGGGTAAATCGGACAATTGTCAAAGAGAAAATTGACAAGAATTAAAATGGTCATGGGCAAAGATGGGTCAAGATGGGTGGTGCTTGAGTGTATGCCGCAAATCTGTCATTATACCCATTCATTTTGCCTTCTGTTTATCTCCTGATGTCATGATGCTCTTGCATGAAGCCCTGAACAGATTTCCTTGTAGCAGAACTACAATTCCCCTGATGTAACTGGCCTTCGTGTAAGCTTAAATTTTACATGAGCTAAGCCACAAATTCTTGATTTGTGAAATTCTCTGTGCTTAGATCTTTTTTTCTGTCTTCAGTTCAGTTTCTAAATTAGAAAATATTGGCAAGCCTTAATATAAAACAGTTTGTGTTTATTACTGCTTGTTATGAATGCTTTCAACTTAATATTTCTTTCTTGCTGTACAAATCTTTATTTCACTACTCTGTCACTGTTTAGAATCAGCTCAGAAAGACTGCGTTTTAAAATGTAATTATTTAGTTAATCCATGTATCTAACGCATACAGACCAACAACGCAGGTGTCCAAATTGTTGCCCCTCCGAATTTGGACACCTGCAGGATAGAAGCAAGACAGACTTAGTTAGAGACAGGGGCAGAGCCACCAGCTTTTGTATATTGCTAGGTGGCCACGTGGGAGCTGTGGTTGAGGTCTGTCCTATAACAACATAGCATGGTGAGGCTGTCAGGGAAGATAACAGGATCTCCGGAAGTGGGCAATGATCCCCACCACATGTAAAAGCAGGACAGTGGGGGAACTCCGCAGGATGGAGGACAATGCCCACAAATGATGAAAAATTGGATAGTTGGAAGGTATGCTAATGCATGCAGGATACAATAGACAGTACATTAAATAAGAACAAGGCAGTTTCTCACACATTCTGTAAAGCTGTATACCCTTAAGTTGAAATCGTACCCATGTGCTAGAACATGGGAAGCTATACTATATCCTGAAGCTCTGGGGTTATGATTTTTTTAAAAAAATATGTAAATACATTAGATATCTGTGCTGTCTGCATATTGTGCCAAAACAAGCACTATGTTTGGTCTCAATCTTTTCTTACTATCAGAAATCAGAGGGATTTAGCAGTTGCATTACTAGGGATGGCCCAGCTAGTTGTGTTAAGCTAAACAGCTTCAAGCTGGGAAGTTGGAAAAACAAATGCTGGAAGTTCCCAGGTATGGTGATTTCCTGAAATCAGAGACAAACAAAAATACCGTAATAGAAAATTAGCTGACTGAACAGCCCAAAATGAATCATAAATAATAATACAGTATATTAAAAATGATGGACCATAATTGCATATAAATGATTCACCTTAATTAAAATTTATAATAAAGAGATAGCAGTAATCACATAAATTATTAAAGTATTAATAATTTAAGACCTTAGAAGTTATGTTGTGAGTCTTTCGGTGTACTCTCACTGATTACATAAAACGCAGTCATTGTATAATCGAACAAATGATGCTGATTAATCCTGAGGGTTATAAATTTATATAGTAGCAGTTTTTTTGTTGTTTTTCTTCTTAGTTTCAATGAATACCCTATGTTTTAACACAAATGTTATTTATTTCTCTGCCGCAGATCACATTCTATCAGGTAAGACAGTGTTCTTTTTTATGGTGAAACATTTACTGTATAGTTCCAGTTCCCAAGGATGCTGTTAATCAGAAAAATAGACGTTGCCTTAATGGTCCTAGAGAAGGTAATCTGAAGAAGGTCCTTAATTTTTGTGTGATGCTACAATTGTTCTATGTTGGCCAACTAAAAGGCACCTAAAGCTAAAACCTAGTCAAATGTATTTATCTGCCCCCCAAGGTCCAAGCTCAGACAGGGTCTCTTTTTTTTGAGCAGGGTATCCTCTAGGCTGAGCATCAGCATCAGGACCTTATACCCTGGCTCAGTCGTATGTTGCAGCACAAGTAATACCAGAGAGGCTATGCTTGTTAGGAATATACCTCTGCAGTGTTAACGCAGCAGTTACTTCTTTTCCATTTCAAAAGTAGTGTGGTTAGCATAGGAACCAATGGACATTGTAAAGGATAAGACCACTTTCCAAACTTTGCACCACTGAATCACTGTGGTGATCTGTAGTGTGTATATCAAAACAATATATTTGTGACTTGTACCTCTTCAATAAATTAGTTCCATATATAAACCTGGATATAAGTCTGAACTACATTTTTACTGACTCTAAAATATTTTTTCTGGTTTGTCTAATTTACTGTTGGCACCAACCCTGTATCCCTCATTGCTACAAAGTCTGGTTTCACATAATGTCCTCTTGTTATAACATTCCTCATTCTGTAACATAAAAACCCACAATGGTATCTGACTCCTACCCTCAAAGCACAGTTTAAGGATATAATAACTAACACTATAGTTGCTGATTATTACTCAGCACTAGGGGCTACCTGAACCACCTGTGCTGTCTTGAGCAATTATTGACAAGCTGTTATTGGGACCTGGGGTTGAGGGAGTGTGCATTATTATATTTCTTTTAGGATTGAGAGTTGGTCTTTCTTTTCTCTTTCTGCAATCCTTCACCTGGCAGCTATTCTATCCGTCATTCTATAAGTATGCCAGCAATGAGGTAATTATTTTTTCCTGTCATTTTCACCTTTCCAGTTTCTGCATGCTTTTGTGTGCCTGTTTAAGTGTATTGTGTTGCATTCATACTGTTTAATCTACAAAGATTACCAAATCTAATGGTTGTGGAACTTTGACAATAGTTTGAGTTAAGTTTAGCCACTCATAATATGTAGCTTTATCTTGCATACAGAAGGGGTATATTTAAAAACATTGTTTCGGGGTTGCTGCTCTAGGCAGCACCCCCAACCACACCTCCAGGTCCTACTACAAGTCATGAGCCCTCTTCTCTGATTGCTTGGACACAACATTATGTCCTGTGGCAATGCCTCTATAGGTTATGGGGCCTATGGAAATATGGAGGCTGTGCCTGCTAGGCACAGATTTGTCTAGTGCAAGTTCGACGAGTACTAGGGAGATCTTTGAAGCACATTGAAGCCGGTGCTAACATTAGTAAAATACCAGCAATGCAAAGCTGGTATTTTAACTTTTTTTTGCAATGGGGGAAGAGGACAGCAGGCTTCCTCAAAAAGTCAGAGCTCCCTCTTCACCTGCCACCACCTCTCTCATTCTCCATTCTCTCTCATGTCACATCGCTTTTTTGACACGCCCCTTCCTTGCCGTTCCTGCTTCCTCTGGTCTGAACCACCCCATTTTGCATCTGCAAGATCCTAGCTCTCCTCAAAGTAAGAGTGAGGAAGAGTGTGGGTGTGATGGCCGGGTGTGATTAGTGATGAAAGAAGGTTAAGAGATGAAAGGTAGTGAAAAAAGAAAAGAAATGAAAATGAAGAGGGAGAGAAGAGAAAGAAACTGAAAAATAAGAATGAAGAAAGGAAAAAGAAAAGAGAGGGAAAGAGAGAAGAACGAATGAGAAAAGAAGTGAATATATGATGGGGACAGAGAAAAACAGTAGTGAGAAGAGAGAGAGAGATATGGAGAGCCAGAAGAAAGAGGAAGAGACAGAACAAAAACAGAGGAGGTAGAGTGGAAGAGAGGGAAATAAAAGATTGATGTGAGGTGTGATCACTGGATGTGATGAGTGTAAGGTTTGATGATTGGGTGATATAGGCGTGAGGTCTGATGTTTGGGTGTGATGGCTGGTAGGGTTGCCACCCAGCCAGTGGCAAATAAGCAAAGCTGTGGCAAAGATGTGAAGGTATGATGTGCATGATAACCCTCAAAAATGTATTTAATCGGCTGAAGTGTTCTCAAGGGCCTCCAGGACAAACAAAAAGAGCGCTCTAAACAGCGTAAATCGTTTTGGTACCTTACTCAAAAGTTGTACTTAAAACCAAAGAAGAGATATAAAAACTGGAAAATAATTTAGAAGAGAAATTTTTTAAATCTTACTTTTCATGTGTCTAGACAGGAATGGAAAGTTTTGCTTTGTTTAGATTCTGTGCAGTGTGAGGCAGTGATTAATTGAAATTATATACAAAGGAATTAATGAATGCAATACATAACAATAATGGCTAACTTTCAGTTTAACATTAAGATGTTAAATCATAGTTCCTACTGTTAAAAAAAATGTACCAGAATGATTTACAGCTTATATTAATATAATCCTCGGTTATTAGTGGGGCGCCAACATATTTTGCAGATTCTATTGAGTTCCAAAAGATAAATTCAATGTAAATTCTGTTATGCATATTATTTTGACTTTTCTCTGTGTGAGTGCAGGTCTACTGGTTATTATTCAAGCATTTAATCCTGCAAAATGAAAAAATATATGTTTAAATTGTAAGTAGTAAGCATACAACAGCATTTGGAGATTTCAGGCTTAATAAATATACTTTTGCAAAGTTTCCAGAACAGAGATGAGTAACTTTCTTGACGTTATAGATTATATATATATATATATATATATATATATATATATAGCCTTATGTTAAAAAAGTATCATCATACTTAATATCTCTAATATATAAAGGAAATATATATAAGCAGTATAACTATAAAGATTAAATAAAAAATATATCACCAATATGTGACCTCAAAATACGATCATGTGTATAATAAAAAGCAATAATATATACATATCTTTATGTTGATTCTTGTTTGGGAATAGACAATTGCTTGAAGAAATAAATGTATTTATAGAAAACAAGGAAAAAAAATATTCAGATAGCATGACCTGTTTATATTAAGTCTGCTAAGTCTGTTATTAATTTCATTATATTCTCATATAAAAACAAATATTCAAAATATTTACAAAGAAAAAAGGAAAGAAGCTACCTAGAACAGGTAAAGGCTGGCTCTCTGTATACACACACATAAATACAACTGAGCCATAAAAACTGACTTGTTAATGAAGCACTTTCCAAACAATTAGTATATAAGCCTCAGTGATAACCAAGACAAAAATAGACTCTAATAACACCATTCACCTCTACGGTGTTAGACAACATAATTGTGATCTGTGAGTTTAATTTTCTGTGGTAACATGAAAATAAGAATGCTGAATTTTATATTTAGACATGAAAGAAAAGCACCGCAGAGCAGTTATACGAGTGGGTTGCTTCTATTCTTTTGAATTAAAATTTGTGAGGTAACAAAAAGCCTCTTCTAAAGTCTTAACATTCTGAAACACAATCACTGCAGGCCTCAAAAATTTCGATATAATGGGGGATTTTTCCTCTTGCCTTTTATTTCTTTTAAATCATTATAACATTTTTTTCCTCTCTTTTACAGTGTTTTTTTTTATTCTTATGTCAGCTTTAGAACTGGCAAAAGCACACGTGTCAAACTGAAATCATATTAAGGAAGGAGGAATTTAAAATGTTCTGTTAAGAACGCTGGCACATTTTCTTAGTCACATGTGGATAACAAGCCCATAATTGTTGCTGTATTACACTTGATTTAAAGTGGTTTTAGATAGCAAGTAATGTCTTTTGAGTGGATAGAGAACCGTTTTATGTGTGTTGATTAGTAAACGGTATGTTTATGTGTAAAACAAAATACTGGCATTAAGTGATGAGATCGTCAATGTATATGCTCATGAAGCTGATGGGTCAGGACCAATTTGGTGAGAGTTCCCCTTTAATAATGGACTTACCATATTTGCTCGATTATAAGACAAGTTTTTTTTCCAAAGCAAAGGCTCTGAAAAATACCAGTCTTATAATCGGGGTCGTCTTATAATCAGACCTCAGATATGTCTGACTATGAGACTAAGAGACCTGGATCTTCCTGTCTTATGCCCCCCCAACTTACCGGTGCTTCTGAGTCCCTGGTGTGTAGCCGGGCAGCGTGTAGACAACTTCCGCTGCAGCCAGAAAGAGGTGCAGTTAGCAGCGGGGGTTGTCTGCGTCCATTGCGTAGACCTTCCCCGGCTGTCAGAGATCAGAGTTTCCCGCACCGGGAGTCAGAAACACCGGTAAGTTTGGTGGGCAGGGTGCTCTTTTAACCCCCTTAATGCCACTCTGCCTCATGAAATGCCTTATACCTCCCTGTATGCCACTCTGCCCCATAATATGCCTTTCAACCCCCTAAATGCCGGATTGGCATATAGGGGTATAAGGCATTTCTGGAGGCAGAGTAGCACATAGGGTGTCAAAAGGTATTTCTGGAGGCAGAGTGGCACATAGGGGGTCAAAAGGTATTTCTGGAGGCAGAGTGGCACATAGGGGGTCAAAAGGCATATCATGGGGCACAGTGGAATATAGAGGGTTAAAAGGCATATCATGGGGCACAGTGGCATATAGAGGGTATAAGGCATTTCTGGGGCAGAGTGGCAAGCCTGGGGGCAGATGTGCATAACTGGGGAGGGGGGGCAGGTAGGAAAATAAAAGGAAATAAAAAGAAAATATTTTTCTCAATCATAGCTTTTATTAAAAAAAAAAAATTGTTTACATGAATTAACATTTACAGGTAAAAAACTTTTTTTCCTGTAGGGTCATCTTATATTCAGGCTTTTTCTTTTTTTCCTAAATTAATATTCAGATTTTGGGGGTCATCTTATAATCAGGGTCGTTTTATAATCGCGCAAATACGGTAATTCCTTTGTGTATTCTTCGGTACATATTTTATCTTAAATAGTGGTTGATCCAGGGATTACTCTGCTCTTGAAGTCATAAAATATTTTTACTTTTTGGGCAAAATTCCTTTTTTGTCTGGAGAAATACAATGAGGAGTATCTGAAAAATATTAATTAATACATAGAATCAAAATTCAAAAAAGATATAAGGCTATCCATTGAACATAAATGTTCCAAAATATAGTATTGTCAGAGTAATGGTTTTTATAGGGTATGGGTTTTACAGGGTAATGTCTGTAGTTAATGTCTGTTGAGTTCTGTTCCAATTATTTCATAGAATCTATTTTAGCAGAGAAATATATAAAAAAACAGTGGATAGGAAAATGGAAGAGCCTGTCACATTATTATCCTACATAAATGTATAAATAAGCACATAGACGCAGTATATTAATGTATTCCACCCCATTGTGCTTGGAAAAATGTTGATGCATGTTAAACAACGATGATGGCTTGGCAACTATGCTAATTAAATACACAAATTTCCTCTATCTGTTGACAGATGAAGCACTTGTATAAAATAAGCTTTATAAGGTTTGTCGAAACTATGTCTCCTTAGTTTCAATGGAAAAAGAAAAATAATCCTGGTGATTTTCAGTGGAAATATGTTACTGCAGTCTACACTGAATGTCTATTTTCATTATCATCCTTCCACAGGAATTCTCCTACCTTTAAGTCCTTTGAAGAGCGAGTTGAAAATACAGTTACCACACTGAGGGTGAGTACATCATGCCCCCTTCCCCTCAAAATTCATATAATTATCTGTGTTATGGAAAATTGTTGAAACAGGTTATTCGGGTTCCTTTTTCAAAGAGACTTTTTGTTTTTTAAGCATACATCAATCCAATTAAAATGGAATTCAGATTTTAACATAATATTAGCAAATTAAGATCTCCATACAGTGTAATGTTAATAAACCAAAATATACTTATTACTGCCCCCTGACACTAGACCTATAGAAACTGGATTGTGTATGCTCCTCACACCAAGGAGAGGTACAAGGGTTTGGGGACTAATATATTTATGGTTGTGTATTTTCACCACTTTTTTTCATGAACAGCTTCTGGATTTGCCAATACTTACACTATGTTATCTTCACTTGAAGGTCACACAAAAAGTCAACATGTTCATAAATATAAATAATTTGGTAATGTCTGTCCTGCATGATCAAGGTCAGGAAGCCAAGCATAGTGGACTACATACTGTAAAAATATTTTTGTTAAATTGTATGGATTCTGTAATCCCATAATAAAAACAGTAGCAGATAAGGAGTAGTATTATGTCCGTTTAGCTCAGGGGTACAGATCGTGAAGAGAACAAAGTACGTAACAGATGGCAAATCAAAACAGGCAGTGGATATAGAGGAAATATGGTGAAATGAGGTCTGCTTGATCGTGATACAGAAAACTGAAATCTATTTTCATGTTGCCTAGGAAACGCCTTACGAGGTTTATGGAATAAGGCTTAAATAATACTGTGGTGCACAACAAATAGTTCTCCACCTAATATGGTGTCAAGATTCCCCAACTTTTTGCTTTTACTGTATGGTGGGACTCCATTTTGCATGGACTCCAGTGTATTATAGTGCATGAAAAATGAAGCATGCCTTAGTTACTGGAGTTAGAAAATTATAATTCTATCTCAAGGAAGCATTAGTATGTAAACTTCTTGCACATGTTTAGTAGCACTCTCATTGAAGTTGCTGAAGCAGCAGGCAATCATATGTAAGCAGGCAAAACACCAAAGTTCTAACAGCATATATATGCCATTTGCTGCTTCTACAACTGCTTGTTTTCTACACTGCATTCGTAATTATGTTCTGAAATCTCCTGTCATTAAGCCAAGTCAACGACATCTTTCTAAATAACATCAACTGTGCAAGACTATCATAAACTGCCTTGTCCTCCACAAAGTACTTTAAAGTTAAATTATACGCTCCAGTGGAAGACTTGGACCATGGATTTATAAAATTACAACGTTATACTATTACCATGAATCAATACCCCAATTTATGTTATGTAAAGTATATAACTTCTTGATATCCACTGACATTGTGCACTGTTAATAACTTCTCCCTCTCAACTCAGGGCAAAGTTGGAGGTCCAAATCAAACTCAAGGAAGTTTTGAGGAAGTCCTGAGCTCTACTGCCCATGCAAGTGCTCAGAGCTCATTGGCTGGGACCTTGCTTCCTGAAGCTGAAGAAGATCTACAATGTTAAGCAATAATGGAACATAAAACGTCCCCTGGTCTGTGATAAACATCACCCACACACAAAGCAAAAGGTTCAAGAACCAGATACTCTGTATCGTTATACAATGCACGTTATGTTAAAAAGCTTATATTTTTAGATTCTGACCACATTCATTGTTTTAAGAAGGCCTTTTTTATTTTAAAATTAATTTTAATCAATTTTATGTTTAAAAGCTGTTTGGGTTAAAGCATGTAAAAAGACAATGTTCTACAAAATCAAATGATTTACTGGGCAGGCTTTTCATCGACACTTATATGTGATGGTTTCAGCCTTGCTTCTGTCAAGATTAGAATTGAGGATAAAATAGGTTAATTTAAATGAAAGTTTATTACATATATGGATTAACTGGTGGTATAGTAAATACCCAGCAGTGTGCTAAAGGCGGCCATTGGGAAGCACACCACCCTAGTCAACATGATGATTTCAGGTATCGGAGACACAGCACTGGCTTTAGCCTGTATTATAACATACAGTTATCAGGTGACTTCTCCACCACAATTAAGAATACAATATTGTGGTAAAATATCATGGTATGTTACAGATATAAGGATGTGCATTAAGTAAATGATAACAAGTTTTTTTAAATTTCTTATGGCTCCTCATACAAAGTATCAGCCCTGATTTATTTTTTATTCCAGTTATTAAAAAAATTTCAAATGTTGATGTTTTGATCTTGAGAAAGGCTCCTATGGGAAATGTCGACATTTGGCATTTTTAATCTTTGGAATAAAATAATTACTTTTATAAAAGTCCGTGAGAGTGTTCCTGCTTTTTTGAATATCCTCTACTTGGTCATTGGAAGGACCAGGGCGTATTTGCTGAGTATTTAGAGCGCACCTCTCACCCCTGGATTCTGTTGACTAATATAACATCTTGCACATGCAGCTTTACAGTGTTGGATGTATAGTTAAAGTATAGCTGCAAGACTTGCTTTATTTGTGCAGCCACAGGAAGCATTGTTTGTCACTAAAATCTTCTTTTCGCATTATAAAATGGTAAAAATATAAAAGGGTATGCATTAGGAATCAAAGAACAGTGTCACCTTTTAAGCTTACACAATGTATCAGCGGCTGCACGTCCGGCAAACTTTTGGATCTCTGTAGTCGGTGAATTGTCACTTGCATCACCGCATTTATAGGGAAAACGCTAGTGCCAGGAGTCTTCAAAAGTCGTCTCCAAACGGGACCAAATAGTTCACACAAAAAAATTGAAATCTTACAGAAATAAAATACAGGGAGTTCTTTATTAAGTGCTAATGCGTAGGACGGAGAACCTTTTTTTTTTTTAAATGACGCGTTTTGCGCCCCAACTGGCGCCTTTTTCACAGGTTCTCTGTCCTATGCACTGGCATCTTATTTCCGTGTGCGGGATTTTCACCTTTTAAGACCTATATTAGATGTCTAAAAAGTTTTAATAAAGTAAATAATGCATACTTAATCCTTTATGTCCTTTTAAAACTTGTCTAAAGGTTTAACACAAAAGCTCACTTTACCCATGATCCTCTGGCACTCTCTAGCTTCTTCCTTCTTGACTTGGAGTGATTTCATCACTCAGCATGTAATGTCACTGCGTAATCACGGAGGCCAGAAATGGCACCCAACAGCCATGTGTACTGCTGTCTTCAACAATACTTGGTTCCACACAAATGGTGTCTGACTACATCAGAGGATGTCCCATTTGGTTCTGATCTAGTTAACACAAGTGATACTGGAGTGCTGTGAATAGAGAAAGAACTGCATCCTGTGCACACTGCTTCACCTAACATTGGCTAGATAAGCACACACAGGGCCGGCCCTACTTGTTCAGGCGCCCTGTGCGGACTACTCTGGTGCCCCCCATCCCACAAAAAAGAAAGGAAAAAAATCTTCTAACACACATCTAGTTTTAATAAAGTTTTTTAAGTGCAAATGCAAACAAGTACAATAACATATAACTGGAAACACTGGTAACAATAATATGCATTGAATATAAGAAAAAACAGCTAATATTTGTAACAAAAACATTTTTTTAAATATTGAAAATATTGGACCCCAGAAAGCATTTCCTTGGGCCACACTCCACGCTCCCTAGCATGAAATCACTCCCCCCACTACCACACCAAAAAAAATATTTGCCACACTGACTGCAGATTAGGGCAAGCCTGTGAGATTAAGTGCAGTCTTTCCTCCTTCTGACCCTACCATGACAGAGGTATACATAAATAATGAATGGAAACATAACATAGCAGGTATAGATCAACACACAAACCCAGCTTTGCAGGTACAAATCAATTGAAAATCACATATAAACTCGGCATTAAAGGTATAGAAAAACCTTAAATTACAGTCATAGATCACCGGTTGCACACCCCAAAGCCAGCCCTGGCGTCCACATAGAACTTGACCAGCACCCAGATTACAGCCCGGCTTGAGCAAACTTTGTCCCCAAACAACCCAGCGTAAGACATCTTTGTCCGCAAATAGCCCACCCTATTCCATCGTTTCCCCATAAATACCCTTCATGTGCCATCTTTGCCTTTCTCCAAATCACTTAAAACATCCGTGATACAAACAAACACTTATACAGTCACTTACTCATTCATTCACACAATCATTCATACTCTCACTAATTCACACCAATCACTTACACATATTCATTAATGCATTCTCACAAATCATTCAAGCAATTCATCCACACAATTCATTCTCTCACTCATTCTCACTTTATTTCAATATTCTTACTATCCCCTTCTCACTATCTACCCTCTGCCCCCCTTCTCACTGTCTACCCTCTCTCACTATGTACTCCCCTCTAGCACTTCCCCCAACTTCTCGCTATGCACACCACAGCACGGCCCTGGTGATAGATGGCGCCTGGCCTAGGGTGGTCACATTTTATTTCTGCCATTCAGGGACACACTATGAAGCGCATGAGATCACACAAACAGATGTATATATATATGATTGTGATTGAAATATGAGTTCAAAATAACAGCTGAACTGGCAGTTTCTTTAATATTAGCCCCTGCTGCTGATATATATTAATATTAGACCATGCTGCCGATATATATCTCAAAATTAGCCCCTGCTCCCAATATTTATATATAAATATTAGACCCTGCTGCCAGTATATATATTCTCTCACTCATTCACACAATTCATCCACACACTAACTCATTCTCTCTCGCGGAGGTGACAGAGGGGCACCGAGCGGTTGCTGAAAACTTCATGAGCGACCACTCGGCGCCCCTCTCCTCTGCGTCAATTAAAAAAAAAAATACGGCGTTTCAATTAGGCTGCACAGGACCCAGGCAATCAGGGACATGTGGTCACCTAGTGGCGCCCCTGCTGCCATGGCGCTCTGCGCAGCCGCACAGCTCACACACTCCAAAGGCCGGGCCTGAGCATCCAACGCTAAGGTACCCTACCGATTACACAGCCATACTACCAAAATAAAATCTTATGGGAGTTCACCTTCAATGACTAATGATGACCTGTCATCAATCAGGGTATTGAATGCAATGCTTAGACATCAAACGTCTTTTACTATTTTGACACAGCCAGAAAAGATGCATTTCCTTAACACAGGAAAAGTAAATCAATGAGGAAGGATAATCAAGCAAAAAGAGAACACAAAATTATCATGACAACTCCCAGTATATGCGATGTACACATATTCTTATATGCATTTATCAGGTTTGGGGGTTTTTTTAGAAAAAAAAATCTGGAAACACCATTTTGTGGATTTATTAAGTGTATTGAACTTCAAAATGTAACATCTTAAGGCGACACGTTATGCTTTGAAGGTGCTGTTCCACCTAATCTACTAAGAAGACATCATTCTCAGTATTGCTAAATGCCCCACACCTTCTTGGAAATAATTCTTTATCAATTATTTGCCTCATTAACAATAATGCTAGGAACACTTGTCACGTGACACAACAGCATGCGCTGATAGGTTGTTGCCATAGAAAAATAAAAGGCATATTAAAAGTTTCTGTATGGCAGATCTGGTAAGGTTTATTTGCTTCACATACTAGTGCGGTTATTTTTTGATCAGCAAAGACCATTACTGGTCAACAAGGGACTGGAAAAAATGAAGGTACGCAACATAAAAATAGAAAGTTTCCCTAATCCTGGGCATATTTGTATAACATAGGAAACACATGCTTATATTTGCTGTGAATATACGTAAAGCATATCACAGTGTACAGTGATGCAGCTCTCTTTCAAAGATTTGCTTATATTAAAAAGAATCAATTTTATGTACATAAAAAGAAAAAAAACCCTGAATGTATCAATCCACTGGTTGTAATGGTACAGAAACAATGCACTCTATTAAAAATTATATCTCCTGACATATCTGCACTGTGAATAGTGATTTTATTATTTGTATATTGTATTCACTCATATCTGCTTGTAAGGTTGTAAGCTTTTGTCCTCGAATTATTATTAATAATACATTTCCTTTAAAAAGCTAAGAAACTGGTTAAACATGTTTAATTTGCTCTTATTTAGTAGATTTTGTAAGTCTGTTGCAGTTCTGCATTGTAGAAAAATAATTATATTTATATAGCGCTAGTATATTCCGAAGCACTGTTACTACAGCGTACACTATAACAAAGGCAATTTAAAATTGATAATAACAATAACATGTTAAGCTTGCAATATATTGGTTGGTAAACAGGGATATTCCTTCCAACCAGGGCTCCACCAGACAGTAGGTGCTCAAACTATAAATCCCATAAAGGCAAAAACAGCTTGTGCCCTAGGATCACCATGTGCTGGTGATCCCCAACTGTGCCATGTAGCTGTCAAAAATGGCTGCCAAGTCTGCTTGTTAAAGGAACATGCCATAACATATGGATAAGAATAAAAGTATGACTGCTGTATCAAAGTGTATACATGCAAATCAATAAGCAGTGGATCTTATTGTGTACATTACTATTCTTTTATTTGTATGGCACCAGCAGATTCCATAGCACATCACAATGGGAGGCAATATTGTTGCCTTAGAGCCACATGCAATTTTAATCAGACTCTGTACCTTGCTTATAATCAAGTATATAACATACAGAAGAAAATATTATTTACAGAGGAAAAAAGGATAATGCATACCTCTCTGTATTCTGTAAGATATATACATCGCTTGTTACAGTAAGTGGTTTATGAACCAAGTGCAGGCCTTTGAACATTGGTTCAATGGGCACTATCTTGTGTTGTGCTTTTTTTAAAAATGTATTTAAATGTTTATGAGTTTAGATTGAAAATACGTAACTGACTGCTTTACAATTGTGCTTGTGACCAAACTGAGTTACTTGAAAAATGATACAAGATGTTTTTGCTTTATCAAACCATGTGGCAATCTGTATGCTTATGTCATTGGTATGGAGAAATAAGTTTTATAAAAAAAAAGATATAAAAAAATCTAGATCAATAGTTTTATGTATATGAGATGAATATTCTTATTAAAAATTACTACATTTCAAAATAGTGAGACTCTTATTTCACACAAAATGTCATAACTTGTTTTTAAAGGGACAGAACATTCTGTGCCATATCAGTATAATATATTTAGTATTTTTTTTTTATTGTTCAAGCGTCATTGGGCTTTTAGTTTTCTAAATAAAGGGTTACTTTACAGATTTTATAAAAGAAGAGGAATGTCTTATCAACAGGGGAGCGATAACCTAATAAGGAGGAATAAGCAGGCAGATCCCGAGAACATCTAAAATCGATACATAGAATTTGACTGCAGATAAGAATTTGGCCCTTCTAATCTGCCCATTATTCATGATGTAAAGACCCAGACCTTAATCAGTACTCGGTCTAAATGCAGGATTGCACTATACCTATCCTATGCATTTTTACATTTCTTCATTGTTTAAGTCTTTACCAGTGAAATCTGCAAGAGAGGTAAGGGGGTGTGGAAGAGTGAATGGGTGGGTGAATGAATGAGTGAGTGTTTAGTGGCAGAAATGGGACAGGCAGGCTCTTTAGGGGGGCAGAGGTGGCACAGAGAGGCTGTTTTAGGGGCAGTGGCCTACCACGTCAACGTGTAGCTTAGTGTATAGTGATGGGGGTTATGCTGCCCTACCATCAATGTCTGGCTCAGTGTAGAGTGATAGGAGTTACACTGTACCATATCTGTTCAGTTTTAATTTATTGATCTTATCTAGTTTTTTCCAGTCAACATACAGTTTACAAATTTGTGAAATAAATATTGCCAACATTAATTTTTTTTATTTGGGGGCATACAGGATCTGCCCAGGGGTGCAAATACTCTAGGTACGCCCCTGTGGAAAGTGAAACCCTCTCCAAGCAACAACTATCACTTCATTATTCATTATAAAGGGCCAAAACTGGTAATTGATGTGGCAATGCATAACGCATAGCTCAATGGTGGGAATTTAAAGAAATCTCATTGATTTAACTAAACATTATACAGGGCCCCACAATCTCTTCCTACAGAAGTAGCTCACTGCGGATCTTCATATAATGGATAAAGAAGTCATGGAGCTGAAACACACTATCATGCAAACTTTCCTGTCAACTACCCCTTTTGGAAATAAACCCTTAAATTATAAGTTAACCCATTGGGTTTATTACTGAAGGCAGAGCTATTGGAACAGTTTGTGAGAGAGTTGTGCTTTCCAATGCCTAGCTTCACTATGCCAACACTGGCCAGTGTTTCCAGCTAAGCTGGGGCTAAGCTGGCCCTGCATAATGTAATGTGTAAGGAGACTTTCACTACTGTAAAATCTCAGGTATAATAAGCACAATTTGCCCCTTTTCCAAGTATAAATATAAATATACAAAATATATACATACCTTATTAGAAGCCACATGCTTTTTTATCCTCATCAGAGAGCATGGGAACAAACGCCAAAGCAATTAAAGTGGTTGTAGGGTAAATGTTCACGGTCTGCGACACCTATGTGAATGTCAAGTCAACTTAAGTAGCTCTTTTCTATAAACACAAATGCTCCTCATGGGCCTTTTGAACATTAACAGTTATACAGTTATAACATAATACAGTTATGAGCTTCAATATGCCCAACTTTTAAGAGGATATTAATTACTATATTATTATACTCTGTTTAAAGTAATTGTCACACATGTACATGAAGATATATATATATATATTTATTTTTGGCTTCCACCAATAGTAAAAATACAATACAAAAAAGTAATACGATTAAATAAGCACAAGGTAATAAACAGCCATATATCACCGTGGGGGCAAACTCACTCCAGAAAAAAACTATCCCTATTAGAATTACCTTGCATATTAAAAGGAACAAGACAAAATTTCAAAGCAAGCACTTGATAGTGTGTGTAGGCCCCAACAAACTTCAAGTGACATGGACCTTGGTCCCTTGGTCCACTCAACCATGCATTAATTTAAGAATTGGACCAGCGGAGCCATATTAAACCACTTAGGTATCCTTGACCTCTAGCCGATTGGAAAAATTCCTAGATCCCTTGTATAAATTTAACCTTCTTCAACCATTCTCAGAAAAGAAGTGGGTTCTGGGGATCCGCAGCACAAAGGAACGAGTCGTTTCCCTGCATGCAGATGAATCAAGGCCAAAGTCGTAAACAAGAGCACCAAATACATAATATACATTCTTAACTAAGCACCCATTACATCGATTTATTGAGTGTTTCTGTGTCTTTAAGCACAATATCACTCCAATGTAATGTTATACCCAATGAATATCTTAATAACATACCTTAAAAAAGCCCTATAAATGTCAGTAACTCATAGATTATGAGTCAGCGCTTTAAAATAAACATTCCTACCTCCATGGTGAGTCACCAATTATAGTAATTCAGACTGCAGATCACCTACAGATTCTCCCAAAACAAACAGGTAATGACATCTTTTCATGGGCTGGAGGACTTGTATTATGTCAGCTTTTCTTGTATAAACATCAGTAAGAGCTGGTGGGCGTTTATCTGCTCAATCAATTAAAAGCATTGTATGTTTTTGCATTTTTAAGTACTTGTTACTCTGAAAGTGGATATTATTTTTTTAAGAAGAAAAACCTTAATAAACATCCTGTTGTTGGGAATACCAATAACTTAATTACTGATTGCTGTCGCCAATATGATTGATTATAGTTATGTACATTTAAAATGTTTAGTGTAACCATCATTATACAGTTTTATGTAACCAGCTGATGTAGAACCCAGGATTTCAGAGATTGAAAAGCTTGGACATTCAGAGTGAAATGTACTACACAATTCACATTGTTCTTTAAGGATCAGAGGAGTAGATGAATTGGCCTTAATT
The DNA here is from genome assembly GCF_027358695.1 of Spea bombifrons. Classification (NCBI taxonomy): domain Eukaryota; kingdom Metazoa; phylum Chordata; class Amphibia; order Anura; family Pelobatidae; genus Spea; species Spea bombifrons. The sequence continues at coordinate 37,214,247 of NC_071089.1, forward strand.
CTGAGTATACTTTGTATGAAGTTGCTGTTGCTTCCCAGTGAATAAGCCTCAGGCGTTGCAGGAATTAGATATTAAAGGTATTTTTATTTGCTTTTCTGCGTTCTGATGCATACAATTAAAGAGATCAGTGAAAGCATTCCCTCGCCACAAGGTTCATTCGCAAAGAAAAGTAGAAGATGATTTTTTACAATAGACATTCTTAACAACAAGCCCCTGATCTTGAATCATCATCATTAAGTAAAGCAAGGCTTTGTATAAAAGATATATGCCTGCAGACATCATTAATTAGATTCTTCTCATACTAAATAGAAACCCTTCTTCATGCTGTCTGCCTGCAGTGACGGTAATGAGCACAGCACGTGGCCTGAGTGTCAGACTAATAGAACTGTGATAATATATGAGACCTAATATAATTTACACATCTAGGAAAGCTGAATGCCTGGACTGAGAGTACAACAAATATTTACAGTGTCCTGGATACTCATGTGTCTCTGCTATTGGGTTCATTCCAGGAAGAACCCATGGATACCTCTGAACAACAGCTCCCATGATCTTTTGTCTGACATTGCCAGAGGTTTACAGCTATGCTTCCCATTCCCACCAATAATGTTTTTCCTTCAGTAAATGGAGAAAACTGCTTTTATAAAAAAAAAAAAAAAAAAAAAAAGGTGTTATTATGTATAGCTTAAATATCAACACCATGTTTTTCCCTTCATTATAGTGATTGGGAGTTTAGTAGAAAGAGGATGTCTGTGCTTTGTGGTCTGGCTGGCAGTTGTAGAAGTAAAACAAAGTTGAACAAAAAATGTTAAATGGGAGTAGTTAGATTAGTTAATGACCCAGACCATTTAAAAATACTACAATATAATCAGATTGACTGCCAGATAGATACCAGCTATTTTTATCTTGTTGCAACACAGTTCGAAGGTGTGTAGGTGTAACAATAATGAAACAACGCATAAAAGGCAGAAAGTGTTTATTTCGGAATGACACCTGTTGAAGCTGAAGAATCACTATTGTGTGCTGCTATATTTTCTTCTCTTTCCTCATAGATGGCAGATACAAGCTGGACAATTTCTGGATGCTTAAATTTCCCTATAAAATATATAAGAAAAATATAAATGGAACTTTGCTCTCACCAGAAAAAAAAGAAAGCAGAATTTTAAAGGCCTAACTCCCCACCCATGTTTGGAGAAAGGGTTTATACACTCCATCAAAGCCTGGGTGTGTTAGTGAAAGTGTGTGTTTGGGTGTTTTAGTGTATGAACATGTGTCTTTGTCTGGGTATGTCAGTATGTGTTTGTATGGGTATGTTAATGTGTGTGTTTCTGGGTATGTTTGTGAGTGGGGGTATTTTAGTGTGTGCACATCTTTGTCTATGTTAGTGCATTAGTCTAAGGGTATGTTATAGTGTGTTTGAGTATCTGGGTATGTTTGGGTACTGAGTGTCTAGTTGCATTGGTGTGAGTGTCTGCATTCCTCTGTCTAGTTGTGTTGGTGCGAGTGTCTGGATGTGTGTGTCTGGTCATGTGGTGGTGTACCCCTCCCGAGGTCAAGCTCTGGATCCGCCCGACTCAGCAGTGAATCCAAGCACACCGCAACAGAGCAGTGAGACACTCCCCACTCCCACCATAGGACCTCAGCAAGGTAAGTGATGGGGAGAAAGGGGAGCGATAGTAAGAAAATGGAGAGAGAAAGATATGGGGGAGCGATTAAGAAAAGGGGGAGATGAGAAAAAGGAAGGGGGGGAGAAAGGGGAGATATCGTGAGAAGGGGAGGTAAAGAGAAAGAAGAGAGATGGGAAGAAATAATGAGAATTAGAGATGAGGAAAAGTTGAGGAGAGATGGTACAAAAGGGATAGGTAAAGAGAAAGAAGAGAGATAGGTGAGGTAGAGAAAGAAGAGAGAAAGAGAAAAGGGATGAGAAGTGGGAGAGAAGAGAGAGAGAAATGGTGGGAAGATAGAGAACAAAGATATAAAAAGAAAGTAGAAAGATAGAAAGAAGAGATATATAGAAAGAGAAAGAAAGAGGTCAAAGAGAAGAGAACGAAGAGAAAGAGTAGAGGGAGAAAAGGGAGAGATAAAGAGAAAGATGAGTGTGACGGACTCGCCCCTTCAGGCACACCGCTGTGGATATTATACAGCCCAACCACCAGTTTGCCTGGAACCCAGTTTCTATGTTATACCCCTTTTTCCTATTGCCCCGACCCAGAAGCTGCCCTCTGCCACTTACACCGCCAGGCCCAGTACCAGGAAATACAGGTTTTACTTTTGGAACTGATGGGCGGCTAGAATAGCCTCCTGCCCCACTATGTGAACCAGACAGGATTATCTCCACAGGTGCTCCCCTATTGTTCCTGGGAGACCTGAATCCCCAGCTAAAGGGGCGGTTATGTTACTCAGACTTCTCATTCTGTGTGTTGATGTGATTATGTGGATATATATACCTGTGTCTGTGTACAATAAAGTGTTCTTAATGTTATACCCTACATTGAGCTAGTGACTGGGAAACCGGGGAAAGTGTGTGTGTCCTGGGCTAAGGGAACATAAGACAGCGGAGGTAGTCGGTCGGACTAGCCAGATCCGTGACAATGAGATAACAAGAAAAAGGGGGAGCTAGGATGTTGGTGTGTAGGGGAAATTGGAAATGTGTGCGTATGTATGTTTGTAAGAGGCATTTGAAAGGGTAGAGTATATCTATTTTGGGGCTAAAAGGCATAGAATGAATAAAGGGTGCTCGTGAGCCAGACTGAGAGGAGACCAGAGACTCTTAGAGGAGGCCATTTTGGGTGCAATCTGGACAAGTCCCGTATCTAGGTGCTGGGGCAAATCCTGTTGATACAAACTGGGCAAGTTCTGTGTATGTGTACAATCTGGGTGCTGGGCAAGTCCTGTGTGTACAATACGGGTGCTAGGGCTGGCCTTTGGGGTGTGCAACCTGTAATCTATGCCTGCATTGTAGACACCGTCAACACAGGAGGGCAGGTCATGTGTATGATGCGCTCAAATGATTCTGCTCCCAAGGGAAGTTAACAAGGGGCGGAGCCAAGGGGGTGACAAACTGAGCTTCTGCCTAGGGTGACAAAAATCCTTGCACCAGCTCTATGTATATTTGGTCAAATTAGTATTTAAGAAATGCTGAAATAAAAACAGATTGGTTAGATACACCAATCAGCCATGTCAGTTGGTGGGATATATTAGGCGGCAAGTGATTCATTTTGTAAGAAGCAGGAAAAATCGTCAAACTTAAGGATCTGAGCGACTTTGACAAGGGCAATTGTGATGGTTGGAAGACTGGGTCAGAACATCTCCAAAACTACAGCTCTTGTGGGGTGTTCCGGTATGCAGTGCTCAGTATCAAAAGTGGTGCATGGAAGGAGAAGCGGTGAACCGGCGAATGGGTCATGGGTGGACAAGGCTCATTGATGCACGTAGGGGGTGAAGGCTGGCCAATGTGGTCAAATCCTCAAATTATTGAAAAATGTAATGCTGGTTCTGATAGAAAGATTTCAGAACACACAGTGCATCACAGTTTGCCGTGTATGGGGATGCGCATGCTGACCCCTGTCCACTGCCCAAAGCACCTATAATGGGCACGTGAGCATAAGAACTGGACCACAGAGCAATGGAAGAAGGTGCCCTGGTCTGGTAAATCATGTTTTCTTTTACATGTTTGGTCTATGCCTTTCATATATACATTATTGTTGCCTTGCTAGTAAGCTGTCTTCAGATAAAAAAACGAAAATGGGGGACCTTCAAAACCCTTGCATTTAGCTAATGTGAAATCAGCTTTTACCACATCGGGTCTGGTAAAAATGTTTCTGTACTTAAAATGCCACCTATGTTCTAGACAGTACAATCATTACTAACCTGCAGTTGAGTTGTAGAAGTCCTGCAGCCTCCCTGGTCTTTTCTCCAGCTCCTCATACTCTAGTGCTTGTAGAATCATCTCACACTGATCTAGTTCTTTCACAAACTTGGCCTCTGCGGTGCACTGATACTCGTATTCCTGCGATAGTGAACAATAGATTGAATTGCAAGGATTTGCCTCGTAGTTACTTTTATTGTCACTGTCAATCGGACTAACACTATATAACATTACATTACTTAGTATCAGCAGCAATAGATTTTTCCACAGACAATGTCCATGTGACATGTGTAGTCATGATAAAAATATCAATACATCCACATTATAATATTTTTAAAACAAAGATTAGCACATGTACGATTCAATGTATTGCACTTTTCTAAATGCTCCAGTCTTAAAGGTACTTTACCATAAAAAAGCTTGTTTCCAGGGTAAGGCTTAGAGGAGGAACAAGGGGGGGGGAGTCTCTTTAATCTTAATTATTCCACATATAAATTGCCTTAAACACGATGAAATACTCTCCACTTCTAACATATACTGTGTTGTGTGTTGCCAATCTTTGGCTTCTGACTTTTTTTGGAGGTGTTGCAGTGTGTAGGCCTCGCATCAGACCTCTGTACATACATGTTTCTCTGTTGTCTTTCTCTAGAGCAGTGGTTTTCAACCTTCCTAATGTTTTAATACAGCTCCTCATGTTGTGGTGACCCCCAACACTAAAATGGTGTAATTATATATTGTGAAATATGTGTTTTCCGATGGTCTTAGGCGACCCCTGTGAAATGGGTCGCGACCCACAGGTTGAGAACCGCCCCTCTAGAGGATGGACACTCAGATAATTATGCCTGCTCCTTAATTCTCATTGGTTGGGATTTCAAAATCCTTTACATCTGTATAGTTTCTCTTGTTTTAAAAAAAAGTAAAAAAAAAACAAAAAAAAAAAACATTTATCTAGCACTTTATTGAGGAATAATTGATATTTTGAGTGAGATATATCTACTTTGATTTCACAAAAAATGTATGTCTCCCTGGAGAAAGCTTACAGACAAACGTGTAGAGATATGGAGAGCTGACCTGTTATATATATATATATATATATATATATATAATACTGTCTGAATATTTTTGAATTGCATGCATACTGTACATACATAAACAAAGATACACTATATGGACAAAAGTATTGGGACACCTAACCGTTATATCAACAGGGATGTTTATGATATTGCGTTTTAAATCTAAGGATGCACCAATATATCGGTGGCTGAAGCGTATTGGCAGAAAATAGCATTATCGGTAAAATGCCGAAACAAAAAAATAATCATCTGCAGGGGGCCTGCCGCTTCCCTCTGTGTTGCTCAGCAGCGTCTCTTGCTCCGTCGAGGGGACGCAGGAACCCAGCGGAGTCAAGCAAATGCACGTCACCTCACGTGACTCCGCTCTGTTTCTGTTCCCCTGAGCAGGTCAAGAGAAGTTCAAGCAGACTGCGAGGAACGCACAGGGAGACAGCTGCCCCTGTGTAAGTCTGCGACGGAAGATCTGCAGTTCAGGTAAGGGTGGGGGGGGGTGTATGAATGAGTGTACGTGAATGAGGGAATGAATGCTTGTGATAAATGAATATGCATGTGATCAAGTACATGTTGATCCTGGGCATGATAGGATCACACTCCTATCATGCCCAGGATCAAGCATGTACTGGCTGACTGGGCATGATAGGAGTGTGATTGCTGTTAGTAGTCATATATGTTGAATATGACACTCCTATCATGCACAAACAGCCACTGTAGCAAAAGCTAGCAGAAACTACACTTCTATCATGCCCATGTTCCAGGATGAGTTTGATTGATGTTAGCAGTTGCTGTTAGCAATCACACTCCTATCATGCCCAGACAGCCAATACATACTGGACTCTGGGCATGATAGGAGTGTCATCCTATGCCACAAGCCTACCCCATTTCATATAGATGGTGTCATTCAATCACACTGACTACTATCATGCCCAGGCAGCCATCACATGCTGGAATCGCTCAGATTCCAGCATAAACCAACTCCCTGGGCATTATAGGAGTTTAATTGCAGTTATATTTTTGTATTTATATATATTTTATATATAAAACTGCTGTTTGAGTTTATTATTATTTGTGTTATTTATTTTTTGTCCAATTTTAGTGTGTTACTTATATTTATTAAAAGTGTGTTTCTTTTCGAAAGGGGGGGGCATTTTGGTTTCGGCCAAGTGCATCCTAAATTTTCGGTTTCGGTCCAGAATTTTCATTTCAGTGCATCCCTAAATACATAGACATTAATTTGTACTTAGTACAGTAGAGCATTTGTGAGGTCAGGCACTGATTTTGGATGAGAAGGCCTGGCTCGCAATCGCTGTTCCAGTTCATCTCAAAAGCGTTCGATGGGGTTGAGGTCAGGGCTCTATTCGGGCCAGTGAAGTTCTTCCACATCAAACTGCACAGTTTTTGTGCTGAAATCTCGGAATCAGCACAGTGTTGGCGACCTCAGCTCTGTGACTTTACGTAGTCTTCCACTTCTTAGCCGAGTTGCTGGTCTTCCTAAACGCTTCCACTTTCCATTGATACCACTAAAATTTGACAGTGGAATATATAGCAGGGATGAAATTTAACAAACCGATTTATTGCAAATCATATGACAGTACCAAGCTGGAATTCATTAAGCTTACAACCCATTTATTTCACAAATGTTTGTAAATGCAGACTGCATGGCTTGGGGCTTGATTTCATGCTGCTGTAGCAATGAGTCTAATTGAAACACCTGAATTCAATAATTGAGGTGTGCCCCAATACATTTATCCATATAGTGTACCCATTTTCCCCCCTCATCATACATAACATTCTTCTGCATCTTACTGAAACGTTCCTGGCTTATCCTCAACATGAATTATAGAGATTAGTAGTCTTAACACTTTAGACAAAGACATGAGCAAGAGAAAGAACATTATTTGGTTCTTTTCTTTAATTAATAGAGCCTGGATGGCTACAAAGGTTCCTTGCTGTCAAATATTCAAATGTTTGTTCAAGGAATAATGAAAACCTAGCTCACAATCGCAAACCTTTCAAATACTCTGTCTACCATGTGAAAACCCAGGAAGCAGCGCCTGCCATCGCATTTCCACTGCCTGTCAAATTATTGTTCATAAGGACCACAAATCTCCTTGTGTAACAGCGACAGCCTTGACTGTGCTTCAAGCAGAGAAACCACTTTCTAACGCTGAACAGAATAATTATTCTTTCTGTGTGATGTACCATGATGCTTTTTGTTTTAGGCATCTTTTCACCCTTCGTTAATCTGGTCTAAGGAGCCAATCTATATATAGAAATATTCTTTTTTTTATACTAGCCCCCCTAAGTATAGATGATTTTCATTTTTCCCCAGCCTCAGGTCATTGTCTTTCTCTCAGTTGCTAAATGCATTGTGTGTTCTCTTTCATCCTCCTACTTTCCTTAAATATTTAATTACTCTGAAGCATGATCCTCTGTCCATGTACTCCAACAGCCAATAGGATGTTGGCATCACTGTAAGAATCACCAAAAGGCATAAAATAATTGCAGAGCATAATCCTAGCCTTAAGACTAGTGTATGCTCCACATTTTTGTTCTGTTTCACCAGAATATGTTTCTGACCCTTTAACACATCTACGATCTGGGCTATAAGCCTTTCTGCAACAAATGATCTTTCTGGCAGAATGCCACAAGACATTGGCAGCTCACTTTGTCGTGTATTTTATTTTACCCTTTTTGTTATATAATTTGTCATCTTACCCATGTAATATGATTCTAGGCTAAAAGTGCTTCTAGCTTGGCATGTTAGACAGTTCACAGAGCAAACAAAATAAGGTAGCGCATGCTGGCCCACCATCATGATCCACATGGATGCACCTCCTATAAATGTTACTGTTCTCATCTAAAGTTTTTGCATATTTTAGGGGCATTTGTTTAGGGCATCTAACAAGATTATGAAGACTCCGTAAGTGCAGACAAATTTGTCAAAAAAAAGCCCTGCTATAGATATTGTTACCTATTATTACAGCATCTTCAGTGGACAGCAGAGGTGGGGGAAAATGGACATATAAAACAAAACACTGATCAAAACAGAATCATGCTTTCCAGATAACTGGAAAAAAATGTTCTCCCATATCTAGAAAAAATGATTGTGTTTTACAGAGCACTAACACAACACTTTCTCCGTACACGCGATGACACTAAGCGTCGGAGCACAGTGAAGAAAAAAAAAGGCAATGGCAATAATCTACTACTTTGTCTCCAACAGAAAAGAAGTATATCAGAACTATCTGAACCTGGGAAGGAGACTGAGATAGAAGCCTGAATGTGTTCATGGGAAAGGATTGTAAAAATGGAATACTATGATGATAATTTTATTTGAAAACAAATTAAACAATACATCATCGCTCCCCACATAAGATCGAGTCTCTCATTTCTTGAGGGTTCATCTATCTGGTTAATTTTTGAGCCAACAATTAGTCAATGGACCTAACTTAATTTCTGACATTTCATTGAGCTAAATCATGCCCTTAAGTACTCCACGAAGACTTCACTGTTGCTTGGGAAGCGTGAGCTTAGAATTATGTCTGACAGATGGCTGTTTCTTGGGAGGTGTACGTGGGTTTTTATAGACACGCAAAGCCAGACACTTGTTTTGAAGGAAACTAAATAGTGAATAGATCACCTCTCTAATGCATAAAGGAGCAAAATTCTTGATACTAGGAGACCTCCTGTGGGGTCAACGGCAGCTCAGAACAATTTGTCAAAACTATGTACTGGACATCGAGACAGGTTTATAAAAAATAGTGTTTAAAAATTAATTAATACCAATATTTGTCACACGCCACAAGGGTTTCTGTGTGAACCGTGAAATCAAAAAGAATGCTGCTTTAAATTTCAGCAATGTATCTTCAGTTATAGAAGATGATGGACAAGGGGGTTGCATAACTCAGCTCCAAGAACAGTTTAAGCAAACTGTTAATGCCCACATATTCCAACTTGGCTTGTGTTCAGTTCTCACTAAGCCTGCAGGTTATTCTCTTTAGATATGGGTCTCCAAGTGTTAAGGAAGAGTCAGTCACCTTGGTAACCGTGACATTTTCTGCATAGACATAACAGGGACAATGTGCAGATTAGACTGCGCAGCAGAACATGGTGTCATTGTATTCTTTGACAGCACTGCTGACAGTCAACTATACATCACATATCAGCGGCAAGGAGATCTTTGACAAACTCCCTAAAGCTTTGTGTCAATGAACAAAAATGTACTGCAGCACCTGGTATGCTCATTGCCATTCTCCTAGTGCCTAATGGGTGACTGTACTTACTAAAGACAAAATGTTACTAATGATTTTTAATATTACTTAACTAACGCATCATCAGATAGGAAGGTGTTTTAACAGCCTGGGAGGTCTATGTAAGCATGCAAATGGTATTTATTCATTGGGTTTTTTTTACCAGGCATTTAGGATCTTGATAAGGGCAGTGGCAGGAACTACTAATGGTGGCAATCAGTTGCAATCCTAATATACTTGGTCTTTCTTGTTGATATTCTATTAACCAATGGTGTATCTCTCAAATAACATTTCTACTACATACAAACCACTTTCAAAGGATTTTGCTTTCTGTCCTTTATGGGGAAATGGTAAGGTAAGTTGAGACATTTATTTTCCTATACTATGGTATTATATTTATTAAACTACGGTAGTTTATTTTCTGAATAAAACTGTTCTGTAAAGAAAAAAGGTCAGAATAATTCACTGGCAATTAATAAAGTGCATGGAAGGGGCAGTGTGTAATGTTTAATAATGTGTTATAAAGTTTTAGAAACTTTTTTAAGTAAAGAGCTGGTATATCTTAACTCTTTGAAAACTAAACAATACAGATACGTTTAGAAATGCAATGGGTTAAAATGAAAGCCAATACAGCGAGAACAAGATAATACTGACTGAAAACAATAAAATGAAAGCTGTCTGACACCTACCTCCCACAGTTCATAAACCTCCTTCTTCATCTCCTCTGGTAATAGCTGAGTCAAATGCTTCATAGCTTCCTAAAGAGAAGTAAAATACCAAGTTATAATTGATAACAATCCTTTTTTTAGATATAATTTTTTTTCCCCATGGGGACGCAAGTTATTTAGTTTATAATTTGGAATTAACCCACTGGTGGCAGACGATAAATAGCTTTTACCAATACTCTGTATCACTTTATGGTTGTGCACAATAGGATTGTGACTCCGTCCACAAATGCAGAAGGTTCATATAATAATTATTTTCAAAAAGGCTCCAATGAGTAAGGGCAAAGTAGCTTTATCACTGAACTATAACACCATACAATACCAATGTAGAAATTTGCAATTCAAGGGATTCACCTTTTCAGTTTGCAGGAATTTTCACAAATGATGAAATTCCTTCAAAATTATAGTAAGATAATTTCCACCCACCGGTGCGGGGAACTCTGATCTCTGACAGCCGGGGAAGGTCTGCTGCTAACCGCACCTCCTTCCGGCTGCAGCGGAAGTTGTCTACGCGAACATGACCAAGGAGTCAAAAGCACCGGTAAGTTGGGAGGGGTGCTAAATGGGGGGCATAAGACAGAAGGATCCAGGTCCCCTGCGGCGCTGCAGGGGATCTGGATCTTAGTCTCGTAGGCAGACCTATTTGAGGTCTGATTATAAGACGACCTCGATTATAAGACGAGGGGTATTTTTCAGAGCTTTTGCTCTGAAAAAAAACCTTGTCTTATAATCGAGCAAATACGGTAATATGAACACGTAGGTCCAATTACATATACTAAAAACTCACTAATCCTAAATGCCAGTGGTTGAGATGTGAAGCCACCTACCTTTTCCCGCCTGTGCTTCTCTTCCTTAGATATGTTGTCAGCAGGAGCTATGTCACCCACAATGCACTCGGCCATGTCATGTACAAGAGCAAGGCGAAGGCATCTGATGAAGAAGGGAAATCTGTAACACAAGTACTAGGGAAGCCGCTATAATTCATTAGACCTTTAATATTTTGTTTGACATATCACTGAATAATGCATTAAATAACTAACAAAACCAAACATAGTTGCTGATACAAAATTCAAATGGGTAAGGGGCACTATGGGAATGTAAGATAGAGCAGGGCTGGACACATTAGAAGTCTGGGAGTCATACATAGAGGTCAATATAAAAAGGCACAAAACAATAAAATGTGTCTTCTGAAATGACGGTAGGATTTTGTTCATAGCAGCAATAGGGGAAGAGTAATTTGGCCAATACTTTTTACAGTATGAAGGTCCAACTGAGCCTCTCAGGAGAGACAAACTTCGGTCTCTGGCAACCTCAGAACTTGGTGATTTTCACTCAAGTCCTACTTAGAGCTTCTGCTCGAGAAAGTTCACAGTGCTTAGTATCACAGGAACCGGAGGTTCCCTTTAACCTCTGCATTTTTCCATAGCCCCAGTATGACCACATTGTTCATTTTTTGTTTTCCCGGATACACATATTTTCAGGTAAAGTAAAGAACGGTACTATTAATCACAACACGCCAGTCAGGGTGCAAAATAATGCATTCTTTACTGGGACTGGGCATTGCTTATATAGCCACTTTACCAGGGGAAGGGGAGTTGGCATACAGCAGGAAACAGGAACTGATTAAAACAGTTAACACAATGGCAAGGGATTGCACAGACAACAGCAGCACGTGGATAATCTCCTCATACAAATAGCAATGGTGAATACACAACATATGTGAAGGCATGAAGGGAGTATTGCTTACATCCAAACTAGAAAGTTGAGATGTTCTTAATACACATACAAGGGAAATAAGGGTGGAAACAAAAAATGTTAAAACTTAACCCCTGCGGTAAATAGGGGTTAAGAAAGGGTCTAATATACATTTCTTACCTGTCTTTATTAAGTTTTTTGTCGTCCGTTAACATCGCCATAACAGCCATTCGGTACATGTGGTCTGACACGCTTTCTGGTTTCTCCACTTTGCGGTACACCCAACCTGTCCTGGGTACTCTCTGCCAATGCAAAGAAAAATACATTTAATACATCAAATGTATTTATAATGGGCTGCTGCCCTACTTGTGACATAGAGCAACACCCCCAATGCTACCCCCAACTGGCTCATTCACGGCTGCGGTGAACTATTGGAATGGTCAATAGGATGATTGTTCTCTATTAAAAGAGACTGCCATAGGCCTAGATAAGAATATGCCATTGCCGGTGTGGAACTATAACCAGAACGAAATGTATCAGCCTTTAAGATAGGTGTAGATAATAGGAGGATCCCCAGCTGCCGTTGAGCTCCATTGATAGCAACAAATTTAATATGCCCTCCATTATACATATTTTTAAAAGCATCCCTACACTAGCCAAAGAAGCCAACTACTCACCCTATTCTGTGATTCTTATTACGCCAGAGACAGCATTACGGGAGTAGCAGATCAATAAATGGGGAGCTAGGAATTGGACGCCCCAGCTTAATATGTATTGTAAAATCTTATTCTAGTATCTTTTATTTAGATTATTACACGTCGACCACTTTCAGCAATACATTTTAAAATACATGATTACATTTCGGCTATTATTGGGTAAACCAGCCTCACACACATATGATGTACTTTACTGCATGTTATAACAAATATGAGGTTGGCCAAAAAAACTAACAACTAAAATAATAACATTAAATATGATACGCCGTATAGTAAACAGGTTCCATAAGCACCCTCTGCTAAAGGGAGAGAGTTGTCAGACTAACAGAACACTAATACACATTAAAGCCATACTACTATCACTCACCAATGTATATGTGAAAATCTACACATGAATTAAAATACATTATATCTATATATATATATATATCTATATATATATATATCTATATATATATATATATATATATATATATATATATATATAGTGTGTGTGTATTACAGATTGTCAATAAAGTTGAGTTGTCATATGGTTTCTGTGTATGTAGATTTTTATTATACGGTTATGTAATTTCAGCCCAGTCTTTAACCATTTCTGTGGGTCGCTGCTGTAATGCCCTACATTTCTCAGTCCTCCGGCTCTCGCGGGGTTAACAATACAGGCGGGGTTAAACACGGCTACACTTTATCCAAATAAAAAGGCTCGTTAGTTTACCTTAAGCTGCCCTACATATTTCATGAACTGCAATAAGCTCTTCCCTGCATTATACCCACTACCGGCAGCGGCCATAATGAGAGAACGCAGGAAGAAGCACAAAAGCTCCTCCCCCTGACCTATCAATAATACCGACCAGTGGACGCTCACTGAGAAACGAACGATGACTGGCTGTGCTGCATAGCGTCGTGATTGGTTGATGAAAGCTCTTCTCTTATTGGTTTATTACATTCCAGTGCTTTATTTTGATTTGTACATATTTTACACGTGCTGCTGTGTACAATGACTAACGCTATATAAAGACACAGTGACCGGCTGGACACGTTTAACCCATTGATTGCCAGTGTGGGGTGCAAAGTCTTAAAAGGAAATGTTAATCTACCTCCTGAGAAGAAGATAGTCACCAGGCTATATAAATAAATATGCCTCTGGTTTAAAAAAAAAAAAATTGGATTTCAATGGAGCCTTGAATAAGTAGATGGCTGTCATCCATCATCAAATTGTATGTCAATTCGAGTTATATTACATGAGTTTTCACAGGTAAGGGGATGGCCCAGGTTGTTTATACAGCGCCATCAAATTCCTTAGGTCTGTACAATGGGTAGACAGGACCATGCCCCCCAACTGTCCTGATTTAGGGGGGACAGTCCCGATTTTGGGTCTCTGTCCCGCCGTCCCACCTATCCCTATGAGGCCAAGACGTGGGACGAAGTGCTAAGGCACGGCCATTGGGCGGCGCGGTGTGTGCACGCCAGCCCATTTAATTTCATTAGGTGCTAGCGGCCCACCGGGAAATTTCATGAATGCCGGCCTCCACCCGCTGCCCCCACCAGACACCAGGGAGTCAGAAGCAGTGGTAAGTCGGAAGGGGGTATATGGGGGGCATAAGGCTTTTCTGGAGGCAGAGTGCCCCATGATATGCCTTTTAACCCCCTTTATGCCACTCTGCCTCCAGAAAGGCCTTTTAACCCCCTATATGCCACTCTGCCTCTAGAAATGCGTTTTAACCCCCTATATGCCACTCGGCCTCCAGAAATGCCTTATACCTCCTAAATGCCACTCTGTCCCATGATATGCCTTTTAACCCCCTATATGCCACTCATGTACGTGTATGTGTGTGTGTAAGGGCAGTGCATGTGTATATGTGTGTGTAAGGGCAGTGTACGTGTATATGTGTGTATAAGGGCAGTGTGCGTGTAAGGGCAGTGTACGTGTATATTTGTGTGTGTAAGGGCAGTGTATGTGTATATGTGTAAGGGCAGTGTATGTGTATACGTGTGAGGGCAGTGTACATGTATGTGTGTGTGTAAGGGCAGTGTCCGTGTATATGTGTGTGTAGGGGCAGTGTACGTGTATATGTGTGCGTGTAAGGGCAGTGTATGCATATATGTGTGTTTATGGGCAGGTGTGTGTAAGGGCAGTGTATGTGTATATGTGTGTGTAAAGGCAGTGTATGTGTATACGGAGTGATCAGGCAGCAGGCGAATGTTGTGGCAGGTCCCCACACTTGTATGGGGACCCAATCAACAAACAACCTCCTTCCCTGAAGCTGCCTGTGGCAGCTGAAAACACGATCAATGGTTTACCGCTGCATGGGAGTGATCGAAGGCTCAGGGTGGCTGTGCTGGTCTGCCCCTGGCCCCAGACAGCAGCAGCAGCCCCCCCCCCCCCCGAGATCACCACAATCGTGGCGACGTGAGGGCATTTTTTTTTTGCATGACGTACCTGGTATGTCCCGGTCCGCAGGTACCATATGACCCGGAAGCACCAGGTACGTCCCGGTCGCGAAGGGGATACGTTTTAATTCCACTTTAAAGTGGAAGTTCCACTTTAATGTTGCTATTTCACTTCAATTGTTTAGTATGCAAGAAGTATGCTTCTTGCATACTAAACAATTAAACATTTGAAGATTTGTCATTTGAGGGGAAGCAGGAACGGAGCAGGGTCATGTGATGTAAATTGACATGACTCTGCTGGGTTCCTGCTTTACTTTATTGGCTATTTGAACTATTGGGAGGTATGGTTTGTGTTAGCAACACCCAAGAGGGCGCCCCTGCACCTGTTAGCCTAGGCCGGGATATGTCACTGATTTTGACTGTTTGATTTTTTGTGTACCCTCAAACCATACCTGGAAACTTGTGAGCTCCGGCTACCCAGAGCCAGGACTGCCCATTGACGTCAGTTGATGTCAGTGGGTGTTTCGGCTGACACCGCGGAAACACCGCTTATTCGGGCATACCAGTTCCCAGGTATGCCTCAAACTGAGACCTGTAAAAAATGTGCATTAAATAGAACGTAAGACTACTCTGTAATTTACAAGCTTGCAATTCCACTGTTTTTATGTGTTATTTTGCTTCTTGCTGATTATTTTTGTAGAAAATAGATTCACAAAAATAAATTGCAGAATCTGCATCATTCTACAAAATCTAACCAAATTTAAAGGTTCATCACAATCATATTGTTTAGTACAGCTCTATAACACCAGTCTTCCATAAATATATCTTCATAAGCCTTGGATATATTGGTAACCTGTTATAAAGTAATAGTTGTTTTGCTGTGTAACACAAGGGGGCGCTGCACACTAAGAATATTCAGCATACAGAAAATGAAAAAAAAAATATTAAAATTAATTACCCTCATTCAGCAACATAGAATTTAACTGTTCATATTTTTCAAATGTTAACATATAATGTTAGTTGTTTTATTGTAGGTATAATACTTTTCTAGACAATTCTAAAATCCAGTTCCCTGGTTTGTCATTTTTGTTCTTAACAGTGGCTTATTTTATTAAATTAAGATTCAATAACCCTGCTGACAGACAGGTGAACCAGATCACTACCTTCTCCTACACACGTCCAGGGCTTATGTATAATACTCAGTCTGATCCTAATTCATGGTATTATTGGTATAGTGCTAAATTCCAAAGAGCCATGCAACAAGGAGGTAGATACATCGATGGGATGCTGAAACATGTCAGAGGGACACAACAAGGAAACTCCAGCTGGTTGAGGGGTTTCCATTCTAGTTAAAATGTTGACATCAGCCCTGACCTCCAACTGGCATAAGGCCTTCTTTAGAATCTCCTAGACTTTAGACTGCGCACGCTCTCTCCTCCAATTGGAGGAATGGGGGGTAGAGGCTGTCGCTTTTGCAGAAGTACTCCAAGAGGCCAGAATATTGCGGACGGATTCAAAAGAAAGAGAAGCATTTCTCAATAAACGTAAATAGCATCTTTTCTTCGGGTCTGCATCACAAATTCTCCCCGCTATGTTACCTCTCCCCTATTTTTAAGTTGGTGATTGTTGATTTTCTCATTCACACACACAGATCATGAGTTCCCTGAGGTAACATTTGAAGCTTAATAACATCAAACCAATTGCAGGAGACTGAGAGTCTGGTTTGGGCATTTTTATCTAAAAATCCCCAGGCCCATAACAGCTATCGTTCTGAGATCAGGCAATTGTTACCGCAATACCCATTTTACCACCAACCGGAGAGGGAAAAACATAGAATAGTGCATACTCCTAAAGGAGAACAAAAGAAAAACTAAAAAGGAGCTTGGAATCTGTTTTACACAAAAAGCAATGTAGGTTTGGTGACGACATAAGCTACTGTCCAGGACACATTCCAATTTCACATGTTACTGACCAGTGCTCCCCTGCAGTATATGAGTAACTGAATCCCTCCTGAAAGTTTATGAATCCAAAATACTGCAGGAGAGCGCTTCACATGTACTTGTCAGTAGCATGTGGAAAGTACATGTCTATGATTAAGTGTCCGTGTTTGGTGTGAAATGCAGTCTCTTTCTTTCGAAGACTGCAACAATTGCCCTAAGCATTTCTGCGACTTGTCCAGTTGAGAACCGCCACCGCTGTTAATCAAAGTATAAACATTTAGAGCCTACCTGAATCTGGGAGATCTGGAACCTCTTTGCAGAGGAGTTGCTGACCTGTAAATACCTGCAAGATGGTAGTAAGGCTCACTGTGCAGGTACCTCCTCTGCAGGGCTAGACAGGGAGCAAGAAGTATGCAGCACAGGAAGCAGAGACCAAGGGCAGGCTCACTCGGCAACAGGTAAGTGGTTCATAGAACAAAAACGAGAGCCAAGTCAGAAAATATACAAATAATGTGGTATATTTCCAAATATACATACCATCACAACATGAAAGGCATATACTAGTGATATATATGAAATTAATTACATTTTGATGCTTTGTTTAGGGTTTTTTTTTGCCTTCTTTTGGATCAAGAAGAGGAAGGTTAGGTAGAAGGGTTGAACTTGATGGACTTAGGTCTTTTTTCAACCTTACAAACTATGTTACTATGTTATGGTTTTGTTCTATGATCATCCAAGGAACTACCTCTATTTTTTCCTGAAGTCTGGCGCATTCTCGGAAAGATATCCTGACATTCTCGGTTCTGAGAATTATACACTACTGTGTGAAACGCCATGTGTGAAGCATATTACAGATGCCTGGGCTGGGAATTTTCCCAAAAACGTACCAGCATTTATAAGCGAGCTATTGGGAACCAGCCAGTATTTTGTCATGTCTCAGACACTTGCATTCATTGAACCCAATACTGTGGATGCTCTATAGAAATATATAACTTACGTTCAAAATTCACCCAAAAAATACAGAGTTAATGAATTACAACTTATTTTCCACCAAGATTAGTCATTTAGTGAATGGAACATTGGAGGTGGCCGATCCATTGATACAGACAAAGATGTTCAGGAGCATTTGTAATCCTAATGTTTTCCCGCATTGGAAACAATGATATTTACATGATAATAGTTTAGTATTTAATTGCTCTTTCTAGCATGTTAAGAAGGAAATACATTTTTTAAGGCTGAAACTAAAATTAATGTAGGTTAGCCTAAAACATTAACAGAAAAAGGCGATAAATCCTATCCTCAGTTACTGTGTAACATAAAATCTATGTAATATTACAGGGGTGTCCACGTTTTTTCTGCAGTGGGACACTTAATCAGAATTGTTTACATGCACGGGCCGCGCTCATTTTTCATAGTGAGAAAATATGGCCTATAATAAGATATGCAGATTAAAATAAAGTAAATGACACAAAACCTTTACTTTTCCTCTCACTGATTTCTGGGCCTAGAAAGTTTTGTGACCACAAATTCAGGATAATTAAAAATGAAGTAGTTCTATGAAATTATTCTAGGGATGCATCAAAATGAAAATTCTGGACTAAAACCGAAAATTCAGGGTTCACTTAGCCGAAAATGACCCCCCACCTTTAAAAGTAATTTAAAAAACCCCACACTTTTAATAAAAGTAAGTAACACACCACAATTGGACAAAAAAATCAACAATATTACTTGGCATGATAGGAGTGTGATTGCTAACAGCAATCACACTCCTAACATACCCAGGCAACCAGTAAATGCTGGAACCTAGGCATGATGGGACTGTGATTGCTATTAGCAATCACACTCCTATCATGCCAAGTCAGCCAGTACATGCTGGTACAGGGTGGCTGTAAGTGATGTGCAGACCCCATACTGCTGGCAGTATCAGTACACAAGGGGGCAGCTAGCCAGGTTTCAGCATGTACTGGCTGACTTGGCATGATAGGAGTGTGATTGCTAACAGCAATCACAGTCCCATCATGCCTAGGTTCCAGCACTTACACATCCATGCTATCACACACACACTCATTCATTCATATACTCATTCATAACCTCCCCACCCCCTTACCTGCACTGCAGCTCTCTCGATGCTGCTCACAGACTTCAGCAGGGGGCGTGGTCTCCCTCTGCGTTCACTTGGAAGCAGGACTGGAGCAGAGTGATGTGATATCACGTACATTCACGTGACTCTGCTGGACTCTGTGCAGTACAAAGGATCCTCCCACAGGTAAGCAGCAGGGCTCTTTTGATCCCGGTTGCCCTGGCTGCCGATCTCACACGGGCCGCACCTTGAGGCCGCGTGTTGGATGCCCCTGTAATATTAGATACTAAATATTAACAAAACTTGAGAGTGGATACACACTGATCAGCCATAACATTATGACCACTGACAGGTGAAGTGAATAACACTGTCAGTGGGTGGGATATATTAGGCAGCAAGTGAACATTGTGTCCTGACAAGGGCCAAATTGTGATTGCTAGATGACTGGGTCAGAGCATCTCCAAAACAACAGCTCTTGTTTGGTGTTCCCGGTCTGCAGTGATCAGTACTGCCAGTATCAAAAGTGGTGGTTCCTGCTTCCCCTGTAAGCTGCTCTGCTTCTTCTCCAGTGATGCTCGGCCACCCCCCCCAGTGAAATCTGCAAGAAAGGTAAGGGGCGCAGGAGAGTGAATGGCACAGACAGGATGCTAAAGGGGCAGCGGTGGCACAGGTAGGCTGTTTTAGGGGCAGAGGCCTACCACGTCAATGTCCGGCTTAGTCTATAGTAATAGGGGTTGTGCTGCACTACCATCAATCTCTTACCCAGTATATAGTGGTGGGAGTTACGCTGTTCCTCCATCAATGTCGGGCTCAGTATATAGTGATGGAGTCATGCTGGACCATATCTGTTCAATAAATGTTATTTATTTAAACTTATTTATAAGTGAATAATTATTTTTTTTTTTCAGATTTCTTGTTTTTTACCACTTCACATACAGTTTGCAAATTTATGAAATAAAAATTCTTGCCAATATTGCTTTTTTGTGTGGGGAGTGCCACAAACAGAATCTGTCCCGGGTGCGAAATACTCTAGTTACGCCCCTGGGTGGCCAAGGCTCATTGATGCATGTGGAGCGCAAAGGCTGGCCCATTTGGTCTAATCCAATAGATGAGCTACTGTAGCTCAAATTGCTGAAAAAGTTAATGCTGGTTCTGATAGAAAGGTGTTGACCATAGGGACCACTGTTCACTGCCGAAAGCACCTACAATGGGCACGTGAGCATAAGAACTGGACCACAGAGCAATGGAAGAAGGTGGCCTGGTCTGATGAATCACATTTTCATTTACATCAAGTGGATGGCCGTGTGCGTGTGCATAGCCTACCTGGAGAACACGTGGCACCAGGATACATCCACCTCGCAAATTACAGGACTTGCTGCTAACGTCTTGGTGCCTGGTACCACAGCACACCTTCAGAGATCTAGTGGAGTCCATTCCTCAAGGGGTCAGGCCTGTTTTGGTGGAAAAAGTGGGACCTACACAATATTAGGCAGGTGGTCATAATGTTATAGCTGATCGGTGTAAGTTAAAGAGAAGTAAATCTTATAAATCAATTTTCAGTTGATGCTACCAAATCTGGGAACACTCCAGGTTTCGCCCAGAGACTCTGGGAGAAGCGCTTCTTCTCCATGTCGCCATCGTAAAACTCCGTAAGAGCAGCGTCCCATTCCCCGCCCATTTTTCAGTAAAGCAACTGTGTGTCCCGCAATGTCAGCAGGAACACCAACTGATATCAGCAGGATCGCCTGCAACTACAGCAGGACCGCCAACCAAAATCAGCAGGACTTCCTGTGCTTCCTACAATTTGACCCTGAGTCTCAGGGTTTTTCCTCCAGTCTTATGGTGAGGGGTCAAAATCTTAGGGTCACACAGTCTGGAGCTGACTCATTGAAACGCTACATGATCTGATGCTATCTAAGATTCCTTATTAGTGCCTTTGCTATCAGCATGCAAATGATTGATATCCCTGTTTGAATGGATGTTACACTAGTATATCTGCAGAATG
Source organism: Spea bombifrons (assembly GCF_027358695.1). Lineage (NCBI taxonomy): Eukaryota > Metazoa > Chordata > Amphibia > Anura > Pelobatidae > Spea > Spea bombifrons. Next base: position 37,234,990 of record NC_071089.1, read on the forward strand.
GGCTATTATTCATATTTAAATTGTCTCATGGTCAGCTCATTTAGAAAGTTCACAGATATGTGCATGAGTGAAATTGTGGATGTGTCAAGCCAGACTTGCCTACAAAATACTGGAAGTCCTCACATTCCTTATCTTTTGACAAGGTAACCTGGATGTCTCCTGCTTAGATGAGTAGGTGTAAGCATGGTATGTTCCATCCACAGTCTTCGTAGAAGTGATTAGTGGGTGTCCTATTAACAAGTCAAAATTTTGTATATGGTATATAAATTTACATTAGGTTGTGTTTATGCCTTAATTGTGAATCCGAGGCATTAACAGGTAGATTTTTGAGCAAGGTCATATCATGTTGTTAATCCCTTTTAATTACACACTGATTCCTTTTGGGGACAACATTACATGAGTTTCCGTTGAAGAACATCAGAAATTTTCCTGTAGCACAACTAAAGATTCCAGTGTGCTCCACAACAAGCATCAAACCCTAGAGCTCATGATACATGGGATACGTCATGTTAAAGAGGATAACTCTATGCCTAAGCAACACTGGCCCAGAAAATCAGCCATATCCCTTACTAGTTGCTTAACATTTCTGATCTATGGTCATTGTTTTAATATGAATGGTGATAAAGAAATATTACATAAACACATGGGTCACAATAGTGTCTTTGATTCCATGCCAACAAGTGAATATTTTCCATGAACAGTATTTTTTCTTTTCTTGTAATTAAGACACACATAGCTTAGTTTGGCATACTTTGTCCATAAAGGATCTACACTTTACATTAAAGTATTTTAATGAAACCCAATATGATGCACATGTTAACTGATACTATAAAGAACCATAAGGAATCTTTTATTGGTTTTCATCTCTAATTTAATAATATATCTCTGTTCTAGGTTTCTTTGTGTGCCGTCTGGCAAATATTCCATCAAAAACACTTATTTTCTGCGGAGAATAAGCCAAGTTCTTTTATGCATTTGATAAATTTCATGTGGTGGCAAAACACAATGGGAGCTGTTTATTCCACTCAAGAACATACTGCAGAAGTCATGCAACTTCCTTGAGCTCATGCTTGGCCACCAAGATTGAAGATTTTGAAATCCCATGTATAAGACATACCTGACTAGCTGCTTCATAGAAAAATTACTTTTCATAACCTTATTTGCCATTTCCATGTAGTGAACCTTATCAAACAGAAGCAAACCTGGAAAAGGATTCTTAAGGATTTTACACCAATCTCAGCGTAAATGGGTTAACATTGTAGCCTGATTAATTGATATTAAAAAAATCAGTTTGGTGCTTTTATCACTTGTGTATACATATGAATAATTAAAAGTATCTTTCCCTCTTGAGAAGTAAAGGTTTTCATAGGTATACGTTGGTTGCCACCGTTAGAGAATGACAATAGAAGCTCTGTGATAGGATATTAAAGGGTTTATATTTCAATTTTTTGTTCTATGATTTAAATAACATGCTTTCACATCTTACTGGACAGTCAAACTTGGACAGAGCTTTAGCATTTAACATGAAAGTTAGTATACCGGTACTATATAAATCATTATGTTTAATGATCCAGCACTGACTTCAACACCATGTGCTACTTGTAATAGTAGGCCCTTTTTCAAGTATCAAAAGTGAGACAGAAAGTAAGGCACTGGCACTCCATAGAGATGAAAGAGTCAAACAATGTGTTGTTTAGATCATACAATGATTCCTTTATTGGGGATCATAGTCCCATATTAAAAATATATAATATCAAAATATAAAGCAAAAAGAGATAGTAACAAAAACATACCAGCCGCTAGAACAAAGAACCAAAAGTGTATAGTAGATTTAGAGGCACTGCTGTATTCACGGCCAGTCCTAGACCAAATGGCACCCCAGGATAAAATACTCTCTTTTTAGATACCATTGTGTTTTACAGAATTATTGTTTATATGCACAATTTTATTTAAGCATTATTGTAACTTTTAGGGCTGTAGAACAGTTTACACAAATGCACCAAACATTCTGAGCTCTTAGAAAGGAGGATCATCCGAAGCTGAAAGGGGGCACAGGGATTTTGGTCCTAATAAGGCAATCTGCCCCTAGTAAATCATTCCTGAGGGTGCCTCCCATTTGTATCTGTCTTCCTTAAAAAAAATATGCCGCCTGATGCCCCTATGATTTTGCCACCCCACGTCACCGTGATTTCTGACGGCTCTCTCACCACAGTGGTCAGTTTCCAGCGTATCCCCTTCACTTCTGTCCATGTGATCACTTCTAAAGCCAATCGTATGCAGATTCTCCTCACTGTGATTGTGAGCTTTAGAGAGACAAAAAAAGTAAGTGGGTTTTTTTTAAGAATTATTTTTGTACTTTGTCATTTATATTTTGTAGTTATTGAGGAGGAGGTTAGTTGGTGGGGAATCAGATGGGATTATGTAGGGGTAAAAAAGCTGCAGGAGAGGTGAGAGGTAAGCGGGAGGGGGGTATGTATGTAAGTATTACCGGAGCATGAATGTGCATACATAAGTGTACTGTATGTGCGCATGGATGTCTATGTATAAGTGTGTGAGCATGCATGTATGTTTGTGTTTGAGCACGTATGTGTAAGTGGTGTGAGAGGGAGTGTGTGTTAGAATGAATGTGCATGTGTGTGTTAGTGAGTATGAGCAATTTTTGTAAGTGTGTTTACATACTGTATGTGTGCCAGTGTGTATGTTGGGGGGGGCAAAGAAGGCACAGTCAAGCTGTTTGGGGACAATGATGGCACAGACTAGCTATTTGGACAAAAATGGCACAGATGAGCTGTTTGGAGCACTGACAAGCTGGCGGCAAAGATGTCACAGGTAGGCTGTTTGGGGTTAGGAGAGCACTAATAAGCTGTTTGGAGCAAAGGCGGCACTGTGGGACATGCTGATGAAGTTGGGGAGCTCCGGGGCAATTTTCGCACCAGGACCCTGTGGTTTCTAGTTATGCCCCTGTGTGGCAAGATATTTCTACAAGAAGGCATGAGCTTGTCCCATATAATAAATAGTACCAAATAATAAACAGACTTTCACAAAATCTCAGTGATTAACTATGTGATACATAGTTCTCTATTTGTGTTTGAACACCGCATGTAATATTTTTAGAGCAGACAATGGGATATAATTTTTATATCACTGTTAAGGAGAAATCAATTTGGTAGAGCAGAACAGCATGTGTGTCTGTATAGTATTTATTGCATACTTGTGGCATGCTGTGTATTTAAGAGAGACAGACAAGGCCAGATACCTCATAGAACTAATACTTGCATTGCCACAAAAATGCTTGCAAAACAAAGCAGATAATCAGAGAGGCCTCTCGAAACCACCACTTGTCAGTTGGGGATTTCTATTAAAATGCTTTATAAAACTTTTTTCCTTCTTCTTTCCCAGTGAAGAACACAGTGTGGATGCCATACATTCCAACCAGTGGCGACTCTAGAAACAATATATAGGGGGGGCACACAAGATACCACAGTCAAACTGGGGGGGCATTAATAATTTCCACCATTAAATCATACCACTGAAAAAACACACACACACACACACACATTATATATATATTGCCAAAAGTAATGTGCTATGGAATGATACTTTTGTTATTGGACAATACAATACTTGATCATTCAACATGGGAAGTCTGAAGCCACAATTTAGTACGACTAATCATTGAAATCCTTTAAACAACACAATACCTTAACTTTTGCACTAAATGATTTCAGGGCCTAATATTAGATCCTGCTGCTGATATATATTAGCCCCTGCTGCCCATATATATTAATATTAGCCCCAGTTGCCGATATATATAAATATTAGACCCTGCTGCCGATAGCAGGTATAGATCAACATATTAACACACAAACCCAGCTTTGCATGTATAGATCAATTGCAATTCACTTGTGATCTCAGCACTGAAGGTATATATCAAATAAACAGAATCAGACATACAAATCCTGTATTTGCAGGTATACAATAATAATATATGAAACGTAGCATCGCAGGTATAGATCAAATAAATACATGGAAACAGCATTGCAGGTATTAATCAACTGAATAAGACATATTAACCCTGTATTTGCAGGTATACATAAATAATATATGGAAACATAGCATAGCAGATATGGATCTACAGAATAACACAGAAACCCAGCTTTGCAGGTACAGATCAATTGGAATTCACATAAAAACACGGCATTAAAGGTATATTTAAAACCCCTTAAATTACAGGGATAGATCACAGGTTGCACACCCCAAAGCCAGCCCTGGCATCCACACTGCCCACATAGAACCTGGCCAGCACCCAGATAACACACATACGATTTGCCATCTTTGTCCATATACACCCGGCCTGTGTCCCAATCTCGGTCCCCAAGGCTCAAACATCCTGCTAGTGCCATATGTGCCCTTCCACAATTATACATCTATGATACGCACAATCACATTAACTCATGCTCTCCCTCATTCAGACAAATCATCCACATATTAACTCATGCTCTCCCTCATTCAGACAATTCATCAATTTTAAGAAACTGCGCCCCTTGGAGCTTCAAATGAGGGGCTACATGTATTTCTAGGACAAAAGTTGAGTGCACAAATAATGATGGAATCTGTCGCTTTGGCTAGAAAATATGTTTTTTCTATCCATAGCGACATGTTCATTTGTGTCTTGCGCACACCAGGTTTGTACTAGAAACACATACAGCCCCTCATTTAATGCGCCAAGGGGTGTAGTTCTTGCAAATGTGTACTTTTTGTGCCATAATTTAACTTCCTACATGAGCAGTAATGCCACGTCAAGGCTTCAACCCTAATTACTGATCATTCACACGCCTTTCATATCTCCATTCACTCGCAGAAGCACACACCATACTTTCCATACATTCACTCGCAGAAGCACACACCATTCTTTCCCCTTACAATCCCAAAGAAATGATGGTAAAGGGAGAAAAAAATCACTTTTACAGCAAAAATAAGTTTTGCAGTAAAAATGCAAGGGATGAGATGGTTACTCACGTACCGCACAGGCTAAATGGCTGATTTTAATAATATTTGCAGTTCATCAGGATTTCAAAAATTGCCTCCCTCTACCGTTGGCTAAATTTAACCCCATGATCAAAGGGATCATGGGATTAAAAATTAGTATCGGCCATTTTTTAAAAGGGAATGTGACTTTTTATAGCTATATGATCGCTGTGGTAACATTGGCTATCACAGTGATCATTTAGCTAGAATACTTTTTTTTTTTAAAGTTTAACTACTTTATGTTTAAATCATTTTTTTAATTTTTTTTAAACTTAATATTGTTTATTATTATTATTGTTTTACAATCTATATACCGTTGGAAAGGTGAGGCGATTACCTTTCCAACGGTATATGTTGGGGGTCTGTAGCTGCTTAGATGCCTGAGATACAGGCATCTAAGCAGCATGCCCCCATACCGCTTTAACTGACAATTGTCAGTTATTAATAAAGTTGCGCGGTGACGTCATCGCGTCATTGCGCGTGCCGTCACCGGCCGGATCGGGTGGGCCCAGTGATGCCCTTCAGCGTGAGGGGCAGATCGCCGGGGTAGATGGTGATGGAGGTCCACCGACCTCCATCAAGGTAAGATAGTGCTAGCGACGGCATGGTGCCGTCATTAGCACCCGACTGGGACTGCTAGCGACGGCACCATGCCGTCGTTAGCAGTCAAGGGGACTGTCCTGGGTGGCTCTAAATTCGGCGGGGGGGCAACAGGGGGGGCAAGGAATATCCTAGGGGGGGCAATTGCCCCCCCTTGCCCCCCTGTAGCGACGCCACTGCTTCCAACAGTCAAGGTTTTCACAGCAGAGTCCCCATTTTAAGCACTGTCCTGCTGTCCCTGGTAGCTGCTCTACTTTCCAGAAATATCGTATTGGCTCGGATATAGGCCGCCCCCGTATATAGGCCGCACCCTAAAAGTTTGGTGCTTTTTTAAAGAAAAAGTTTTTTTCTTTAAAAAAAGCACCAAAAAAACATGCTGCCACTCTGTCCCCCCCGAGATATCCTGCCACCCCCCCCTGAGATATGCTGCCACTGCCCCCCCGAGATATGCTGCCACTGTCACCCCCCCGAGATACGCTGCCACTGTCCTCCCCCCCGAGATATGCTGCCACTGTCCTCCCCCCCGAGATATGCTGCCACTCTGCCCCCCCCCGACTTACCAGAGCAGACTCCCGGGTATACGCAATACGCGTATACAACTTCCGGTGCCGGCACTCAGCGGATGTGCCGGCACCGGAAGTTGTATACGCGTATTGCACCGGCTGCGGCGATGCGGGTAAACAACCTCCGCTGCTGGGACATCTGCACGATGTGCTTTAACAATCTCCCTTGCCTAGACTCCCCCCGTGGGAATTCCCGACAAGGGAGATTGCTGGCAGGAGAGGCTGTCTGAGCGTATCGGAGAGTAGGATACAGGTCCCCTCCACCGCTGCGGGGGATCTGTATCCTAACCCCGCTGCCTGCCCGGCGTCGGGCGCTAGACCCCGAATATAGGCCGCACCCCCACTTTACAGACTTAAAGCGGGGGAAAAAAGTGCGGCCTATATTCGAGCCAATACGGTAATTATTTCTGGAATTAGTTTAGACATTAATTACTACATTTTATATAAACCTTTATGAGCAATTAATTGTTTTCCTACATATTCCCTAATACATTAAATTACTAATGAATCCATTATTCTTGAAAAAGTCACTCTGAATTTTTGAGCAAGATGAGTTACTATATCTGTCTGCTATAGTGAAAAGGTATGCATAATAATACATATTATGCAATGGATCAACCAATTATTAAAATTTTTAATAAATATCTCAAGATGGAATGGCTAAAATATTAAGCAAATAAATCTTAGTAGATTTCTGATTTATTCTTTCTTTAGTCACATAAACAACTTTTAAGAAGCTTTTTCAACAACCGGTCAGTGCATGGTTTTGTGGCACATGACAATTAAGTGTTACCCGTAAAAACAATTGGAAATGGGGGGAATTGTTCTTGATTAAACAAATTTTTGGGGAAATGTGTGGCCACTCAAAGTTTAGTTAAGGGTAGTTACATTAGTGATTAGTTACCATTTTACTTTAGGCTTCCAAGTTGACTTTACAGCTCTGTCCCCTTTCAGAGTGCAATTTCCCTTGATATAGATATCCTCTATAATAAAACATACATGGTTTGCTTGTCTTATGCTGTAATTACTACAGTTACATAATCCAAACACCTGCAAAGCTTAAATCTGGAGATGACTCATTGTTAAGCCCAAGTTAATACCCAGGAACCACTGCCAGCCCTAAGCAAAATATATTAAGAAAAAAGAGAATTCACAACTTGATTAATACTAAAATACTAAGATTAAGAAATGTAGTGTAAGAACAACAGAAATTTCTAGCTTTCCGCTGTTTTATTCTTTGGTAGGTATGTTAAGTATCTATGATTGTGATAGAGTTTAGGAAGACATTGTACACTGTGAACAAGACACATGCGATTGCATTGCCTAATAGTAATAATATACGTATATAGAAAGTAGGTTGGAAAGTGCACATTCCACAATTAAATATTTTGGAACCACCTAAAACCTGTGAAATGAGAAAAATACTTACTTCCCAAAACAAATATACTTTTGCAACAGTGGGGAGCCTGTTTGTGCCAACTCATCCAAGGCTTTTTCCCCCTTGTTATGAGGTGAGAGTTCCTCTAGCCCCCCTCCTGTGTCCCTTGGCATATGTAAGTCTTTTGGCACAGTGTCTAGGCCACATAACCCCTCACAACCGTATTCAGCTTTTCTTTTGGCAACAATCGCTACCAAATTGTCAGCGGGTGGTGATGGATTCAGATACTCCCTGAAGGACCTTTGAGGAGAAAGGGTGGACTCTAAATACCAGCTTTAATTTTTTTTATTGGGTAGATGGGAGGGGGTTTATGTGAGTTCAGCTTCTTTTATCCTATGCGCAGCTTGTGTAAACCATCCAGAGGAAACTAGATGAAGTTCATGAAGTTATATTGTTGATGTACAGTACTTGAAAACTACCTGTGGGTATATAAAAATGACATACCTGCAAAGGTCAATCATTTTTCTCATAATGTGGTAGTGGCGCAGAAGCTCACACCATGTGCAAGATGCTGAGAATACAGACTCAATGCAAGATATGCGAGTGAATAAGTATCTGTTGCAAAAGATTATTGTTTTAGATGAATACATATCAGGCCTTAGGGTTAAGCGGTTAGGGTCATTGAGTCGATGGTAGTATTTTATTTTGTGGCCATATTAAGTTTTTATAATTTTTCAGCGTATTATAGGGGAGCCTTAAGGAAAGGGTGTGTGGAAGGTGTGAGATACGGTATATGGATGTATTAAAAATAAACAAACCAAAGATAAAAACATATTAAGGTATGTGGCCGCCCATATCCAGCTGTAAGCCATGCCTATATCATCGAGCAGCTCCTGGTCTTAAAGTGCCAGGGAAGCCCGGTGATCGCCACCCCGGTCCTGCCTAGGTTTGTGTGTGGATGAAGGAGTAATCTTTGCATGAATTTATCTTTATTTGAGGAAGAATTTATGTATTTGTGTTTAAATTTCATCTCCTTTCACCCTTTTTCTACTATCTTTGACACACCTTTAATAATCTATATCTGACTTGCATAGAAATAAGAAACTGAACCCCAGGGAATCGGGTCTAAACCCAGAGACACTAAGGGTTTTCCTAGCAGACACACAGGAGATCAAGGTGTTATTTGACAGCATTGGGTCTCATCTGGTAGTAGGAGATATCGTTGCTAGCTTCCTGCTGACCAAGCCAGTGTAACAGAAGTTTCTCCCAGGTACTGTGATCAGCAATGTAGGGCAATGCTGCTAAAAGTGATATATACACTGTTTTTTTTTAACGTTTTTTTACATTCATAATTAATTACAGACTATACAAATGTGGTAAAGTCTAACACATAATTTTATAAAGTATATAATTGGTGTGGGTGCACTAAATGTTTTACTAGATGTAAAAGGGGAACAATGGTTGAACAAAGATATGTTAAAAATGGCAGTCACGGTCAGAAAGGTGTTTATCATTGCTAGCTTCCTGCTGACCAAGCCAGTGTAACAGAAGTTTCTCCCAGGTACTGTGATCAGCAATGTAGGGCAATGCTGCTAAAAGTGATATATACACTGTTTTTTTTTTACGTTTTTTTACATTCATAATTAATTACAGACTATACAAATGTGGTAAAGTCTATATGCCCTAAAAATTCATAATACCCCCCCCTATATGCCCTAAAAATTCATAATACCCCCCATACACCACTATAACTCACCCATACACCACTCTGGCTCCTCCCCCTCCCATACACCATTCTGGCTCCTCCCCTCCCATACACCACTCTGGCTCCTCCCCCTCCCAAACACCACTCTGGCTCCTCCCCCTCTCATACTCCACTCTGCCTCCTCCCCCCCTCCCATACACCACTCTGCCTCCTCCCCGCCCATACATCACTTTGGCTCCTCCCCTCCCATACAGCACTTTGCCTCCTCCCCCTCCCATATACCACTCTGCCTCCTCCCCTCCCATACAACACTTTGGCTCCTCCCCCTCCCATACTCCACTCTGCCTCCTCCCATACACCACTCTGGCTCCTCCCCCTCCCATACTCCACTCTGGCTCCTCCCATACATCACGTTGGCCCCTCCCCCTCCCATACATCACTTTGCCTCCTCCCCCCTCCCATACTCCACTCTGCCTCCTGTGAACCTCCGTTTCTGACAAGACACCAGGGAGCCGGGTAGAGAGGCAGAGTGGCGTATGAGAAGGGGAGGAGCCAGAGTGGTGTATTGGAGGGTGGCTCCGTTACTGAAGGCACTTTCACTGCAGCTTCATAGAAGCCACAGTGTAAGTGAAGGGCAGTAACGGAGTCTGTCTGTGCGATGCAGACCCTCACCGGATGACAGAGAGGATGATTCTCTGTCAGCCGGTGGGAGTCTGGATTGCACAGACAGACTCCGTTACTCACCTTCACTTACACTGAGGCTTCTATGAAGCTGCAGTGAAAGTGCCTTCAGTAACGGAGCCGGATAGAGAGGCAGAGCGGTGTATGGGAGGGGGGAGGAGGCAGATGGGAGGGGGAGAGAGACGGAAGTGAGAGGCTGGCCGACAGTGAGGGGAATCCAGGCCCCCTGCAGCGTTGCGGGGGATCTGGATTCCGGTGTTATAATCCGATCTCTGTTTGAGATCAGATTATATAAGGAGAGGAGTTTTTCAGAGCATTTGCTCTGAAAAAAACCTCATTTTATAATCGATAAAAATCGATCCGATTAATCGATGATGAAATTCGTTGACAACAATTTTCATTATCGATTATTATCGATTTTATCGATTAGTTGTTTCAGCCCTAATATATATGTAAGTATATGTAGATACAGATTGTACATGCAGCCCATATAGCAGGGGCGTCCAAGTTTTTTCTGCAGTGGGCCACTTCATCAGAAATGTATGTGTGTGTGTGTGCTGCACTTATTTTTCACTGAGAGAAAATATGGCCTTTTAGCTTTATAATGTATATTAATACAGGGTTAATTTGGCGATAATGAAAAAAGCAATGGAAAGTTTTTTGATCAACTTTTATATGTCATTCTACCAATACTAAATTACTTAAACAGTAAAACAAAGTCAGTCTACAAAACATTTAAAACAAGTTTAGCCAAATAAAACTGCACAAGGCTGGAGCACACTGTGGGTACAAGCAGGGCCGGCCTTAGGGGTGTGCGACCTGTGCGGCCACACAGGGCGCCATGGCAACAGGGACGCCTGCCCGGGACTTAAATTAAAGCATCGTTTTTTTGTTTAGTTTTTTTTTTTAAAACTTTATTTAACATCCTCCATATTAAATAAAGTTGTTTTAACTTCATTTAACATGGAGGATGTTAAATAAAGTTAAAACAAACAAAAAACCCAATGTTTCAATTTAAGTCCCGGGCAGGCTGGGCTCCGAGCGGTCGCTTGTGAAGTTTTCAGCGACCGCTCGGCACCCTTCGCTCTCCGTGACTCCATCGCACAGCGGCAGATCGGGAAGTAGGACGCCTCCCGCTCCCACCGCAGGACTCCGGCAAAAAGGTAAGTAAGGATAGGGAGAAGGGGCGGGGGGGGGCAGTGAGAAGGGGATGAGATGGGGGGCGCCAGAGGAGTAGTCCGCACAGGGCATCAGAACACTTAAGGCCGGCTCTGGGTACAACCTAGATTTAAAATGGCTGATGCACACTGGAGGCAGGGCTGGATTAAGAGTATCACAGGTCTGGTGCTGAGGATTTTGGTGGCCATTTTATGGAAATAAATAAAAAAGACAGAATCTTAGCTCATCGGCATCCATGTATACTGGATAAAGATGATATCAGTGCTTGTCAGATAATATAGGATAGAATGTTATGTGATGGGACTGGGAGTAATCAGTACACTAAAAAAGTAATCATACACAGGAGGCCTGAAGCCACAATTTAGTGCCACTAATCCTGTTTAATAAAATATGTAAAAAACATTCACTTTTATTGAACTTCATTAGGTGGCCGGCGGAGGCGGTCTTACAGCCGCAAGATTGCTGCTTTGAATTTCACGGCCGGACATCGTTTCCGGGCGGCCTTTTTGAATGATGGTCTGCAGCCCTATGGACTGGCCGGCTCGCGGGCCGCACGTTGGAAGCCCTTGCCATATAGGCATAGTACACAACCATTTACTGAAGAAACACAACATAGGGAGAAAATATACATTTCCACAAATATGCCACTATGTTTGCACTGAATGAGTTACTGTTCTTGTGGCCTATATGACATATCACCTTCATTATCAATGTGGCTGATGGTCTTGTCCACAAATGCTACACTTTGTTACTTGAGAACAATATACATTTATATAAAATTCTGTGTGTTTTTGGTTTATTATTATCATCTTTGATTTATTAAACACCAACAAATTATGCAGCACTGTACAATTTAAGTGGGGCAGCTAACACACATAAAAAATATACACTAATACATACAGAGGCCTCATGAGTTGAGAACCCTGCCGATAAGCTTGCAATCTAGCCTCATGCTATTTTTACAAAGTTTCTGTTAGGAATGTTAGGTTTTTGAGGGCTTGAGAGTTTATAATCCTAAGGAATAGTATGCCCAGTTAAACAAAAGGGGAGGTGAAAAGAGGCAGTAGTTCTCTTGTAGAAGTAATTAGGGCTAAGTCGTTTCAGCATGGAAAGGAGGGTGTATAAATAAAATGAACAGAGGGATAGTCGTTAAGGTGGGTTAAGCTGAGCTTGCCTTGAGATGGTAGTAAAGCTTTTGGATTGAGATTTTAGTAAGCAGGCTGTTTTTGCGCAGCGGCGATGAGCGTGAACTACCTCCGCTGCCGGCACGTCTGCTCGATGTGCTTTAACAATCTCCCTTGCCGGGAATTCCCACGAGGGGAGTCCCGGCAAGGGAGATTGTTAAAGCACATCGTACAGACATGCTGTCAGCGGAGGTTGTTCACGCGCATTAGACAATCTCCTGTGCTGGCAGTAGTGGCGGCACCGGAAGTTGTCTACGCGTATTGCGTAGGTCTCCCCTGACGGCCCCGCAAGACACACGGGAGTCTGCTTTGGTAAGTCGTGGGGGGGGGGCCACATCTTGGAGGCAGGGTGGCAGCGTATCTCGGGGGGGCAGAGTGGCAGTATATATCGGGTGGAGGGCAGAGTGGCTGTATATATCAGGTGGAGGGCAGAGTGGCAGCATATCTCGGGGGGGGCAGAGTGGCAGCATATCTTTTCTATGTTTTTTTTAACTAAGAAAATTTTTTCCTTAAAAAAGCACTTAACTTTAAAGGTTGCAGCCTGGTGTGGCCTATATCCAAGCCAATATGGTAATATGAATTTGTGACGTCCCTGGGTTAATAAGTGCTGTCTTATATCGTCGTAGTTATTATGACCATCCGGGGTTAATAAGTGCCGCTTATATCCCTCAATGTTTGATTTGTGTATTTCCTTTATATATTTGTGGTGTGTATTGTCTGTACTTTGCTCTCCCTTCCGTCCTACCCTATCCATGTACCTCATGCCCTGCCTACGGACTTTAACCCCTCATAGCCTGGACACCATCTACCCGACCACATCGCTCTTCTATGGAGGTAACTCACGGGTGGTGGGATACAGCCAAGGCGTGGTTCGGAGAAGGAGCCTCCGGCAGATTCCCGGTCGCTGGGACTGCCAGGAGAACCGGCTATCTCGCTGTCTGCTCGGGGTCCCTTCGGCCGATCGTGTCGCTTTTTTGGATAGGATGGAAGCGGTTAACCATTGCGGTCCCTGCAGGAAGCATCGTAGAACCAACGGGTGTACCCATCTGGTGGCAGAGGTGGGATGCGTCCTCAGTATCGGGACATCCAAACCACCACCAGGACTGCGTCCCAGTGAATGGAGCAGCGTTACGAGCACCTGAAAAGGACGACGCTGAAAGATTTACTGGAAGCCTGTGGGCAGGCGCGAGGAACAAGTTGAAAGCTACCTTAATTGCAGAGCTAATGGAGGGGGGCCGCAACAGCCTCGCCTCGTCGGAAGACACTGAAACTTCAGACTTCCAACGGGAGATGCAGTGGTGTATAGGTCTACTGGGGCTCAACTGCCACTCGCCCAGGTACTCAGCGATGCCACTCAGCTTTAGATTGCAGAGATCAATAAAGAGAAAGATCAGGCGCCCACGACGGACCAGAGCAGCAGCCCGGCCCGGACCAAACTGCCCTATGACGCCATTCCACGGTTTAATGATGGCGTGGATGAAATAGACCGATATCTCCAGATCTTTGATAGACAGTGCGGTTTGCAGGGTGTGGAGGCGACCAACTGGGGGACACTACTGGTAAACCAACTTCCGGGATGAGCCTTGGAAGCCTATGAGGCCATCCCCGATGAGGACAGTGCCGATTATGAGCAGATAAAAGAATGCTTATTAGCCAGATACGGCATCACCCCCGAGGCTCATAGTCAGAAGTTCTGGAGCCTCCAATGCCAAGACGGCATCGCATGACCCGAGCGGCCGAGGGCTTGATCAGCCACATCCGCCTCAAGTCTCCACTATCCCCTCCTCCCCATGCTTGGCTCGAGGAGGACTTCGGGGTATTGCACGAGGGTGACCCGGTTCAAGCAGCCGCCCCTGACAACTGCCTCTATCATCGACAGTGGGGCTACCATCACGTTGATACAGCCAAGGTGGTCGCCCCCTACCGAGCAGACCAGCCGCTCCATTGCCGTAGGGTCCCCACTGCTCGGATACATTTAGATTGGGGAGCCATGGGTCATGAAGGACCTACCTGCAGAAGTCCTACTGGGGAATGATTTGGGACACCTCACCACCACGTTCGAACCGGATGCCAACTCCGACCCTTGTGCGGCCCTAACTGGTCAGCAGGCACGGACTTGACAACGCACTTGAGGACGAGTCCCAGATGAGTATGATTAACCCTGACATTATCCCAGACTGTTTGCTGACTGCCCCTACCCTGCCCTGGGCATCCCTCACTGACTTTGCCCAGGAGACCTTACTTTGCAATACTACAGAGACCAAACCGGGGCAGATCCCGGTGGACTGAGTGAAGATAGAATTGAATGGGACCAGGCACTGTTATACCGACTGACAGATGGACAGGGAAAGACCCGTGTGCCCAAACGTCAGCTGGTAGTGTCCCAGAAATATCAGCAAGAGATCATGCGTATTGGACACGACATTCCCCTGGCAAGCCATTTGGGAAGGCGCCGGACCCATCACCGAGTCACCCGGTCTTTCTTCTGGCCAGTGCTGACAAAGAATGTCCGGCGGTATTGTAGCACCTGCGACCAGGCGAAAGCCTCATTACACCCGCTGCCCATCAGCGATGAGCCCTTCAGTAGAATAGCGGTAGATCTGGTGGGGCCCCTACCTTGACCCAGCCCTTTGGGGAAAAAGTATATATTAACCGTCGTAGACTACGCTACTCGATACCCCGAGGCTGTCCCCTTGTCCAATATATATGCGGAGACCGTAGCCGATGCCCTACTTCGGGTGTTCGCCAGGGTGGGTTTTCCCCTGGAGATAATTTCGGACCAGGGGACCCAATTTACCACAGAGGTTACCCAGCAGCTGTGGAAGTTGCGTGGGATTAAGCCCGTGTAAAGCGCCCCTTACCACCCCCAGAAGATTCAACGAGCCTTCCATGGCTTCCAGGAACGGCCAGAGGAGGTAGCCGCTATCTGTGCCCCGGCAGCAGAGAATTCGGAGGAACTTTCGCTACCGGAGTTACCCCGACAGGGTAAAGGGCCGACGGGCATAGAGGCTGTTCAGCTCGCGGATCAGTTAGGGGTGACCCAGCGGGAGCAGGTCCGGCAGGTATTGTCCAAACGTCACCAAATGTTCTCCACCGCCCCTGGCTACACTACTGTCGCAGCCCTCTAACAGCCACTCTCAATCCCGTCCTACCCTATCCATGTGCCTCATACCCTGCCCACGGACTTTGACCCCTCGTAGCCCGGACACCATCTACCCGACCACATCGCTCTTGGTGGTGGGATACAGCCGAGGGGTGGTTCCGAGAGGGAGCCTCCGGCAGATTCCCGGTCGCTGGGACCGCTGGCTATCTCGCGGTCCGTCTCGGGGAAACTTTGAACTGTTGTCGTTCGGGGTCCCTTCGGCTGATCACGTCGGATTTTGGACAGGTTACCCCCAGGACCCGGAGCTATCCAGCAGCACCCCAGGATCGCCGCCGCTCCATCGGGATCACCCGGAGAATAACGGCTAAAGTCATATGGACATTGCGGGGCTCGTGGCTTAAGGCCTGGACTGTCTGGGCAGGGCGGGAAGATGTGGACATGATTTATGGTCTTTTTCTCACCTAACCCGTATATAAGCCCGTATGTTTCCCCAATAAAGTATGTTACTTAACTGGAACATTAATCTCCTCTAATGCTTTAGGGGCTCTCTGAATCACTCATTGTCCTTTTCAGGACAGTTATGACACTGTATTCGGCTACGCCTCGGCGAGCTGCAGGGCTGCGAAGCTAAAGACAACGGACCAGTTCCTGAGCGATTCCTCGCTAGTGTCGGCTAGCGCTGGAAGTGGTTAACCATTTCGGTCCCGGCAGGAAGTATCGTAGCACCTACGGGTGTACCCAGCCGGGGTAGAAGACGTGCCCATCACAGAATTTTTTTTGGACATTCCATGGTGTCACTTCTTAAACCACTACTTGATGACATGTAACAGCATGAAAGACGGAAAGGGTTAAATCCTGGTGTTTAATAATCATCAAATAATAACTATAATTAATATAAATGGAATTTATGGGCTCATCTTTCTTGTAATTTGTGCTTCAATTCATTGTTATATGCAACTTATGTATATAAGCAAATCTCCCTTGTAAACTCCTTATCACTAGGAGACCGGGATGCTGTCCAAAACCTCTGATCCTCCTGGGAAGAAGGTATGCAACAGGAATCATGTTCAGCTAATTCAGACAAGTTCACCTAGAGTACAAACCCACATTCCCGAGAAGGAACAAGTTGGATCAGCAAACTATTAGAGATAATTATATCAGCGAGACTACAACACCATGTGTACAAGATGCCTTGCTTTACGTAATGAAGAATTCCTTCCATAAATAAGTCCATTGTGTCGTGATTTTTCTTTTTTTACTGGTATAACAGGATAAGTTCCAACTTCAGATATAGTACAGTCTCTGTTTTGAGAAATCTCCAATGCTGTCAGTAAGGTTAACCCCTTGCTGATCGTAGAGTCCTTTTTTGAATTCAACAAATCAAATCACTTTCTTCCTATTATCCAAATTACACAAATCAGTAAAATGGCAAAAATAGGATTAGGAAAATAAAATGTATTGTAGTTATGTATTATATCAAACAACTGCATTAAAAGTTCACAGCAAATTAAATGACGACAGATGTTAAAGTCTCAAACTCTGGCTTACACACATATAGGCTTGAGTGAGAGAGTTTGTTTAGGATTATTGCATAAGCTGCCGTGTTTTTATTCAGAGTCTTATACTATGAATCTGCGGCCAACCTGGTAACTGATTAATAGGGCTTATTCCAATCTAGAACTCACAAACACCACCCTACTAACACAAAAAAGGTCCAATCATATGAAATGAAAGTCAGCTATGTTGTTTGAGGGATATAGTCAGCGTAAGACATAATGTGAAACCAGCACAATTCCATAGGGGACAGTAGTTTTCATACATTTTTATTCCACTGCCTTATGTAGTATTCATTTTAATATGAAGACAAACAGCTGTTTTAGGGTCACCTTTCCCAAGCTGCTAACATGGCTTGGTTTTTCTCAGACATATATCTTTGGTCCTGAAGTGACCCAAGCTGACCCCTTTTTATAAACATAGTTAAGACATGACATGCCCCTCTTGTGAACTATAAAAATGCATTTCTGCATACTTTATAGCTAGGCAACTGAATAACTTCATTGTTCATCTATACAAAGTCTTGGGGTATTAAAATATGCTGAATATGGCCAGCAACCAAACCGAGTTAATTGTTCCTCCCTTCAACTCTTAAATCCTGCTAGGACACATAACCAAGTTGAGCATCACAGGCACCTGGATCTTTAAATGGCAATAGGCCAGGCATGTCAGTCAATGCTTCTGGGTCAGCTCAGACACTATATCTTTTTCATTTGCTTCTCTGGGTTTAAAGTTCTTCCCTGAGCTACTCTGTGCTTTTGCTGGATGTCCCTTAAGTACCTCATTTGGGCTTTATTAGATTAAGGCCTTCTACAAAAGCAAACCACTTCCAGTGCTTATGTTGTCCAACTACTTCATTTACACTGGAAAGAACTCTCCGTAAAGACATATTGACTAGCAGAGCAGCTAAGTGGATTGAGTAAAAAGTTCAAGCAAAAAGCTTGACCTGTCAGGACCTAATGCTGACCTAATCTTTGCTACATAGGTGGCAATGGGTGCAGTTGGAACCGGGCTCTGTGACAGCTATTTCTGGTCCCTTACCCTCAACGATAAGTGCCGGTTTTGCTGACAATACAGGTGTATAACATTGAATAAATAAATAAAACACTTACCTGATGCAGAAAATGCAGCCCTGCTGCTGCATGCGTCCTCTTTCTCGAAGGTCCAACTATTGTTGAAATTGATGGGAGCACCTTCTATACATGTGCATGGGGTGCATGGGGGGGTTAAAGAGTTCTGGAGCTTATTAAAGGTGAGTATATCAAATACAGGGAGATGTGTTCAAGCCAAACACATATCCTGCATGGCACTTAGCTAGAGGGAGGGTAAAAGGACATTGGGGGATACTGTAGAACCCCCACCTTTTGCAAAAATGTAAAGGGACCATGCATAAATCATATGCATATGATGGCAGGAATGTCACTTTAAGTCGATGTTAGTAACATGAGGTCATGAGGGTACTAGCAGGTCTAGTGGAAATACACACTGAAATGTCTATGAATTATTGGCCTGGTCCAAAAGGACTTCAAGGCAATCTATGATGCTACCTGGTATATCAATTGGCTTGTTGTAAACTTTTAACTGTGCTTTACCTCTGTAAACATAGTCATGCATGAGTATCCACTATCACCAACAAGCGTTAGAGTGCAGGTTCATACTAAATTCCAGTTTTCTGGATCATCCAGGATTGTCTGTATAAAATTAGGAAGTCCCGCAGGGCCAAATTACACAAATAAAGACTGCAGTCTAAGGACAGCAGGACACTAAAGAAGAGCTTGCTGTTTGTTAATGATCTGATAGTAGTACTGTTTTAAGCAGCTTGCAAATTGTAAGAGGGGTACGGTACAGTAGAGGTTTATTCAGGCCTGTAGTAGAGTTATGTACCCCTAATTAGGATTATAGCTTTAACTTGTTTACACAATAGCATGACTTTATGACTTATGTTCACACCTTATCTACAAGTTAGACTGTGCATATTGAATTGTCTTGTTTGTAACTCAAAGTGGATAGCAATTGGGATTTTGTTCAAGAATACAAGGTTGTAAAATTGCCTTTCTGTCCTTCTCAAGTCAAAAAAATGCAAGAGTTTGGCACAGCAGTTTGCCTGGTCAAAAGGGCAGAATATCACCCACCCACCTTCCCATAGGCCAGGGAACCCTACATTCTCATGAGAAACTGCCAAATGCCCTTATCTGCGTCACGCCAGTGTGCAGGAGAATTGCACAGCTTAAAAATACCGTGCCTGCAGACGTTTTTCCCAGGCCAGATATAGCTCACGTGTATTACAGTAACAGGAAAGAGCTACAGCGAGCAAACGAAGGGAGAAGACAGAATGAAGGAGATGAGAGATGTGTCTGTGCAAAGCAAAGATTCTAAAAATAAGCCTCAGGCCACCCAGCTGTGGGGCAGCAGGCTGCTGTGTGCTGGGTGCTGTTGATCCGACCTCCTCTGTGGTTCCTGCACTGATTTTATTATCTCATGTCTCACAGGAAGGGGAGCCATGTTTCCTGTAAACACAGTGACAGAAAATTAAACCAACATTGTTTAGGCAACACAGAAACTCCCGACATATTAATTCCTGTCAGACAACATGAGGTGGCACTTTGCCCTGTGCTAGCCTGTCACAGGATTGGATATTATTCCATTAGGGTATCAGGAAGTAACAAACAGTAACTTGATGGTGTAGTTGATCACTAGATGTTAATGGGACAAAAATATATATAATATTGCTCTGTGTACAAAATGAATCACTGTGTTACTACCTAAGTTCGCTCACAGACACAATGTAATGTAAAGAATACCTTTTTATACAATTATATTTAATGGCATTCGTTTTCTTTTGTGAAGTTATGAGATGTCTTAGACATTGCTAGCTGGTATGCTTGTGGTGTTACTGTTTACTCTCTAGAGTCACTAGAGCTGCCATGTTGTTGAGAGGTTACCACGTCAAGGTTTCTTTCTGCAGACTGAAATGTGGCTAAACCACTGTGTTTTGAGGAACATATCTCTGAGAACTCTCAACATTAGCCGACCCTAATAGCCAGAAGCCCTTTTGTAGTGACTTTTAAAGGTATTACTCAAACAAAAAGCTTGACCTGTCAGGACCTAATTATATATTTGCTTTAATCACATTCAATGGCATACCTATATAGGTTTCAGTGGGTGCAGTAATAACAGGTATGTAACAAGTATGTTTGGTGCCTGCCAGGGGCACAACAGAACCCTCTGCACACAGAGCTACTTGTGGTGATGCACACAAGAGGTCTATGCTTACACTATATTAAAAGTGTAAAAAAAGACGTGGGGGGCAGGGAGGCTTTTTTCCTGGGTCCTACTTGGTCGAAGACTGGCCCTAGCACCAGCCAAAAGGTGAAAGTTGAATCAAGTCACTATGGAATAATAAGAAGTCAGCTCCAGGCTGGCAGCGGCATATGTTACCCTAGGTCACTTAGACGTTCACAAGAGCAGCAATCCACAGAAGGCTAGGCTTGCTTAGTCCTGCCTTAGGTATAGTGTGTATATGTATATGTATATATATATGCTAACCAGAGCCTCAGTGGACACATCTCTGCCATATGTCCTGTCATGGGACCTCTGGAAAGTCCATATAACCTCATTGGTGGTGGCAGTTTAAGGCTAATGCATCAGTTTACACTAGATACAGCAGAAATTTCAAGTGGTGATATGAGCAAATTTTGTGTGTTACATGGGTAATTGTATGCGATTTGTGTCCCTAGAATTCATAAGATGTAAATCCTTGATTATGACCACAAAAAAATTGGTAAAAACCCAGACCCTTACTGCAATGTGTCTTGCTTTATGACAATATACATTTATACAAATATTTGTATAATCTATTATGTCATACTGGATTTTTAGCCAACATGGTATGAAATACATATGTCACAATGTGATAATCTTTTATATCAACCTTATAGATTTACAACTTTTGACCCGCTCTAAGCTATTAACAAAACAGGTTAGATGTATGAGACAATCAGATAACCCGAAGATAAAATAGGAAAGAGGAAAAGGAAGGAAATTGAGTTTCTATTTTAGGTATCTGAAAAAGATGTCATGACCTGGAAGAGGGTATCTCTACAATTACAGTTGAATAACAGGCAATCTCCGGTGTCCTTGTTAATCATTCATGTTTGCGTTATACCACTAATCATTGCATGAGTTTTCTTTGAGACTGAATTTACATGCCATAATGCAAGATAAGTACATGTTTATTAGCAATAAACAAAAAGGTTTGTTGTGTAAGCTACTTGGCTTTTTAATCAATAGTGTGCATGGTATAGTTTACAATGAATGCACATTATCATTAATAAGGGCAAAAAAGTAACATTTCCTGTTACTGTTTTGTTCTGAGCAGTAATATAGTCATGTAGTATTCTAATCTCTGTTTTTCTATCTCTCTCACTGTGGCTAAGAATTTAATTGAATAGTCCATATCTACTAAAGAAACTCTTTGACCCAAAAACAAACATAAACTAGAGAAACAAAGAAAAGGTTTGATCAGAAGACGTTATGGTAGGCAAGTACAATGCTTACAGAGACATGTTTCCAAAGTAGCTTTATTAGTTTGAGCCAGGGAAAGTCTTGTTGCATAAGAATGAAGAGCACAGTATCAAAACCTGCAAAGTAATAAGCCTTTTGTAGTTGAGGTGAGAGTACTGTATGTTTGAATGATGATGGAGACATACCAATGAAAAGGGAATGTTTTAATAACTGGGTCACTTTAGGTCTAAGGACTCTGGTAAGAGAAAATAGGAGATGCAAGGCAATAGGGTCAGGTGGGCAGATAATGAGGCGGGAAGAGCCTTTGCTTAACTGACTCTGTAGCCATCAAATGCACTTTAATGCATATGTTAGCTGTGTGGTCCCATTAAACTTTTGTGTTGTTTATTTTGCAAATGCATGGGGAATATCTGCAGAATTACTGATTTAGGCAAATCCGATCTAAGGCACCGATCTCCCATCCGATCCATCTGATATGACATCATAAGACCGCACAAACGGCCTTAGAAGCCGGAGACAATATGGGGTGATAATGATAGGGATGGAAATGATGGTAGGGAAGACTATGATGATGATGGTGGGAGGGATGAATATGGTTATTGGGGAACATGAATTATATGAATTGTGGGTGGGTATGATGAAGGTCAGGAGGAGCTCTAAACTTATACATACACACATACAACCACTCCAACACCATACACTTGCATATACATACATAAATATGCACGCCCCCATAATACCACACACATACATACATTTTTTTAATTAAAATTGCAGATCTTGTTAGGATATTTATTAAAAACAATGTTATAGGCATTTCTGTTAATCTCTTTATCTATACCTGCAATGCAGGGTTTGCACATGTTATTCAGTTGATCTCTATGTTCTCATTTGATAAGCAGCATGGGCCAGGTAGGAGCCCAGTCGCAGGGGATCCCAGAGGCTCAGTTTGTACCCCATGATGCATTATAACTAGAAGAATGATACAAACAGGCGAAATGAAACACACAGGCTGAATAGTACGATATGGTCTGTATTGGAAAAACTGGATGACGGGCAAGTACAGGCTGTAAGTCTTTTGACAGAGAATCGGACAGGCGGCAGGGCACTAGACACATGGCAGGGCCCTGGTCACACGGCAAGGAGCCCTCTGGCAGGGCACAGGACTTGTAAGCCCTTCTGGCAGGGCACAGAACTTGGAAGCCCTTCTGGCCACTCTATGTAGCCGAACTTGCAGGGGCCCGCTCTGTGTAGCTGGGCTCAGAAAAGCCAGATATGGTATTCAGGAGAGTGGTCAAAATCAAGCCGGGTCAGCAGCCGAAGATCAGAAGCAGGATGCCAGGAACAATTCAGGACCTGGTGCAGAGCCACAGCAATAGGCTGCTAAACAGCAATGTAGAGGCACCCAATGGAGGAGGAAGCAGCTATTTAAGGGTTAGGGTTACACCCAGGTAAGCAGAGGCAGCTGGCCAGCTCGTTAGCCTACACAGTGCTTTGTACAGACAGACAGCCTCTAGAGGCTGCCGCGGAAATTACACCTAGAAAACGAATACAGATTCCTGGCTGACAGGGTGGAATCCTGAAATCGGCTGCTGAATAATAGTTGTTATTACACAATGAATGGTACTCATTTTTTGGCCTCAGAAGGATGAAGGACTGTGTTGACCTTGTCGGGATTTAAACCTCCAACCATGAGGTTTGAATAGGCTCTGTGGGACCAGGGGGTGAATCACCATAGCAAGTATGACAAACGGAGACAAGACATGACTATACTGAACTTTAAAGCAGAATAAAGAGAGGAAACTGGTGGTAAATTTTGAAAGGTGCTGTTAGGAGAGAGATGGATGCCAACATCCCCTCCCTGTCTGCCTCTATTTCTAGGAGTGTGGCTGTAGTATAGCCACCATAAGAAAAAGCAGCAGTAGAGGTAATCTCAGATGAGAGGCTGGTCTCAGTGATAGCAAGGAGGATGAGTTTGTTGCACACACAGTATAGATTTCAGAAGAATACATGATGTATTGTATGTGTACATGTATTAATGTTTGTCCAAGGAAGATTGTATATACATGTATGTATGTACAGACAAGTAGAGTAGTAGTAGACCTGAAAACCCACCTTTTTCTCAACCAGCACCCTAATCAAGCCATCTGAACGGCCAACAATCTTTACAGATCATCCTGACTCAATCAACTCATCCCTATCCAAGCAGTCCTCTCCTACTGTTTTGCTTCTCCTTCAACCACCGAGATTAAAATCTTGCAAGAGCAGGGCCCTCTTCCCATTTTGTACCAGTTTGTTATAGTATATGACAATATTCAATCATTCCACTGATTGTAACAGCACTGCGGAATCTGCTGGCACTATATAAATAAATGTAATGTACCTGGAACAGACTTCTAGTGCAGCTAGTACAGACAAACACAGTAAAGGAATTCAAGAAAGCAGGTGTATAAAGATATCGCATGTCACTATGCTGTCACTATCTTTGAGGCCACACAACAAAAGAACCACTAAGAATTCCTATTATAGATCGTTTATAAACACCATGCCTCCTAAGGTTCTTTTTGTCGAAAGCTGCCATAGTATAAATGTTTTCAAGAAATATTTGTTAAAGGCCCAGGCATGAATTGTTCAGGGTTAGCACACTTTATCTGACCTTGCTGTGAAACAGGCCTGGAACAACGTCTGCCTTATGTGAAGCAGGAGCCTTTTGCTTGATAAATAAAAGCATGAAGACTCTGACAAAAAGGGCAGCCTTTATTTGTTGGTAATGGTTTACTCACCCCTTTTAAATTATTCCAAGGAGTGGACCTAAGCTACACACATTGCAGAGCAGCTGGAACATGGAGTCATGTGCATTGCTAACAATATAAATGAAGCATGCAGTGCAGAGAACAAAGTAAAACATCATCATTTGTGAAAAAGTAGGGACATATTTATGATTGGAGCAAGAAAATGTCTTTCCCTAAATATAAACCCCACTACATGAGTGACCT
The DNA here is from genome assembly GCF_027358695.1 of Spea bombifrons. NCBI lineage: Eukaryota > Metazoa > Chordata > Amphibia > Anura > Pelobatidae > Spea > Spea bombifrons. The sequence goes on from NC_071089.1 coordinate 37,259,485, forward strand.
AAACAGATAAAGGAAGGCTGGTATTCTTTAGTGTCTGAACTTCCTGTGCCCTGTGCACAAATTTCAGAGAACACGCTATGAATAGTGGGGTCACTAGTGGACAATGTCTGGAATCTTTTCCGCAGTGAGTCAGAAACTAAACTCCTTTTCACTACCTTTTGTCCCCTGGTCTTGAGCAATAACAAAATATTATTTTAGACTTATCAGTTCAGCATCATAACTTTACATAATTATATTTTTTATTCTTCCTAACCTTTGCATAAAAGAAGAACTTTAGGTCATATAACTTTCTATATGATAAAGGAAAGCATGGGGATTTTAACATGCAACATGTAACTATGAACTACATGTACTAGTATGTCTGTATGCTTTATATGTATCATCAGTCATGCCCCATATGCAACAAACTGGAATGCACTGTGTTCTGACACCTTTCTATCTGAATCAGCATTAACTTTTTCAGCAATTTGAGCTATAGTAGCTCACCTGTTGGATTTGACCACACGAGCCAACCTTGGCCCCCCACCTGCATCAATGAGCCTTTGGCCGCCCATGACCCTGTTGCCAGTTCACCACCTTTCCTTCCTTGGACCACTTTTTATAGGTACTGAACACTGTACACCGGGAACACCCCACAAGAGCTGCAGTTTTGAAGATGCTCTGAGGCAGTTGTCTAGCCATCACAATCTGGCCCTTGTCAAAGTCACTCAGATCCTTATGCTTGCTAACACATCAGCGAGAGAGAGTATATATATCAGGGCTGCAACTAACGATTATTTTAATAATCGATTAGTTGGCCGATTATTTTTTCGATTAATCGGATAAAAAAAATACATTATTTTAAATTGAAGAAAAATTGCAATAAAAAACGTACAATTTACACTTTCATCTCTTTATTGCAATGGCCTCTCTCTATTCACCTTCTTATTTTACTGACATAATAATAATAAAAGCTACAAGAACCCAAACACAGTGTTTCTCAAACTAGGTTTTAATACAAAGTTATTAGTAAATATTAATTCATATGTTAACTATTTTTCATATTTAATAAAAACTGAGAAAAAAGCCTTGTTTACATTTTTTTATTTACCAAACTGCCCCCAGTTATGCACATCTGACCCCCAGCTTGCCACTCTGCCCCCATATATGCCTTATACCTCTTATATGCCAGATTCCACTGTGCCCCCTGATATGCCACTGTGCCCCCTGATATGCCTTATACTCCTTATATGCCAGTGATATGCAACTGAGCCCCCTGATATACCTTTTACCCCCAGATTTGTTTTATGCCCCCTGATATGCCTAATATTGATATGTCTTATACCCCCTATATGCCACTGAGCCCCCTGATATACCTTTTACCCCCAGATATGTTATGCCCCCCTGATATGCCTAATATCCATATGCCTTATACCCCCTATATGCCCTAAAAATTCATAATACCCCCCATACACCACTATAACTCACCCATACACCACTCTGGCTCCTCCCCCTCCCATACACCACTCTGGCTCCTCCCCCTCCCATACACCATTCTGGCTCCTCCCCCTCCCATACACCACTCTGGCTCCTCCCCCTTCTCATACTCCACTCTGCCTCCTCCCCCCTCCCATACACCACTCTGCCTCCTCCCCCGCCCATACATCACTTTGGCTCCTCCCCTCCCATACACTCTGCCTCCTGTGAACCTCCGTTTCTGACAAGACACCAGGGAGCCGGGTAGAGAGGCAGAGTGGCGTATGAGAGGCCTCTGACTCCTCCCCCCTCCCATACACCGCTCTGCCTCTCTACCCGGCTCCGTTACCGAAGGCACTTTCACTGCAGCTTCATAGAAGCCACAGTGTAAGTGAAGGGTAGTAACGGAGTCTGTCTGTGCGATGCAGACCCTCACCGGCTGTCAGAGAGGATGATTCTCTGTCAGCGGGTGGGGGTCTGCATCGCACAGACAGACTCCGTTACTCACCTTCACTTACACTGAGGCTTCTATGAAGCTGCAGGGAAAGTGCCTGTCAGTAACGGTGCCGGGTAGAGAGGCAGAGTGATGTATGGGAGGGGGGAGGAGGCAGATGGGAGGGGGAGAGAGACGGAAGTGAGAGACTGGCCGACAGTGAGGGGAATCCAGGTCCCCTGCAGCGTAGCGGGGGATCTGGATTCCGGTGTTATAATCCGATCTCTGTTTGAGGTCGGATTATATAAGGAGAGGAGTTTTTCAGAGCATTTGCTCTGAAAAAAACCTCTTTTTATAATCGATAAAAATCGATCCGATTAATCGATAATGAAAATCGTTGACAACGATTTTCATTATCGATTATTATCGATTTTATCGATTAGTTGTTTCAGCCCTAATATATATTTATATATACACACTGATTCACATATGCACACTGCCACATACACATAAAATACATTTTATATTATATATATAAACTCACTGGCCACTTTATTATGTACACCTGTTCAATTGCTTGTTAACACAAATAGCTAATCAACCAATCAAATGACAGTGCATTTAGGCATGTAGACGTGGTCAAGACAGTTTGCTGAAGTTCTAACCGAGCATCAGAATGGGGAAGAAAGGGATTTAAGTGACTTTGAATGTGGCATGATTGGGCTGGTCTGAGCATTTCAAAAACTGCTGATCTACTGGGATTTTAACGCACAACCATCTTTAGGGTTAACACCGAAAAAAAGAAAATATCCAGTAAGCCACAGTTGCGTGGAGGAAAAGGCCTTGTTGATGTCAGAGGAGAATTGGAAGACTGGTTCGACATGAAAGAACGGCAACAGATCTCAATCCAATAGAGCACCTTTGGAATGTGGCGGAACAGGAGATTCGCCTCATGGGTGTGCAGCCAACAAATCTGCAGCAACTGCGTGATGCCATCATGCCCATATGGACCGAACTCTCTGAGGAATGTTTACAGTACCTTGTAGAAAGTATGCCACGGAAGATGAAGGCAGTTCTGAGGGCAAAAGGGTCAGTAAGTGTATATATCTAAATGAATATGATAGAAGCATTGCTGTTTCCCCAGTATATCTATAACTCAAAGCAATATCTTAAGATGAGTTGGATGAGTTTGTGAGAAGTCAAATAGTTTACAATACTATATCATTTATTTAATTATAATTTAATCTAACAAATAAAACTTTGCATAATGGAGAATTGTGTTATTCATCATCCATTGAGGAAATGTAATGGCACATTTATTGTACCATATATAAAAAAACCAAACTAGATTCTGATTGAAGTTTTGATTTCTGCTGTTGTACAGTCTGTACAACATTCTAGCACACGTTGAAGAGTTGCCAATGATTTAAAAATGGCTATTGACATGAAATGTTAGCACATAACACAAGGCATATCACTTAATTCCATGAGCAGATACCAGTACATCTTCTCAACTATGGGGGAAGCTGGCCCAAGCCAGCCATATGGCACACCAGACAAATACCTGATGGGCTGGAGTCCAATATCACTGCATACTTACTTTTACTGCCACTCCAGAGGCAGATCAGAACATTTCCCCTCCTTTGAAATAAACTCCCCCCTTGTGCTCCATTAAATCCCCTCATGTAATAAAACGTTTCTATCACATCTCTAGTCTTTCCTGTATACTGATTATGTGCTTTGTAAGGTTATACTCATATCTTTCGGGTATAACTTTTTTATTTGCTATACAACTGGCTACACATTTGGCTATACAATGATCCATACAGTTAGCTCCACAACATTGAGGTGGTTATGTTAAAATACAAGTGAGGCAACATTATATAATACAATGTCATTAAGATAATAAGGTAATGGCTAACGTGCTGATAAGGATCAAATAAGTTATACAAAATGAAGTTGTTATCAGATATGTCTGGATTATTTCATGAGAACTTAATTTGTTCTGTTATCTCCATACTGTGTGTTGAGATTATTGAGAAGTCCTTGCATTTATGATTCAGGCAGTAAATCACAGACTACCAGCTGGGGCTTATCTGTTGGTAGTTGGACTCCTGCATTGCCCTCAAGGCTACATAAATCTGTAATAAAATGATTATGAGTATGGAGATGTATCAAAGCAACAACATGGAAAAAAGGACTTTTGGGTTTCCTCTTTCTTTCTTCTCATCATCTCCTGGGGGACAGTAACCCTGGGAGTCAGGAAGCATGCATGTGAACACATGGACTGACAGATTAAAGCTCCTGTTTCTACATCCAACAATAAACCTTGTGTTAGACTTGATATTAATTTCCTCAAAAACAGACAAAATATGATTTCTGAGGTTTGCTGTGTGAAACCTGACCTCTGTGGGATATTATAATTTCTCAAAAAATATCTGCTTGTTTTCTTTATGAAAATAACAATTTTGTTTTCTCTGTAGATATACCACTCCTATTCAGAAAAAGTTAAAGAATGCAAGGCTGAAGATGGCTGCTTTGAAACAGTTTTTTTGCACAACGAACCTGTTCATCTAGCTCACTTAGTTGCATACATCTCCTATAGTTGACACTTGACATGTCTTAATGTACCGTATTAAAAATATCATAATAGATCATTGTGTTGAAATGTTAAAATTGTTACAATTGTTGATACACAGACTTTATTTTAATAAAATATATATTTACAGTGCACACAACGAGGAGAAGCTAAATTGAGTAGAACACCATAGTTGAGTCATTCCTTATAGTATTAGTCCAATGGGAAAAATATCACACAACTTGAAAATAATGTGCTCTGGGGAAAAAAAGTGTTTGAAATGCTTAGCCTTATATTCTTTTCTACAATCCAACTCCATTTCTTAATAATTTTGTTTTCTTGGATTCAGCCTTTTCTGTTTGCTCTGGGTAATGATTTGACCATTGAAGATCTCACAGGAACGCAGACCAACCACAAAAAAATTGAGCAATTCAATCAATGGTATAACCGGAAAACCAAAGCAATCTAGGGAGAACAAAGACATAACTGTTTGATTGTAGTACCTAAAGCCTGTGTGTATTAACACTGGGACTGGGATTCTAGCAGCCATCCCCTGTCATATTCAGGAATTGAGCAGAGTTAAAGTCAATTGCCAACACTGAGGGATCCTCTATGCAGGGGATCAAGACTTGATGTTCCCAACTAAACCTACTTACAGTGTGTTATATCTGCAAGATCACATGCTTTCACTTACGATTACTTTCTCTGAATTGGAGACAAAAATGATTACTGTGGGAAAAGGAGTTCACTAAGTTGAATTGTAGGTGCTCAGAGAGAAAGGCCGGTTGTTTTGTCGTGAAACAAAAAGTGCTTGGAAAAACACGGCAATGCATTTTAGACACACTGTCAGCACTCATAGCTTAAAATTTTCATCAGCTCTAAATGATTCCATGTGTACTGTTTTCCATGTGTATTGAGCACCCTTCATGGATTACAACCAAACAGCAGGGGGGTTCAATTTTCTTCCTTTTTTTCGCAAATATGCTTAGCTGAAATGTGCTGCAAGGAAGTGGAATGTAACAACTTGTTTGCAGAACAACAGCCAGGAATTGGCTTTGAGTGCTGAGTTTTATTAAATTATTCTGTATGGTCTTTTAAACGAAAAAGTTTAGGATGAGAAAATTGCATTTATAAGCAGAACATCGACATTGGGGGATTTTCATAGGCATGAAGCCATTATAATGTTCTCTGTCGCAGAACATGCTTTATATTTATTATTAAGTTAACGTTACTAATGTAACTCTGCTTTACGCCATTTTACCAAGCTTAGAATAACTTAATAAATGTAATTGAAATCTTGTCATATGGGGTGCAACAGATACATTCAGGATCAAGGAGGTTTAATTATTTATAAAGTGCCATCATAGTCCCCAGTGCTGTACAATGGCTAAAGAGGACACAGAAACAGTACATACAATTTTTCACCTACAGAAACAAAAGTTAAGGAGGGTCCTGCTCAAACAAGTTCACAATCTGCCAATATTTTATGGAGCTATACACCGATTGTTGTAGTAGGGGGAGAGAAAGGAGATAACTTTAGGAAAGGAAATTGATCAGATAATGCTGGCCTTGCCACAGGCTGCCAATCAGCTGCAAGATGAACTTTCAATCTTCAAATCAGCCCTTTAAAATAAAAAAATAAAATTATCCAAATCACATCTCTGTTTTGTTGATATATATATACAGGGCCGGACTGGGACTGAAAAGCAGCCCTGGAAAAATTTGGAGACCAGCCCCATATAGTTTATCTCACGGTGAAGCTCTTATACCCACACACACCCCTTATACACACCCGGGTCACACTATGTGCCATTCTTTTTATCTCATTATTTGTATTAAAATGCCAGAAAGCAAAAGTGTTAAAAGGCCCTAATAAATGAAATACATTACACATAATGGGATCAAAACATTTACTACTGCGAACATTTTTAGATGAAAGAGTTCCATTTTATTCAGTGGAACAAAACACTGATCACATTATTCTTCACGATATTCTGGTAAGAAACTTTTATTTCTTTATTAATTCATGTAGACTATTTTTTTCCATATTTAATAAAAGCTATGATTGAGACATGTTTGGTTTTTATTTCCTTTCATTTGACAACCTACCCCCGAGTTATGCACCTCTGCCCCCAGGCTTGCCACTCTGCCCCCTGATATGCCTTCTAACCCCCTATATGCCACTCTGCCTCCAGAAAAGCCTTATACCCCCCTATTTGCCACTCTGCCTCCCTGATATGCCTCAACCCTCCTATATGCCACTCTGTCCCATGATATGCCTTCTAACCCCCTATATGCCACTCTGCCATACAGGAGGTTAAAAGGCATATCATGGGACGTTTTTGTTTACTTTATATGGCAAGCCGATCCAGCTTGCCATATTAAATAAAAAATAATATATGCCACTCTGTCCCATGATATGCCTTCTAACCCCCTATATGCCACTCTGCCATATAGGGGGTTAAAAGGCATATCATGGGACAGAGTGGCATATAGGGGGTATAAGGCATTTCTGGAGGCAGAGTGGCATGAAGGGGGTTAAAAGGCATATCATGGGGCACTCTGCCTCCAGAAAAGCCTTATGCCCCCTATATGCCACTCTGCCTCCCCGATATGCTTTATACCCTCCTATATGCTCCTCTGCCCCATGATATACCTTTTAACCCCCTTTATGCCACTCTGCCTCCAGATATGCCTTTTGACCCCCTATATGTCACTCTGCATCCAGAAATGCCTTATACCCCTATATGCAACTCTGGCATATAGGGGGTTAAAAGGCATATCATGGGACAGAGTGGCATATAGGGGGGTATAAGGCATTTCTGGAGGCAGAGTGGCATATAGGGGGACACACTTACATACACACATGCCGATTTTTTTTGTTTTTAACAAATACAAAAAACATACAGTACAAAAAATACATTATTTTACTCACCTTCTACTTCTCTTGACTTCCTGGTAGCTGCACACTGTTCTCCTCTATGCTGACAGGATGCCACTGACCTGACATCCGGTGCTGCAGCAGTCTGAGCGCGAGGGGGCGGAGCTTCCACCTCACGCTGCTCCCATCACTATGCAGCCATCAGACTGCTGGGAATGTAATCTAAACGGCCGGTGCGTGCTGATGCCGCCGGCCGGAGCTACTTTAACACTTTTTTTTTTATTATTTATATGGTAAGCAGGATCGGCTCGCCATATAAAGTAAAAAAAAAAGTATTAAAGCAGAGGCGGCCGGCGGCATCAGCACGCACCGGCCGTTCAGATTACATTCCCAGCAATCTGATGGCCGCACAGTGATGGGAGCAGCGTGAGGGGTGAAAGGTCAGTGCGAGGGGGCGGAGCTTTCACCCCTCACACTGCTCCCATCACTAGACGGCCATCGCACACGGCTGCTGGGTGCTGATGCCGGCCGGCCGCATCAGCACCCAGCGGCCGCTTTGATTAGATTTCGGGCAGCCTGGGGGGCAGCTCAGCGGCTGTCTTCATGGCCGCCCAGCCCACGGACCTTCCGGCCCACCGGGAAATGTCCCGGTATCCCGGTGGGCCAGTCCGGCCCTGTATATATATATATATATATATATATATATATAATGACTAAGATTTGTTGGTTTTTCTATTCTATTATTTTAGATATAATTTGTTAATTTTGGGCTCTAGAAAGTTCTCAGCATAATGACCCAACACCTACCAATCTACACAAAAAAGGCAAGATGCCCAGAAAGATAATAATGGGGGATTTAAAGAATACTGAACAAAATAAAAGAAATATATCATACAGAGCTCCTAATTTTGTACTTGGTTTCGGTATGTAAAATAAGGAGATTGCACAAAAACTTTCAATGGCTTATGATACTTCTTTAATGACATGTGGTCACTGCATTATGTACCATTACTGTCATACTGTATTTCACATTTCTGTTATACCAACAATATTCTGCAATACATGTATTATGTGCATGTCTGCTTCAAGTAAGAATTCTAAACAGATTTTTGGGACTCCCAATTGACATTTTGCTCTGTGTATTAATATAATATATTAATATATATATATGTATAGGATATATCAACGTTAATGGTCTGACGTTAACCTGTCTGAAACTTTGTCAAAATCATCCGCCAACTTTAACCTGGAAAACGATTTGACACCAGGCTACATATCGAGAAAGGCATTTTTGTTAATGCGGAACAGACATTTTATTGTAAACATCACTGGTGTACTTTTCTGACTCAAAACTATTTGTACTTTTTTGTTAATACAAGTATTAACCAAATATTTTTAGATTAGCTTGCGCGTTTGGAACATGAAAAATATATGCTAGCTAATTCATAGGGTTTTAAGTTCATGGGACATAAATCAGCTAATATTCCATATATAAATCAATAAAGTTCTGCTATATGGTGATTATGGCATAGCTTCTACAATATGTATTTCTTTATAAAGCCTCAATAAATATAAATACCATCATTTCTAAAAGGAACACTCCAGTCTCTCAGGCAGTCTTCTGAACAAATAAACCATATTAATGCACATTGTAAGTACTTTAATATGCATTATTTAAAATCTACCAGAGAAAAAAAACTTTAGGAGAAGCAAGTTAATGGCACTGAAATGGAACTAATAGCTTAACTTTATAGATACTTAATTTTTAGGGTCCTGCCCACTATCTACCTGGTTTACATAGTTTATATATATATATATATATATATATATATATATATATATATATATATATATATATTAGAAAAATACATATATAAATATTGTGACAGAAAGCAGGGGATGATAATGGAGGGAATGTATATATCCCCTTATATTTTGCAGGGTGGTTACCCACAATAGTTTCTACCAGCCCCAGGGAGATGTCTTGTCAAATAATGGAATTGTTGGATGTTATTTGTGTATTTTGGGTCCCTGGGGTGGAGCATTTGGAGAGTAGGGCGGGCCAGTGCTCCACTCCACATTTTGTGAGCAGCCGAAGACCAGCAGGTGGGAATCCAGTCCGGAGATTCCTGGATACTCTCCTAAGCACTCACCTGTTTCCACTAATTAATGGGAGAGGCAGTTAAGTAGCCTCCTGATCTCACAGCAAGAGAGATCATTTGGCTCCCTGAGAGAGAGAGGGAGAGAGAGGGAGAGAGAGGGAGAGAGAGGGAGAGAGAGGGAGAGAGAGGGAGAGAGAGGGAGAGAGAGAGAGGGAGAGAGAGGGAGAGAGAGGGAGAGAGAGGGAGAGAGAGGGAGAGAGAGGGAGAGAGCGGGAGAGAGCTGCCAAAATACTGAGTGCTGCCAATATTACATACATCCAACTGCAGTTAGGTTGGAGAACCGTGTATTAGTTAGCGCTCACAAGAGCAAGGCTTTTTGTTTTGATTTCTTTTTTTTCTGTAATGCCTGTGGTGACAAAATAAAACAGGCCCAGCCTTTTATTTTACCATCCACGTGTCTGAGCCGTCTCTGCAGCCTGATAGACTGTGTGTGAGTAAAGATTCCCGGACAGAGTACCAAAGTGAAGGGGTATTGTGTCACAATATATATATATATATATATATATATATATATATATATATATATATATAATGTAACATTTTGCACAGTAGTTTTCCTGTGTTTTTATTCTCCATCTGCCTTAGGACAGTTTATTTTACATTAGTGAATTTGATATATATATCTTTCTTACAGTTATATATAGTTACGCAAGATAAAATCCTAGACTAAGGAAAAGTTACTAACAATCAAACCTATCATATTCCTTTCCTAAGCAATCTGACTGCTACCTCTCTACTTCCATCAATAGCAATTGCTTTATATTTTTTCAGTTTTCCTCTCAAAAGTTCTTACATAATGGAACCATCCCATTCATTATCCATTAAGCTTGGCCACTTGATGTTCTGTCTGTGCCAAACCTCGGCAGTAAATAGCAGATGGTTTTGCTACATTCTTCTTTTTTCAGTGTGAGAACGTTCTGACGTGTACCTTGTTATCATGCCCTTAAACCTATTCTCTTCTTTATCATTGCTCCAATATCTGTTTTAAATTCTCCCTCAGGAAGAAACCCAAGAGCTTTGGCATTATTTATTAACAGCTTGGTTCTTATCACTTCATTATTCAGGAATTAAATCTTCTTTTCTCCCCAAATTTCCTACAGACTTTGCTTTCTTGCTTTTTTTTCTTATTGTTTCTAGAAATTTCTTTTTCAAAGTTTAGCCAATTAATCATTGTTGTGTATTACCACTAGAGGTGATATATTGTCAATAAAACTAGTTTTAGATTTTATATTTCCAGTATTTAATCTCGTTTTCTTTAAATTGCTTTAATTAGTCCTCATCATTAGTTTTTATGTAGCAGTGAACAGACATCTTTTCTTTTAGATGTTATGTAACAAGGCATGTTTTAAGGTCCTGGAGCACCCATGTTTGTTTCCAGGTAATCATGGCCAAACTATGTTTGCCTCACTGATGGTCTTTATGAACCAAAAAACAAGAACTATTTCACTCAGAAACATCAACAATGAGCATGAATGTATAGGAAAGACATGGAGTGTACATGTGTGGGGCGACAATGTTTTTTTTTTTGCCTTGTGTGCTATTTGGGTGAAGGCTGTCCCTATAAAGCAGTGGAGCCAACTGACACTGCAGATATTTTCCATAAAAACATTATCTATAGAACATGGTGAGGCGAGGTGGGGGCTAGATTTAGAATGAAGGGCAAACAATTCACATCATTGTTCTTTTAGAGCACCAACAATTTACGTAGCGCTTAATACAATACATATATTCAAGGGGTATGACAAGACGAGAATTGACAGACTAAGACAAACCGATGCATTAGGTGAAGAGAGACGTGCTCATAAGCTTACAATCTTGAGGGAACGGGGTGACAAACATAAGGCACAGAAAAAAGTGAGAGGTAGTGTGGTTGTTGTATCAATGACAAGGAGGTTCTAGCAGCTAAAATGGTATGCTCTGAAGAAGTGAGTTTTGAGATGTTCCTTGAATGTTGGGTGGGAGAGTGAATGCTGAAGGTTCGGTGGAAGTAGATTCCAGAGGGAATTTATACTCTATACTTTGTCATTTCAGGAGCACTGTTTATAAAAGATTACAACTCTGGAGCTTCTGCTCTTGTGAAACTGACCATTAGCACAAACGTAAGCCTATGTTAAGTAATAGTGTAAGATTAAGTGAACCACATTTAAAAATGGTTAGAAATAAAACATTGACAATCAAACAGGATAAAATTAACATAATTTAGTGCTTGTCCCTCAAAAATAAATAAATGACCTCAGATTTTTATAAAGCTCTTCAAAAATGGAAAATTTTTCATTGGCATCTATATTTATATGATTTTTTTTATTACACACAAATGTCAGGCTACATGCTGTCATTTGCTAACAGGTGCAGATTTCAGGTTATATACAGCTCATGATTTTCTTGGAGGGGCTTCTTGAGGATCATGTATGGTCCTGTTTCCATTAATATGAACACATTTGCTCACATACTGCATCTTTTATTTATCTAAAAATCTTATAATCTATGATGCCATGCCAGAAAAAATCTTCAATGCCAGACCCTTCTAAAAAATTAACATTACCTATGTTTGTTTTTTGTTTGAATATCGTGGATATTAAGTTTTATATCTGATACTGTGTTTCCATTTGTATTAACTGTAGTGTTGCCCTAGTGAGTTGGCTCCTTCTTCAGTTGCCTGAGAGAGGTCTCCTGCAATGAGTTCAGGATGTCCTTATTCCTGGCTGAACCGGCAACTAGGTCATGCCAGCTCATGTCCACTTGGCAGGCTGAAGTCAAAACTATTACTTCACTTGGTATTAATTAGCAACTTCACATACAAGCTTCTTTTATGCCTTGGAAGTTTGTAAATCACTATAATTGCTTTCCACCAAATTCTAAGATTAGCCACCACCAAGACACCAAACTTTAAAGTTAACTCTGTTCTAACTGGTATCTCTGCAATCACGGGGATTCAGCACCTAGGTGAAAGCTGGTATCGCAGGGCATACTCCAGAGACTGAGACTATGTAGCTCATCTAGCCATTTTTTAATTCCCGCAAGAACCTGAAAGCTTATCTTGTCAATAGTCAATTGTCCTATACTCATGATAACCTTATGCCCGCCCTATGCATGTTTACATCTTACTACCCACTAACATCTCTACTAAAAGGCTGTTCCACTCACTCAGATAAGACAATTATTGATGCCACCAGTTATTTTTTTCTTTTGTGTTTGATAAACCTAGCCTGATTAGACGTCCACAGGACCAGGAAAGGGTAGCCTGCTTAGGGCATTTCTGTTATCTTCTAATCTCCCCATCAAGCTGAAGACTGTACCCCGACAAATATGGTGGCTTCTCTTTATGAATTGGGTCTCCCTGGGCTAATAAGTAATCATCTAGGTTGATTTATTTTGATGATAATTTGATAATTAAAAAAAAAATTGGTAAAAAAACAATATCTTACATTTAAGCAACCAATGAACAAAATACATTTTTGGCAATACCGTATTTGCTCGATTATAAGACAAGGTTTTTTCGTAATATAATCGTGGTATTCTTCTAATCAGACCTCAAACAGAGGCTAAGAGCCAGATCCCCCGCAGCGCTGCAGGGGACCTGGATCCTCCGGTCTGGTAACCTGTAAGGTAAATATTTGACGGAGTCCAGTATGCAAGCCAGGGTCAGGGTATCCAGAAAAACAGCAATTCGGTAAAACAAGCCGGGATCGGGGTATCAGAAAATAAGTCCGATTAAACAAGCAGGGTCACAACGAATAATAGCTCAGCAAAATCTGGAAACGCTCAGAGAGAAAATACACCAAGTGCCCAGCAGCAGGAGGCGTGGCCTAGCGGGGTCACACAGCGTCATTTCGTAATCCTGTGGGAGCTGCAGTAAAAGCCTGCTGAGGCATTGCAGTGAGTGACGTGCCTTAGTTGCTTGAGTGCGTGTCTTGGTTTGGAAGTGTGTCTGAGTGGGTTTATTAGTGTCTGGGTATGTAAGTGTCAGAGTGGGTATGTTAATGTATGGGTAGGTAAGTGTCTGAGTGGGTATGTTAGTGTCAGAGTGGGTACGTAAGTGTCTGGGTATGTAAGTGTCAGAATGGGTATGTTAATGTATGGGTAGGTAAGTGTCTGAATGGGTATGTTAGTGTCAGAGTGGGTAATTAGTGTCTGGGTGTGTAAGTGTTCCCCTATATGCCACTCTGTCCCATAATATGCCTTTTAACTCCCTATAAGGCATAACATGGGGCATAGTGGCATATAAGAGGGTAAAAGGCATATCAGAGAGGCAGAGTGGCATATAGGGGGTATAAGGCATTTCTGGGGGCAGAGTGGCAAGCCTGGGGGCAGAAATGCATAACTGGGGGCAGGTTGGTAAATAAATATTAATATTTACTAGAAAAACTTTTTTCTTATAGGGTTGTCTTATAATCAGGCTTTTTCTTTTTTTCCTAAGTTAATATTCAGATTTTGGGGGGTCGTCTTATAATCGAGCAAATACGGTATTTAAAAAAAAAAATACTGCATGCTCCAGGTTTTCTCAGATCATGAACAATGTGTTCTGGATCTCGGGTAAGTAAAATCATGAAGATGAAGTATTAGAACTGTGTTTTAGTATAAAAGCAGGTTTACAGCATTAATGACATCTAATACACACATACACACATACACCCACATATGGCATTATATTAAGAATTTAAATGGGTTATTCTTGGGACACATACTCTTAAATGCTTTGGGGGTAAACACAACAATAAAATATGGAAGTTAGAGGAATATTTTTTTTATTATGAATATGAATATTATGATGAATGCATCCCAAGAGGAAATGAACAGATTTGATGGAATGAAAGAAGATTTCATATGGTGCTGTAGGGTACTTGATGGGAATGCACTGTAGTGGATAGACATCACAGTTTGGGGATTATGTTTATTATTTTGAAGAACTAAAATCATTATGTATAAAATAAAAAATAAAAAGACAAACAATAACATTTATCATTTCATTACCTTTTCCAAATTCTCGGGGCACCATGTGAAGAACATTTGCAGCTTGTATAGGCTTAAGAAAGAGATAATCTGTGATCCTTTTAGTGTTACTCATAATCAGTTTGTTATCGATGCTTTCACTCAATGGAATAAATGTGTGTTGAAAAAGTAAATACAAATATGCTTATTTTGAGTATGGTAAAAACATTTAAAGACATTTTATGGGTTTTAGGGGACAAACAGAAACTGGGACATGAGTCTCAATCAGGTGACTGTCCATCGAAAAGTGTTCCTCTTTTGTTCTAACCATACCTGTGGGTAGGCTAGTCACACATGGGGCAAGGCTCGTCCAACAGAGCCTTTAGATGGTGGACAACCAAGGGCGTGACTAGAAACCACAGGGCCCAACTTCACCAAGCAACATGTCCCACAGTGCCACCTTTGCCCTAAACAGCTTGTAAGTGCCACCTTTGACCCAAACAGCTTGTGAGTGCTTTTGCCCCAAGCAGTTTATCAGTGCTGTCCTAATCCCCAAACAGCCTGTTTGTGGAATCTTTGCCCCAGCTTGTCAGTGCCCCTAGACAGCTTATATGTGGCACCTTTGCACCAAGCAGCTGGACTTTGCCATCATTGCCCCCAAACAACTTGTTTGTGCCTTATTTGTCCCTGTCCCCTTCCACCATACACCCTCCACACATATGTAAACACACATACACAAATTACACACACTTACTCATACTTAACCCCACACACATGTACACACTCCATCTCACACCACTTACAAATACAGTGGGGCAAAAAAATATTTAGTCAGCCACCAATTGTGCAAGTTCTCCCACTTACAAAGATGAGAGAGGCCTGTAATCTTCACCATAGGTACACTTCAACTATGAGAGACAGAATGGGGGGAAAGAATGCAGGAAATCACATTGTAGGATTTCTAATTAATTCATTGGTAAATTCCTCGGTCACCGATAAACAAGCAAGATATCTGGCTCTCACAGACCTGTACCATCTTCTTTAAGAGTCCCCTCTGTCCTCCACTCGTTACCTGTATTAATGGCACCTGTTTGAACTTGTTATCAGTATAAAAGACACCTGTCCACAACCTCAAACAGTCGCACTCCAAACCCTACTATGGCCAAGACCAAAGAGCTGTCGAAGGACACCAGAAACAAAACTGTAGACCTGCACCAGGTTGGGAAGACTGAATCTGCAATAGGCAAGCAGCTTGGTGTGCAGAAATCAACTGTGGGAGCAATTATTCGAAAATGGAAGACATACAGGACCACTGATAATCTCCCTCGATCTGGGGCTCCACGCAAGATCTCACCCTGTGGTGTCAAAATGATCACAAGAACGGTGAGCAAAAATCCCAGAACCACACGGGGGGACCTAGTGAATGACCTGCAGGGAGCTGGGACCAAAGTAACAAAGGCTACCATCAGTAACACACTACGCCGCCAGAGACTCAAATCATCCAATGCCAGACGTGTCCCTCGACTTAAGCCAGTACATGTCCGGGCCCATCTAAAGTGTGCTAGAGAGCATTTGGATGATCCAGAAGAGGATTGGGCGAATGTCATATGGTCAGATGAAACCTAGGTAGAACGTTTTGGTAGAAACTCAACTCGTCGTGGTTGGAGGAGAAAGAATGCTGAGTTGCATCCAAAGAACACCATACCTACGGTGCTTTGGGGCTGTTTTTCTGCAAAGGGACCAGGACGACTGATCCGTGTAAATGAAAGAATGAATGGGGCCATGTATCGTGAGATTTTGAGTGAAAAACTCCTTCCATCAGCAAGGGCATTGAAGATGAAACGTGGCTGGGTCTTTCAGCATGAGAATGATCCCAAACACACTGCCCGGGCAACGAAAGAGTGGCTTCGTAAGAAGCATTCGAAGGTCCTGGAGTGGCCTAGCCAGTCTTCAGATCTCGACCCCATAGAAAACCTTTGGAGGGAGTTGAAGGTCCGTGTTGCTCAGCGACAGCCCCAAAACATCACTGCTCTAGAGGAGATCTGCATGGAGGAATGGTCCAAAACACCAGCAACAGTGTGTGAAAACCTTGTGAAGACTTACAGAAAATGTTTGACCAAAGTATTGATATGAAATTTTGTTATTGACCAAATACTTATTTTCCACCATAATTTGCAAAAAAATTCCTTAAAAATCAGACAATGTGATTTATGGACTTTGTTGTCTCATTCTGTCTCTCATAGTTGAAGTGTACCTATGGTGAAAATTACAGGCCTCTCTCACCTTTGTAAGTGGGAGAATATGCACAATTGGTGGCTGACTAAACTTTTTTGCCCCACTGTACATGCTCACTCACAAACACCTATACATCCATGCTCACACACAAGATTACACACCCATGCTCACACACATAATTACACATCCATGCTCACCCACATACACAATTACACTTCCATGCTCACACACACGCTCCAAAATAGTTTAGACCTGGGCCACACCTAAAACTAATTTCTAGGCTTTGGCGCCGGCAAACTCTTGGTGTAAAATGCCACTCCCTTGCCCAGAGAAAGAAGAAACTGATCCGGAGAAGTAGGAAGCTGAAATAAACTTTGTAAATTAAAAAAAAATGTATCAATTGTTTACACTATGTGCCTTGTATAAGGAGCCAATGGGCATATCTACCCCAAAAGGGGATTAGACATAGTTCCAAAAGTAGCTGGAAACTATCTTAGTTTGTGAGCCATATCCTCTACTTTGAGATTTACTAGTTTATCCTACTTGTTTTCTAACCTGGCTTCTATCCTATTCCTTGCTAGAAATCCACCTACCCTGAACTTTGGACTAATTTAGTAGTTTTGGTTAGTTTTAATTTTGGACTGTCCTCTGGTACCCCCTACTTGGTTATCCCTTTGAAGACCTTCTTAGCACCATATCCTGGGTCTACCTCTACGTTGTTGACTCTGCTGCCCAGACAGGGTTGTCTATAAGTGTAAAGCCTCCCAGCAGAAGTGGTAGATGTTAATACAGAACATTAAAGGAAATGAAACATGTGGGACAGGCAAATGGTTATCTTGAGTTTTTACACCAGGCTAGATGGGCCGAATGGGTCCTATCTGCCATTAAATTCTATATTTTTATATCAAATTCTATGTACCCTTGACCTGCTTAAAAGGGGTAAACCAAGTACCTATGGTCATCAATATGGGGGGAGCAGAGGGGGCCATGGATAAAACCTGTGTTGTGTTTGCAATTGTTTGATATCCATGAGAGCAGAGTAAATAATCTAGAGGTGATATTGTGCGCTTGAGTGATATTAACAATAAGTATAAAATATTATGCAACCTTTGAGAGTTTGTTTTTTTCAATATTCCAAATATAGGAAAAAAATACAAAAAATAAAGAAAAATATATATATATACACCACTGAGTACCTCAGAAGACAGTTTCACAGACAGCTGTCTCTTATCTGCTCTGTAATGTTATAGAGAGCAGGTTTGAAGTAAATGATATATTTGCTCTTTTTGTAAATGCAGGCCTTTGTTGTGTTAATAAATATTTCCCCCCCTCTAATGCATTCCATCACATTAACACCATGTCATACATTGTCTTCTATGTTCTTTTAACTATTCATTAATGAAGTACATACTGCAAAGCAATATTCACCACACACCACCACCAAACAATTGTTCACACCCGAATCTATAGAATTCACAATAAACTTGAACAATAGATATGTTAGTGGGAAATGGCAAGATGCCAACAACTCATTATTTGTCATTGTTTCTGCCTGTTTATGCCGTCAATGTTATTTTTATGTACTTAACATTGTAACCAGCTCAGCCTTCTTGGAGGATGGTTCAATGGCGATATTTTACTTCAGTTTCACTAAAAGAAGGTATTTTTTCACGTGTATCTGATGTCTATGGGGGGGATTATGGAAAGTACTTTTCAAGTAATACATGTAAGGTACAGTAAATAAAACAAAGCACAATGAATTATGCACGTGTGTTACTGTGCATTTTGTTACTAAGCCTTCCTTCATTCACTTTAGAGTTATTTGTTCAGCAGACAGCTGGTTTGGCAAAGTTGTGCTCTGCTGCTGAGCAGACAGCCCTGAGACACCGAGGTGGCCTTGTGGTGGGAGGGAGTCTTGAAGGCAGTGAAGCAAAAGCAGCCATTGAAGCTGCCTGCGGGTTAACAGTGCAAGTAGAGGTCCTGTGAAAAGTCTGTGTAGTCTGCCTTGGCAATTCTCCAACAAGTACTGTTCACAGGCCTGTTCTCAGAGCCCCTTGTTCAGCAGAATCTGAAATGGGAACAGAAAGTA
The DNA here is from genome assembly GCF_027358695.1 of Spea bombifrons. NCBI lineage: Eukaryota > Metazoa > Chordata > Amphibia > Anura > Pelobatidae > Spea > Spea bombifrons. The sequence continues at coordinate 37,278,247 of NC_071089.1, forward strand.
AAATGCATTTTCGTCAGTCTCAATGAAGCCCTTTTATGGACAGGCCTACGCCTGAATTGTGTTTGATGTGTCTTGAGAATGGTGACCCGTGCTGCCTGCATTGCCTGCCCTCAGCTAGACAACAGGTGAAATTCCCAGCATGTAGAGGCTGGTCAGTGACGCTTCATTCCCACCCTAATAGGAAATCCCATACTTTCAGCATTTAAGAAATAAATTATTGGTCTCTGGTGATTAAATGTTAACAGGGCATTTCTACTGCTCCAGAGATTTTAATATAATGTAAGGATACACACAAATGAAAAAAGTTTCACCAATATATCTAAACATCTAGCTTATTTTCCTATAAACTTGCATTTTTGATAAAACATTATAATACACAAAACATAACAATAAAAACAACTAACTCCATATGGTAGGGTGACCATTTTAGGAGGCAGTTCTTATCTCTATCATCTGATTTTATCAAACTATTTGTTTTTAATAAAAATCAGGTAAATCAGAAATTTGCAGGAGGATTGAACAGAATTGAGAGTGTTATTCTATAAAGTCTTATTTAGGCAATAAATCCTATAGATTTTTTAACATGTTTATAAAAAAGGTGACAATAAGTATAATGGTCCTCCCATATAAGTTAATTGGGTTAACCTGTATGTGTTAACTAGTGTGTTAGTCTTCATGGACAGCTGCCTCTTTGCCACATAAGCGGGTTGATCAGGCTCCCCCAGTTAGGGTAACCACATTTTATTTCTGCCATTCAGGGACACATTATGAAGTGAATAAGATTACACCGATGAGGGGGAGACAGTCAGAAAATGGAGAGATATGCAGGATAGGTAATGAACAGGAGAAATAAATGGGAGTGATAAAAGAGAAAGGAGTGAAAGAGAGAGATAAAGAGAAAGCGAAGGAGAGACAGAGAAAAAGCAGGAGAGATAATCAAAATAGGGGATAGGGGGAAAAGATGAGGTATAGAGAAAGAGGAGGAGAAATAACAAGAAAGGTGAGATAAGAGAGAAAAAGAATAGCTGAGGAGAAAGATGAGCGATGATGTGATAAATAAAAAGAGAATGAGAGATAAAAAGATAGGAGAGAGATGAGATTAAGAGAAATTGTAGCTGGCCAAATTCTATGTGTGCAATCTGGGTACTGGGGAAGTCCCATGTGTGCAATCTATGTGCTAGGGCTGGCCTTTTGGTTGTGTGACCTATGATCTATGCCTGTAACTTGGGGTTTCTATGCATTAATTATATGATCTATACCTTCAATGCTGATTTTTTTCGGTTGATCTATACTTGCAAATACAGGTTTGCACATCTTATTAAGTGTATCTGTGCATACAATAGTGTGTCCCCATGTGTTGTTTATTTGATCTTGAAATACATGAAGGGAGGGAAAGAGGGGTGTAGCACAGTGAAGGCAGAGACAAAGAGACACTGGGGGTGATGACAGGGGGTCATCTGGACACCTAAGGCTGGCTAGTGGCCAGGCTCCATCATTTTGTAACGGGGAAGTACTGGAGTACTGGAGTCAAAGCAGGGGGGGTCATGTGTATAATAAGCTCACATGACTCCACCTCAAGGGTGCAACAAAAGGGACGGTGCATTGTTCATAGACATTGCCTTTAGAAATGTGCATGTGATTGACATGCGTGGAAGTGGCTCCTATTGGTTGCTACTGGTCTGTCTGGGTGTCCTTGGTGGTTCTGTTGCCAATCACGGTTGCAGTTTTACATCCTAGGCCTTAAGGGCCAGTTTTTAGAGACGTAATATTACATCATCTGTTCTTAAAGGGTTAAACTATCTATCTATTGATAATGTTGATGCATTATGAAGTACAGCAGGCCTTCTTGGAAGCATGTGGATGTGATTTTTCTAACCTACACTGTATTTGCATTATGTGGTTTAGAAAATGATTTCTAAACAAAACAATTGTGTTGGAGAAAGGCTAGGAGAATGGACTTTGGCTTTAAGCCCTACATCTCCACTGTGTACTGTAGTCATGTTTATTAGGTAAATTAGGCAGGTATTTCTAGTCAATCATCAGCCACTTATAACGTGACCCAAGTCCTGCTGATTGCTCTGTTTTTAATGTTTTGAGCAAACGTTTCAATGAGGAAGCAACCAGTCGCAGCTTAGACAGCTTTCAGTCCACTGCATGCTTTGGACTGCTAATTAGCCTGTCAGGACTCACCGTCTGCTCTCATTCTCCCATATGTTTTTACAGGCCACCCTTTGTTTACACAAGGATTATTTCCTTTCCAGTACTTTAGAAATATTCTCAGGCGTTAAACTGTACTTGCTCCTATAATGTCATTTGTTAGGAACCTTTGACAGGGCTACAATTAAGTCCTGTGGAACTTAAGACTTGCTGGACAAGTCCTGTAGATGCCATCTAGGGGCTCTGGCAAGTCACATTTTTGGAATCTGGGTGGTGGGCAAATCCTATGTGTTCAACACGGGTGCTAGGAAAGCCCAATCTCTGCAATCTGGGTGTCTGCATTTTAGGGTTTCCATACATTATTTATTTGATCTATGATTGGTCATCACAGAGATCAAATGACTGTACTGACTGCTGATCATGTGAATATGCAGGAATTTCACGAATGGAAGCTTCATGTTTACACTAAGCGTGACTTTCGACTTGGATAAGGGGGGATGATGGTTCCTGAGGAACGTCATAAAAACTTCAAGGGTTAAACCATAGAATGGAATTATCTTTAACCACACCTACTTTCCTTCTGACCTGCACGCAGACCTTATCGGCCATTTTTTGCAGGGCCTACAGTGCCCTTCACTAATATTGACATCCTTGGTAAGTATGAAGAAGGCTATGGAAAATTGTCTTTATTGTTTAATCCTTTGATACACAAAATACTCTGCTCTCATGGATATCATAACAATTGCAAACACAACACAGGTTTAAAAAAAAAAATACAAAACAAGGGATCTCAGACCATTCCTTCATCCACAATCTCTCCAGATCCTTAAAATTTTGAGGTTGATGCTGGTGCACTCTTCGCTTCAACTTATCCCAGAGGTTTTCTATGGGGTTTACATTGGGGGACTGGAATGGCAACGGCAGGACCTTGAGTTTGTGGTGAAAACCATTTTTGTGCTGATTCTGATGTATATTTTGGATCAACCACACCCCATTTTAAGCTTTCTGGGAGAGGCAGTCAGGTGTTCATTTAATATCTGTTTATATTTGATAGAGTCCATGATTCCATGCACCCTAACAAAATCTCCAGGTCCTCTGGCAGAAAAACAGCCTCAAAACATGAGGTATCTTTCCATATGGCTTACCTATGTACACCAAACCCACCTCCAGTGTTTATTGCCAAAAAGCTCTATGTTGGTTTCATCTGATCATAGAACCCGATCCCATTTGAAGTTCCAGTAGTGTCTGGTAACATCCACCACCATATTTAATGTAATATGGTAAAGTGAAGACAGTTAAGTTAGTTTTTGGATGAAAGTAGATGCATTTTTCTAGAAACCCTTCCAAACAACTTGTAGCGATATAGGTGACATCGGATTTCAGCTTTGGAGAATTTCTGACCCCAAGACGCAACTAACTTCTGCTATTCTCCAGATGTGATCCTTGGAGATTTTTTGGCCTCTCAAACCATCCTCTTCACAGTATGTTGAGACAATATAGACACATCCTTTTCCAGGTTGATTTATAACATTTCCAATTCACTGGAACTTCTTCATCATTACCCTCATGGTGCAAATGGACATTCTCAATGCTTTTGCTATTTTCTTATAGCTACTTCCCTTTTTGTGAAGCTCACCAACCTTTTACCGAACATTACAGCTATAAGACCAAGGAGGTCTTACCCATTCTGATGAATGACTGAGAGAATTTAGTTTATGTGTTACCTGTTTTTATACCCCTGTGAAACAGGAAGTCACGGTTAAACACTAATAATGTAAAAAATAAACTTCAAATATATTTTACTCATATGAATTCATAGGGCTAATAATTGTGCCACACATATATTTCAAAAAAACCTGTATTGTGTTTGCCATTGTTTGGTATCAGAGCATTTTCAAAGGGTTAAATCACTGAACTGCTCTGCAGTATGTGAGATGTATAAACTGAGTAACTGATCTCCTTCTGTAAGCTTTACATCTCACGTACTACAGGGCAGCACTTCACATGTTCTGTTCAGCAACCAAAAATTATGTATATCCTGGAATAAATGGTGGTCACACTAATTTTTGTGGACACATTGTTTACCACTAAAAGAGGAATAATTGACATAACAGCAATTTATTCTAATCCTTCTTTTTGTTCTGCATGACTATCTTTCTCTCTGTATTCTTTGGCGTTTCTCATTAAAATTAATCACCGTATATTTTTATTCATTAACATTTATATACATAAGCTATGAAACCAAAAGTGACAACCAGGATTTTTTTGGTTGGTATAGGGGGATCTTTTATGTCCTATAGTATATTTTCATTAAAAATATTTGGTATATTTGGTATGCATTGACTGTGTAGGGACATTTGTTATTAAGCATTGCAAACATGATTTGTATTATCTTGATTTACTACTTTTGTGATACTTTGAGTTCCATCTCTGACTTTATTTGTTTACATGTACATTTAAAATATATACGAATAGTAACGTAATCCTATAAGTTTCTGTAGTCAAGCAAAAGGATCTTAAAAGTACAGTTAATGTAGTCTGTGTGCCTTTGCCACAGTCTTCTACGCATCTAAAAGCCAACAAAACCCCTTAAACGATAATATTTATGAAATTGGTTTTAGGTTAGTGTGACATGAACAGCACGAACTAAAGAGAACAAGTTATCCAAACTTTCAGTAAATTAGGCTTACCATGGTTATAAAGTATTTAATTCAGAAATCCTTCCCATTTTGACCCGTTAATCTGCCTAAAATCCCTACAAAAAGGAAGTATTTACAAGGCATATATATTACCTGTATGCTCATTATCTTCTAGCGTTGTTTTCCAAGAAAGCTAAAACTTTGATTGTCATAGTGGCTTGAGCATATCTAATGGAATCAGACTGAGGCAAAATAAACAGGCTTCTGAAACTCACACTCATGCACCGTGATCTCATCTCACCGATTACCCATGCAGAAGGAAATAAGAAACCAGCAGTACGACCAGCCTCTGCTCAGATATAATCATTATGATTTTCTCAGCTCTAGTCTAATATCGGTTATTGTAATATTGTAGTTTAGTTTTTTATATATTATATTATAAAAATGTGGATGTCCTTAAACTTAAATAACTTTAATATTATCAAGAAATACAGGGGTCTTGTGTACTTGTACAATGGTGAGCACTAGGATCTTCTCTTACTACTAGAACTAAAAGAAGCAAACATATAGTAATATATTAATGGGTACCAGATAGGATGGGTATACAAAGAGCTAGGAAATATGCTAATGCTACTTTTTTTGTGAAAAAGTCTTTACTGTCTCTTCCAGTAAAGACTTTACTAGAAGACACAGAAACCATATACTTTGAAACAAGGTGGTAGATGAACATTTTAAACAAATAGAGATGGAAGCATGAGAAAAAGTCAACGATGCTTTGAGGGTTTGAGAAAAGTGGCCAAATGCTGGGAGAGAAGGGGATGTAGAGATTTAGACATTTAGGGAGCAGATAGGCTGAAAGAGAGGGATTGTGGACTAGGGAAGTAAATGAAAGGAGTAGAGGATGGAGCCATTAAACATGATTACTTTAATGTGGCAAGAAATTGACTTCCAACTGATTGTATTCATAGTCTTCTCACATTTGACATCATAACATGTATCATTAGGCTGCCGCAAGTAAATGCTGATGTATAGATCTTTAGCGGACTTTCAAACTTTAAGTTTATGAGACTTCCCCAAGTGACTTATGACATTAATAAAAATGTACAGACCACGAGAGACCAAGCCCTAGATAATAATAAGGAACTAAATGACCTGCATTCATGTTGCAAACACTTTATAGTTATTATGTTCATTTGTGATTAACAAGTTTGGCGATCAATGCAACGGCACAATCAATCATTAAAATGCAGAGCATGGTCATATAAATACTACACAAACATTCCTTTAGCGTACGCTCTCTTGGAACGTCGTTCAGCGATGTAGTAATGTCAACGATCCAATCGTTTGGATACTACTTTGTAAAACTTGCTCAGCCATGTGTCTGAAATGGGAAAGAAACTTCATGTGCTTTCACATGCTTGGTTCCCCTGGGAATGTCTGTCTTTGGTTACCATGTGTGCCCCTCGTCCGTCCTAACGTCCAGCTTATCTCTGTCTCAGACATCAGGCATCACAGTTTCATCAATGGACTCTTAACTGCTGTCTGGGAAAATGAAGAAACGCATACACACACACACACACACACACATATATATATATATATATAGATATTTTTTTATGTGTAGTCGTTTTTTAAGTGATCTGGAAAGAGGAAAATGGGTTATTTAAGATTTTTTTGTCTGAAAATAATGGACTGTGCTTTTGCCCTTTTTGAAAGATTTGGCATAGCTGTCAATTTGGGCTCAAGTAAAATACTGTGAGTCTGCAGTAAGATTTTTTTCCATGCATAAAATTGTAATTCAATTGTCACATTATCACCTAATGTAAAATGTACTCTTTACCGCTTGTATTTTTTGCACTGAGGTATGTGATATAGTTATATGGGGTACTATGAACATCCCTGTTGTTAATAGTTTTTATCATTTAACAATGTATTTATGGCATGTATACATGTCAAATACGTGTGCTCGTCAGCAATATGTTAAATGTATATGTGCCCTGGAGATGATCAGCATATTTAGTCCCCTCCCTCTGCTGCTACACACAGAGGCAGATTAAGGAGTTCCATGGGGTCTACTTAGGTCTAACTCATAGTTCACAACATTTCAAATGGTTAGAGGTGTGCATACCTAAGAACACCTACGTGAAGTGCTGCTCCTCCAGGTCACACTGCTCAGTCTCCAGGACACAGAAGCGGAGTTTAGCTACACCCACTCCCTGTCCATTCCAATACTATTTTTGGCTATGTGGGCCTTCACAAAGCCCCCAAAAGAGTTAGGGATCCAGGTAACTTGATGCCTGAAGTTCACATATATGATGATGTGACTGTGGAGGTGGTGGGGTGAAGACTTTTTGTGAGTGTTTGGCTTGTCAATGCATTTTTAGGTTACAACCATGTTTTTTCTGTTATGGTCAGAGGCATGCCTGGGGCAGAGCTTTACCAAGACTTTTCATGTGACTTTGTTACTTTAAGATAGTTGTTTAGGTAACAAAGTAAGGATTTTAGAAGAATACTATATTTTATGTACACAATGACATTTAGAAACACACATTCTGTTCTTTCTGTAAACATTTAGGGCTGAAGAGCACCAAACATGTTTACAGGGGGCGAAAGAGAGGCAGAAGGACTGTCCCTCCTCAAAAGGGACACTTGGGAGGTGAATTATTATAGCTTAGGGCTGGAGAAAACTGTAATACCCTTATAAACAACAAATATTCTGAAGCCGTTAATAGGGAAACTTTCTCCCCTGCCTTTCAGGAAATATCTTTCTTGAAGGCATTGAATGAGGAATGGAAAGCATAGAATGTCGTTTTAAATACTTTTAACGTAATAAAGATGTTTCTGCCTCCATGTGATGAAGAATCATTTCATCCATCAAGCTAATGTTTAGCTAGCTTTACATGTTCACAAAAATTAGTATAACATGACTATAAACATTCAATTTTCTTTCCTGTTTTCATTCTAAATGAAATAATTTCTTTCAAGACCTTTGTTAAATGGTATTTCCAGATCCATACATGACACAAAATCTGTCCTTATAAGTGATGTATTTCCTCCATATTATTAATAGCTTATCCCTCAATAGAGCTTATTGAGTGAGTAGTTTGTCAAGCAATGAACAAACCTTTGTAGCAATACTGCTGCAAAACTGTGGCCAGGACTGCTCACTGCTTTCTGCTGATGTCAAGAGATGTTCCCATTGATGTCAGTGGGCGTTCCTGCTGACATAGTGGGAAACACCCCCATTTAAAGGGAAAATGGGTGGGGCATATCAACACCCCACTTCCTCGACTTGGAGGTGCTGGTCTGGATAACCAGAGAAGCAGTGTTTGTCCTGGAGTTCTCCGACTCAAATCTGGAGAGTTTCCAGATATGTCCTGTTTTTTTCTGTTACAGTACTGATTGTTAGGCACAGACCCACTGTTCTACCTGGCTGCCTTACATTTATTGGCAGTAAGGATCATAGATCAGTTGGGGAGCTCCTCTGTTCTCCCATACTGGCTTAGTGAGTTGTAAAATCAGCAAAGGTGTGTTTCAGCACAAACCTTCATTGCGGCTCTTATGTGGCCACCATCCAGGGGTCAGCAAGATGCCTGTACACGGACACTGGTGTCCATCACCACAATTTGTGGTGTCTGTCCCCCTACTTGTCCCCTCCAGATACGGCCCAAAATGAAAGGAACATGAGGTCTGTTTCAGTGCTCTCTTGGCTAATTTGGCTAAGCCCAGGGATATTATCAAATTTCCTGGGGCTTAGCACTGAAGCAGCATGTACCGTAAGAGAGTACTGAAGCGAAGGTATATTGGAACAGACCCCTGGCTTCAAACAAAAAAATGAATGCATACTGTCAGCTAAACAGGACATTTGAGATTGTTCAATGGAATCCTGGGGAAAATAACTGCATAAATGGTAGCTTAATGCTTACTGTTTAGCTGATGAGGACCATCTATAGCATTTATTCTGTGTCTCTTTCCCTACAAAATTGAAGTCACAAATGTTCTGTTATCATTTCCATTACAGGCCACCAAATAATTTTATGCTCGTAGATGCTATAGACCTATATCTCCTTCATTCCTAATACCCACTTCCGTGTGCCGACCTGTTCTCCTCCTAGCTGCAGGAGTGGAAAAAGGAGTTAATTTCTTGCGGTGGCTGGTCTCTGCAGCAAGGGGTCACTTGACCTGGCTATACAACACATACAAGAAGCAAGATAGACCATTTAGCACTTAGTTTTATGTCCTTCTCAGCACTTTGGGAGTGTCAAAGTGTTATAGAACCTACTGTATATAGTTTGGCCAGAACTAAACTGGGAACTTGAGCATTAATACAGCCACAGATTGACATCTGTGTGAAGAAAAGTTTGTATGTTAGGACAAATGTGCCTGGGTAAGGCAAACATGAGTAAAGACAAGTGAATATATATTTGCAGTCTACTCATTAATATTACCACTACCATTGGGCTGTTCTCAAGGAAATGATTAATTCTAACTATTTTTTTTAATTATTTTACATTTTAAAATTAATTGACAGGGCCATCCTCCCATCAACCCACCGAGGTCCATCATTTCCCCACTTGTTGCCCCACCCATCACTAGATCTTATGAATCCTCTCATAAGCATACTTCATGAGAACAATGGCAAGCCTAGGGTATGGTATTTCTTCAGTGAAACTCACAACTAATATGCATACATACTTACACGCAAACTCACTCTACATACACACATTCTTTCTCTCCATCTCCCAACCTTAAGCTTACCCCTACACACACTACACACACTAACTCTATCACACACACTCACAATAACACCATATACTGACCACCATCCATATGTTAACATCAAATATTAGCATACTCCAACATCATACAATAACATAAACTTTACACACTCTACCATACATTGACACCCAAACGCAACTTCTAATACCATCTCTACACTCTAATTCCATACACTAACAAACACAGACATATGCTAACCTCATATGCTTACAAAACACTTTACAGTAACACAGATGCTAACACCGTATGTTCCTGCACATGCATGCTAGCACTATATACGTATACACAAACACTGTATGCTGATGTACACACTCATGCTAATGCTATACAGTAACACACAACACCACACGATAACACCACTCATACACATGTACAGGCTACCCAACAACATACACCAACATCAACTGACTCTAACACTAAACATACTCACACAAACTATGCACACATAAAGACAAATTAAAACTATGCACAAAGAAACACTATACACACACAATATTCACACTCACAGACTAACACTACCTACACAGAATACTATACACACACAGACTAACACTATACATACACTCTGCAAGCAGAAACACACAAACACTGTTCTCACACAAACTATGGACACACAGACTATACACACAGACTAACACTATACACACAGACTAACAATATACACACAGACTAACACTTTGGACACATCAACACACACAGACTAACAGTATACACACAGACTAACACAATATAAACAGAATCACACAGAAACAATATACACAGACTACTATGCACACAGAAACACACACACAAAACTCTGTTTCTATCTTCCTTTTACGAGATTCTACTGCATCTCACACTGTATGGGTCACATCACACACGTAACATGTCCCTGCAAAGTCCCTTCGGTATCTGGAGCCCTTAGTGTGCCACTGCGGCCAAGTACGGGAACCTGAACTTAAGTTGAGAACTATAAGACAATTATAGATTTTATAATCTGGATGAGTATTTTTGTAAACATTAACATCCTGTCTAGGGGTTTCCATGCAGTTCCGTGGCGCGTGGATGCTGAATTGATAGACTGTAGTTTGATGTTATTTTTTCTGATGAAGCAACAGATCAACATGATGTTTATTATTGAGTGAAATCCCAACCGAGCCTTAGAAGCCCAACCAGGGCTTTAAGGCCACAACCATTTTAAACAAGTACATTTTAAGTAACTTAAAGGAATTCCAGCCCTATTTTAATGTTAAATGCACGTGCATTTTGCATGGTCTTCAGTGAATTATACTGCATGCAAGGAAGTATATTTTAATATTGTTCTTGCACATGCTCAGTGGAGCTCCCATTCTAGTCAATGAGAGCTGAGCTCACGCTGAAATCAGTGGGACTAGCAGCAGCCAATCACATGCATATACAGATCAAAAAGAGGTTAAAAAGGCTGCACTTAAAATAACAGATATGAGATAAACAATGATAGTTAATATGCTTCTATGGTGAGAAGCTCTTAAAAAAGCATATAACCCCCCTCAACTAAATATGCAATAGTACAAATGGGCTAGGACACCGCCTTAAGAGTGTCCATAAGTGTCTTTTATGAGCCTAAATTTTTAATTTGGCTCTGAATACGGTGAGCAGACTGTGTATAGGTTTTAACATTTTCATTTTATACAGTGATGTTTTTTTGCACTATGATGTCTCTCTTTGCCTTTTATATTTCATACAATATCTGCAAAAAATATCTTATATTTTATAAGTGCTGGGTTAGAGAAATACTCTATTTTTTTGTTTGTTTTACAATCACATGCATGTATCTGGACACCGACATTTAGCATAATTTTGGTGGCTGTTTGAGTGACTTCAGTGAGAGTGCTACTGAGCATGTGCAAGAAGTTTACATACTAATGATAAGGTATGCATTATTTAGTTATTGGGGTTATAGATTTTTTTTTCTTTCCCAGTAGAGGCAGCCTGGGAAAGAAAAAAATTCTATAACTCAAATAACTAAATAACGCATACTCCAATGTGCATGAGCTAAAATACATGGGAATCCTACCAAAATGGACTCTGATTATCCATTCAAAAAGTAAATATACAATTGGGGGACTAGATTGTTTCTTTAAATGGACTATTGTATGGTAGATATGGCTAGATGTTGTTCCACATGGTTTTGGATGCACTTTGCCCATTTTGGCAAATACTACATCTGTGTGCTTCTTATGAGTTTTAGTGCTTTAATTGTTTAGAATCTCTAGATGTGGTTTTACAAAAGGAAATTTAATCTCTAGCTTCAGTAGTAATCAGATAAATCAAGGTATTGCTTATCCCCTATGTTTTCAAAAGAGCTACATTATGTAACAGTAACCAATAAATACAGAATGTAGGGATTTTTCCAGGGGCTCTTCAAGCTGAAAAAGAAAAAACAAATCCAAATAAAATATGCATAGGTCATGCAAACTGAGCAATTAGTGGTAGGAAAAACACAAGTATTTTCCATGTCACTATTTGAAGGATGTTAAAATATTTTATAGATTAAATATTTTAATTGCCTAGCCTAGAGAGCTATGTATGGTGGAAGAAAATGAACAAATATTCTAATATTTCATAAGGCACTATTAATTTAGAATAAGACTGCCTTTATTTTCTACAGACTTATTCACAAGAATATATTTGCCAAAACTTGTTAATTTTAAACAGAAAAAAAATTGATCATATATAGTTTTAGTTTTAGAAACAAGCAACACAGCACAAAATATTTCTGCATTCTTCTTTTTTTAGAATCCATAAAACCATTGTGAAATAGGCAAAAAGTCCAAGCATGACTGTTTTTAATGAAAAAATCATGATGCCGATTCCCGTTGGCATTGTGTTTGCAAATAACATGCAGATAGAGAGATAGAAAGGTACTTTGATTTATATACATCTATCTATAAACCAGAAGACTCTCTTGAAATCAGAGCTGGTGGGGGGGGGGCAACACCACTGCGTTCTCCATGCAAGAACATTGGTGATGGATACATGGTTCCTTTAAGTGCCATAATCTGGCCCTGGTAACAAAATATATCCAATTAATAGCACATAAAACATCAACATCCCTTGGATGTCTCATGATCTGTCTCAGCTTTACAAGCTTGGTAGCCAATAACATTTACAAGATAAACTAACTTACATTTTAAACTACCCATGGTCATGACAAGTTAAAAAAGCAAATTAACATATGCAACAGAACTGCCACACTGTATAAGCGTAGAGCAAATATAGAGTCAAGGGTGTTAAACACACGTCTGACATTTCCTACTATAGCTGCATCAAATTAGTTGTACTCATATGAGGAACAATTGGAGAACAAAGGAGAATGAAAATGTGTTTGTATCAAAAGCTTGTTGCATCACAGAATTGTTAATCACTATAAAGGGAAGGTTTATAATGTGCAAATACTTGGAAAATAACACATTTCTAGACAAAAAAGCTTCATATGATTACCGTATTTGATTATAAGACGACCCTGATTATAAGACGACCCCCCAAAATCTGAATATTAACTTAGGAAAAAAAGAAAAAGCCTGAATATAAGACGACCCCAAAGGAAAAAGTTTTACCAGTAAATATTAATTCATGTAAACTATTTTTTTTAATAAAAGCTATGATTGAGAAAAATATTTTTTTTGTTTTTATTTCCTTGTATTTTCCAACCTGTCCCCCAGTTACGCACATCTGCCCCAAGGCTTGCCACACCAATATGGCACTGTGGCCCATGATATGCCTTTTAACCCTCTATATGCCACTGTGCCCCATGGTATGCCTTTTGACCCCCTATGTGCCACTCTGCCTCCAGAAATGCCTTATAGCCCTATATCCCATTCTGGCATTTAGGGGGTTAAAATGCATATTATGGCGCAGAGTGGCATATAGGGAGGTATAAGGCATTCCAGGAGGCAGAGTGGCATTAAGGGAGTTAAAAGGCATTGTATAGAGCACTCTGCCTCCAGAAATGCCTTATACCCCTATATGCCACTCTGGCATTTAGGGGGTTAAAAGGCATATTATGGGGCAGAGTGGCATATAGGGAGGTGAAATGCCTTATACCTCCCTATATGCCACTCTGCCCCATAATATGCTTTTTAACCTCCTAAGTGCCAGAGTGGCATATAGGGGTATAAGGCATTCCAGAAATGCCCTATGCCCCCATTTAACACACTAACACACTAACACACACACACTTACCGGTGCTTCCAATTTCCTGCTGTTTTGCCGGGGCAGCGGGTTGACGTCTCCTTCCGCTGCAGCCGGAAGGAGGTGGAGTTGGCAGCGGGGGTTTGTCTGCGTCCGTCGCGTATACCTTCCCCGGCTGTCAGAGATCAGAGTTCCCCACACTGGTGCGGGGAACTCAGATCTCCGACAGTCGGGTAAGGTATGCGCGACGGACGCAGACAACCCCCGCTGCTAGCCACACCTCCTTCCGGCTGCAGCGGACGTTGTCTACGCGGATCGCTGCCCCGGCAAAACAGCAGGAAGCACCGGTAAGTGTGTGTATGGGGGGGGGGGACAGGGGGATCCAGGTCCCCTGCAGCGGTGCGGGGGATCTGGATCTTAGTCTCATAATCAGACCTCTATTTGAGGTCTGATTAGAAGACGACCCCGATTAGAAGACGAGGGGCATTTTTCAGAGCATTTGCTCTGAAAAACACCTTGTCTTATAATCGAGCAAATACGGTATAATCATAATACCCACATGATAGGTTTTTCCACCTTGCTTTTCCTGCAATTGATGTAGCTTAGGTCCGTTTCACTGAAATGCAGTCTATAAGGTCTTTAGGCCAAGGCCCAAGCTTCATGTAAACAATCCTTTGAACAAATATGTAAACTAAAAACACATATCAAGTGCTACCCGTATACTTATGGTACTGGATTTTGATATTAAAAATCTGGAACCAAGGAAATGTAAAAACTTCATATGATCAATTTTTTCTCATGGAAGAAATATATGCTGGAAACATTTTGTTCTTGTGGCTAAGCATTGCCTAACAAAACCCTGTGGTATCAGGACAGTAGAACTATAACATCTATGTTTATTTAAATATATCAATGTAAGGCACAATTTTATTAATAATAAAACCTCGCACAAATCACTGTGTACATTGTCTCTGAGAAGGAAATCAGACCTTCTTTTCTAGGAACACACGTGGCAGTAGAGCTCCTGTTTTATGGAGAATAGAACTGAACAAAAATTTTGTTTCCCGGGGAGCATTCACAAATGTGATGTGACTACTGCAATTTTTCTCAAAACTTCCAGTGGGATTGAGGCGCCTGTTGAAGTAGTGGGTAACTGCAAAATCCACTAATAGCATTACAACATACTCGACTTGAAACGTTGTACAACTGACCATGGATCACTTTCTTTCTGAAGAAGTTTCCATATGGTAGAAATTCACATTTCCTCCGTGTTTAGAATATGGGAGAAATGTTTCCTCCATCTCTGATAGTGGACCCTTGGAACTGCACAATTTGCCCATTTGATAGAAGGTTTCTGTCTGTGATGGTATCTGCTCATCGCACGTAGTTGAAGTGTTTATGCCTGGACTATTTTATATTTAAGGTATGACTCTTTGTTCTTTATTATAAGTGTACCCTATTAGCATTTTACTTAGATATGGTCTTTGCTCTGTTAGATAATTATTACTTGGCTACATAGTTGGTGTATCATATGAAGTCCAGAGGGCATTGCCACTGTTGGTATTTCATAGATCCTAGATAAGGGAATGCTGGAAAAAGAGGAATGCTGGGAAAGTGTAAGTAATTAGTGACTCATTCTTGTGGTAGAGCTGGTCAACAGAAGTCTGCTTAAATCAATATTTCCTTAAATTAAATGTTAATTGTGTCATTGTACCACTTCAACCTCAGAATCAAATCTGGTTTTCATCAGCCTGGGTGCTTCAAAAGACTGGATTTTAAATTGCAGTAATAGATTATTCTAAGCAGGTCAAGTCCATGACCAAAATGTTTTGCATGATCTGTTTCTACACAAAGTAATTTTTTTTGACAGCTTAGTATTTAGAGGGCCATAGAAATGAAGCCCTTCTGTGCACTCCAGCCATCGTATGCACTTTAATGCTGTTTGCTGTGCACAGCTATTTGCTCTGCAGGAGATGTGTTAGGCTGAAGACATCTCTGTGCATATGATATGTACTCCCCTCCAGTCAGCTCTAGAGGAAAAGACTCCCAATGGGAGTCTAACTAGACCCCTGAGCACATGCACAAAAATGCTCCAACTTATGTGAATATGTTTTTAAAGATTTTAAGAGTAGAAATTTCAGTGAACACAGAGATAATCCTGCATTATGTATTATTCATGATGAGACAAATGTTTAGATTTATACTCTATATAGAGGTTCCCTATTTGGGATACCTTGAGCAAAACATGTTCTGCCAACATTTGGGTGGTGGTCAGAATGTTAGATATGGTAGACAAAGATAAAGTAACAATTTAGAGAAATACTATATGCAGCTATCCTGGGCATATAGAAGAATACTGTGCAGGGATACTCATATTCTCATTTGGTAATATTGGTTACATAGGTAAAACTGAGCTGGCTGATCACATGTGACTTTTTGCCTAGACTTTGCTTATTTGTGTTATACTACTTTGTAACCAATAATAGACCACCATAATTTTTAAGATTAATTTCTGTATAAATTGGCAACAAGTGTAATACTTAAACAAAGACCAGGCTTAGTAATTAACATTTAGAAAAACAAATCTGGGTTGTATTAGGCAAGTGAAATGTAAGTGTTTATTTTAAAGAACTATAACTAATGTCTTTCTTGGATTTCACTGTGAACCATTAATGATTCTTACTGAATTATATGTCTAAATGGCTAAAGAGTTTTGTGTTAGTTTGTGTTTCAGGTGAAATGTTTACCATCAATTTGATTAACAAGTATAAAGAAGCACATTTTTTATTAAAATGGGTGTATTGACACTAAAAGGAGAAATAAACATGGATTTCGCTACTGCTTGCACTAATCAGGGCTGCAATTGAGAGGGTATAGCCAATAAGGCTGTAAGGGGGCCAGCCTTCAGGAGAGCCTGTATTGAGCTTTACTGTCACTAAGACTCTGTGCCTACCTTTCTTGCTTGTCCAGTCGTGCCGGCAGCAGAAAGCATGAAGTACGGTGAGGAAGCGAGTGATTGAGTGAACAAGAGGTTAAGGGATGGTGTATGTATTATTGTATGTATGTCTGAGTGAAAGTGTTTGTGTGTGTGTAAGCATTAATGAGTATGTGTGTGAGCATATATGTGTGTATGTGTACGTGTGTGAGAATGGATGTGTATGTGTGTGAGCATGAATGTGTAGGCGTTTGTGAACATGGATATGAACGTGTACATTTTATTAGCATGAATGTGTATGTGTGTGTGTGAACATGAATGTGAGAAGTATGTGTTAACATGAGTTTGTAAGTTTATATGTAAGCATGAGGGTGTAAGTGTGTTTTATAGAGTATGTGTAAGCTTGGGTGTGTACATTTTTGCAAATGTAAGGGTGTGTATAAAAATATGTGTCAGTGCGCATGTGACTTACCGGGGGGGTAAGGGACTGATGAGGCCACCTGGCTTTACCTAACGCCATGGCCAAAAGGTGACAGCCCTCCCCCTGATACTGGGAGAGAGGGTGACAGAGGTGTATGGACCCTGATGGAACAAGATAATGGGAGAACTGGGAAAGAGACATAGGCTTAGAGACTATATGGAGTAGTCACAATGCATGATGGGTATTATATATAGAGATGAAGTGTATAAAGTCCCCTCTTGTATTTAACACAAGATTTAACACATTTCAAGCAATTTTATATTCTTGGAAGAACTGGGTTATTTAGAGAGTTTTGATATTTGGTAGGGAGAAACTATATATGAAATATATAGGTAAAAAACACCAAAAACTTTAGATATAGGGTATGTTTTATCCTGGGTCTTTGAAAAAGTTATCTTTATTGTTGAGTAGGGAATTGGGGGGGGCAGCTTAGTGGATTTAGTGTAAGAAAAAAAAATAATGAAAAAATATGTTTTAGTGTGTTTAGTTTTAAGTAATGTGTACACCTTTTTCATTTTTTCTTTTTTAAAAATTGAAACAGATTCAAATCCAATTGAAATTGAATGTCTTAAATTAGAACATGTAAACTGATATATATATCTGGGTAGTTTTCTTCATCTGCTTGTACTGGTCACGACATGCCACATGTGAAACTGTGTTTTTACCCATGTTTATATTTCTATTTATACTTATGATGAGTTTTATTATTTGTGTTTTCAAATTAAGAAATTGTAAACTATGGATGAAAAACATCCTAGCAAACATGTAACTGCAAAATATCTTTGGTCATGAAGACCTTAGTGGGGTGAGGTATAAAAAGCCTGCATATTAATTAGAACAGGGCCCCAAAATTTCATTACCATATATGTTTATTATTATAGTTTATTTGATTAGATATAGCTTGGAAGAGAGAACAGGGATGAGATGGGCCCATTGGTTCTGATGCTATCAAATTTAGATATTTTAAAGGAGGATTGTACTCAATATGGCTAATTGTAGTAAGAATCTCTCGGAAAAACCATCATTGCACAAGAACTAAAGAGGTCTACTGTATGTTCATTCCTTAGCATGATATTCTCACGGCAAATTAACAGTCTTTTTTTCTTTATGTGTCAAATCTACTATTCAATAACAATTAATAGTCTCACTAGTACTATAATTTGATTATATACACTGCTGAATAGACAATTTGTTTGGTGAATTAAATCCTTAATGCATGAATGGAGTGCATTGTAGTACTGGGAATAAATGAAAATCTTATAATAGGGGATATCCATTCTAAATGATTCACTTTTTGCCCCTGAATAGAAAGAGTATTGAAATCAATAAAAAAAAAATGAAAACCTATACAAATCTAAAAGATTTTTTAAAGAAAAAACACTTTTAAATTCCCAATCATGTTTTTAGCATAAATAGCTGCAGGATTAAAGTGTGTTTTTGGAATCTGGAAAAGTTATTCTTAATGTTAGCCAGCATTTTGGTGCTTTTGGAACAGGTAGAAACGGGTGAGATCCTGAACATTCTCTCTTTTCCCCTATTGTTCCATGATTAAGAGAGAACAGCCATCAATTGATTTTAATACTAGTACAAATAGCTGTATTTTAGTTGTTTCCATGTGCTCTAGCTTTGTTATCTTAGTCCAATCTACTAGACAAAAGCCCGACTCCTTATAGTTTTGCGGAAAACAATAGAATGGTGCAGTCTTTCAATGAGCGGGACACTGTAACTAATGAGTCAATGGAAGAATGGACATTGTTAGGATCACCATGAAAAATCAGTTCAGCGTGGTGATTGTGCAATGAAAGTCACCCAAAATATTACATGACTCGCAACTGCAGATAGGAAGTTTATTGGAAAAATGCTAACCTACTGTACATTACGATATACAGCACTGTATTTATTATGCTCAAGGATAAAAATATTCTTCCCTTTGAAGATTGCTGGGATATGGCATATTGTAATTTAATAAACATGAAGACTGTAGCCTATTACCATATGAGACCATTCAAAAAATTATAAATTAGTATACTTTCTTTTTTATTTAGTTATTTTGTTGTTGGGCTGTATTTGTTTGCTTATTAGAACTTAGTAGCATGCATCCACACATACTTATATAGGAAACATAAATTAATTAAAATGAAAATAAATTTAAATCAATAAATAATTTAATTATGCATCCTTTTTTCTGGCAAAATACTGATTATACTAAACTGAAGGGTTCATAAGATGGCTAGGAAAATGTTTTTCATTCATATGATAGATATTACTGTACTTCTCTACATTGTCTTATTGTCAATGAGATTTAATTGTGCCTTTCTTTCATGTTTTTGTGGAACCAATAAAAAGTTTAAAAAAATACACAGTCTGTTATATGTCAAATATTTAACTTTATTGTGATGTGTTATATCATCACGGTTGCCTATATTACACACTTTTTACGTATAACACACTGGATCTATAATTCATAAAACAACTTTGATAATGCTTGCTACCATACTTTTTTTTTATAGTTCTTTAACCATCACTTACTTACCAGCCATACATTTTTTGATATTTTCTTTCTGTCCCACTACCACATAGGATTGTTTTCTCAGGGTTTTTAATAAGATCTTCATTCTACTAGTATCCCCACAGTCTTACAGTCTTACAAATTCACAGGTAATGTACGCCTGCCTTATTATGGTATGAAGGCTATGGGGGGAATGTATAAAACAGTGATTCTAGTGAAAACGTGGCGTCATCATCAAAGTTAGAGTGGAATCATTCAACATTGGGTACTAAAATGATATGACCCCTTTTATTACTTTACGCCAGAATCAATTTTAATATATAAACATTTATAGGTCCTGGCAGCTTCAGACAGAGGAACAAGAAATAAGAAGGTGAGCTCAGGACAGGGGAATAAATTATCATGCAGGATTAGCCACTAGGGAAATGTTTGCTAATGTAATATGTTCCCTAACCAACATCTTTAGTAATATCTTGCAGGTGGCAGATCCACTTGAATGATGTGTCGACAACCTCTATAACTTGCCGCTGTAGTAAGCATTAAATTCAGCCTCCAAGACCTTGAATATACTGTATGTTCATTTCATCTTAAAAGCCAGATTACTCATAAGTATAATTTTAAACACTGAGAAAGTAACTATGGTATTTATGACTTAAGCGAAACTTAAAGTGCTTAAAAAAATGCTAATAAGAAATTGGGTGTGTATGTTAACCCATCACCAGAATAGTAAAGCCTAAATGGCATAAACCATATACCATCAATACATTGTATAATATCATGCCCCCCAACTTTCCCGATTTAGGCGGGACAGTCCCGATTTTGGGTCTCTGTCCCGCCTATGCCTTCCTCTGTCCCGCTTTGCAGGGGCAGAGGAAGGGTGAGGCCAGGGCCAGACTGGCCCACCGGGATACCGGGAAATTTCCCAGCGGGCCAGCTGGCGCCTTATGAAATTAAACGGGCTGGCATGCACACACCGCACAGCCCAATGGCCGTGCCTCAGCTCTTCGTCCCACCCCTTTTAAGACGTGGGACGAAGTGCTCAGGCACAGCCATTGGGCGGCGCGGTGAGTGCACGCCAGCCCCTTTAATTTCATGAATGCCGTCCTCCACCAGCTGCCCCCACCAGACTCCAGTGAGTCAGAAGCACTTTTAAGAAGTATAAGGCATTTCTGGAGGCAGAGTGGCATATAGGGGGTATAATGCATTTCTGGAGGCAGAGTGGCATATAGGGGGTTAAAAGGCATATCATGGGGCAGAGTGGCATATAGGAGGGTATAAGGCATATCAGGGAGGCAGAGTGGCATATAGGGGGTATAAGGCATTTCTAGGGACAGGTTGGCAAGCCTGGGGCAGATGTGCATAACTTGGAGGGCAGGTTGGCAAACAAAAGGAAATAAAAACAAAAAATGCTCAATCATAGCTTTTATTAAATATGAAAAAATAGTTTACATGAATTAATAAAGAAATACAAGTTTCTTACAAGAATATTGTGAAGAATAATGTCATCACTGTTTTGTTCCACTGAATAAAATGGAACGTTTTCATCAAAAAATTATTGCAGTAGCAAATGTTTTGATTCCAAAATCAAAGGGCAGTGTACATGTATATGTGTGTAAGGGCAGTGTATATGTGTGTGTGTAAGGGCAGTGTACATGTATATGTGTGTGTAAAGGCAGTGTATGTGTATATGTGTGTGTAAAGGCAGTGTATCTGTATATGTGTGTTTATGGGCAGGTGTGTGTAAAGACAGTGTATAGGGGTCCTGGGAATGAGGCTAACATTAGCCTTTTTTAATTAAAAAAATCTCTGCTGCTGTGGACTACTCTTCCAATGATGCTCAGCCAGCATTATGGTGGATACCTGGCTGGCTGAGAATCATAGGACTTTTAGTTCACAGCTAACATCTGCAGCTTTACTGTTGCTGCACTTCCCATGACGCTCAGCCAGCATCATGGAAGAAGTATGTCTGGCTGAGCCTTATAGGAATTCAATTCAATGTGTTGGTTATTTTTAATATGCATGACTGTGCTGACAAAAATGATGCGTGTTTTAAGTGGCGATGCAAGCGCAACATTTTAAAGTGCAATTGCTTGTATTGGTTCTGCGAGATTTTTTTAAAAAAAAGTTTCCCTAAATAGTACATATAAAGAATAAATATAAATCTCAGAAGGGATATTTTCTGATTAGGCAACGTTACTGGCAAATATAAGACTCAAGATTGTTGATGTACAACTATAATGTCCCTCAGTTTGCATTCTGTCTTGCAAAGCATCAAGGCAGTTGTGGTCCTAAAGTGGCTTTTGGGCTACATGTTGATTATCATTACCTCTTGCACCCACTATTTATTACAATATACAGTACAGTTATTTAGGT
Organism: Spea bombifrons; assembly: GCF_027358695.1. Taxonomy (NCBI): domain Eukaryota; kingdom Metazoa; phylum Chordata; class Amphibia; order Anura; family Pelobatidae; genus Spea; species Spea bombifrons. Next base: position 37,300,272 of record NC_071089.1, read on the forward strand.
CTAACAGTTCTTGTGTCCATGTGTGGAAAGAGGCAGAACAGTAAGACACATCTACAAATTTAACACAATCTATGTCTTAGCTATTCATTTTCTGAGGTAGGATGTGATATACAAGGGTTAATGTAGTATACAAGCAAGTTAACACATAACACATTCACCTCCTCACTTTACATTTGTATGTTCGTGGTGAACTACAGTATATTCTCTCAGTGATCCACAGCTAATATCTAGTGATAACCACCCTCTTCACTACCTTAATGGAAAAGTCAGTCTACCATTGTCGTTGTTTCCCCCCCCCCAAAAGAACCAGTGCCATACTTCTGCGATACAGCCTCAATGTTTTGTGGGTTCTTTTCCATTGTTCAAGTGTGACCTTCATGTAAGTCAAAAATACCCTTCATTGCTATGAGCTACTCAAATGTTTAAAATCCTGAGATATTTTTGAGGATTCTGTAGTTCCTCATGTAAAGAGAAATTAGAACACACAATTTACAACAAGCAAAAGGAAAACATTACTTGCAAGAATGATTAGGTCTGTAATGTATTGTTGCTTTTTTCCCTGTATATTTATTGTTCTATGTCATAGATTTTGAGGGGTTTGCAGCCTTCTCTCTTGGTGCTTGCACACTATGCAAGCAGCCTTGGTTTCCCCAAGGGGTCACGTGACGTAATGTGACCCAGATACATACCTGTATTCCAGGAACAAGGGGTTGCAGGGGTCACACTGGGCCCCCAAGAGGCACGGGCCCTGTCGCAGCTGCTACTTTGTAAAGCTGAAAGACACACCGATCAGCCATAACATTATGACCACCTGACTAATATTGTGTAAGTCCCCTTTTTGCCCTCAAACAGCCCTGTCCCATCGCCGCATTGACTCCAATGGACCGCTGAAGGTGCGCTGTGATATCTGGCAGAAAGACGTTAGCAGCAGATCCTTTAAGTCCTGTAAGTTGCGAGGTGAGGCCTCCATGGATACATCCTGGTGTCATGTGCGACGCCAGGCCCGGACTGAGACAAAAAATAGGCCCGGGCATTTAAGCCTGAGCAGCCCATTTTTATTTATTTATTTATTGATTGTTAAAGCCCACCCTTCATGTACCATCATTCACACAAATCATTAACACATTCATTAATGCAGTCTCACAAATCATTCAAGCAGTTCATTCACACATGAATTCATTAATTACCTTGTTTTTTAAATCAATCCGGCCCTGACGCGGCCCGGCCCACCGGGCAAATGCCCGGTGTGCCCGATGGCCAGTCCGGGCCTGAGCGACGCACATGCACCTGGCCATCCACGTGATGTAAAAGAAGAAGTGATTAATCAGACCAGGCCACCTTCTTCCATGGCTCCCTGGTCTAGTTCCCATGCTCACATGTCCATTGTAGGCACTTTCAGCAGTGGAGAGAAATATTTTTGTTATCCTTTGCCATTTTCATGACATGTTTTGTATCCAATGTAAAAGGATAAACTGTAACAGTTTCTAACATCTGGTGCATTTTGCCGCTTTGTCACCGGAATATTGGGTACTTCTTGGGAAAAGAAAAATAATTGTATTACTGATTTTAGAGACTCTTTTCAGCCTATGTTTTTGTTTTTGGTGCCTTCCTGTGCAATTCTTAACCCTCTGGTAGCTGCTGCTTAATGTTGTCATGTAATGGTGTCGTTGAGCCTCCCTCTTGCAATTCTTCATTTGCCCCGCCAGGAGATGTGTGTGTGGCTCCACCAAAACATATGGTTCTATTTTGCATAATGTTTTCAGACAGCTGCGTATTATTATTTTTATTAACTTTTAATTATTTTACACCAACAATTTAGGCAGCACTTCTTACAATATATACATTCAAAGGGTATGGCAAAACTGGAATTGACAAACTAAGGCAAACCAATATTTAAGTAAAGAGGACTCTGCTTGAAAGTTTACAATGTATAAATTGTTTGTGTGTTCTAGCTGTTACTCTCACTCCTTATCATGATCTTGTGATAAACCATAGAATGGCCGAGTCTGAATAACCCCTTTTGACACTATGACTAATATACAGTAGGACTTCATTAGCATTGCTATAAAAAATTGATTCACTGTGATGTTTCAGTAGTGAAAGTCATCCAACATATCACAAGACTACAAGCCTGCAAATAAAGGTTGATTGCAAAATTAACTAAAAAACATTTCTGTATAAAGAGTGTATTTTATGCTTAAAGAGAAAAAAAAACATTGTTTTCATGGCATTTCCCATTTGAGTCCTTATCTGCTCTGTCTGATTAGCACCTACTGTTCTTTGCTGCACTTCGAAAAAGAATAGAGAGGTCAAGTGTGTGTCATAGTATTATGCAAACAGTTTATGGGGAGTCACAAATTTATTGAACCTTTAAGGCCTTACTTTATGACCCAGTGAACATACAAAAAAAGTGGACTTTATCTAAAAAAAACAAAAAAAACAACATGTGAAAGGTGCAGTTCCACTTTCAAAAAGATTAATTGTGCTCTATACTTAAGCAAATAAAGTTTAGGGGATCTGACATTGTTCTTTGAAATTTGAACCACATAGAATCAACACATTTGTTACTGGGTTACTGTAACAACAATCTTTCAGTGCCTGGTTTTTAGTCACATGACAGTTAAGCGTTCCTGGTAAAAATATGAATGACAAAATAATTCAACATTTCTGAGTAGTTTTTGGGCATTCCAATGTCAAAGGAATTGTGTTTCTTATGCGGCCTTTAGCTATAAGCCAGTTGAGAAGGTGAAACAGCAACTTTAAGGAATATTAATTAAATTGTGGTAATTCAATTGTTTTTGTAGCACTTTAAAATGCAAGTATGGCAAATATAAAAAAACACACTCAACTATACTGAATAAAACCGATATTTTTACAGACACGCCAGAAAACACCAAAGCTTTGTTCTTTTTTAACAGAACAATCCCTGCTCCGTCAAACCCCAAATAATTATTTCAGCTCTAAAGTCGAAACAAGATGGCACCAAAATCTGGCTATGGTAAAAGAGTGGCCGAGGGATTTTTGACAAATTGTAGTAAAACATTCTCGATAGTATTTTATACCTTCCTCTGCATAGATTTTACAAACCTGACCTAATATAGCTCATCCCAGAGATGTAACAGAGTCTTTGCTACCTAGAGTTCCTGGGGAAGGGCTCTACAGGCCCTAATACACATTTTGAGAAAGAGATGGGAAACCCAGCTAGATAAAAACTAGATTAACCAAAGGGACACTGTCTATTCCTTGAAGATATAATGTTTGTTTTCTCTTTTTTTCAGCTGTTTCCAAATGTATTATCACGGCTGGACAGGGAAGTCCCTTACAGACTTGTCTGAGAAACATCCCAGAAGGAAGTACTAGAGATTACAGCTATTGTCAGTCTGCCTTGACTAATACTATCTTACGGAAATGTTTTAACAGGACAAAATATCTAATTAGATTACACAAAAGTGTGCGTCTTGGGCTCTCAAGCTATGCCAACAGAATAATACAGAAAAGTTCTGATTATAATGTATGAACCATGAAAGCTTCTAACAATGAACACCTGCGCAGTGCTTTGTACTAGTTAGCACAGTGCAACCTGTGCCAACAGCCACTTGTTCCTCTCACTTCCGATTAGTTACAAATCTGTCTAGAACTGTGGCATATGAAGCGAAAGCCAAATATTAACCTTGTGAATACGCACACACAAACTACACATATGCTATGTTAACAATTTTTTTGAAATATTTTTATTAACAGTTTTTAAGCTGTCTTGGAACTTATTTAACTTGTAACCTTGCAATGATGCCAACACTAGATACATATATAAACAAATCAGCAGCAAATATGGAAATATTATAGTATAATAGCTAATGGAAATATTCTTTTTATTTTCTGCTCCTTTTTAAGGAGGCTGCCGCTCCCTCAACAGAGCCTCCATTAGAAATCTTGGTAGTGAATATAGTGCTGTAACGTAAATAATGGTTATGCTGTTTATTAAACAACCATCAAACTTTTCAACTTCACAAGTTTTTTTTGCCTGTGCTATTAAAGACGAAAAATGTTCACTGGAACATTGACTTATGCCGGGGGTAGACAGCAACATTTCTTAGAGTGGATATTTGCTGGGATGTGTGGTGGACAGTTGAATGATGTTCTATGGACCTTCACAAACCTTGCCACGGACACTTCACTTGTTCAAGAAAGAACAGACAACACTTAAACTACATGTCATCATGGAAATGACAAGCTGTCACTAGGGGGGGTAACATTTTTCTAGTGAAAACATATGTGAAATTACCTTAAGGTTTCCAGACTTTATTTCTAAGCTGGCACTGATAGTGATAAAGTCTACTAAAATATGGTCACTGGGTGGACTGCATGTGTTCATAGGCCTCTTGGCATATTATGTGTGCAAGTGTTTGCAGAGTATTGTATGACACAACAGAGATGACTGGTGATGCTTGTGCAATTACATACACAGCCTACTTACCCATACATAAAGCGTGATGCTTACCTGTGTTGACTTGTCAGGCACACATTTGTGAATGTTCGGTCCACTTTAACAATTTGCAGTAAACCCACTAAAGGGGGGGTTAGGCAATACTTACTGAAATGTTTATTTACAATGAAGAACAAAGTAAAGCAGAAGAAGTAAAAGTGAACAGTATCACTGCTTATAGAAATCTTGTTTAGAATTCAAGTAGTCAGGGTGTGGGTCATTTAGATCTGGTTCCTTAGTGTGTGTGGACACACGCCACTAAAGTGTAGCTGGTGACCTTGTATATCCACCAGGATACGCATATCTTATATTTTTATATAAAGAAATTAAAATTGAGCTGTGCCAGTATGCTTACAATATACAATCACATAAATTAATTTATCAAAATGTAATTAACATCATTATCATGTTTGGCATTTGCGGGGGGGTTTCAGTTAATGTACTCGGTAAATGTTTTATATATTTGGTATAAAAGGCACTATTTCATCCATTGGAAGCTGAGATCTAGGCAAATTGAAGTTGAATCGCTTTGTCTCACATTACCCACACATAGACTGTACGCAGCAATTGGTTGCCACCAAAAGGGAGCAGTAGTAAGTTAATACAAATTAAGTGACAACTTGATGAGTTTCATATTACACAGTAACGAGAACACCTTACAAATGAGAAATTGTCTGCAGACAACCTAATATAAAACAGATTAATACGACAGTATGTATTAGCAGTTGATCCAAGTAAACCGTGGTGACCAGCATTTAGTGTAGTCTGCCTATGACTACCTATAGGCATCAGGTGCTATATTACATTTTCCACTCAGTGTTCAGAATTCAGCATGGGCATTCCAAAGGTATGTTTAACATTCACATGCGCAGAGTGACAGCGCATTTATCTCAGGACACAGAATGCCATATGCCTACACATCAAACAGTGTGGGAACAGACGCTGTTAGCTGAGCAGCTGTACTGAGATCCTGTTCACACCCTTCCTGTGTGCAGAGCCTTAGCGAGGGATATACTTTTCCCAACAGGCTTGTGATTTTACCTCTTCCATTCACTGCCGCCGTCTCTGCTTCCAGTCCCAAGAGGCGGTGGTGGGGGGGCTAGGCACTTGTCTTGCTGTCAGCTGCCTGTTCCTTATTGTTCTCTTAAGCAAGGTGTAGATAGTGAGCTAGACAGGCTTTCTCTGGCACCTAGATAAGGTACAAGAAACAGAACCCTATTTTTTTTTTCTTAGCTTGTATATGAGTAATTTGGAAGAAAATGTAATTTATCATTGCTTGTACAGGAGTTTGATAAGTGTATCAGCCCTGGAGGCTTGAGTATTAATAGTAAGCACTATTTTTTTTTAGTCTTGTAGAATAATTATCGGAGAATGGGTAAACAGTGGTGACCCTGTATTTTGCCCTTTGCAATTTTGTTTGCCGCTCCATTGCATGCATGGGGTGCAAAGCCACATGTTTAATCATAAAAAGAGCAAAATTACAGGGGCACATTGGACATTATTCCAGCTCTGGATATATTATTTTGTCTTTACCTGTCTAAGTATCCACATGCACCCATAGTAAAGAGATTGTAAGAGAGTTTAAACATGCATGGGATAAACATAAAGCTATCGTGAATCTAAGACAAGACCAAGAACTGAATAAGGGGGCAGACTAGATGGGCTAAAGGGTTCTTATTTGCTGTCAAATTCTGTAATACATATTTGCTTACTGTCATCTTGGTTGAGAAAGTAGTATCCATATCTGTGAAAGCCATTCGATAATAGCTTTTATTCACCAGATTAGTATTTTCAAGGTTATTAAACTGGAACCCCTGCTTGGAAGGTTTTTTTTATTGCGCTACAATTTTAAAGTAACAGTTTTTGGTCATTAGATGGACCGTTGCAGTGGTTGTCATGGAAAATGCTGGTCATCTTTTGACCCAGGTCTTTGTAGCTTTTGCCTTTTTGAATTACCACACTAGGGTGGTGACCATGCCTATACTAAACATAGGTATAGAGGAGCTACAAGTAAAGACCAACATAACAAACACATAATTTCTCTATTGGTAGCATCAACATGTTATTTCGTTATTTAACATGAATACAGATCTACTGTCAAGATCACAGCTGAGCTCTTGATGTGTCCACCATCTAGTCAGCTTTTTTGGCATCAGTCTGTTTACATGGTCCATAACATTTTGTTGCATATACTCTCTCCTGTTCAGCTTTAACTACTGTATATGGAGGGGTGATATTTTCCAAGAACCACTATCTATGCTAACTCATGTTGTTCTAGAGTAGCAATGAGTGACAATATTCTCTTTAACTTTGTGTCTGAGAGGCAGAAGGTTCTTGCTCTGCCATAACAGGGCCTCAGACATCGCAAAACCACTGGGACGCTTGTGAAACTTTGACCTGGTGCTCCATTGCATCCCTGTGCAACCCTAACTGTCCAAAAATAATAATTTCTTCTTGCTCATAAAGTGTAATCTATTAGAAGTATTACTTGTTTGTATTGACTCCCTTATTTGTTGAAAAACTTTTGGCGCATCTTATAAGCTTCATTGTATATTAAAACAACATTATAATTTTTAAACATAAAACAGATCATATAATGTAGTACCACATTCGTTTTTAAACCTTTTGCAGGGGCCACAAGCACATTCTCAAATTCTATGGCAACATCTGTCTATCCTGCCACCCCAAGACGTCGATAGTAGTATTATTGTTTTGTTATTGGTCTTTTCCCAGCCTGTTTATTTTCCTGAAATGTCTCTCAATACACAATACATAGTATTGTCAGTCTTTGCTTCCTCTGTCTCCGTAGTTTCCTCTGAGAGACTTGTATTTTATTGATTTTGTTGAATCATCAATAGAGACATGCGTAGAGAGATGCAGCCGAATATCAGATTCTGAAGACCTTTAAGCTACTTGTGTACCCTGTGGCTAACTAAGTGCCACTCTTTTATTGCAATACACTTTTGTAAACCTATTATTTATGACAAAAATAAAGCAGTACTATTCTTTGTTCATCATGAAGGCACCTCATACAGCTATGGGTTTGCTAGCCCTAGAATAGTTGCTGATACTAGGAACTCAAACCAAATGTCATTAATGTCTAAATGATAAGGTGGCTTGTTGAAACAGTGAAGACAACTGATTAAACGTTACTTATGGAGCACCAGCGGCTTCCATAACATTAATGTTCGTAAACCAACAAATATTACAAAGAGAAATGTAATAGCACTAAACTGACTTATCTAATAGTATGAGTCTGCTTTACACCTATCACACATCATCTTACTGACCAGTGGGATTCTGTATTAACACGTCAACAGCTACAAGTGGGATACTTTTGTCACGTTACCCATCACAAGCAAGGTGTAGGAGTCAAGAGTGAGGTCAGATGAGTCTTAAGATCTGGCGAGTGCCAGCAGACTTTGTGTCTCTAAACACGGCAATCTTCCGTTCAGCTTTTGAAGATGCCAAAAAGAGAAGGTAAAATAATTAATGAAATAAATAGTCACAGTACACAGCAGGAGAATAAAGAATAAGAAATCTGAGATAGCAGCACTGTTAATAAACATATAAAGCATATTTTAAAGTTTTATATAACTGGGAGAAAGAAAAATTATGGCCAACCTAGAATAGGCCACAAGGCAAATGAAGTTCAACCAGCCAAGATCCTATCAATATGAAACAAGCCAGGAAATTGTAAAGAGCCACACATAGGCTTACATTACCTAAATTGCCAATATTTGAAAAGTATTTCCAGGGACATTTTGCCGCACAGCTTGAAAGTTTAGCCTTAAAAGCTCCACCTACACTGCCCAATATAAGTAGCATAATTTAGCTTTGCCTAGTTATTATGGCACAGATTATATCGCCAAGTTCTCGCCAATAATACCATACATACTTGGTATGCTGAAGAGCGTAGCATCTATATCAGGCAGGTGAATTTTATCACCTGTACAAAGGTTATTTTGAGGAAAGTAGATAAATAAATAACGCGAAAATAATAGTAAAACTATTAAATAGTAAAAATAGTAAATTTCTCCAAACCTAGTGATTTATTCACATTTTGTGCTGGTCGGTCCTGAGCAAGAGCCTTTGTTCTCTCTCACTCACGCCCTCTTACACTCTCGCTCTCTCACGCTCTCTCTTATTCATGCTCTCACACTCTCACTCACACTCTCACTCAATCTTATTCATGCTCTCACTCTCACTCATACTTTCTCACATTCTCACTCACGCTCTCACCCACTCTTATTCATGGTCTCTCACAATCTCACTCTTTCACTCTCATGCACTCTCACTCACTCTCTCTCACACGTTTTCACACTCACTCTCAATGTCTCCCTACCTTCTTTGCTGACTGCTTCCATGTCCCTGTCTCCTTTCCTGCAACTCCACTTCTTCTCTTGCCTCTTCTTCTGTCTTCTTTATTCTATCTTCTTTCATCAGTTTTCTTCCCCATGGTATCAACTCTGATCACCAAGGCCTCACGGAGCATTTCCTCAAAAGGACGGAATAAGGTGTGCACGGAAGCACCCTCCCTTTGAAAAAACACTCCAGAAGGCTTAGTCAGGAGAAAGAAGCCATGGGGACTCAGAAAGACATGTCGGAGCTCTGGACAGTTAACAAGTATCCAGTACTGTGAACTAAGGTTGTTTGTACTGGGAAAACGAGATCAGATTTGCATTGCCTAAGTGCCTATATATTTTTATTTGTTAGAGGCTGATTTAGGAATCGGGATCGCCTGTACAGGCGCGACCAGGCAAGTCCCCATCATACATGTAATGGGGTACATGGTGGACAAAGATTGTTGAGGGGTGAGCACAGCAAAACACTACGCCTCTAACCCAGACTTGGCCCTGTAGGTCTAGTAATCGGCTGCAATAAAAGTATACAAAGCATGGAATGTGTCCTTTGTTCGTTTTGGTATTAGTGCAGTGAAGAGGACTAATAACTGAATGGGGAGCAAAACCTTAGAACATGCTGTTCCCACTGCATACGTACCAGGTGTTTGGAAAGGCCAGTCCCTCTTTGTAATCCAAATGCCCTCTCTGTCTTTCTATGAGCTGAGAATGTTTTGGGGGTTATATTGATGGGAAGGGGGTTGATAATTGCATATAAATTATTTTGGCTATAAAAATTTCACATGGAGGTTACATGGACATAAACATATGTTTGTCCTCATAAAATGACTGCCGGTTTTAGTCCGATGTGGTTCTGCAGACCCTAGAACTGGAAGTGACTAAAGAGTTAAATGTAGTATTTGGGAAAGAGACAGATCCTTAGAGCTGAATATATTTAGGGGATATAGAGAGGAAGATCACATTCTTGTCTTATGTGTAAATAAAATAACTGTTTTAATGAAACGTTGGATGCCATTGCTTACATTGTCAGTATGTGAATTTCAGAACTAGAGAATAAAGAGTTTATTCTGGTGTCTGCTAAGTTATCCAAAAAAAAATTACAAATGTAATTTGTAGAACAGTGCATCGTCTTTCATTTAATATGATAACATATGGAAATAATGACAGATACTCAGTGACAAGCACACGACAGTTAATGACTGTCAGTTCACACTTAGATTTTTATAATTATCTGATAAATGTCAATTACAGATCTGTGCTTTTGCTGAAAATGTCACTGCATGGGAGAGAATCTGCTGCTCATTCTGTCGCCTGCAGACAGTCATTTCCATACAGCCATCAACCTGCTACTTGTTTGTTGTAACCCTTTCGGCAGGTGTGTGAAGAAATAACTGATTTAAAGTTAACAGGAGACTGTTCCTTTTTTTCATAATAGACTTGCAGATTACATACAGTCCCACTTTAACTTGAACACACGATAATTTTTCCCCAACAGAATAAGGAACACAATAAGAATATATAACTGAGATGATTCTAGCCCCCCCCCAAAAAAAAATGGCAACATCATAAGTCTACACTTATGGACAAAGGCATTATTACAAAATGAAAAACAAACAATCTCATAAAACTGTATCACGAGATAAAAGCTTGCTAATTACCAATTCAGTAATTAAGCTTGGCACACGGCTCCAGCATGGCGTTCATATGTCTATGAGCAATATACTCTATGGTCTATGATAAGCCAAAATGGGTTTCCCTAGTTATGTATTAATAATTCCTAAATCACAAAGCAATCTTTAATGAAGAATGGGCTGTATTAAATTGAAAAGATTGACATATTTAAATAGATCAGTCTAATACTTGGAGCAATCTATTATTTGAGTATCATTAATTCCAAGGGAAATAATATTCTTCCATTGATTTCTCCTTTCAATAAGGTTTCATTCCTTAAAATTGAACCAATTCCACAATATGTTGCCTAGAACACTAGCTGTTCTAGGCAATGATGATCAGATTTAGGACCCATAACAGGGTAGCTGTTCAAAAGGACTTTATTTACATTTGCTTTTACATTTTCCCCTTCTACCAATTTATATAAAGATGCTCAAATTTGTAGAACTCTTTGTTTTACTAATTAGTGGCCAAACTAAATGGTCTTTTTCTCCTATAGTAGTGCTATAGTGCTATGTATTATTATATATATATATATATATATATATATATATATATATATATATATATATATATATATAAGGTGGTAAAGTGTATGGGAGAGTGGTTGATGGGATATATATCTCACCTGGTTACCTCAGCCAGGCATGGTAGCAAACCCAGGTGCTCTCAGGTGAGGCTTCCTAAGCTCGTTACTGGGGAGGAAACCCTAAAACAGAGGGCTGTTAGGTTTGCAGAGAGAGGAGAAACTGGGGGAAGGAGCAGCTACAACCAGCACTGCAGCCGACCAGGTATGAGGCTTTACCCCTGCAAAACCTTTTACTTTGCTTTGTGCCAGACCTTGGCTTGTAGAGAGGTATCCGGATGTTTAGTTAGAGCCGGACAGGCTTAGAGTTTGTTTTGTTTATACGGTGCTCTGTGCCTACAGCATCTAAATAAACCCGCTTTACGTTTGAAACCGGTGTGAAGACTGTCATTGCCGCCCCATGCGTGAGCTGTTCCCTACAATATATATATATATATATATATATATATATATATATATATATATATATAACGGATGGCTAAAAGGGATACCCGGTATATTTATTTAGAAAAAAGGAAGACTGTGATAGCAGTTATTTTCCAGGCATTTTGTTTATCCAAGGCATCCCCTAAATGGTATCGTACAGTAAGTGTTTCAAAAATCAGATGACATGTCATTGATCTGTAAGGTCCAGATAACTAGCTCTCATTTGAAAAGACTGTAATTTTTTTAGAAGGTGCTCGACTGATAAAAAAACATAGAAGCATATGTTGTCACATTCTGGAGATGATTAGGAGGCATGTCATGGGTTAGATGAGGGTCACTGTGAGGTGGCAAAGGGAAACAGAGGGTCAAGTATGTGCACATGGCACAAATATACAGCCACAGTGTTGACAAGACAAAAACATGGATACTAGGTGTTCTCATACAGAAGCCTTTATGTTTGTGGTATTTGATATGAAGATACATAAGATGTAGGCATACCTTGCACATGTCCAGACGGGACTCAAATCCATCTGTCCCCCTTTCTCCTCTTTTTAGGAGTTCAGAATGCTTGGTGGTATATCAGTATATCATTGTTGTGCAGCCCTAAATAGGTGTAACAAGTGTGCCTGGCAGTACTGGACTGGCGATCACCAAGTGGCCCTTGCACTTTAAGGCCAGCGGGCCCCTGATGATGTAAGTGTGGCGACACACTATGTTTTTATACTCAAGATATGGCATATGTTTCAAAGATGTTTTATGCCTTGTGCCTTGAACGCCTAGAGGCAATGGTGTATGTAACAGCCAACCCCCTGCGGTCAGCATCCTGAATGCATTAAAAGGCACTGCACATTGCATGCAAGTATTCAAGAAGCCTTGGGGGACCCTGCTACTTAACAACCCTGTCACTTGTCACCCCTAGAGCAGCACACCCCATTTATACCTCACCCCCTACATGTTCATTGGGCTAAGTTCCAGGCTGATATGAGTTCACCATATTAACCTTGCCTTTTAAGTCCATGGCTGCTAGGTAGTACACATAAAATAACACAACCATCATGTAGTCCATTATATTTCTTTGCCCATTTTCCCTTCTTGTTTGCACTTCTGCCATGAATACTCTAGTTATGATCATATTGTACGTATAAAACCTTTATTATCTTATTGACCTCAGAAGCATTCACTTGGCTTTTTGAACTCCACCTAATAACTGTACTCTGCACTTTTTGCAAGAGCCTCTTATATCTTTGATTTCTTCATTTGTTCCCCGCTCTCCAATCTTTAGTCCTGCTTGTTCTTTGTCTTTTGCGCTTACATAGTTTGACAGCACATATTTCCCTTTATTAACAATTCTAATCTTATAATTCGCATTATCTTAGAGAGCATTCAGGTATCATCACTGTCACTCAGCACACCCTTGTTCGTGCTATGCTTTATTTTTGTGTCTTGCCCTGGTCTGTCTGTTGTATCTAAACACATCAAATATGTGTGAACTTGTCTTGGTTCACTTTATCAAGGATTCTTCCAATGCAATGTAAATTCCAGTCTTCCAGAGCCAGATCTCATTTTTCAGTAGATATATGCATGTATATATTTTATGGGATGGGAAAATATGTCATATTTCACAGACATAAAAGCATATAATTTTTTAGTCTACCAGTTTAGTGCTGTAAAACCTCAAAACCTATTCAGCCCTTGCCTTTGTTTGATATTCAGGATAGCCTTATGCCTAACCAATGCGTGTTAAAAATCCTTCACTTTATTAACCTCAAATCCCACAGACATCACCAATTTGGATGAACATTATGTAGTCAGTGTGTTGGTTCTGCAGCACCAAGGTATTATACCTGTTTAAGTTGTGTTATTACACCAGATATCTGGCATTTTTATTTTAAGCGCTGAATATCAATCTATTTGTTTTCCACTTTGGATGAACATTATGTGTCTAAAATTAAAAAAAAATTCTTCTTCTTCTTCTATACGTATTTTTGTAAAGTTCAGAATATCTGGAATTAGTATTAGTTACTAATATGGAAAATACTAAACTAATATGGAAAAAAGAATTAAAAAGAGGGTGAATTTGGAGGGGTAATACCACAAGGTTATTCAAACTGGAAAGCCGTTCTCTGAATGCTAAACATGGACTGATCTGAGGACATCACTCATACATTGCGTAAGTTAAGAGACCTCTGTGCTTTAAGGTCTCTGCCACCTATCTACGCTACTTATTGTAAATTACATGTAATAAGAAGATATTGTTTTTGTCACTGTGACCCAAATATGTACTAAATAACTGCAATAGAATAATGTATTAATCTGAAATTATTATTTAATTGTATTGAACAAAAAACATTGTGCTTGCACATAGATCCTACTTGTATAATCCATGCCCCAACTGTTCATACAGTTTAATAGAGATGCAAGTATAGGGCATAGATAACACAGACTTGAAAGGAAAATGGTATTTGTTGGATATTAGCAATTCCTACGCTCAGGATTCGTATGAGTATTCCTCCAGATTACCGGCAAGTTATTTTACCCCTTTTTTTCCTTTAGTGTACCATTTTGCTAGCAGCTTTTGTGAGTGGGCGTCAATAAGGGAAATCTTAGGATTTCAAGAAAGGAAACCAATTACTATGCTCTTTAACCCACGGTTCTCAGCTTTGAATCTTGGTGGAGAGTCTAAAATTTGTTAGCATTCCGCTAAATGGAGGATGACTCCAATAATAAATAAAATATATTACACTCTATTTCATGGGGCCTCGCTTTATTTATTTTCCAAATCTGCCAGTTCACCATCTGGATTGCTGTATTGCAGGGTACAATACAATATGTAAATACATGTGTCACAACAAGACAAAATGTGTTGGGTGTGGGTTGTGATAAACTAGGGCTCTAGATCAGCAGATAACGGAAATATATGTATGTATTAAATCAGGACAACTTTAAGACACAAGTGGGTGATATTTATAAAAATGCAAAGGCCACAAAGTAGCACAAGTAAGACGTATAAGTAGAAGTGGTACACCAGAGGATGAACCATGGCCCACCTAGACCTCCTGTTTACTTTGTCAAATATACCTGGGAACTTTCTAGCTCCATCTACTCAGAGCCCCCCTTTGTGGGATGCGGGTAGGAGGTCCTGCTGACATCGGTGGGCAGTCCCACTGAGATTATGGGCGGTCCCGCTGTTGTTGCGGGATATGTGCTATTTTTAATGAGGAGGTGGGCGTGGAGCGGGGCAAGTCACCTCCCGCAACTAGGCCCAAACTGACTTTGAAAGACATTCTTACAGCAGTACGGGATATAACTAGTATATAGCACTGTATAGAGCACTAGTGCATTACAAGGCATTAATACAAGCTTGCATGCGCTAAAACCATATTCCTATTTCTGCTACCCTCATGACTTTCACACCATAACTTTTCACTCTGTATACAGACTTCAAGACAGATTTCACAGTAGGAAGCAATGCTTACTTTCAAAGCACTTTTGTGGCCAATCACCATGTTGGAAAAGGGTCAACCCTGACAAAGACCCTATTAGCCTTTTCACTTCTCCCACCTTCCTCAGTTGTATTCCTTTGTTGTCTGTACTAAAGGGGCAACCCTTCAGCACTACACTAGTTAAACCTTATCTGAGAGCTTGGTGTGTAAAATGGGATTTCCTTGTGTAACACACCCCCTGGGGTTTGTGAAGTATTTTGCATTTCCAGGCTAGGGTTTATCAAACTTATTCAGTGTTCAGTAATCTTAAGTGTTATTGTTTCAGTGGGTGTGCACATGCTGAGTGAAAGCAAAAGTATGGAAATAAAATGCTTCCCATGTGCAAGCATGTTTAAAATAATGGTATAATGCATTCCCTATCCTCCATTCTGAATGTAAGCTTGGTGATGCAGGTCTCCTGTTTCTTGTCTCCTTTGGAAATAAAATAAACACCTTTGGATATTAAATAAAATTGTTTGCAAGGCGAATGTAGCATGAAGCATCCATCAGTGTGCTTCCATTTTATTATAAGATGTGATCATGTTGAATGCAATGGGCATGTGATGAGGTGTAATGGTGAGTGTGTGTGCTACACTGTAACAAGTTCAATTGCTTTATTCTTATGCTCACCGACTAATGTTTTTAGTTGGCTCCAGCTGGCTTTTCATCCCTTCTGATGAGTTGGGCCAAGTCAGATCAGACATCAATGTCAAAAACACACTAGTTTACTCATCCTCTAGTATATTTTGACATTTTGGTTATAATTTAGACTACATGGTCACACATGTGGTGAGTTTAATTGACCTGAGGACACAGAGCAGAGGTGGCACACATTCTTCATGTTTATCTTTGCCCCAAGTTCTAATTCTAGATCACCGCAACTCTACTCTAAAGTCAAAGGATCCTCAGAGCTTGTCCCTTGGAATTGTCACTGGAAGGAGACAATTCACATTGTTAGAAGCTAAGCCCTCTGTATTTTACACTAATTTGATGTTCATGTTTTTCCAAGTTTTGATGAGCCACTTTAGTGCAACTTGTGCCGCTATCATCACATGGATGGTTCATCAACTTTATCCTTCACAGAGCATGTGTTTCCATGAACTGTGTCTCCACTGATTTGGATTTTAAGTACTTCCGCAAGGATCTGAACATGATAAAAATCTGAATTGTGTAAAGATTTTATGGGAGACAAAAAAGATAGTTCTTGTGTTGGGTTGTTCTTGTGTTCAGGGGCATTTTGTGGATACACTGAGAAAATAATTCTGAAAAATGTACCTCAGGAATATTTGCTTTTGTGATTAGTAAAGGGTTAAATTCAGAAGAGTCTCAAATCAGGTTTTTATGTATCATCATCACGAGGCATCAACTTGCATGTTCCAAAAGTGTATTTGAGAATTCACTTTTAGTCATTTGCACTTAAATGCATATAATAGCTGCATGGCCCATTAAAATTGTCATGGTATTCCCTTTTGCACTTGCATGGGGCATTATGTTGAATCCCCTCATATGCATCTTGCACCTTGCCTGCCTCCCAGCTATTTTCTGTGCAGGAGATCCAAGTGATGATTTACAGATTTTAGGGTGAATCCAGTTGGGCTAGCTTCCCTTGCTTCTTCTAACACTCTGTGTCCTGTAAGGTAATAGTATAATCGCTAGTAGTTCTGTACTAACAAAAACTGAAAGGAGCCCTACTATGAGATCATATCTTGCACAGTCAGTAACATCTGAGATCTGATCCATTAGATCCATAGATCTCTAATATACCCCTCATAATCAGCAAGAGCTTTGATTGTGGGGTATTTTAAATATATTCATATATTATGGACCCTTTTATTAAGTTGCTTTTCACCACATATTATACATATATAGAGAGAGAGGTCTAATAAAACACCAAATTCCATCCTTTGCACGACGTGGAAAGGCAATCAAGACTTTTCAACATATAATGCTTTATTGCAATCCATTTGTGCACGCAAGGAAAAATAATAATAAAAAGCTGTTTTACCATTTGTTTCCTTTGATAAAAGATTGCATTACCGTCTTTCAGTTAAGACCCGACTCTGCCCAGTTCCTGATGCATGGTACAACGCGTCACTTAAGGAAAATTGACGCCAATTTTGCTTTTATGTCTCTAATGAGAGGCTCCAGGGCAGTGAGTGTGGATAATAGAAGTGTCTGTGATGCCAGCCACTGTTATATACAGCATTCGGGGAATCACAGACCTGATCAATTAGTGTTCAGCAAGGTTCCGGGATGTTAAAACTTCAACGCTCACACAATTAGCTTCAGACCTGTGAGTCACAGCGGCATTTGGTATACACTGTAAATTAGCGACCACGGTTATTTCAGGTAAATATATCTAAACTAAATTATATATAATTCATAAAATATGATGTTTCCCACAAAATAAGGTCTTTCTATTTTGTTCTAGAAACATATAGACATTTGGTATACAGCCATGTTATTTTACACCAACCTCCTAGGATTGTCTTTCAGCCGCTTATAATCCAGGTTTCCAGGATCTAGCAGTCAACAGTAAGAAGCAAAAGCTTGCCCGTGGATGTGTTCATTAAAGAAGTTTTTTCAATTCTCTGAGGTCTCTACTTTTTGCTGATTTAGTCCAATATCATCTGGAGGTTTTCCACTGGACTGCCCTGCGTTGGCTAATGCAGGCCTCTGACTATGAATAAACTATATTATAGTGGAAATTTATAATTTAGTATCAGATGCCTCAGTTTGATTTAACATTGCCATTGTGAACATTCTAAATGTGCATCCAGCTGAGAGAATAAACAAAGGTTGGATGTTGTACCAGTTCCTCAACCACTGATGACAAATATCATGAGGGCTTTGTGTACCACAGGTCTGCGTGTGGTAACAGAATGCATATTAAAGGGTTTTGCCTTTGGAAGACGCACAATGTCTCGTTGTCCCATTTTGAAACTGGTAGGGTTTCCGTCTGTGCATTTGGACAGGGGGTATCATTAGACAATCCCTGGCAATCTTGCTGAGCCAGTGCTTGAGATCACTGGAGCTGAGTACACCATGTGAGCGCAGGCAGCAGGAGATCGTGGGATTCTGTAGACTCCCTCTATCTATTTGAAAAGAGGACCATATATAAATTGTTACAGTTACTATATGCATTAAAGTGCATTTAATGACTAGAGTGTCTCTCTCATTAACAGTTTAATTATTGCTTTCTGCCTTCTGCCCTACGAAGTATTCACTGGTTAAATTATTCTGCTTCTATTTGTCCTATATTGTAAACTTGCATTTCGCTAACATCTAAAAAGAAAACTTCCCCCTTTTGTATTAATTTTCACAGGATGTTTTATCTCACTTTAAAAAATGTACTTAAGAGATTAGGTCAAAGGGAAAAGCCATTTGCTGAATACACTTGCACCGGGGAAAAATGAATGATGTTTTCTCCAAGTTCTGGATCACACAGTGAAAAGTATTGTAGTGATTTTTCAGAAACAAGCGGAGAGCTTATCTACACGAGAGCAGAAATACTACATACATTGGAAAATGATATACTCTTTCCCGTTGTGTGTTGACATTAAGTAAATAGCAAGGTTAGTCATTCAACATGAATGAGCGTGGATACGTGTGTGCGGGTGTGTGTGCCAAATCTAATCAGAAGAACTATGTACGAGAAAAGAAAATGCCATCTGTACACTTGCTCCAAGTTCAGGAAATCAGCTACTTAGTCATACTTACATAACACTGGAAAAGCAGAGGTCTATAAAAAGAGGTTCAAACCTAATCTAATATTAGGACAAACGAAAAAAAAACTCTAATAACCTCTCTGGACCAAATACTCAAGCGAAATAGTTTTTACTATTCTTTTGAAATCTTTCAGAAGTCACACATCAGGACAGAAGAAATGCGTAAACATAATTTTTATGTAAATAAAGTATATGAATAACAATTTTATCTCTATATTAGCTATAAGCAATATATACATATAGGAAATATACATAAAGATGACAAAACATCTGATATGCTGGGATTAAATAACTAAAAAATAGGAGTTTGCAGGAGAGATTCAGTTTGAACTTTTTTACTTCATGAAGTGTTATGCCAACTTCAGTTGCCCTGGAAATCAAGGCTAGCCAAGCTCTTTCTGCAGCAGAAACGCACATGGCTTGACCCTTCTTCATGTATAGTGAAGTAGTTGAAACCAAATTTCTCCTGCAAACTTTCCTGTCAGCTCTCAATTTGGCTAATATACCCCTGGGCCTGGGGGACCTGGCGAGAAGGGCTCCGAGCATCTTGGTTGGAGGCTCATAGGGAGGGATGTTTTGAGTTTCCCCATGCTCAAAGTTTAGTATGGCTACTAGGGCTTGGATCAACTATGCGTGTTGAAACTCACCTTGTATCAAGCAAGGTTGGAGTTGCTGCTTCTAATGCAAATACGCTACATGGACAAAAGTATTGGGACACCTGACCATTACACCAACAGACACTTTTATGACACACAGCTGGGAAGGCTTTCCACAAGATTTTAGAGTGTTTCTGTGGGAAATTTTGCCTATTCATCCAGTAGACCATTTTTGAGGTCAGGGACTGATGTTGGATGAGAAGGCCTGGCTCGCAATCTCTGTTCCAGTTCATCCCAAAGGTGTTTGATGGGTTTGAGGTCAGGGCTCTGTGCGGGCCAGTCAAGTTCTTCCATAACTAGATGAGAGCCTTTTTGGCATCATCTAGTTAGTGGCAAGGTCACAGATAGCAGATTGTAACCAGGGCTGTTCTACATGAAGGACAAGGACATGAAGCCAGTTGCTTAGAACAAGAACATTCGTCAGAGCTCCAGGGTGGCTATCCCTTTCGCTGTCTCTATATATATTGTTATATAATATAAGCATTTCAGGGTAGGGACCTTCTTTACAAATGTATTTATATTCTTTGACTATATATGAATACGGTACTTTAAACTATAAAACGCTAAGTACATCTGTTAGGATAACATTGCCTAATGCAGGAGTGTTACACCAGAGTCCATTTGGAAACGTTGACATAATAAAGCTCTAATATTGAGAATGGCAGGAAAACCTCTATTATTTGAACTCATTCTATCTGCTGTAAGGCAGTGTGGCGCCTGGAGCCTGTCTCTATTTAACTCACTCCCCTGGATTTCCGAGTCACCACCACAGCCTCTGCTAAAAGCCAAATATTTCACTCCAGAGACATGTTACACTTCCTGATAAAGGATGCACTTGCATGTCTCCTAGTGACCTTAAACACTAATAAAGGAGACACAATATGACCTAGACGGGTTTGAAAGCCAATCATAATGTGAATGATTGGCTCACAGGCTTGCTGGCTACATTCAGAATCGCTCTGTCTCAAAATCTCTGGAATATTGTTTTGTTTTCTTTGTTATTATTCTGGCTATTTAGAAAGGCCATTATAACAACCAATTCAATGCATCTGTTTGCCAGCAACGAAGGTTAATAACTTTGAACTAAGGAATCAAACAGTGCAATATGGAAATCAGTTCAAACTGATTGCTATTTAGCAGTGAACACAATCTATACAAGTAATATACGAGAATGGAAATGCAAGCTCTGCGCGATAAATCAATAAAAAGGTGCCCCTAGACCAGCAAATATATTGCACCATAGTTTAATTTTCTAAACAGAGGTATCTGTATTTATTTCAGAACTGGAGACAACAGGCAGTAATTTATAGGAAGGCCTGAAAACTGATTGATGGACTGCCACAAGGTGCACATGAAAACATAGAATGTGTCGGCAGATAAGAACCATTCGGCCCATCTAGTCTGCACAATTTCTGAATTAGTCTGGCTTATTTTAAATCTAGGATAGCCTTATGCCAATGCCATGCATGCTTAAACTCCTTCACTGTTTTAAAACTCTACCACCTCTGCTGGAAGGCTGTGCTGTGTATCAACTACACTCTCAGTAAAGTAATATTTTGGACATGGTACAACGCTTCATGGCACGAATTGGCAGGAAAGTGCTTTCATTGAAATCCTTCAATGAAGCCTTATTACACCCTCGTAAAACACCTGCCAGTCCAGGTCTATAGCTGATGGTGGTACACTGCATATCAGGAGCTATGTTTAGCAAAACAGATCATCTGGACAGCAAATAGGTGGGGAGTGGAGAAAAGGATATGGTGGGTTTGCAAATGGGACCACTCAGATATGATAAGCATCAAAGTGCATATGATGTCTGGATGGTCTCTTTAAGAAGAAAAAGAGGTTCTACCATGGCTTCTCCAAAATATTTAGGATATGTAATTACTGAGTTATAATTGATACTGCATCAATTATAACTCAGTAATTAGATATCCTAAATATTTTGCCGTTTACTTAAGTGAAAACTGGTGGTAGACAATTCAATTAACACAATGCTGGCATTGGTTTTATGTTCATTAGCAAAAACTTTTGCGTATATTAAACTGGATGCAAGTCATATTTTAAGTTCTCTAATATTTTTCTTTAATATTGTTAAAGTGGACCTTTCACTTGAAAAAATATATATACCTTCCTCAAAAGTAAACTGAAAGTATTGTATCAATATTTTGCACATTTTTAATCTATCATCATTTTTTGGATACATTCTCTTTTTATTAAGTTCCATGTTTCAATACCACATCATACATGCGTGCAAAGAGCAAGGGCTTTGTAAGATTACAAAGCATAAAACATAATATTCTATATAAAGCCTTAGGGATAAAGAAAAAAAGCCATCCCTCTCTTCCCAAAACATATGTTGACAAGAGACAAACATGTTAGTCTACAAGCAAACCAAAACAAATGGATTTTATACAATAAAACCAAAACAACCCCTTCCCTTCCATATATACAGTTGTGTGGAAAATAAATTCTATGGTTTTACATATCAGGACTTAATAATAATCATCTGTTCCTTAACAGGTCTAAAAAGTAAGCAAATTAAACCTCAGATGAACAACAATACATCATATATTACACCGTGTCATGATTTATTTAACAAAAATAAAGCCAAAAATGGAGAAGCCATGTGTGAAAAACTAAGTCCACCCTTACTGCATCCATAGGAATTAAGATTATAAGTAGCGTACAGGCATTGCTAATTAAATGCCCTGAAGCATTCAGGTGTGTGTTAACACAATGCCAAGGAGTAGAGACATCAGCTATACCCTCAGAGAAGCAATTGTTACTGCCTATTAATCTGTGAAGGATTATACGGTTGTTTCCAAACAATTTAAAGTCCAATTGGGCTTGTTTTGCAGCACAGGACCAAGGAACTTTGCAGTCATTAAGTCCACCATGAACTCATGCAACAGGACAATAATCTCAAGCATACTAACAGAATGGTTAAAAAAAGAAAAGTTGCAATGGCCCAGTCAAAGTCCAGACATTTGCTGTGGGGGGATCTTAAGAGAGCTGTGCATAAACAAATGCCCGCAAACGCAACGTTGAAAAGAAGAGTGGGCCAAAGAGATACTGATAAAGTTATTGCTGATAAAGGTGGTTGTACAAGCTATTGAATCATGTACTTATTTGTTCACACATGCTTTCTCCATTCTGGTTGTATTTTTGTATTGTTGTTAATCTGAGGTTTTTACCTATTTTTTAGAACTGCTATGGAAAAGATGACTGTTATTATAACCTGATATGTAAAACCATAGAATTGAAAGAAGGTGTACTTTCTTTTTCACACAACACTCATCACCCATAACATTATGACCACCTGCCTAATATTGTGTAGGGTCCTTATTTTGCTGGAAAACCAGCCCTGACCCGTCGAGGCATGGACTTTACTAGACCTCTGAAGGTGCGCTGTGGTATCTGGCACCAAGACGTTAGCTGCAGATCCTTTAATTCCTGTAAATTGCGAATTGGGGCCTCCATGGATGCATCCTGGTGCCATGTGTTCTCCAGGTAAGGGACACACACGCACCCGGCCATGTGATGTAAAAGAAAATGTGATTCATTAGACCAGGCCACATTCTTCCGTTGCTCTGTGGATAAGTTCCCTGGGTCTTATGCTCATGCTTATGCATCCTCTTTCTGATAAGCTGCTCTGTTTAAACCTTTTGGTCTTCTAACTGCTCCCAAATATTTGAGAAAGTGAGTTCTACGGTAGCTGGGATTAATTATAATATTAAAAATATATCTTAAACACGCATTTTTTGTTTTACTTTTAGTAATATTTTATTACATATTTCATAGTTTGGATTTAGAACAGAAGCTTGCATTTAACCTAGATGGAGAATCGCTCAAGCAATATTATCGGTAATGTTTAAGGCCATTAAGAATCCTGTGGCATGAATAGATAAGTCTGCAGTGCTTCCAATATTGCCTAGAATCTGAGACGCTGGCACCACAACTATCCGCAGACGTCTCTGATTATAGAATGCTTCTGTGCCTTGTGTGTGTCACCATGATTTCTTACAGAATTTGTACATATCACAGACACCCTTGGGATCACAAACTCCCTATTGTATTTTCACCTTCTTCACATATACCACAATCCTGTGATCTTCAAATTATCCACTCTTCCTGTTTGTAATGTTAGCTGAAGCATATGGAATTTTGACTGGTGACTGGCTGATTCATTTATTTTTGTATGCACGCTAAAGATGTTTGTTCCCCTTTACGTTGGCAAATATTTCTTGGCTTTTTTCCTAATGAAAAAAATAGTATCCTCTAGTAAATTATTATTTTCTTTTTTATTTGCAAGATCTTTTGAAATGGACAATTTATGGATTAAAAAAAAAAACGTCTTTGGGTCACCGGTGCCAAGATTTAGGCCCTGGTCTAAATAGGGGCCATGTTGGCCCCCAGTTCTGTACCTGCAGTGCAGCCAGTAGTTTTGGCAACAAGAAAGCTGAAATTAATGATGTTGTTATGTAATGTCCAGCTCCTGTCCTTGGTTGGGTACTTAGGTAAGACCAAAATTGGTACTGATGGTGACCCTAATAAAATGTATCATAAAAGTGCGGTTACAACCTAACAAAATAATATGTTATTAGCCTTTGGAACAAATCCTTAATTTATATATAAAACTGTATTTTAAACATATTTGCAGAAACCATTATATTTGATGTATATATATTAAAATGAGCCACATTTATAACAAAATCTATGGATCAGTCACAATGTAAACCTATAGACTACTCTTAGTTGTATCTTTTTTGGCTTTGTATCTTAACTGCTATCTTGCTATGTATGTTTGGTCTGCTGTTAACTATTATACTTACAACTTCCCCTGTGGTGCATTTACAAAACTCAAATCAGGCCTAACATGGCCTTCTCAGTGGCAAAAGCATATTTTCCCCATGACCTGCTGAGTTCCTCGAAGAATAATCATGTTCAATTGAATACAGTCTCTGCTGAGTTTAATGCATGGCTGTTGAGTCTGTCCAAATCACAAGTCTGGCCTTTAGCAAGCTTTATCTCAAAAAGCTTACATCAACATTTTATGCATACCCACTGCAATGTACAAATCTGACCTTTATCCAGAAATGATGGTCTCAGGAATGCTGTGCTTGAGCAAAGACCCCACAAGTTATTCATCAAGACTCACTCTTGTTGTTATGCAATAATCTATTATTATTATTATCTTTTATTTATATAGCGCCAACAGTTTACGCAGCGCTTAATAAAATACATAAATTCACGGGATATGACAAGACAAGAATTGACAGACTAAGACAAACCGATACATTCGGTGGAGAGAGCATTGCTCTCAAGCTTACAACTAGAACCAAACTTTAGCACAGCATGAAGACTTAACTTGGACACTTGTTTCTCATGAAATGAGTGCCCACAGATGTAGTAGTTCTTAAAATATGTATAGCCAATTCTCAGTGAAACTCTTTGGCACCTGTGGTTGAGGATCACCCCAGTAAGATCTTCATCAGGATAAGTCAAACCTTTAACCCTAGACAGTGAATATATAGGAATGTGAAAATTCTCTTATCATATCTATTTTTGTCATTTTACAAACAGAGACCCATAAGCTCTTTTGAACAACCACGACTTAAAAGAAAAAAAATACAGACTTTTATGTGATGACCAGCTAATGGCTAACACACATCTGCAAATTGTCCCGAAATTAGCAGACTTGATGAGGTAAAGAGTAATGAAGCAGTTAAGTATTTCTAAGAGACTCGAAGAAAGAAAAACAGGCTAAGAACAGTCTTGTGTTTGGGAGGAGGGTTACAAAATGAGGCTGCTGCTGTTGTTTTCATTGTATGCACTCTAATCAGGGAGAGTAAGAACAATACTGCATGTAATGCTGATTTTGGAACGTGTCCATGCAGCTTTTCCCAGGCTAGGCAGCCTTGGGAACCACTGATAGTGTGGCACACCAGGGGCATAGCCTCAATCACCAAGCACAGGGCAGGGCAGCCTTTTCTTTGGGTGAGGTATGTGAGGGATGACAAGAATCTTCCCAGAAGTGCACAGAATTCCAGCACACTCTAAACAGAATGCTGTAACAGTGCCTGCTGTACATGTATGTATATATATATATATATATATATATATATATATATATATATATATATATATATATAGTCTTTAAATAACTTGCACCCTTCCCTAACAAACATTAGATGGTACAGTACTGCGGGAACTAAAATAATATAGAACCACTGATAATACTCACTTGTTGAAAATGTAAGGTTTTAATCAGTCGGTAACCACAATGAAGCCACAGATGATAAATTATACATATACATCTATCAGACACAAATATTCTACAAAACTCTGATTGCACCATTGTAGAAACTTTACCCCCCCCCAAAAAAAACAATGCCAAAAACAATGATGTGTAATTAAAAGATGTGGTAATTAAAACGATGGTCCTACAGGACCCATGATGTACCTGGTACATAATCGGTTAAAACCTCTCCTACCACTGTTGCTGAGCGCTCTATGACCTCTCCTCCTCTTTTTCTTTATTTCTCCTTTCTATCTCTCACCTTTCTCTTTATCACCCCCTACTTTTTATATTTCTTTGTTCTCTTTATCTTCCCACCCTTTCTGTTAATCTCTCCTCTTTCTCTTTACCTTACTCTTTTTCCTATTTCTCCCCTTTCTGTATATCTCCCCTCCTCTTTCTCGCTCTCTTTTCTCATTATCTTGCCCACTTCTCATTATCTCCCCTTTTCTCCCCATCTCTAGCCTTTCTCTCTCTCCTTTCTTCTTGTCTCTCTCTCCTTTAGCTATCTCCCCTCATCTTTATCTCTATCTCTCCTCGTATTCATTATTTCTCCTTTGCACATCTTCCCTCTTTCTCATCTCCCTTCTCACTATCTCTCCCCTTTTCTCTACTCACTAGCTCTCCTTTTTCTCACTATCTCTCCTTTCACTTACCTGTCTTAAGTCCTGTGATACAAGCGTGAGATCTGTTCATACAGACCTCTGTCTCATACAGACCGCACACTCCTTTTATTTTAGGCCAGTTAGAGGAAGATCTATGAGATCTATGATCTCCCCACCCAACCTGGCTCCGCCAAAAGCACATGGGGGCATGAGATTATGTAGGGAGGTCATGCCCCCTTTGACCTCCTTCTGAAAAAGCCACTGTTTTTCAGAAATAAGGTATCATCTTGACCAAATTATTTTTTCCCCCCCATGGTTATCATGGTACAAGGCTACACCTGGCTTTTTTTCATTTTTCAATAATAAAGAGTCGGTACTGCCCATTTTGGTACAGTTTCCTCTTTTCTGCCTCACAGGGAGTATGAATGTGGTTGACATTAGGTCAGATAATTATAATCTGCCTAATAAATCCTTGTGGATATGGCATTTGAGTGAATGGCCCAGTTTCTGAACTCTACACGATGACTGGATATATGCCAGGCTCCCATATCACTGTTCTCGCTCAGTGTAGAAAATATACAAGACATAATTTATCAAGAAAAATGCATGACATCTTCATTGTAAGGTATGCTTGATTGGTGAGAACATTTCTGAGAAGTTGATGTTGCTTTATCAATAGAAGGTGGTAAGGTACTGTTTAGCTGCTTGTGGTAATAATGCAATACTTGGCACCTGGATTTATCATAAGCAGTTGTACAGAATTAATTAGGCATTTTATTTATCTCTCAATACATAAAAAACCAAAATTAAGAAAAAAAGTGGTGGCTCCAACTACCCAAATTACATTTTATAAATTAAAAAAAAATAGAATTGTGTGAGTGAAGTTGGATAAGTGCCAACCATAAGCTGCTTTTTAACAATTTGCCACTCAATGCTGATGAGAAAAAGATGATAAATTATGTGAAGCAAAGCAACAATAATTAGATAAAGAGCCCTGGACAGCACTTGATATTTTTTAAATAATGCATAAAACCACAATTCAAAACAATGGCACATAAACTTTATTACCTGTATTAGTGCCATTATCTTGATTTACATTATTCCTTTTCTCAGCAATTTCTATTTTGTGTACCTCAATGATACCTATATTCCAAAGACAAAAAAGTATTTATGCAAATATTAAAAAGTTTATAGAACTAATAAAAAGGAAATTGATCCTGTGTAACACCATTGTTTTTAATAGTAACAGCATCTCACAAGTGTCCTGTTTTAAGCAGGACAGTGCCAGAAATCGGTAACATTTTTATTAAGGAATGAAAATTTTAAACAACTATTACAATTTTTTGACAGAACTCTTCCCTCAATAGAAATATGTTAACTTCCCAAGCCTCAGCAATTGTTACTATATTTAAAAAATATATTGAATGATGAGTGGATGATGTCTTGTTTGTCAAGACATTTAGTCATCAACAGTGGTACTAACATCTAAGTAGAGGGCAAAAGTATTTGATGCCTCCTCCACTGGCCTACTCAGCAGTCTCCACCACCAGGCCTGCCACCCTACTCCTCAAAAACCTTGGCCAGTATATGCTGCTGAGGAAATAGTTATGTGAAGCTGTATCATTGTACTGTTTTTTTATTAAAACAAAATTATTACAGAAAATTATGGGAGACACCAGTTCAGGTGGGCTAAGAGTTAGCAGAGAGCTTCGGAAATCAGAACACATGAGACCCTTTGTAGATGTTCATAAAATTAGTCTTGCTAATTACTAAAGTAGCCACTCATAACAAGTCAATATTTGGAATAAGGGTTTAGGAAAACTACCCCAAATGTATTTGCCACTACTATGACAGATATACTTTTTATTCCAAAACCAACAGATTTAAACTGACACATATATGTTTCAGATCTTACCATCAAGGACATATAAGTAATGCCCAGATGTAGGATGTATAACTGAGTGATTGGTTCCTAATGTGAGTTTATACATCCACAAACTCTAGGGAAAAAACATTAAATGTGCTGTCCTAACAAAAATGGGCATTATGGTCACTCAAGCCTTGATCCACTTCCCATTCACCCTGACCTTTCTGTCCACACTAATTCTATCTATCGACACCAGAACCCCCACCTCGCCTCGTGCCGTTGGGTGGGATTACTCCACATCACACAGTCAACCATATTGTTAGGTATGTCTGCCATTCACTCCATTTAAAATAAGAAGCATCTTAAGTAAATCCTTTTGTGTGTGCATTTATATTTTTAGGCAAAAACTTAGGACAACAAAGCCATATTTTAGGCTGCATTCTTGGTCATTTACTTTTTCATTTTTACTTGGTTCTCTCAAATATGCCAAATACATTGATTGAAATTGATAACACATGGTGAATTGGACTAAAATGGCCTAGTTAAGCCCAAAACCGATTAAGAGAATACAGCATCCAAAAATATTAATGTTTGTCAGATGACAAAACAAAAAGCCTATACTGCCTTACTGTAGTAAATAGGATTATATACAGTACTTCATTAAATCAGTGAGTTGATCTGAAATGGGAAATTCCATTAAACCTATTTTGAGGCTCTTTAAAAAAAAATATTATTTTTAGGCCACCATGTTAGACCGAGAAGCTGTATTTTTTGCCATTTACATTTAGCATGGGGGATGCAGAACATTATTTGTTTCATTAAAGCAGATGATTTATCACTATAGCAGAAAAACCCCCTTATGTCATTAACAGGTAATGTTCAGCCTCCCATGCGCCAGGTACCACTCCATTCACTCTCAGGTAACAGGATAGCGTGGGCTGTATTTTAAAAACCTCTTGGTAAAAGCAGTTTTATGTACATTAAGGTTGTGGTGTTTCTAACCCCCCCCCCCCCCAGTGATGTACAGTGCTTTGTGTCAGACTGAAAGGGTTAATATAATTGAGTCAGATAGTGGTTGCATCTTAGCCATGGTAGTTTCTATTCTTTATAATAGTTATTTTTAATACTTATTTTGATTTTGTATATCAATTATCCAGCCACTCCTGAACTGTCCTGTATTTATGATACAACTTATTTATGCCTTTGATACAACACACCCACCTCTATTACCTGAACAGTTTTTTGAAACTTTCACACCTTCCTTTCTCAGCCTTCCCAACTATGATCAGTGCAGGATATGTGTTTCAGCTGGGCACATGTCAATGCACGCTATATACCGGTACTTACTGCTTGTCAGCTCCGGCACTGTCTCCACGAACTCTGGCAGTTGAGGTCTGTGTAGACCCTTGTGCACATGCACGAAAAAAATGAAAACTGATTTCATACACTTGTAGCCAATGGACAAGTTGTGGCTTGAGTGGAACGTCTCCTGCTCTTTATAGGGGGCAGGAAGGGGATTATCCCTGTTTAAGAAGGTGTGACTAGCCAACAAATCAAATGAAGGTCTAGGAGGAGGTGGGATTTGGGCAGGAACTGGGTGGGCCAAATACTGCTCCTTTGTCCATAGATTAAATACACTGACCAGGAGGTCTGGTAATCACCTCTGATTTCAGGAGCTCCCAGGTGAAATCCAGAACGTTCCCAGTTATGCCATGTGGACATTTAAAATTGGACTTATATTATTTTTAGATATCGTAGGATCACAATAAATTGAATGCATACACTGACATAATAATGCAATAACCACATCAGAGCAGAAGAGAAGCCACAAAAAGATGAAGCTCGTGGATGTGTGTATGCATGTTTGAGCATGTGTATGCTACATGAAAAATTTCCTAGGGGTCCCAGTGTGTCTTAATCTGGCCCTACACGTGCGCACACACAGTGGGAGAAATGTCAGTAATTTCATACATAAACAATATTACCTGCTATTGCTGGGAACATCTCCAACCAGAGGCTGTGCATGATGACAATTGGAATCAAGTTATGCCTTGGTACAATGAGATATAGCAGTTGATATGATGTCAACCGCTTCATAATAACAGACACCAGCTCTCAAACCATTATCTGCCTCATGAAACAATCATCTTAGGACTTTTATTACTACAAAATCACAAGCTTGATGTCTCCAGAAGACAAGCTTTGTTGAGGCAGAAGATATTTGTAGCACTCTGCCTCCTCGTATGACTATCACACGGTGATTGGGTTACACGTTAACTGATGGAAGCTTTGGGAAATGGTTGATTCCACAGGCAGCAGTCTTAGGATGCTGCCGAGATCACCAGCACAGCGTGAGCAGCAGGGAGCAGAGGCCCCAGAGTGATGGAATCCCTTCCATATTTTCACAGCTGTTTTATGCTGCAGCTTCTTCCACTGTAATGGGATATTATTCACAGGAATAGTGTCTACCTAAGGCAACAACTGCTTTGCAAACAAATAAACAGCTGACAGAGCTTTACAAGCCTCTGTCACAACCCCAACAGCATTTCAAAAGGAATATGGATAATCTTGTAATCCCTTCCCTCATGAAGACACTGGGAAGTATCTCTAATTACATTGTCCCTCTCTTTGAGATAGGCTTTTAAAATTTCATGCTAGCATTTTCATCATCAGAACCCAACGTTCATTATTTTTGGAGGATATATTTCCATACTTCATGGATTTTCTGTGTGAATGTTCCAGCACTAACGAGAGAATTCATAGGAGATCATAAAACAATTTGCTAAATACAATCCAATACAGCAAGCTGTAGGCGCTGGACCTGTAGGCTTGTAGAACATTGGTAGCTGACATGTAGCTCTCAGCTCGCATGATCTCAGCTAGCTTTATACAAAGTGCTGATTTTGAAAATGGTATCCTATAAATCCCTTGTATTCCATGACAATTCCAAAAAGTAACCAAGTAAATTGTTTTTGTTACACATTTTCTCTCATCTCATCATCACTCATCCCCTTAGATAAGCAGCCAAAATAATAGCTAATAAATACACGCTATAAACCTGGTATCATCACAATAAAATCAGGAAAAGAGGAAATTGACACCAATCAACTGCATTAATTATCAGATGATGGCAAAAACTAAGAAACTAAACTGTCCCAATAATAAAAAAAATATAACAGAAGGGAAAAAAAGTGCATACAACACCAAAAAAGATTTGTTAGAAACAAAACAAAACAAAAACCCATGAAACTTAAAGATACATGATCTTACATATTCCCAGTGGGTTTAGCAAAATAAAAACATAATGTAGCACAAAACAAAGTAATACTGTACCCTTGAAAAATAATAAAGCAAGATACAAATAAAACTAAGAAAAAAACCTAAGAAAAGTGTTCTGTATTGAGCACAACTAAATAATATATATGTAATATTAATATGTTAATAATAATCTCATAATTTGGAGATTATACATGGAACCATGTAGGGTGCAGGACTTTAGACATTTAAAGAGTGACTTAAAGTTATATACACACATATAGCCACAGTACTAATAACACATTTGTGTATTTCTATTTTGTTTTTTTCTGATATACCCAGAGAAAAAGCTTTTACATGTTGAAGATGGATTCTCCTAAATTATCCACCACAGAGAACACATTCGGGAAGTCATATCAGATCTAAAGGCAAGACACCCAAATCCTACACTGACAGTCAGTTGTACTCTACATGACATGTCATGGAAACAATTTATTTGGAATGCTGCCTGATTCATACATGGGTTTTAATGAAACTTTGTATGAGGAGTACAGTATTTTATTGTATTATTTTGCATTCCCATATTATACTTTTCTTGGCTATAGGATCTCTCTATTAAGCTTATGTCGAATCGGGCTGGCCGCCATGTTGAGTTTCCAAGGCCAGCTGGAATGAGTTGGACTTCAGGGGTCATTTGTGTATTCACTTAATTCACCTGGCTGCCAGCTTGAGTACAGATCTCCTCAAAGGGAACTAGGTTTCCAGACAATAATCGGTTGAGTTTGTCAATTTAATGTGACATATTAACTTTGTAATTTGACTTAAACTTGGAAGTATAGCGATTTTACATATTAAACAATGCAAGGAATTCCCCAATCAAGACACTGCTATTCACACAAAGCACACTGTGCTCATTCTGTGAATATTAAATCCTCTGTTTTTGCAGTACATTTGGAAATATTCATATTCTAAGGAGATCATTGTGCTTTGATTTGTGTATGCTTTCAATTTACTTTTGCACCCCCCCCCCAAAAAAAAAAAATCTATAGAGCAAAAGATTATTTTATTGGTTCCAGGAGATGTATAATCAGGAAAAGAACAAGAAGAAGAGATAATTCTCTATCACTTTTACATTAATCCATATGGTAAGGGTTGCATGAATAACAGATTTTCAGATGCAAGATGGGAAACCTCTCTTCAACCATAGAAAATGTATATTCTGTATGTTTGGTGATATACAATTGTATATAAAATTATATATGATTATAATGAATGATTGAAGGAGAATTGGATTGAAGGAGAACTGGGATAGATTCTCCCAGTAGCTGGACACAGGGCAGGATTTAGAAATGACCTATATGTGCTATACTGGCTCTATTGAATCTTATATAGAGTTCATATTTTCAGCTATGCAAAAGCTTTCTGTAAACCATGAAACTGTTCATAAACCTAGTTCTGTAACTAATGAGCTAAAACCCATAAAATTAACCCATCATTCTTTAACTGTGTATTTTAGGTTACATTCTATCCCGTAGGTCTCTACTAACGTCTTGTGTATTAAGCAGTCTTCCCTTACTCCTCAGTGCAGTCTATTCAACTCTCAATTGAAGGTTCCAAAAAATGATCAATCAGGATTAAGTAATTAAGGTATTATGCACTCTATACTTTGTAACAGTACAAGAGAATTCCACAATAGGTTTTCACTGCAATCAAATATATTATAAGTAAAACACGTATTTTTAGAATCAGTCTTGCCAGCCAAATCTCAGATAAAAATAATTGTATTTATTTTGTGTATCTATGTTGTGACATGAAACCTTTGCAGTTATCCCATTAACTGTAAGGGAGACTACCTCCTGCACCCCATTTTTTATTAGTATTGTTTTTTACTGGCCTTGCCCTGTATATGATTTCTAAAGAAACATAAACAAAACTTTACATGAAAATGCCATGTGCACAAAATTAACATTTAGGAAAACTGAGTTGCCACTGTCTTTTATAAAACTTTATAGAAGTTTTTCCATTATATTTATATCTAAAGCATTCCACATATCAGCTGGCACTTTCTTTTAACCATAATAATCACGCATATTATATCCAGTTGTATCAAACCTGACCAGCTGTTGTGTGTTAGCGTATTTATGAACTATGTAAGCCAGAGATACTTTTTATAAACCCAATTTCAGTTACTATTAACTAACACTGTTCAGCTTTCCCACCAACTCATTTTTTATCTGTAGAGGAGATACTGAAAAGCTAAACAAACTTAGATTTTCTAAATAATTTGGAATACAGTTTTCATGAAAAAAGGTAGATGTTTTTGCAGCAGGAACATTTAATTTCATAAATGTCCATTCCTATTGATAGTGTATGCTCTGTGTCTCCTAAGGTTTATTTTCTAAATACACTAAACTCAGTTATATTATGTTTTAGCATTGGTTCACAGCTCACAGAGAGCTCAGGACATCTAGGCTAGAATCTCTGTTATAGTATAGTGGCGAGAGAAGGAATCTTGGAAATCTTGGAAAGCATGAACAATAACAATACCATTCACCAATGGTGGTCTCAACCAGGTCTAGGCTGGGGATGACGAAGTGGCCCTGACGTAAGTTTGGCCGACAGCTGACATTATATTTTTATGCTCACCTAGCATGCAGCCAGTCATATGTAGCCGACGGATATGCACTGCAGCACTCGATCTGCCACTGCAGCAATGTTGGCCAGCGGCCCACCGGGCATTTGCCCGGGCCTGGTCACAACATAAGCTTGCCATATCAGTCTTTTTAGGAACACATATACATTCCACATGTTGCTGACCTGTAACTTAGATGGTGCAGGACAGCATTTTACACATGCTGGCCAGTAACATGTGTAAATCTATTCCTCAAAAAAATGGCAACCCTATCTCACCATAAAACCCTAATCCAGGTGAACGTACCAACATGCATTACGAGACATTTAAAAGCAAACACATATCTGGTGGTACCAGCTGAACTTTTTGGGTTGTGGGTACAGCATTTCAAAGTTATAACCAGCACTGCTTTTGGTTTTTTTTTTGTTTGCCTTCGTTTGGCAGGGAGGATAGGTAGAAGGGTTGAACTTGATAGACTTAGATATTTTTTCATTCTTAATTACTATGTTTCTATGTTACTACGTTATGTTGCCCCAAATGAGGTCCATGAGTGTAGGTCTGTGTAATTTACTAAATATACATATTCACTTAAGATGAATGAGGCCTTGCACAGGAGATGCCACCTATTGCTGAGTTCATTTCTCTCTTTAGTCAAGTGCTACTACATAAATAATGCCAAAGAGAAACTGAAAGCGACTAACCAATTCCAGGTTAGGCAAAGAATGACTGGAGGTAATTCTCAGGTTAATTTATGATAACAGGAAACATGTATCTACCCATTTATTGTAAACAGAAAATTATATTTATATGTATAAAATGAAAAAAAGGAAAAGGATAACAGAAGCAGAGCATCTGATATTTTAGAACATAAAATCTCTGGCCTACTTTTTATTCACTTCCAAAAAATACTGAAGACAAGACACTTTACAATTCCTGTCTCCACTCGACCTCCTCTTGACCTTGGTGATTAAATGCAGCAGATATACCGATTCTTTATCTGCAAATGCTTCAAAATATATTTTTAAAAGCTGTGAGCACACTAAGTAAATCTGGCTTATGGTTCTGGCTCTGAAGATGTCGGTTTTGCAAACCCAAAAGTTTTTAATTTTAATACTGGCTGAGAGAAACAGAGGTTCAGAAGAATAGTCTAACACACAAAGCAACACACTATTTGTTAATTTTACCCAATATCTGAGTCTTACATTCTGGTATAGAAATCAGCACAGCGGCATATAAGGGGGATATAAGGCATATCAGGTGTCACAGTGGTATATATGGGGGTATAAGGCATATCTGGGGGGCTGAGTGGCAGGCCTCGGGTCAGATGTGCATAACTGGGGGGGCAGGTTGGCAAATAAAAGGAAATAATATACGGAAATGTATGTATATAAATATAATATTTATTTTTTCTTACTACAGATTTAGGTTTCAGGAAATGGTTTCATTGAGTTAAAAAAATGGTCCCACCAAAATACATGTATATTTGACTGCTTGAAAAAGTCGCATTATAAACTATAAACTTTAATGGAGAACAAACTTCAGGGGAAGCCACGACCACATGATATGAAGACACAATCCAACAATTCCACCTTTAAGTTAGGACATTCCAAATAATATTCTTTGTGGAAACCAACTTTATAGAGAAGTCTATTGACTGAAATATTTACATACGGTCCTGTGTTTTCAAGTTTATTCTAAAATAGATTTTAATCTTGAATTTATTTTCTGATAACCTACATTTTGAGTTTTCACCATTTACTTTAGAAATGGTTATTAAAATTCTCATTGTGCTATTCTCTTAATGTTAACATTTTATCTTGCAAACCAGTACCAATGGCATTGTCTTGAAGGCACTCCTATGTCTAGCATTTGTATGGGGGTGGAAATTACCTCACACATTTATCACGCGCTTAACACAGCTAGTAATTCATAGCAGAATTTTTTCATTTGTGCCAAAATCAGTGTGGAAAAGAAGAAAGGACTAGAATAAAGCAAAAAAAAAAGTAATAAAAAAATAATTGAATAAGCGCAAAGATGGATTTCAACCAGGCAGATGGCATGTTACTAGAACTCGCTGAGGAACAGATGACAACCACAGGTTAACCAGTCCAAAATACAGGGTAGAAGACAAGCCAAGGTCAGTAGCGGGTAAAACTGCCCATGAAGCGCCATCAGGAGACAAGCACAGGGTCAGCAATGGGTTAATCAGTCCTAGCGAGGTACCACAGGGCAGATCCACAAATGTATCAATAACCAATTCTGCCTCAAAACTGGAATAACAGCCAGAGTAGGGCAGGGAGCAGGGGAAACAGGAACTGGGAACTGACGGACTGAGGAAACTGGGGTTGCTACGAGAACAACAGAGTGCTGAGTTTCAGTGGGTACACTAAGACAACTGAGGACCTAACTGAGCATTAAATACTTAATATCCCACCAACCCCAAGGAGAGCTCCAGCCAAAAATAGGACGCAGTCCCTTTAAGATCAGGACACTGCTGGCATACACTCATGCCCATGTAGTGCCAGCTACAGATGAAAGGAGTTAGCGTCTTCCCTTTTCTGTCAGTGCTTGTCATGGGACTGCTCCAGGATGTTGTCAAACTCATTCACGCTGTGCTCTGGGACTGATGCGGGAGTCTGCGGCCCCGCAGGTCCACATGGTGGAGGTGAGTGTTAATCCTGACAGCAGGAGGGCTATGTCATTTATCAGGCTTCAAATGCAAGGGTTTATATTTATCCCTAGTCTGTTCCTGGTCACTATAGAGATTAAGGGGTGGTGGAGCCTGTTATGGCTAAGCCAGCACACAAGCCAAGCTTCACATTGTTAAGAAAGCGCCTACCTGCTGTAGGACATGGAATGCCAGGAACTACTATCCAGAAAGAACAACTGCTCGGGAACTACAAAGTAATCAATGACTCGAATGGAAATGACCAAACTTAGCAGAAGACGATAAAATATGGGCTGGTAGACAGATCGATCAAAAGTGATCGATCAAAGCCAGCATTCAGTAGCCAGAAAATCAGTCAGGTGGCGCTACGGGTAAGTGATGTCAGAAACTGGCTATCACCTGAATAAGCAGTCTAGGTGGCACGGTTACACAGGGATTCAAACCAGTGATTTGGCTGTGAGAGCCAGTGTGTCCAGCATTCCTTGTTCCTGCTTCCAGAGATCCTAATTTCAGACCATTACTTTGCAATGATCATTTTAAGTTTTGTCTGGCACCAGGACCAGGGCCATCTTTATTATTAAACACTACCCCAAGTGCATAGCCTAAGCGACTAATTGACTGAAGTAAGGTTTACTGGTTTGTGGGAGTTTCCACTTTGACCAACCTCATCGAACTCCACCAGCACAGAGAAATTGAGCTATGCATTATACAGGACCTGATAACCTATTTTTCCACTAAATAAACTTGCTAGGTTTTGCCCTTCATAAGAAGGTCAGAAACAGGCCCAGACCAGACCTTGAGCACCCTGGGCAAATGCTGAGGGGGCCTGTGCCCTTTATGATCTCTTCTTACGATATGCACTGTTTGCGTGGCTGATTGATGCTTTAGTGAGGCAGGCTGCTTACTTTAAATAAGGGCCGCATGCTGCAATAGTCTAGCTGAGTATTGATGGGACGGCCACATAGGGGTGATTATGTGGCCTTTGGTTTTAAAGTGCCAGGACATATTTTTAGTGTATAAACCATAAGTAGAAAACATGACATAATAATGCATCATCAATAATCTATTGTGGGAAAAAAAACTTCAGATTGGTGGTCTTTAGTGAACCA
Source organism: Spea bombifrons (assembly GCF_027358695.1). Taxonomy (NCBI): domain Eukaryota; kingdom Metazoa; phylum Chordata; class Amphibia; order Anura; family Pelobatidae; genus Spea; species Spea bombifrons. The sequence goes on from NC_071089.1 coordinate 37,338,102, forward strand.
GGAACTGATGTTACAGGAGTATATATTTTTAGTATTTTTGTCTTGTCTGAAGAGGCACTTATATTCAGGATTGATCAAAGGTCGACCGGAGGATGTACATTCATAGTAATGAATGACAAACCAGAAACATCCCAATCACTGTTACAGGAAATAGTCTAAACTCATCTTCCTTCCATCATTCAGTTTTGTCACCGACACACAAGTTGACAATGTCTTACCCATAGTCTCTTCCTATGAAGGACAACTATTGTAAGGAAACTGACATGACTACTGAATTTCTTAGCAAGGATGTGTATCACCCCTGCCATTTGTATAGCTTTTTCTGTAAACTCCCAGTGGGATGTATTTCTGGTAAAATGTGAACTGATGATAGAAACATTTTTTTCCTCTTGCTATTCCTGTCCGTAAGGTACACTATATGACCAAAGTATGTGGACAGCCCTATGACCCGAATCCTCTGGGTCATAGGAGCGGGGTCTTGACAGGGAACTCCCCTAACGTCAGCAAAAACGCCCACTGATGGAAGCAGGTAGCCGGAGCCCAGAAGTTCCCAGGTATGCTAATCACACTGTGATCAACATGTATGTGTCCATTGACTTGTTATCGGCCAAAAGACAGGGGGACAATTGGACTTACCAGCAGGGTCTAGACTTGCAGGGAATATCCTGTCCTCCAGTGACCTTCCATTAGCAGTGACGTATACCGGAAGGGAATGCCCAATTGCACATACCTGCCACTGCATGAAAGCATGAAAGCATTGGTACGTCCTAATAGGCTTTATAGTACAGCTTACCAGAAGGAGTTAAACTGAATTACTGACATGTTATATATGATACTCATGAACAACAGCTCTGGCCTCTAGTTATCTGTGTATATTTTTGCAATTATGCTCTCACTGTAGAAAGTGAAAAGCTAATTACAACCAGGGCCGCCACCAGGCTTAATGTCTGGGCACCTATACCTCTCCTGCCCCATGTTCATCCCATTACTCCACACATAACTCCACCTTAAGATCCTCCCATAAGCCCACCTTTTGAGAACAGGGGCAAGCCTAGTGCGTAACCGGGTGCACATTGGCAAGCCTAGTGTAAGTGGCGCCTGGGTGCAGTACTTCTCCTAGGCCCCCAGGCTCACTCCTGACACTCCAACACCATACACTCATGCACAGATATGTTACCCCATACAGCAATGCACACATACACTCTAACACTACATGTGCTCATAGTTCATGCTATACATAAACACACACAACACCATATGCTCACATACGCTAACATCAAACTCTTATATATATGCACACACTATCCAAAAACATACAATAACACACACCAAGATATATATATATATATATATATATATATATATATATATATATAGTTAGATTCAGTGTGTATATTATATAACAGTACACTATACCTAAACACACACTCTACTTACCCTCTTACCTCACTGAGTCCTGTCTCCCATGTTGCTCACGCTCCGTGCACAAGCTGCAAAGGCCATACCTGGGAATTTATGGGCTCCGGCTACCAGGGCCTACCCTTGCGGGACGCAGACCATTGATTGGGGAACGGTCCCACTGACAGGGGTGGTCTCACCATTCCCAGATATGGCAATGATTGTGGCATACTGCGGCTTAACAAAAAATACCAGGGCCCCCTTGCGAGACGTACGGTTAGGATCCTCAATCTCCTCTTAGCTGTGGACCGGGGCAGATCTAGTAGGGTAGACATTTCGTGAACAGTGGCATCCTATGACAGTGTCACATCTGTGCTCTCCAGTATGTCCCATTCTACTGCCAATGTGTGTCTATGGAGATATGCTTGATTTCATACACATGTTAGTAATGGATGTGGCAGAAACACCAAAACGCATAATTATCACACTTCTCATCCTAGATTCCTAAGTAGGATCTAACTGGAAGGCTTGTCCTATTTGAATAGTTTACATATAACATTGTAGCTTTAAATGCGTGTTTAGAGGTGTCGCTAGAGGCGGGGCATTTCAATTACTTTGTGATCTCTAAATAAATAACATTCTATATTTTATGTACACCATTTATTACCATATTTTCTGCTGTTTTTTTTTTTTTACAAATTATTAGTATGAGGGCTGTAGAACACGCTCATACTGTAGATAATGGAAAAGAGGGACATCAGGGGAGCAAAGAGGGGAGAGGGGGCTTTGGGGCCAAAAGAGGGACTGTCCTCGTATAAAGGGACACTTGCATCCAAATTCCCACGCGGGATGCAATTACTTCAAGGAAGGGATCCCGTGGAAGGAACCATTCCACTGTTCCAATACTTTGTAAGTGCCAAAACAGAGATTCCCGTGGCGGATGTAGCGATGACTCCAGTGGGCGTGTCCTCATATAATGGAAGGATTACCCCGATGGGTGTCAGGAAGGGGTGGGTGTGCCTGGCAGGGGGCGTGGTCATTCTCCGCTAGACTGTGGACTGCAGCGTGGGAAAACAGCGCAGACCTGGGCAATAGATGTAATGTGAGCGGACCTCCAGCGCTAACTCCCATCATCCGGACCCCAGGAGCCTCACCCTATGGACACTGCATCCCTCACTGCCTGGACGCTGCTTCGCTTAGCCATTTGGAGCCCTCACTGCTCTGCGATTGCTTTGTATCTGCCGGAGGATAATTAAGAGTCCATTGATTTTGGTTGAAAATTGGCTGTCACCCAGTTTGAAAATGAAGAGACCCTGTGATGACAGCAGCTCGGACAGTGACATGGATGAGACCATTGATGTAGGGAGCGAGAATAATTATTCCGGGTGAGTTGGGGCAATCTGCTGCAGGATTCACTAACCGCACACTCAGGCCAGGGGACATGGAACAAAATGAGTAGATATCTGGAAAAATGAGTATTATTGCTTCAGATGTAAGATCATCTTTCCTTCTGTGTTTTAAAACTTTTCCTTCTAAGTTGTGCAGTTGTCATAGCTAATGGTAAAATATATAATAATTATTATTATTATTTTAATTAACCTACAAATACGATCAGATTACTTACATTAATAATATTAATTATATTTATGTACAAGTAATTGTGTTAAACAGTCCAATATATGTAAAATACGGAGAAATGCCCTTTGATTTTTGTAAAAAAAAAAAAAAGTGAATAATATGCACAAATCTGGTTAATGCACATCATTGAACTACTAAGGACAGGGTGTCAGTATAAAAACAGACTGGTTATAAAGATTCAAAATAATAAAAACTAATAAAAAATAGTAATTTATTGCATTTCCAAAAAATTAATCTGCAATTACGTACCAAATTGTGGAGCTTTAAAATGATAGTGAGTCAGTTTACCAGCCCCGATATAACTATGTAAATATGAAATTATATATATATATATATATATATATATATATATATATATACACATTATTACTTCAGCGTTAAGGTATGACATAATTATTTAGTAATTAGTAAAACATTTTTAGATTTGTAGTACTTTTTAGATATTTTTTCTTTTCTTGGAGTTAAGTATTAGATTTCTCTGGTGTGATGGGGTTTTTTGGCTGTGAAAGTTTTGATAATAAACTTGGTCCCCTTATATAAAAAATTCTATTTTTCTTTATCTAACTTCAAATGGCCGTGGATGCAGAATTTAGAATGAGATGGATCTGCTGCAAAAAAGATAATACGGGACATTTCCGATGAAAAACCAAAACAGTTACTAGTAGTATTAGAATGCAAAACAGTGTGATCTAACTGCTAAAACCTACTTAGCCTATAGAAATTGCTCTGGTGCATTATTATTATTATTATTAATATTATTATAAATAATAATAATATAGTTTTATATAGCACCGTCATATACTGTAGCGCTGCACAATCAGTTATGCAAACAGTGGGACTATAATGCCCATTTTTCTCCCAGCATTATATAGCCTACAGAGCTCTATGGTATCGTAGTTAAATCTATGATTTCCTAGCCTTGCGTTTGGGCTTGCAACTTTCCAGTTATGGCTAACTGTTTTCTTGCTCTCTGGTTGCGGAAGATCCATAACAGTACATAGTGCCTATTCTGGAGCACGTTGGTTTTGGGGATAAGGGCATCTTTGTTCTTGTGCTTCTCTATGCGGACTCGCTGTTCTCTTGTTACTTGCCGGGTATCAGACATGCCATTCTAACTTGTTTGGGAACACAATTGGCAATTCTTCGCGTGCAGCGGGAGAGTTGGCATGTACCCTGCCTGATACCCAAGACAGCATTGTGGCAACGCATGGTGGTTTAGCATGTCTTCCCTGCTGCAGGCCAGCAGCGTACATTTATTTATTTATTTTTAGTGCCCTAACCCCATTTAACTTGCTTCCTGATCGTTTTAACCTTTGGTAGACGCAGCCGTCTTAGCAAGTAGTCCCAATAAATTAATGTCCAATCTGTATACCAGTGGGAGGCCATCATGCGCCATTAAAAATTTTTTCATAGTTAATGGCAATGTTGAGCCATTGGTTTCCCACCTGTTGGAACAGGCCCTAGCGCACGAAGGGTGATTTTTAATCTAATTTACATGAGCCAGGTTAGGACATATTTTTGAGAAAATAAGGAATGGTATACCAATGGTATAATTTTTTTAGGAACCACAAATTGTGGGGTTTTTTTTAATTAGTGTCATGTATAACATTATATATATACAATATATATATATATGGTATTTTTTTTTAATTTCTTTAATTTCTTTTATTTTTTTTTTACAAAATATTGCCCACTGGCCGCTTTGGAGAATGAGTTACAAAAAGGTTTACCAGGTTATGTGAGAGGGTAGTAGATGAATGGAACAGCCTCCCAGCAACAGTGGTAGTGGCTAAAACAGTGAGAGAGAATATAAGCATGCATAGGATAGGCATATGGCTATACTGAATCCAAGACAGGACCAAGAACTAAAGAGTCTTGACATCAGCAAAAATTGGGACAAATGGTCTTAAAAAAATTGATAAAAGTATCCATAACTAACAAATTCCGTTTAACCACTTTATAACATCCTACATTTTTAATCTGCAAGTGTTATCGCACTAGACTAAAAATTTTTTTTTTACAATGTGTTTGACAGAAAACTGTCTGCTTCTGCTGCACAAAAGTAGTTATTCCCCCCCATTGTTGTGATGTGTGCTTGTCAGATTGTGTTAACGTTCCCAGCAGTCATATACAGACTGTCACCTCATCTCGTATTACAAGATGTGTAAATTATTTATAAATGCATGCTGTGATTTTGTCAAACCCGAACTTTCACTGTGTTTCAAGTAAAAAAAAAAACTACTTTCTGTTTGACGGAAACATTTGTTGCTGAGGAAGCAGTCTTTAGAACTCAACTTTATCATATATTTATAACTGGGATTTATACTGCACAGTTCCAGAGCTATACTCAGTTCCTACGGGGCGAATATTAGCCTGTAATTCAGATTTTTATATTTTGAATACATTTATATGAAAAAAAAAAAAACATATTAGAACCCAACTCTTGTACTCGCTACTCAATAAGTTAACGGTTCAGCCAGACTTTGTAAAAAGTTATTTGCTCGAGGACCAGACCAGAATATTCATTTCTACATTTTGCGTCATAAACTATGAGGGAATAAGGATACCGAGGTCCGCGCAGGAATTTAATGCTGTTATGTTTTGATTTTGCCCTGTAAGCAATGTTCTAAAATGAAAGTCCATTAAAGGGTTAAATACGAGACAAACATTACTCCCCCCCCCTCTATAAGGGTTTTATTTGCACGTTTCTGCGTATCTATAAAAAAAATAATAGTAAGCTCGGAGAATTTATCAAGACATGGGGAAACTACCCCATTTCCATTATAATTACTCCATGTTTTAATAAGAAAATTTGCAACAGACGTATATAATTAATAATTAGATATTTGTTGCTGTATCAAGGGAAAAGAATGGAGACATTCTGGGAAAAAAATAATATAGTATAGTGTTAACCATTTTTAACCTCTGAAAAAACATTGCAGCATAATTTTTAGTGCAAAAAGAACAAAAAAATTGAAGTGTTTAAAGGGTTAAAAAAGTGTAAATTACCAAATAGAGAATACTGTATTTTTATATTATAATTCAGTGTAGTTCGTGTTTATTTTTGGTATGAAATCCTTTAAGAATGTAGGAACTCGTTTGCTCCAATATAAAGATGCCCCCAAAGAGGCACTTTGATATCCCTAGCTCGATTGACCCTTATCCTTCATGTTTGCAGCTACTACTATCGAGCTATCAGTCTTCAAAGTATTGCAAATAAGATGTATAAATGTGTTTTAAATTCTAAGTGGAGAATTTTATTGTCAAGATTAATCTAAAACCAGCATTTTTTCTGGAAACCGCTTCTTTGATATCCCTACCTCGATTGACTGGTGTTCTTAGAGCTAGCAGCTAACTACTACCGAGCTGTCTTCAAAGTTTCTCCACTAAGGTGCATGGGTGTGTTTGAAGGTATAATGAAATTTAAATTCCAAAAAGTGAAGAATTTTATTGTAATGTTTACTGTAATATTTAGACCCTAGTGTATTATATTCACTATAACCTCTCACAAGCAGGGCCCATATCCTTCCTATTATGTCTCAGGTATTACAGTTATTTAAGGAAAAATGTAAGATGTGACACTAAAGGGTGAAATGGTGTCATTATTATTATTATTATTGTATTTATTATTATTATTACTATTATTATTATTTATTTATTAACAATTTTTGTTAACAAATTGTTAACAATTGTTAACAATTTAATTTAATTTAAAGACTCGAACCTTAATCAGGCTTAGGTCGTGGCTCTACCATGGACATTTAAATTACCACTTCTGTTGGGAGACTATTCCACTAATCTACCATTATCTCAATAAAGCTCAGTAAAGCTCACCCCCTTTTGCATCTCTTTTTGTGATTTAACAACTCTTGTCAATCATTTTTTGATCTTATGTGAAACTTTTTGGCCTCATATAGGATAGCCACACGCATCCTTAGGTTATATCCCTTTATTAACCTCTACCATGCTGGATGGTTATTCTGTGTATCCACTACCCTAATGAGTTTCTGGTCCTTTCCATTAAACTCCCAGCATTTCTCATTCTTATCCATGAACAGTAATTACCACCCCTACTTTGTTTCACCGCTAAATGTACTTAACTCATCATTTCTAGGCTCCCCCTGTCTTGTCTTCCATCCAAGTTTTTAGTTTTGTCCAATTTTACTCTATAATATAATTTCTCAAAGCAAAATGACCTTTCTATGTTCAGTTTTATAAGGAAGATTTTTATAACTCAAAAAAATCCCTTTGGAAATTAGAAAAGAAGAAAAACGTAAAGTTGCCATTGTAGCGTCCTTAAATTTTCGCTTCGATTTGTAACCATTGAATTATTTCTGTATTAACAGGCACAGCAGCGGATCATTAATTCGATCCAATTCCCCTACGACAACCTCGCAGATCATGGCCAGAAAGAAGCGGAGAGGGGTAGGTTTTCTTTTCAGTTTTTTTCAGTTTTTTTCCCCCTAAAAACAAGGAATACGTGAAAAAAATAACACTTTAAACTAAACATTCAGATTATTGTATGAGTTTATACAATATCTCATACCAAAGCCTTGCATCCATACTTGGGTACTTTCTAAATGAGCTGACCCAGAGAAATATTAACCCTTTAAATAGCCCAGCGAGACACTTCAGAGTAGTCACTCCCCAATTGAGTTCCCCGAATGGCTCCAATACTGTTCCTCATGGAAATCGTGACTTGTCATTATTTAAGGATACCATTAATTAAGTCACCGGCAATCAAGAAGGGATATCAACCACAACATACTGATAGCAACAGTATTGGGAGCCTTATATATGATCACAGCAGTGTAGAATAGGAAAGAGTCATTTTTAGACTGCGTGACCCCAAGAATCTGCCCCTTCAGACAAAACCCTGAGACTCAAACCTTGAGGGTTCCCAGGTATGTTCACATCCCATGGTCAGTTGAGAAGATACTAAAATACACCCACCAACACTACCCATCAACACAGTCCCTACACTACACAGTCCCTACACTACACAGTCACTATACTACACAGTCGCTACACTACACAGTCACTACACTACACAGTCACTACACAGATACTACACTACACAGTCACACTCACTACACTACACAGTCACACTCACTACACAGTCCCTACACTACACTACACAGTCCCTACACTACACTACACAGACACTGCACTACACAGTCCCTACACTACACAGTCCCTACACTACACAGTCCCTACACTACACAGTCCCTACACTACACTACACAGTGACTACACTACACAGTGACTACACTACACAGACACTACACTACACAGTCCCTACACTACACAGTCCCTACACTACACAGTCCCTACACTACACTACACAGTGACTACACTACACAGTGACTACACTACACAGACACTACAGTACACAGTCCCTACACTACACAGTCCCTACACTACACAGTCCCTACACTACACAGTCCCTACACTACACATTCACACTCACTACACTACATAGTCCCTACACTACATAGTCCCTACACTACACAGTCCCTACACTACACAGTCACTAAACTACACAGTCCCTACACTACACAGTCACTACACTACACGGACACTACACAGTCCCTACACTACACAGTCCCTACATTACACAGTCACTACACTACACAGTCACTACACTACACAGTCACTACACTACACAGTCACTACACTACACAGTCCCTACATTACACAGTCACTACACTACACAGTTACTACACTACACAGACACTACAGTGCTATTGCTATTCCTGCATGTATAAAAGGTCAATGAAATATCATATTGAGATTCTAGTTATAAAATATTAATACGTGCACATAATGGTTCATCAAATATTAAACTTTGTAATCTTAATTATGGGCAATTAGCACAATTAAACTGATTAAATGCAAAGGTTTGAAGTTATGATTAATGCAATAATAGGGACTGCCTCTTCAGTTGTAGATTATTTAGGCACCGAAATAACATATCCAGCAATAAAAGGGAGATGTTTGGTCCAGTTATCATGGTCGTATCCTCTTATGCATTAAGGTATTCCTGCAGTAGCAACATAACTAGTATGAATATAATTCAGAAACAAGTACTAATATCCTTTTTCAGAATAGCTTACAATTTTATGATATGGACTAATGAATAGAAACATAGAATTTGACGACAGTTCCTGATGTATCGATTCAGGATAGCTTTATGCCAGTCCCATGCATGTTTAAATTCCCTTGTGTTTTAACGATCACCACTTCTGCTGGGAGACTGTTCCACTTATCTGCCACCTTTCAAAGTAAAGTAAAACTTCCTTACATTGAATGTGAATCTCTGACCCTCTAGTTTTTCTGCCTTTGAAATAAACATCAATACCGTATTTGCTCGATTATAAGACGAGGTTTTTTTCAGAGCAAATGCTCTGAAAAATACCCCTCGTCTTATAATCGGGGTCGTCTTCTAATCAGACCTCAAATAGAGGTCTGATTAGGAGACTAAGATCCAGATCCCCCGCACCGCTGCAGGGGACCTGGATCCTCCTATCGTCGCCCCCCCCCCGCACGCACGCACGCACGCACGCACTTACCGGTGCTTCCGGAGGTGAAGTTGGCAGCGGGGGTTTGTATGCGTCCGTCGCAAATACCTTCCCCGACTGTCAGAGATCAGAGTTCCAGAGTTCCTGATCGCTGACAGCCGGGGAAGGTATTTGCGACGGACGCATACAAACCCCCGCTGCCAACTCCACCTCCTTCCGGCTGCCGCGGAATGAGACGTCAGCCCGCTGCCCAGGCAATACAGCAGGAAATTGGAAGCACCGGTAAGTAAGTAAGTGTGTGTGTGTGTGTGTGTGTGTGTGTAGGGCATTTCTGGAATGCTTTACACCCCTATATGCCACTCTGGCACTTAGGGGGTTAAAAGGCATATTATGGGGCAGAGTGGCATATAGGGAGGTATAAGGCATTTCAGGAGGCAGAGTGGCGTTAAGGGGGCATTTAATAGAGCACTCTGCCTCCTGAAATGCCTTATACCTCCCTATATGCCACTCTGCCCCATAATATGCCTTTTAACCCCCTAAATGCCAGAGTGGCATATAGGGGTATAAGGCATTTCTGGAGGCAGAGTGCTCTATATAATGCCTTTTAACTCCCTTAATGCCACTCTGCCTCCTGGAATGCCTTATACCTCCCTATATGCCACTCTGCCCCATAATATGCATTTTAACCCCCTAAATGCCAGAATGGGATATAGGGGTATAAGGCATTTCTGGAGGCAGAGTGGCACATAGGGGGTCAAAAGGCATACCATGGGGCACAGTGGCATATAGAGGGTTAAAAGGCATATCATGGGCCACAGTGCCATATTGGTGTGGCAAGCCTGGGGGCAGATGTGCGTAACTGGGGGCAGGTTGGAAAATACAAGGAAATAAAAACAAAAAAAATATTTTTCTCAATCATAGCTTTTATTAAAAAAAATAGTTTACATGAATTAACATTTACTGGTAAAACTTTTTTCCTTTAGGGTCGTCTTATATTCAGGCTTTTTCTTTTTTTCCTAAGTTAATATTCAGATTTTGGGGGGTCGTCTTATAATCAGGGTCGTCTTATAATCGAGCAAATACGGTAATATGTTACATCCTTTACTTTGTGTATTTATAGCCCTAGCATATTTTAAGATAACATTAACATAATTATTTATATAGAGCACCAGCACCATTACAAAGGTCAAGAATACAAAATTACCAACAACATTAAAACTGACTCTGACTAAGTTAACCTACTGGTAAATAAACAGAAGAGGGCACTAAACATGTGAGCTTACACTCTATTATTAAACTACCAGAGGCAGAGATGAAGATCTGCCATATATTAGCTCATTAGCATCCCTTTTGATATTGAATCCTTACAAAGAGCAAAAGTATACAAAAAGGAACAAAAAATGCCTTGTGGTGTAGAAGAGAAAAATTATATAGTTTTTTTTTTTTCTTGTTCTTTGCTAGTAAAACGCTGTGGGTGATCAAAGCAAAAACTTCAAACTTACTCCACTTACACTAAATTGACTTTATTTGGAATAAGATATGTCATCCATTGTTTATACTTAATCCGTTAAATGTATGATAACTTCGTAGTGAGCTCTGCAGAAATATAGGAACTTGTATTAAACGGACCCAAAAGTAAAAAAAAAAAAAAAAAAAAACACAATATCAATACTGTCTAAAGTAATTTAATTTTTTTCCTATTATTATTATTATTTAAGTTTCACTTAAGCAAGCATAATTAAAAATGAGGGGGGGGGACATAAAATGGATAAATACGTATTTGTATTTGCAAAAAGTGTATATATATTACATAATTAATACAGTGTGACATTGCCAAAGGGCAAAATAAGATGCATACAATTTTGCATTTTTAAGAATAAATACACATTTTTGTATCCATATATATGACAGATAACATATAAATCATATATATGTGTTTTATTTAAAGGTTTCTGTAATTTCCAGTATCTATAGGG